>NC_090804.1:59600076-60800076 GCF_036512215.1 Solanum lycopersicum | reverse complement strand
TCTTATTTGGGTCAGTTTAAGAAATCCTAAATTACGCTTAGGGATGTTGAAGAGAGTTCAACAAGAGCAAAGAGGTGAAAAGGAAGAACGATCAAGATTCTTTATGTAAGTTTTCATAGTGTTGGGTTCGTTCAGCCAGACATTAATCATGATTTACACATTCAAATTTCATCCTTAATATTGATTATACTGGAGTTCTTGATGAATTGTTGATGAGTTTCTTGAAGTTTGATTTTGTCCTTTGGTAATGAAGTTCTTTTTTAGTTCTTGGGGTGAGAGTTGCGATTTAGGTGAGTAAATTGATAGTTTCTTGTGTGGGTTTCACTGAGATTGTTCTGAGTTATAAGAATTCGAGAGTTCTTACGTTAGAATTTCAGTGGGTATGAGTTGAATCGAGTTTGTGGGAGGAAGAAAAGATCGGCCAGAAATAGTAGTCTATATCCGCATCACAGACTTTCTCTCTTTATGATTTACCTCTCTATGTGCTTTGCGGAGAGAATTAAGACTCCATTTTCCTAAAAATTATTTTGCAACAAAATAGTTTAATCCAAATCTGCATCGCACGTTCTCTCCCAAAATAGTATTTTTGCTTGTTTTTTAAGTTATCAATTATCTAGGTTCCACTTAATCTTAACAAGATCCTTCATAACATAAATCATAACTCTTGAATTCATAATTCAAATTCTAGATAGAGTTAAGATTCATGTTTTAAAGAGTCTTTTAAGTCATTCCATAAACTTATAAAAGTTTATTAGACATGACTACTAGAGTTTGATGCTGAGTAAAATTGAGTTCATTTTCCAAAATGAATATATGGAAACTTATTATTCCCGAGAGTAAATGTTTTTACATTTAAAATGAGAGGAAACACTAATTTTTGAAAGAGTTCATGAGTTGTTTTGAGTATTATTGTAATATCTCGCAATTCAAAATAGCTAGGAAGAAGCTAAGAACTGTAAATAGTCAATTGTCGAAATAATTAAAATTCTGGAAATTAACTTAAGTTAGAAAAGTGAGTTTTTGGTCAACTTTAAACGGCCATAACTTCTATCTTAGGATGAGTTAGGAGAACTTCTATACATGGTTGGATAACCTTTGATATGATCTTTCCAACGACGCCAAGTTGTGGGATCCTGAGTACGTATGAGTAAGTTATGTCCTTTGGAAGTTGGCCTGTTAGATTAAGGAAAGTCTAAGTCCGGATTTTGAGGGTGTAATTTAGTATTTTACGTACCTAATTATTTCAATTCGTTTTGATGAGTTTATTTGGGATAAAAATAAGATTTTAGTAAATTTTTTGAAAGTCAATTTCAAGGTAGGTCTTGGGGAAAGAAGAAAAGAGGAGAAAGGAGAAGGATGTTCAAGATTCGTCAAGATTAGGTTGTGGATTTCGTCGGGAGTAATCCCTACAAAGTTATGTGAGATCACATAGTGTTGGGTCCATTTACCCACACACCAATCATGTTTAATTCAACGATTTTCGTCCTAAAAGAGTTAGATATTGATGTTCTTGAATTATTTTTCATTCTTGAACTTATCTACGATTGATAGGTGTCTTGAGGCATTTTAGCGATGTTAAGAGTTGTTTCGAGGTAGATTTTAGTGTACATGCTTTATGTCTTTGGCTAAGTAAGTGAGCCAGACTAATGTTTCACTTGGGTTCACTTGGGACCAATAATGTACTTCAAGTGCCCGTCCCGCCCAGTGTCCTAGGGAGTCTAGATGTAGTTTCTTTAGAGTCCAAGTTATCAGTGTGAAGTGTGTCACATCCATAATTAGGAGGCTGAAACATTTAGGAATTCCTTCACTTCTTTCATACTCATTTCGTGCATCAGAGTTATCTCTAAAAGTTTCTTTCTAACTCATAATTATGCGAACCATTTGTGAGTTGGACTTTTTCGAGAGCGCTTCCATAGGGAATTTATTTCCCCGTGATCTAAGAGAATCAAAGAGATTGTTGCCGACATGAGGATCATGATGAGGTTATCCGTCGTTAGTTTTTTTCATTTATCAAGTAAGGATGTAAAATCAACTATGTTGATTGAGGATATGGACATAACAAGACTAATGAGCCATGCATAATAAGTTGAGGAGGACAAGCTGAGGGATAAAGAAGAACTCAAGAATAAGAGTGCTAAGACATCAAGGAATGATTCCGAGTAGCACAAAAGCAATGTGAACCGGTCCTCTTTCCAACATAAGTAGAAAGAATCTGCTCCATCGTCTGCAAGTGCACATGTGCCCACGAACAAATGTGTGTACAATAGTAAGAATTCCTAGAGTTTCAGAGCTGAATCTTCCTATTCTCAAGGCAGTATGGCGCAAAGTGGTAGTAAGCCTTCTGCATATGTTAAGTGTAATAGGAGCCACACATGGATGTGCTATTATGGCTCCACTAGTTGCGTTAGGTCCAGCAAGAACGATCATTTTATAAGAGAGTATCCTAAGGACAGACAAAGAAATGGTAAATAGGGAAATAACGCCCAATCTTCTTTAGTTTCTTCATCACATAGAGCTGCACCTAAATGAGATACTTTAGGGGAATATAGAGAGGAAACCATCTTTATGATATAACTAGTAACCGAGAGCACGATGATTCGCCAAATGTTGTCACTAGTATGATCAAAGTATTTAGTTTTGATGTTCTTCGTGAGCAAATTCTTCAGCCCTCTAATGTTTCTACACATGTTGGTGAGTCTATTCTAGCAGAGAAAGTCAATCATGATTGTACCTATTTCGTCAATTACAAGATTACTGTGGCTGACTTAATTTAGTTAGACATGGTAGTTTTGATGTTATTCTAGGTATGTACTGGCTTCATGCCTTTTATGCATCAATACATTGTAAAACTCCAGTAGTCAAGGTCCAGTTTCCAGTGAATCAGTAATGGAGTTCAAGAGCAGTTCAGCAGTGCCTAACTTTCTAAGGGTTGTGTCTATCACTTGGTCCAACTTAATGAATCTTGTGTTGAGATACCTCCTATTTAGTCAGTTTCATTAGTAAAAGTGTTTTCAAATGTCTTTGCAGATGATATACTCGGAGTCCCTCTTAAGAAAGAAATAGACTTCGGTATAAATGTTCCCCTACATACTCATCCTATATCTATTCCTTTATACATAATGGTAATAACAAAGTTGAAAGATCTTAAAGAGTAGTTAAAGTAAATCTTAGATAAGGACTTTATTTGACCAACTGTCCTACCTTGGGGCGTTCATTCTTATTTGTGAGAAAGAAGGATGGTTCCGTTAGGATGTGTATAGATTACAATCAAATAAATAAGGTTTCTATCAAGAAAAAACATCTTTTTCGTAGAATTTATCATCTTTTCGATCAGCTTCAGAATGCCACGTGTTTTTTGAAAAAAAATCATAGGTCTGCAACAGACTCTCAACTCGAATGCATCAAGGCATTTACGGACCGCCTGGATTTTTGCATCCATCATGCGCCCCATATGAGACTCTGACTCCTAAACAGATTGCTGCATCCATGACCCCATTTGTTGCCGCAAGGTATCCATTTGGTCTCCAACTTGTGGACTCAAAACAAGGGAACTAGAGTGGACCTTTAAGGGCAAAGTGACTCTACATGAGCTCGCTACCTAACTAATGGCGGCGGAGGGGTATCTTGTTCCTGCTTAAAGGGCTAGAATAGTAGTGTCATCAACCTAGATATGCTCCACATCAGTAGCAGGATCAGCACCCAAGGAAGTTTAGTGAACATGTGTCTCCCTCAAAGGTGAAAAAAGATTGACAACATCTTGAATGAGGTCGCTATCCACAGTCTTAGTCACCTCAAGCAACCTGTCACAATGACAAATAGGCATTGAAGCCTCTCTGTATAGATTGAATATTAGACACGGGAAGGGTATAATAGTGCTGGTCCTCAAGTCCCTCTTATGGATCTCGACAATCAAATGCAGGAGAAATCAAACTCCATCCCTTTCATATTATCTACTATCATCATGGCCCGATCCCAAGTAACAACATTTTCCGCCTAAGTAGGGGAGAGTCTAGTACGAACCAAGGACTAGAAGAAATTGGTGGCAAAGCTTAGATTGGCTTTCTGATACATAGTTGCATATTCCTCACCCATTTAGTTCCTTTTCTCTCCTTATCTATTTGTTCGACCATCTACCTCAATAGTGTCTCTCTCTTCTCGATATACCTCTAAAATGCTCCACTATGAGCTATACCCATTTTGAAGTCGAACTCTGTTGTATTAATCAACAGAGATAGGATGAGCCATAAATAAAAAGGCAAATGGTAGCTTCTGAGATGTCAACAGAGAAATTATGCACTAGTGTGAACTGAAGTGGAGGACGGGCTAGTGGATTAGCCCTTTTTGGTATAGCATTGCAGAGACCGACGACATAAAAGACATTAAACTCCTGAGTCATCTCCTTGCTAAAGTTACCTTTACTCTATGCTATCCACTCACATATGTTCTCTATAAAAGCTCCTCAATAATGGGCATCATATGAAGACTCCTAGTCAGTTACTTGTGCTTCTCAATAATGGTCTTGGCTATCTTCTGGTGATCATTCACCACCTTCCCGTCATTATATATATAAGGTATTGACGTGCAACGAACCACCTATTCGGATATGTGGTGCTAGGAACCAAATAAAATATGGAGGGGTCATGGTATTCCCTGTTCTATCGACATCAGAAAAGGTAGTGAAATTTCAGCTAAAAGTGGAGCATGGCTGCGACTCAGAGCTATTCTACGACTCTCTTGTATATGTGTCCCCCTCCTTAGATTGAGGGGAAGTAACCTCGACCCCTTCTCTAAAAGTATGTATCTATCGAGCTCAATTATTCATAGTTCGGGGGCAGCGGGGAGTCTCTGGTGTTCTTAGGGACATACTCTTCCTTGTTCGAGTTCACGACCAGGTAACGGGACGGGGAAAAATACTATGAATTTCCCTCATTATGTATACTTAATCTTGTTTCGAGGACATACTGTGGAAGCTTAGTTAGTACCTAAAGAACACAAGATGACACAATAAAATAATTAGAACACCTTTTAGACTTAGACAAAAAATTTGAAAAATTGGACAGTAGCTGATTTTGGGACCTACTTTGGGTACCTTAGGACCCTCGATGGATTAGCGGACCATTGGTCTCCTCCGTAGATCATGAAATCAATTTAGCTGTCTCTAAATTTGGAACCACGGATGTGCAAAATGATCCTTCGATGAAATGACGGGCCGTAGTCCATACCGTGGTTCACAAATTAGCAAAACATTTGTGTAGGGATAGTTGCGGACCATTACCTATAGTCAGTAAGTGGACCCAAGATCCGTTGGTGGTGATCGTTGATCAAAGTTGTGCCAATCATGAAGTTCAACTTATAACACATCAATTTCAACAATCAAACAAAAAATCTAAGTCTAAACATGCATTTCAACATATTTTTTGGTAGTTCATCGTTAGTAGGGTGTTGATTACACATAATTAAACTTTCAACACCATCAAACAATGAAATCCTAAGTCAAAACTTCTAAATAGACCTAACAAACTATTTATTTAATTTAAATTAACTACTCACTCAAACAACATCATTCCAAGGGTGTTATCTATACCAAATTTCAACATTTAACTAGTGGTTAACAACCCAAGGTCAATTTCAACTTTCTTATTTCATTATTAAAACAATGAACAATGAGTTAAAAGTTGTGGTGAAATCATGTACCTTACACGTAAGAAAAGTTGGTGAGTGTGTGATTATGAAAATTGCTTATTATACCAACATTGACATTGAACCCATACCTTGAAATGCTAGATGAAAGAGAGGAGAGAAAATGGAGAATTCGGTTTATTTGGGGAAGAAGTGGAGATTAGGAAGTGATTGGAAATTGAAGGAGAGTATTTTTGTGGATGTAATGTGAATTTTTTTTTGGGGGGGGGGGGGGGGGGAGGGGTGAATTGGGGTGATTGATTGATTTTTAATGGTTGGGTATAAAGAGGGAAATGGCAAATGAATTCAAATGAAAGGATTTTAATTAAAAGTGGTTCGGGTTGGGTCATTAGAAACCCTAACTTGGACACATGAGACCCCCATCGATTGTTTGTGGGTTGACCCGCGGTCCATTGATGGGGGTCGTGGTTCACTCCAACACTTATAAAAACATTGAACACATACATGGGATCTATTTATGCCATCCACAGTCCGTGGTTGGACTGACAGACTATAGATGGAATTCATCAATTATTGCATCAACTTATTTTTTTTTGTAGATTTTCCTTTCTCATCCCTACAGACGTAGAAAACCTCAGGACTTTTTCTAAATATTTTCTGGACACTTTTTAGACACGAACCCTATTTAATATATATCTATCCAACACTAAAACGAATAAACACCTATCTAACAAGCTAAAACTTTAGGAAACTTCCTGCATTGGAAAGAAATTTTTATAATTGGATAGATTGTACATCTTGGGTTGCCTCTCAAGTTGCACTTGATTTAACGTCACGCCACAATGTAGACACCTTAGCTACTCAAATTTCACTAAGATTCCATTCCTTTACCACTTCATTTATACTCTCAGATTTTCACAAGTAGATTTTTATCCCTTATGTGTTCATCTTGAACCTTGTTCCTTCCTTGATCTTGATCTCAACCTCTCCATGTGGAAACACTTGAATTACTTTGAATGGCTTGTTTCGAAAGCCCTCTCGTGTATCGCTGTGATCAACAACTTTGTGAAGTCGATGTCAAAAACGACCACTTAGGCTGCTACAAATACCGCTCTATCTTATGTAAGAATATTATTTGCACTTGTTGGTGATAGATAGTGGCGGACTAACGGACAAAAATACTTGTATGTGAATGTTAGGTTGGCCTTTTTGATCAGCACTTTAGGGTGTATATCCCAATCTGGTTCCTCCACTATCGATGGATAGGTGCTGAGCAAGCCACCTCTTACCTTCCTCTCTCTTTTCCACGATCCTATAAAACTGGCCACTTTTGACCATATCCCACCTGTAATAAAAGTCCAGAAGTTAAGAGGACCCAATAATATTGGCGGAGGCGCCATACATGAACCGACGGATGGTGGCCAGAGAAATATACACCCGGCAGGCCCGAACTAGCACTGTGGTGAGCGGGTCCTATTTGGCAGGTCTCGATCGCCTGTCCAAAGATCCTCTGAGAGTCTCAACATCGGAGGCGTAGAATTCTCTAAATATCTCCTCACTGTATTCCCCCAAACTCCTAGCCATCCCCTCAAGTCTGTGGCAGGTGAACAATCTCTGCACATTAGAAACTGTGTGCAAACTCCCCGTAAGAACCCTACGCTCGATCATCACAAACCGGGTCATCACTCCCTTCTCATTTAGCAACTTGGTGTCCTTGTATATCTGATATTGACCATCTACGCAACACCAATTTGGATCCTCAAGAACCGGTGCAAGGACATCTGCCTGGGATGTCGGGGCAGACTCTGAAGTGTTAGCCTCATCAAACGAGGCTTGGCGGGAAAGTTCCTTTAATGAGTAGCTCCTTGTGATCTGGAACTGGAGGTAGTGGCCTTATCCGAACCCAAAGTTAGGGCCGGTGAGACGCTTAAATTACACTTTCCTAATGAAGTATACAGGATTGTATCAAGTAAAGAACCCAACTATTAGGTTGAGGTTGATCCCACAAGGAAAATGATTTAGACTTAACTTTAATGTACAATTACCTCTATTTAGTCAATTTCTTTCCCAAAACTAATAATTAAAGGGGGGGGGTTGTATAACAAAAGCGTTGCAATGTTGTAAAATTAATCAAGTAACAAAGGTAAACTATTCGTGTTTATCAAGTCGTAAGAGAGACAAGGGTGTAAGTGTTCCCCATAGGTTCATAATGCCATAATCCTAGCTATAACAACTCTTTCCTAGTGTTCCACATGCAAAGTGATAATATATGTATCTCTAAATCCTTGGTCCGCTCTCTAGAGAATTTCACCCCGTACCTTGGTCCGGCTACGTTTGTCTAATTTACTAACCCTTATCTTTACTTCATATTAAGCATTATATTCGATGTTTGGCTTAGTTATTACTTTGGACCAATCTAAACTAGCCTATTAGATAATATCCACTAAATTTATGTCGATAATTCTTTTTCTATTATCTACCCCGTTGTCCGACAAATAGCAATAGGGAAAGCTTTAACGCGTGTCCTCGTTAAAAAGACTTCTAGAATGAAAGAATTATCGATGCATGCATATAAACAAGTTGATAATTGTTAATTATCTAGGGTTATTTTGTTAACCACCCTTGATTCCCACAACCCTAGTTGTGGATTTAGTTACCCATGCTCTAGAAGAACACAATTCATATTTGTAGAATAATAAATCATGAACTTACTTTGAGAAGTTTGAAGAAAATCCATAAATTCAACTTGAAATCACAAAATTATCTTGAAAACAAAATCCAGAAATTTGGATTAATTGCCCAAGTTGCAAAGTCAAATCCCCTAGAACAAAATTATGAAAACTAATAAAAAAATTTAACCCTAAAAATGAGGTTACACCCTATTTATAAAGACATTGTCCTAAAATAAAAGGAAAACAATTAATTAATGTTTGTCCAGAAAATGCGTCTTCAATCGACGACCCCACAGACGATCCGTCGATGGAATGTTGGACCGTAAACTGCCTCCGTTAGTCCAGACTTAGTTTTTTATTCAGCCTTCACTTTTGCATCTCCTTTGATCTCATCGATGGACAAAAAACATAGTCCGTCGATTCAGTTACGGGCCAGCGATGCTTTTCGTTGTTCCATACTTTGCTTTTCTTCAACACCGGGTACTAGGACATCTCTCTGATCTAATCGATGTTTTGCCAGGACTGTCCGTCGATGAGTCGACGGACCATCGATCCATCCATAGCCCCACACTTAGTCAGAATTCCCCGAGTTTCTTCCAAATGTCTGATCTTTCAATCAATGATAAACACCTATGGTCCATCGATGGGATGACGGGCAGTCGATGGGTTCGTGAGTCATCACTTCCGCACTTATTTCTGCACATCCTTATGCATTTCTTTTTTGGAAAACTTTCCTGCAAAACACAGATAAAAACACATTAAAATTACTACAAAGAGGCCCTATACACACACTAAACTTAAGGAAAAAACATTGAAAGTGCAATGAAACCATGGTACATCAGTTGACTTTGATCTTGATGCATATTCGGAGCCAGATGCTCCTTTGGAACCTAAGGCTGACCTAGACGGTATGCCAGTCAGTGTGCGCTCCTCATCAGACTGGGAGGAAGTGACTATGCCGGGAACCACCTTATGGGGGAAGGGGGGATACCTTGAGAGGCTCGTGCTGCTGGTGTAATAGGCATGGCACCAGGTGGAACATACTCGGGATCTTTCTCATTGTCGGATGTGCCACTCTTCAGTTGGGATGGTGCCATAGACTTGGACCTACCCAGGGAATAAAAAATATCCTTCTTAGGTGCGATTAGTACGTGTAAACCAGTTGTTATTCTCATAGAAACCTTATTACACAGTTTAAACAAACAAAACAAAGAAAGGAAATAAAAATTAAACACAGTGCACTTCTGCAATTTCAGGTTGACGGACACTATTGATGGTCAGTCGATGAAACAATGGTTCATTGATAGGCTCTGTCGTCTAACACTTAGCATTATTTTAAATTGATCAAAAGCTCAGACCTCTTAGACTGAAACGACAGACGTGCAGAACGTCACGTCGATCAATCGACGGTCTGTAGTCCACTTTTATCGTCTCACACTAAATCTTAGATGGGGTGGTCCAATGAACGGACCCCATCGAGGCTCTTCAATCCATAGATGAGGTCTCGTACTGTTAGCCTGAGAAAGATTTCAGGCCATGTTTCAAACTCCACATTTTGACACCTTCAGACCCACAAAAGTTTACACAAGATGTGGCAAAATCAACCAATTTCGTGCCTCAGTCAACATCTACCACTACTAAAAAACAGTGAAAACTGACCTAAAAATTGTGACCTCCAAAGGTCGGTATTCATGAAATATCGATCAAAAACCAACTTCCCAGCTTAGCCCGAAAAAGGCTTGGTCCCTATTCAATTCCTACTTCTGAAGGTTCGTATTTTCTCATCTCTCGAGGTCAGTTTCAATTTAAGTTTGTAAAATTCATTATGTTATTTTCCAACTTTTGGAGGTCACTTTAATATATTTGTTTATTTTTTATATTTATTATTTTCGTCTTACGAAGGTCAGAATATTTAATTCTCAAATTTTAGAATACCAACCTCTAGAGGTCGCTATTTTTATTTCTTATTTTTGAGATTGCGACCTCCGGAAGTTGGTATTTTTATTTCTTATTTTTTAGATTCCGACCTCTGGAGATAGGTATTTTCATTTCTTTTTTTTTATTCTTACCTATGTAGGTCGGTATTTCTATTTCTTATTTTTTTAGATTCCTATCTATGGAGGTTGGTATTTCTATTTCTTATTTTTTTAGATTCCAACCTCCGGAGGTCGGTATTTTTATTTCTTATTTTTAGATTCTGACCTCCGGAGGTTAATATTTTTATTTCTTATTTTTAGATTCCAACATCTGGAGGTCGGTATTTTTATTTCTTTTATTGTTGCGATTCTGACCTCCGGAGGTGGGTATTTTATTTCTTATTTTTTAGATTCCGACCTACAAAGGTTCATATTTTTATTTTTTATTTTGAGATTTCGACCTCTGGAGGTTGTTATTCTTATTTTTTTTAGATTTCGAGGTCCGAAGGTCGATATTTTTATTTCATATTTCTGAGATTCTGACCTCTGGAGGTCGGTATCTACGCTATAAAACTGGCAGCATTAAGCAACAATTTTAGGTTACCACCTTAATATTTATAAAACAACCCAAAGACTCTAAATAAGCTATTTAAAAATAATCTTCATCCAACTCAAAGAATTCCAAATGAGCTATTTTAAAATAAAATCATACAACAAAAACAACATAATATTTTCAACATATACATTAACTATTTTAGAATAAACTTCATCCAATTTCAAGATAAACTAAAATACGATCACACAATTCAAAAAAATATAGATGTCTAAAATGTCAAACCAATACAACTACTCCTTATCACCCTTCTCACTCTCATCACCCTCCTGATCAGCTCCATCATCATCCTCCTGATCAGCTCCATCATCACTTCTCGCCAGACATGGAGGAAGAATATTTCCTTATTCAAAAAGATAAGTTAGTTGGGCCTGAAGCTCTGCATACCTCTTGTTCCCTGCTTCCTTTGATGCCACAATCTCCACCTCTTTCTTCCTCTCTCTGTCGGCTACAACATCAATCTCGACATTGAGAAAAATTATCTTACTCTCCATTGTAGACATTGTCTCTTTATCCCCACCATCAAAGCTATAGGATGATGAACCACAATACCAAGCCTGCTTCTTTTGATATGTCCTTTCTGGATAGCCGTAGATTGAACCTCTAATCGGCTCACCTGCACTTTATTTCCAAATATTCTCACTCTTCTTGTGTAAATGATGTCTCGCAGCTATCAAAAGGTAGAGTACTACAATATTCCTAAGACATTCATTTAAACCTATCATGTAGTTTAAACAAAGAACTCTACAAATAGGAATATAATATATACATGAAACAAATTTTTTTTTCTTGAATAGAGTTCTTACATATGTATCTTGAGCACGTGGCTCAATCCATTTTTGTTCTTCTCTGGGGTTCGTACTCTTCTTGACATGAGTAATCTTGAACATCTCTTCTACAACTATCGGCCTACCCAACTCTTTTTCCTACAAATAACATATGTATAATTTAATCTAAAAAAATACTTATCAAAAAAGAAAAACAAATATTTTACGAAATTAAGAAAGTACAAATAAGAAAGTATTTTACACAAGTTTTAACAAGAAAAATAAACTAATTTTGTCCCTCACTCAAGAGCCATGCACTTTCTAATTTTTGTTTCAAAAAGTCTATGAACGAAAATTCATAAAACCAAAGGGAATCAAAATACCTTATGATCGTAGTAGAGTGATTGTGAGAGTGATCCTTGCAAAAACCTACGTGCCCGACTTGAACACTGATTGAAAAAGCAATAAGGACAAAGGAGAATTTTGGGAAGAAAGGGTTTTGTGAATTTGGGGGGATTTAAGAATTTAGAAGAATCCGATGGTTGTGGAGGGTGAGGGTGCTGTTGTTTTATGAGAAAGGAAGGAAATAAGGGAAAAGAAATGGTTGTGGTAATAATTTGAAAATATTTTGGAGGCTAACGAATGTTTTTGACTTTTAATATTACCGACCGCGTCGGGTCAGGCTACTGGTACTTTGATCGACGAAACCTCGTGGACGGTTCGTCGACTGAGACCGGCGATTGCATAAAGACTTAGAAAATTTTCAAAACATACCTGGGATCTACGGACACTATCAACGGTCCATTGATTGAATTCTGGATGGTGTTGCTAGGAAATGTGCCATGCTTATGTGGGTTCAGAGTAGTAGACAAGTGATTAAACTGCTATTCAAGTTGCATTATCGACACTGAATTATCATCCACCTTCTCACCAATCCCTGAAAAATCATTACACATCTCTTTCACATTTTTGTTAGTTTTCTCAAACCTCTTCATCATCTTTTGCATGATATCCTCAATACAAGTCATACTATTACTACCGTCTCTATTACAAGATTCTATATTTCCAGGTGGAACATAAGGCCTAACTCTCTCATTCTTGTTGCCATAGTTGTTAAGGTTGTAGTTGTTATGATGATTGTAGTTCCCGTCCCGGACATAGTTCTCGTCACAGTTGTAGTTTCCATAGTATTGACCTTTGTTTCCTTGACCTTGGCACCAATTATTTGAGTTGGCACCTCGGGCGTTGGTTTATAAACCCCCCGTCTGATCATTACCAAAATTTACATCCTCCTAAAGTAATACTCCTAAATTGGCAGCGATGGAGTTCTAGTCAAATATTTTACCATATTCACCTTTTATACACTCCCACACATATGCTTAGTACTAAGCAAAATTCTATCCTCATTTGATCAATCTCTTCAAGAATGTCATCATCGGATTGACTTGGTGGAGTTTGGCCAACGAATGTTCTCTTACCAACATTTGGCTTTCTAGTTCTCCATTCTTTATTGTTTTGGGAAATCATCTCAAGTTTTTCGGTGATCTCCTCAAAAGTGCATTCTCCCTATTATCATCCAGCCATTGTATCCAACACTACCTTCCATTGTCATCCTGTTCTCTATAGAAGTAATCCTTTATTGACTAACCATCTGCAGTTATTCAAGACACTCTCCATGAACCTAGTGAACCTATGTATGAACCGCTTATGGACTCTCCACTTAGTGTTTTGAAATTATTAAGTTTATTCTTTTGATTTAATTTCTTGGACATCAGAAAATACCTTGCTAGAACACCTTATACAATTGGTCCCACGTATAAATGGAATTATAATGTAGTTTAGAGAACAACACAGCAAAACATCGTTCAACAAAAATGGAAGTTATCACAAATGTATAACATCCATATCCAACTACAGTCGTCCGACATAAATCCTACAAATACTTGACTATTTAGCCATGTCAGTGTAGGGGTATTCCGAAGCAAACCAACAAACAACCCTTTTACCATAACCATTTGTATAAGATTTTCGGTCACCACAAATATATGTACTAGAGGTGCAGGAGGGAGAAAAATAGGTATATAAGATCTATCTATATAATAGGCAGCCCTGTAGTTATCATGAAACCTCACTGTTGGTGGATTTTTCATTGTTTCTGCATTTTCCATAATATTACCACCATAAACCTGAGCGAGAATGTTAACAACCTAGGAGGCTGAAATTCAACACTATATTTATAACACCTTGAAAACCAGACCTAGAAAAAACTTTCAGAAATTACCTAAAATTACTAGATCACGTCAGGGTTCACGGATCGTAAAATAGGGTCCACGCTCTGTTGATCTGCCCGTGCTGGGGAGTTAATATCCCCCAGTACCAGATGTCAGACTACGAGAACCTTCACGGGCCGTAGTCTTGATAACACACCATGGGGAATTTGTGTAGTTGAGGCCATAGCCTCCCTAGCAAGCCCCTTATACCCCCACACTAAGTGAAGACCACGAGGACCTTCACGGTCTGTGGTCCTTAACATGGGCTGTGGGATGTTCCATTATAAGTTAGGATGTACCCCCCATTGCTAGTCCATATACCCCCACACCTAAGTGAGGAAAACAAAGGCCTTCACAATTTGTAGTCCTACACATGGCTCATAGGAGGGTTTGTGAGCAACGACCACCAGACTACAGGACCAAGTGAGGACCACGTGAACCTTTATAGTTTATGGTCCTTCACACGGTCCATAGTAGGCACCGTGGACCATACCCCCAAAATGTAAAAAAATTTAGACCAAACACCACAACCCACTTCACGGTACGTGGTCTCTTTTATGGTTCGTGAAAGTGGTTGTGGTCAGCCCCATCAACAATTTAAGTCATGGGTCTTTTATTCTTTTCCTATTTCCTTGAAACCCCAAACTACATTGTTTAAACCCTAAACAACATGTTTTTTGGTTAGTTTTAGCCTAGAAACAAAACTAGAACTTACCATGTCAAATCGTTCATGAAAACATAGAAAATTAGAACCTAGAGAAAAGAAAAAAGCGATAAAACCCCAGTTCAAGAATGCAACAAGATTCCATCAATTCCAACCCAAAAATAAAATGATTTCACAGTGGAATTCTTCACCAGGTGTATGGTGTTTCATTAGTGGGTTCCTTTCGCCCAATAGGTCCCTAGATTTCAATAATGTTCTTGATTCCCTATTATCAACTAAACCTAGGGTTTTTAGAACCTCAACATATTATCATGTTATTGTTTTATGAAATTCAGAACCCTAACTATGTATTTCTTTAGTTCTAGAATTACACATGCTAGGTTATATATCTCACTATTTCATATATACATGCCTCAATCTTGAATGTGTCACTCAATATATTAATGTGCATTCCCAGTTTGCATGTCATTTTTGAGGGATCTAGTATATTACAAAAAATCATTCATAATGAGTAAATCATTTAATCTATTGGGAGTAGCATAATATCGAGCTGGACTAGGGTGAGTCACCCATATATTCCTAAAATTACAGTCCACGTAGGTTGTAGGTCCCCTCTATCGGCATCATTTTAGTGGTTGCGCCAGTAAGCTTTTACACCTTTGGCCGGGTGTATTGGATTTTCTCTATGGGGCGTTACACCGCATCCATATTTAGCTTATGTACTATTATTATCGGTTATTAGTAGCTCCCACATTTCAGTCAGACTCCATTGTAATGACCACATTTCACTACTGTTATTATTTAATCTCAACATGTTATCATTTGTTCACCACATTTAATTAGCTCAACATTCAATATCTATATCATGTTAATATTATACTTTTATTTTATTGTTTGTTCAGTTATATGTTTATTTGAGCTTTACTCTATCATGCATGCTTAGTACCATCCATTCACTAACACATATTGTGCATTATATCTGCTCATGATGTAGGTTCAGGTTCTCAACATCTAGATCATGCCTAAATCGATTTGCAATCTCCAGTTTAACAACATCAGTGGTGAGTCCTCATCCTTCAAGGACAATGTTCACGTTATATTACAATTTCTTGTAGACTTTTAGTTTTAGTTTTGCTAGACTTATTAAGGGCATGTCCCAACACTTCTAGTCAATTAGAGGCTATTTTTAAACATTATTAGATTTATCTTAGTATTTAGAATTTAATATTTCTTTGTATTGAACATGCAAATTTGATATATTTAGTTTAGTGTATAGGTATTCCCCAACCATTTCAGATTTACTTTATAATTACCTTCTGCATAAGTTATTATTACTCTTATCATGTTCATGTCATGCTAGGAGGGTTAGATTAGGTCACTTGTAATCCTAGGTCATGTGTCCGCATCAATGGGTTAGCCTCGGGGTATGACAAACTTAGTATTAGAGCGCTAGGCTTGAGTGTCCTACGATGTTTGAAAAGCCGCACTAGGTAGAGTTTTTTTCATGGGTGTGTAGTGCATACCATATCTAATTAGAGGGGGGAGGGGGTTGAAAAGTGTTTTACGATAAATATTATTTTACTTGTTACTCTTATCATGCGTAAGGTTTGATCTAATTTCGTTCTAACTCGACGTCTATGTTTTAAATCATGCATCCTCATATAGATAATGCCACAAATGCGAATGTTAGGAATGCAAACATAACTCCTCAACCCTAAACCAAGAAGATTTAAATGAAGAGTTCTGTAGCGCTATTCTGATGTTGGCTCTGAGTGTGGCCGACCAAAACAATCAATGGGTTCCAATTCTTGCAAATGATAATGTTGGTTCATCTGTAGCTAGTATTATAGATTTTATTGGGATGAATCCATCATAGTTCTTAGGATCGTAGATTTGTGAGAATACCCAAAACTTCATTAATAAGGTCAAGAAGATATTTGAACTGATGTAGGTAACTGAGAATGATCGACTTGAGATATCACCTTACCAACATAAGAATGTGGCTCAAATCTTCTATACATAGTGGAAAGAACATGGGTACAGATGCAACTTCTATCACTTGGGATTGCTTTAGTGAAACTTTTTTGGACAGGTTCTTCCAAGGGATCTAAAGGAGAAAAGGCTCACGAATTTATGAATTTAAGGCAAGGTAGCATGAAAGCCCAATAGTGTGAGATCAAGTTTATTCAACTCTCAATGTATGATCCTTACATGGTTCCTGATTCCAAGGCTCAGATGAATAAGTTTCTTATGGATTGTCAGAGACATGGTGAAAACAAAATGTGAGAATGCAATGTTGTTGGAAAATATGAACATTTCTAGGCTCATAACTTATGCACAACAGGTTATGAGTGATAAGCTTAGGGAACATGCTAAAGAGAACAATAAGGGTAGAACTATTATGAGTATTCTCCACAAAAATTGGATATTGGAAATCGCTCGCAGGTTAGTAGAAATTTTAAGCTCATGCACCTTCATTAGCTAGTGTTCCATCCTCCATGTTTAGAAAATATCAGAAAGGTAGGGTATCAGGCTCAAAGTCTCAGGGAAGTGTTTGAGGTACCACACCCTACCCAACTTGCCCTAAGTGTGGTAACAATTATCCGAGCAAGGGCCTCCTTGAAAAGGAAAGATGCTTTGGATATGATTAGTCTGGTCACAAATTGAGGGTTTGTCCTTCTAAACAAGGTCAAAGAGGAAACAATGGTAGAGGTATGTCCACAACTTCAGAAAGATTCTCCAATTGTATTCAAGGATACATTAAGAGTTTTTAATTTTGATGTGTCACGACACGAAAGTAACCCCTAGAAGTTAGAGAGAACCATTGTTTTGTGACCCGGCGTACTTGACCCTTTGGGGTCTTGTACAAGCCCTTTTACTATCGTTAATTACATAAGAAAGTAAAAGTACTACGAAATTAAAATTTTTCAAGACAATTAATATAAAAAGGAATTCTTTGTAAATACTTAAGAAATCTCATCGTCACAAGCCAATTTAAGACACGGCATAATATCTTAGGGACACGGCCCTTTACATTAAAAGAAATACATATTAAGTCTTTAATTTAAAGTCTAAGACTAGGACTATGCCCTCGAATATAAGAGGACACACTTTGTCTTGAGAGGGACTTTCCCAAGCTTCACCTTCAAATCTTCAAAAGCTTCCAACCTATACTTATATAGTATAGAAAAGTATGGGGTTAATACAAAACAATGTACTAAGTATGGCATATGCAAAAACATGTAAAAAGGGACATTTTATTAAAATAACTTGTCATTCCAAATAAGTATAACATTTATGAATTTAGGAAGAAAACATCATAAGAAACATCACTTAACACTTAGATAAGAGATTCCATAATTTTAAACCAAAAGAAACCATTTACAATAACTTCTAAAACATTACAATAACTAGATGCCCTTTTACAGTGAATATATTTAAGCCATTATGGTGAAGCATTTAAAGAATTTACAATGAATTCAACTTGAGTAATTAAATGAACTATCCTATTCTAAATTAGTGAACTTCCAAGGCCAAGCAAAAGAGAAAGTGAACTCATTTTCTATAACAGTATCCCTACCTCGGGATTATCCTTATACTTACTAAGGTAAGACATTAAGAAAGTATGCATATTACTCCTTCAATACACACCAAAGCAATCCTCTAGACTACCCTTTTCCTCCTACTTAACTCGAAAGAAACAAGCCCCTCAATCAATGGCAAGACATTAAGAGACACCCAACTAACCACCAAAGTCTTCCGTTTTTGAATGCCTACTTAACTCGAAAGAAACAAGCCCCTCAATCAATGGAAAGACATTAAGAGACACCCAACTAACCACCAAAGTCTTCCGTTTTGGAATGACTACTTAGCACAATGATTAGATAGCGTCCATACCACCAACTATCCAAAGTAGTAAATTATTTTAGAAGGTTTGGCACAAATTCATTCCTTTTGGAAGGTCCTACCTAGTGCAATGAGTAGATAGCGTCCCATACCACCACCTACCCTAAGTAGTATGACTTTTTTAGAAGACTTACTTCGATCAATGTTTTTGTAGGAATTAGATTAACCTACATAGACCATGAGATCTAGACATGGAATCTTGATATTAACCCCTCTCGGATGAGGGATCCTCAATCGCCTAGAATAAGGTCATTTTCTTAGCATTTACATGGCTTTCCAAATAATTGTGCGGGTGCATAGTTAAGGGATAAGGAGATTGCTACTAAGTAACTCATTCTCTACTAACGAGGAGTACTCATCTCAAGAGGTGCACCAGAATATAAGGTCTCTACTCACTAAGTGTAATCGACCTCTCCTTCATATCCTCTCGGTGCAAGTCATAACTTCCCACGGATTCTCAACATTATGGACTATAGGTTAAGGATAACTAGTGAACACCACATCTCAAATCAAAAAGGGCATTCATCCTCCAAACTATCTTAGAAAGCTCATAGGATAGAGTGGGGTTGCTACTAAACACTTCATCTTTACACACGAAGAGTGTTCACCCCAAAACTCCCCTTTAGGACATAACTTAACTTTAATCATTCATTCAAGTGTGAGTGTGAGGGTACATGTGAGCACACGTTTCACATAAGCTTCACTTAATTTACATTTAACTTCTATACATTCTTAGAACTTCATTCATCACATACTTTGCATGCTTCATATAATCATATAAGTTCTGTAGACGTACTCCTCAACATACTTCTCATAACAAGCTTCTCAAAACAAATAACAAGAATAACTTCATTCAAGGATACACTCAAGTCTACTTCACATAATCGCTTCAGAAGATAATTTTAACAAGAATAACCTTATCATAATATTACTAAAATAACAAGCCTTCATGGCCTCATTCACAATAAATAAGTAACTTCACATTCATACAGTTCAAGTAAACACCGCCACCAAGAAGGTGGACCATACCACTCAATAGCATTTTCGAAATTGAAACTAAAAAACATAACCAACTTACCCTTTAGTCAAAGCTTTCATCACCTATAATTTTTTTTGTCCAATAATTCATCTTAATTTAGACCTTTGGGAAGTGCTAAACAACAAAAACAACCATAAGAAACCAAAGCTCAAAGACTAGCAATTCATGCTCATATAACCCATTTCTTAAGTCAAAATTTGATGAAAAGATTTAACATGATTTCATTGAAGTTTTAACTTTAAAATAATCAAATAACATTAGAAACATCATTATTAAGTCATTAAAAATGTTTTCATGCAAGACCCATATTTAGATTTGAAGAGAGAAGAAGCTAGGGTTGAAAACTCATTAAGAAAATTAATTAGAAAGGACTCTTTGAATGGAGGAGAGATTAAGGATGGATACCATACCTCACCTTGAAGAAATAAAAATGATTTTTGATGAAGAAACAAGCACCAACAGCCCTCCTAACACTTCTTGACTTCTAGCTTCCATGGTGACTTGAGAGAGTCTTCTAAGAGAGTGGAGTTTGGGTTTTAGGAAGAGGGGTCGAAAATGAGGTCTTAGAGATTAGAAAACTTCAATATACCCAATAAAACATAAAAATAATGTCCTAGGGTCATAAAAGACTTGGGTTGAATTCACAAAACACCCCAACACTTCAGAGGCAGCGTGCAACTTTTGGGACAACCAAGATTGATTGGCCAACCAACAGTTCGTTTATCAAGGGACGGGCCGTTGGTGAGGTTTCGTTGGTTGGGGCTTCCATTCAAAAACTTTCAGGTTTTCATTCCCCAAATGACGGACCAGGTCGACGGGCTGTTTCCTAGTCGACTGGACGTCGATTGGCTCGTCAATGGCCACTGCTTTTTGGCAGTTTCGTCTAAGTCTTGGGCACTTCATCTAGGGCCACTTGTGGGTCCTAGGTGGAGTCTTGCTCCGACGTTAAACCTCTAAACTAAGTTTTCTAGGTCTTAGTAACACCTCACATCAATTTCAAGAAAAAAACACGTATAACTCACTCAAACACATCAAGACACACAAGCTCTATCTAAGGCACACCTTACAAATGTCATGGACATTCTTGAACGTTTGACCTCCAAACTTCACACACTGCCTAATAACACTTAATTAACTCAGTTTAACTTCAAATTGACTCAAGAAACTCTCATGAGGCGCCAGTTCACCTTAGTTTGTTTTAGGGCGTTGCATTCTCCCCCACTTAGAATAACATTCGTCCTTGAATGACCTCTTAGTATCACATAAGACGTGATAATAATGATCAAAACACTTAAAATTAAAGCATCAAGTAACAAGGAGAATCAATTCACACTTTCATACACTTGGCAACATAGGAAACTCTTTGCAAAACTTCACAAGTCAAAATTTATTCTTAACCTTCTTTTATGGAGGAACTACCTTCTCCATCCTAAAACATGCTCATATACAACACTATTTCACACAATGAAACTTCAATTAAGGAAATTTTTTCTCAAAATGCAAAATTTTCACAGTGAACTTTGCTCACTGTAACACTGCCAAACATTTAATTTTTTAAAAACTCATTCTTTGTGTAATTCATGAAGAAGACATGATCATATGAAGTATAATACCATTTAGACTAATTTCATATCACATTAAGATTATAATTCTTTAAAAATTCTATTTCTTCAGAATTTGGACTCCTTTATAGTGATTTCGGAACGTCACTGTGTTACATGCTTAAATTTTAAATAATGCACCTTTCAAGCAACTTTAACAAGATGTCATGACACTATGAGGGACAAGACCACACTAACATACTCCCAAGAGACTAGTTAAGTTTCACTAAGTGCAATGTGAGAGTAGCATCCCATACTACCACTCCCACTTAGTGACTGTTGATGATTTTCTTGGACTAAGTACATTACATTCCATTTTACTCAACATTCATTCTCCCCCACTTAAGGTAAATAAATCTTCAAGGCATCATACATAAAAGCACCACTATGCCTCTCATAAGGTAGGGACTAACACCACACTTAACTCATTCACATCAAGACTAAACATCAACTTTACAAATTAAGCACAACACTATTCTATTTGGATTCAAGCCTAGATAAACTCTCCAAACATTATCTTAATTAACTATTAGGCATCAATTAACTCAATCTCATGGAACAAAACTTCCTCACTTGATATTCATACCATATTTCCATCTTAGTGTAAGCATACACCACCATCTCCACCAAATAACAAGAATACCTATTCAAACATTAACAACACAAAAGGTTTTCCCTCTGCTCCTACAAAATCTCCACATTCCTTTAACATTTATTAAATTTACACTGTAAAGCATTTCAACCGTTATTGGACATAATAGCAAGATAACTCATTTTCTCTCAAAGGCACTTTATTCAATCCTTATAACTCTTACCATTATTAGAACTACATAACCATAAAGTTTCTCATCACAATACTCCCAATCTCATAAATCACACACAGCCATAAATGGCATCACATCACAATTTTTCAAAACTTACCTTCATATCTACTCTTCTAGCCACAAAACCATCATATCATCAAAACTCACCTTTTATCTCCCTCAAACATAGAAACATCTCCCCTTCCAACCAATCACACCTAGAAGACCACCGGACAGGGGAACATAAGAGAGAGAGGCCTTATGGAGTTATGTTCTATGACACTATTCATAATGAAGAAACTAAAACTTTATCGTTCTATAGCCTCTTTTCCATGGATGTGTCGCGACTCACCCCAATTACCAAGATCCTACTACATGTGGCTTGTAATACTTTTAGACCTTAAACTATTTCCAAAACATTATGCTCTGACACAAAGTCTGTCACGACCCAAAAGTAACCCCTAGAAGTTAGGGAGAACCCTCGTTTTGTGACCAGCCATACTTGACCTTTTGGGGTCTTGTACAAGTCCTTTAACTATCGTTGATTACTTAGGACATGAAACGTAGTGCGAAATTAAAACTTTTCAAGACAATTAATATAAAATGTAATTCTTTACAAATACTTAAGAAATCTCATAATCACAAGACAACTTAAGACACGACATAATATCTTAGGGACACGACCCTTTACATTAAAAGAAATATATAATAAGTCTTTAATTTAAAATCTAAGAAAAGAGGTATGGCCTCAAATATATTAGGACATACTTTGTCTGGAGTGGAACTTTCCGAAGCTTCACCTTCAAATCTTTAAAAGCTTCTAACCTATACTTATATAGTATAGAAAAGTATGGGGTTATTACAAAATAATGTACTATGTATGGTGATATACCGTGGTTTCACTGTATTTTTAATGCTTTTTCCTTAAGTTTAGTGTGTTTCCAAAAGTCGTATTGATTTTTATGTAAGTTTCTCTTTTTTTGCAGGAAATCTATCTAAAGATTAACGCAGAAGTTGTTGAGCAAGATATGCAGAAAAGTTACCACCTACATGGCCTGTGACAGCCCGTCGTGCTTGTGACGGCCCATAGGTGGCACCGTAGTGAAACTACTTAAGGAAAATGGGGAAGTCTGACCTAAGTGTGGGATTACAAAGTTCATGACGGGTCGTCATAGCCACAACGGTCCGTCCTGCTAGTTCGTCGTGATGATTAGAGAGTAGTCCTTGTACCCAAATTCCAAGAATTTTAAATGTTGTGGAACGGAGACCCTCGACGGACCGTCGTTCTTGAAATGGTCCGTCATACCTGTTCGTTGAGGGTAATGAAGAAAGCATCGGAAGGATTTGTAAAGTATAGGACGAAGGAGGCCATGATGGCCATCATGAACATGACGTCCCGTCACGAGGTCCATCGATCCAACCGCATTTTGACAGATTTTCAGCAATTAGAATCCTTCTTTTATTAGGTTTTTATTTTTTATAAATAGTTTGAAAAACCTCATTTTGGGGGTTATATTCTCATATGTTAGACTCTCTTATAGTTAAGATTCTATGATGTTAGACTCTTTGTTATTAGACTTGGTGATTATTACAATTTTGGAGAATCTTTCGTACTAGAATAATTTTAGTAATTGATATAATTTTTCTGGAATTGATTGTTGGTGCATTTGTTAATTAATCAAGTGAAATTCTGGATTTTACTCTTTCTCATTGAAGTAAGAGGATTAATTATTATATTACATATATGAATATTGTGATTATGACTATGGGTAACTAAACTCCATAACTAGGGTTGTGGGAACCATGGGTGAATAATGAGGTAAAATCTAACTAAAATAACAATTCTTGAATAGTGTCTTGCATGTATTGATAATTCTTTCTCTTAGAAGTCTTTTTAACGGATGGCCAACGTTAGAACTCGCCTTAATGCTACTTGCTGGACCAAGGAGGTAGATAATAGAAAAAGAATTATCAACATAGATTTAGTGTATACTATCTAATAGACTAGTATTGATTTGTATGAGGTAATAACTTAGTCAAATATCAAATACAATGCTTAATATGAGGTAAAGGTAAGGGTTAGTATAGCAACACACGTAGCCGGACCAAGGTGCGGAGTGAAATCTTCTAGATGCAGGACAAAGGATATATAAATACATAACTTATCACTTTGCATGCAAGATACAAAGAAAGAATTGTTATAGTTAGAATTATCAAGTTATGAACCTGTGGGGAACACTTAAAACCTAGTTACTTTTATTAATTGATTAAACTCCAAGGTTTGATTCTGTTAGTTGGTTACTTTAATTTAGTTAGTTATGTTTATTAATTTAGAAATAAAACCCCCCTTTTATTGTCTTTGTTTTCTAAGGAAATAATTGACTAAATAATAGTAATAATAGATTAAAGTTATGTCTGAACTATTTTCCTCGTAGGAACGATCCCAACCTCATTAGTTGGGTTCTTTACTTAATACGACCACTTTACTTCTTATTTGAGAAGTAAGTTTGAGTGTATCATATGGCATATGAAAAAACATGTAAAAAGGGACATTTTAGTAAAATAGCTTTTCATGCCAAATAAGTATAACATTCATAAATTTAGGAACAAAACATCATAAGAACCATCACTTAACACTAAATAAAGAGATTCCATAATTTTAAACAAAAAGTGACCATTTACAGTAACTTCCAAAACTTAACAGTAATTAGACGTCCATTAACAGTGAACAGATTTAAGCTATTACAATTAAGCATTTACAATGAATTCAACTTGAATAATTAAATGAACTATCCTATTCTAAATGAGTGGACTTCTAAGGCCAAGAAAATTAGAAAGTGAACTCCTTTTCCATAAGAGTTTCCTTTCTTCGGCATAATCCTAAGATTTACTAAGGTAAGACCTAAAAGAAGTATGCATATGCCTCCTTCAATACACACCAAAAGAATACTCAAGACTACCCCTTTTGGCTTACTCAACTCGGGAGAAACAAGCCCTCAATCAATGGCAAGACATTAAAAGACACCCAACAAACCAACAAAGTCTTCCTTTCGGAATGTCTACTTAGTTCAATGAGTATACAACGTCCATACCACCACCTACCATAAGTAGTACATTCTTTTAGAAGGTTTCGCACCAAGTCTTCCCTTTCGAAAGGTTGTACCTAGTGCAAAGAGTAGATAGCGTCCCATACCACCACCTACCCTAATTAGTACGTTCTATTAGAAGAGTTAGTTTAATCAATTGTTTTATGAGAGTTATATTAACCGACATAGACGATGAGAGCTAGACATAAAATCCCAATATTAAACCCTATTGGATGAGGGATCATCACTTGTCTTGAATGAGGTCATTCTCTTAGCATTTACATGGATTTACCAATGGCTCCACCTATGTAGGCGCATAGTTAAGGGATAAGGATATTGCTACTAAGTAACTCATTCTCCAATAACGAGGAGTACTCATCTCAAGAGGTACATTGGAATACAACATCTCAACTCATGAAGTGTAAACCACCTCTCCTTCATATCCTCACGGTGCTAGTCCTAATTTTGCACAGTTTTTCAATAATATGGATTATAGGTTAAAGATAACTAGTGAACACCACATCTAAACTCACGAATGTCATTAAACCTCCAACATATCTTAGAAAACTCACGTGATGTAGTGGGGTTGCTACTAAACTCTTCATCTCAACCCACAAAGAGTGTTCACCCCAAATTTGTCCTTTAGACTTAACTTAACTTGATTCTTTCATTCAAGTGTAAGTGTATGTACATGTGAGAACATAAGCTTGCACACCTTGCACATAAGCTTCACTTCATTTACATTTAACTTCTATATATGCTTAGGCCTTCATTCGTCACATCACACACTTTGCATGCTTCATATAATCATACTCCTTAGAATACTTCTCAGAACAAGTTTCTTTAAACAAATAACAAGAATAACTTCATTCAATTATACATTCAAGTCTACTTCACAAAATCGCTTCATAAGATACATTTAGCAAGAATAACCTTATTGTCATCTCACTTAACATAACAATCCTTCATGGCCTCATTCATAATAAACAAGTAACTTCACATTTATACAATTCGAGTAAAGACTGCTACCAAGAAGGTTGACCATATCAGTCAAGAGCATTTTCGTAATTGAAACTAAACAACGTCACCAACTTACCCTTTAATACAAGATTTTATCACCTATAGAATTTTATTCAATAATTCACCATAGGTTATACATTAGGGCAGTATCTAAACAATAGAAACTAAAGGTCAAAGACTACCAATTCATGCTCATATAACCCATTTCTTAAGTCAAAATTTGATGAAAAGCTTTATCATAATTTCACTGTAGTTTTAACTTTAAAATAATCAAATAACATTATAAAAATCATTATTAAGTTATTATAAATGTTTTTAAGCAAGACCCATATTTAGATTTGAAGATAGAAGAAACTAGGGTTGAAAACTCATTTTGAAAATTCATTAGAAGGGACTCCTGGAGTGGAAGAAAGATCAAGGATGGATACCACACCTCACATTGAAAAAATATAAATTAATTTTGATGAATAAACAATCACCAAGAGCCCTCCTAGAACTTCTTGACTTCTTGCTTCCATGGTGACTTGAGAGTGTCTTCTAAGAGAGAGGGGTTTTGGCTTTTAGGAAGATAGGTCTAAAATGAGGTCTTAGGGTTTCGAACACTTTAATATACATAATAAACCCTAAAACTAACGTCCTAGGGTCATAAAATACTTGGGATGAATATACAAAAAAAACCCAAGACTTAACAGGCAGCGTGTAGCTCTTGGGATAGCCACCATTAACGGACCAACAAAGGGTCCTCTGTTCAAGGGACGGGCAGTTGGTGCTGTCTCGTTGTTGGAGATGAAACTCTCCAACTTGCAGGTTTTCACTCCCGAAATGATGGAACAGGTTGATGGGACGTTGCCTGGTCAACTGGCTGCCGATTGGCTCATCAATGGCCGTTGGTTTTTGGCAGTTTCGTCTATTTCTTGATCCCTTCATGTAGGGTGCCTTGTGGGTTCTAGTTGGGGTCCTGCCTGGACGTTAAACCTCTACAATAAGTCTTCTAGGTCTTAGGAAAACCTCACATCGATTTCAAGAAAAACGAACACGTAAAACTCAAACACATCAAGACACACAAGCGTTATCTAAGGCACACCTTCTGAACGTCATGGACGTTTGACCTCCAAACTTCTCACACTGCCTAATAACACTTAATTAACTCATTTTGACTTCAAATTAACTCAAGAAAACTTACGAGTCTCTAGTTCACCTTAGTTCATTTTAGGGCGTTACATTCTCTCCCACATAGAATAACATTCGACCTCGAATGACATTAAAACTTCAAGAACAAAAAGGAATCACTTAGTATCTCATAAGACATTACAATCCTGATCAAAAAACTCAAAATTAAAGCACCATTTAACAAGAAGCATCAATTCACACTTTCATACACTTAGCAACATAGACAACTCTATGCAAAACTTCGAAAGTCCAAATTCATTCTTAACCTTCTTCAATTGAGGAACTACCTTATGAAACCTTAAATATGCTCATATACAACACTTTTTCACACAATGAAACTTCAATTAAGGCAAGGAATATTTTTCTCAAAATAAAAAAATTTCATGGTGAAACTACTCACTGTAATACTGCCAAACATGTAATTTTTCAAAAACTCATTCTTTAAGAAATTCACCAAGAAGACATGATAATATGAAGTATAATACCATTTAGACTCATTTCGTATTAATACAATAATTCACGGAAAATGCAATTTTTTCAAAATTTGGACTCCTTCACAGTGACTTCAAAACTTCACTGTACCATATGCTTATATTTTCAATAATTCACCTTTCAAGCAACTTTAACAAGATGTCATGACACTATGAGGGACAAGACCACACTAAATTACTCCAAAAAGACTATGTAGGTTTCACTAAATTCAATGTGAGAGTAGCAACCCATACTACCACCACTCCCACATAATGAACCTTGAGCATTCTCTTTGACTAAGTATATTACATGCCATTTTACTCAACTTTCATTCTCCCCCACTTAAGGTAAAGCCATATTCAAGGACTCATACTTCAAATCACCATTATGCCTCTTAGAAGGTAGGGATTCACACAACCATAAACTCATGCACATTAAAACTAAACATCAACCATACAAGCTAAGAATAACACTTTCCTCTTTGGATTAAAGCCTAGATAAAATCTCTCAAACATCATCTAATTCAACTCTTAGGTATGACTTAACTCAATCTCATGGAACAAAACTTCCTCGCTAGATATTTCCATTTTAGTGTAAGCATACACTACAACATCTACCAAATCACAAGAAAAACTATTCAAACATTACCCACATAAAAAGGTTGCCCTCTACTCCTACGATATCTCCATATTCCTTCAACATTTCTCAAATTTAAACCTGAAAGTATTTCTACCGTTATTGAACATCATCACAATTTCTTTCAAAGACAGTTTATTCAATCCTTATAATTCTTACAATGCTTAGAACTACATCACCATAAAGTTTCTCTTCACAACACTCTGAATCTCATAAATCACACCTATCCATAAATGGCATCACATCACAATTTTTCAAAACATTCCTTTATATCTACTCTTCTAGCCAGAAAACCATCATATCATCAAAACTCACCTTTTCTATACCTCTAACATAGAAATAACTCCCCTTCAAAGCAATAACACCTAAAAGACCACCAGACAAGGGAACATAAGACAGAGAGGCATTATGGAGTTAAGTTCTTTGGCACGATTCAAGAGTAATTAAGAAAGTGAAACTCTATAGTCCTATAGCCTCTTGTCCATGGATGTGTCGCGACTCACACCAATGACCAAGTTACTTCTTGACATGGATTGAAAGACTTTTAGACCTTAAACTATTTCCCAAAACCTTACACTCTGATACCAAGTCTGTCACAACCCACAAGTACCCCTAGATGTTAGGGAGAACCCTCGTTACGTTATCGGGCGTACTTGCCCCTTTGAGGTCTTGTACAAGCCCTTTAACTATCATTCATTACCTAAGACATGAAAAGTACTGTGGACTTAGAACTTTTCAAGACAAGTAATATAAAAAGAATTTCTTTATAAATACTTAAGAAATCTCATCAGCACAAGCCAAAATAAGACACGACATAATATCTTAGGGACACGTTCCTTTACATTAAAACAAATACATAATAAGTCTTTAATTTAAAAACTAAGAAACGGACTCTGCCCTCGAATATATGATGACAGACTTTGTCTTGAGAGGAACTTTCTATGCTTCACCTTCAAATCTTCAAACGCTTCCAACCTATACTTATATATTATAGAAAAGTATGGGGTTATTACAAAACAATGTACTAAGTATGGCATATGCAAAAACATGTAAAAAAGGACATTTTAGTAAAAAAAACTTTTCATGCCAAATAAGTATAACATTCATGAATTTAGGAACAAAATATAATAAGAACCATCACTAAACATTTAGAGAAGAGATTCCTTAATTTTAAACCAAAACACACCCGTTATAGAAACTTCTAAAACTTTACAGTAACTAGACGCCGATTTGCAGTGAACAGATTTAATCCACTCAAGTGAAGAATTTTCAAGTATTTACAAGGAGTTTAACTTGAGCAATTAAGTGAACTATCCTATTTTAAATGAGTGAACTTCCAAGGCCAAGCGAAAGAGATAGTAAACTCATTTTCTGTAAGACTTTCACTACCTCTGGATTATCCTTACACTTACTATGGTAAGACTAGAATGAAGTATACATATGCCTCCTTCAATACACACCAAAGAAATCACTCAAGACTATCCCTTTCTGCAAACCCAACTTGGGAGAAACAAGCCCCTCAATCAATGGCAAGACATTAAAAGACACTCAACAAACCACCAAAGTCTTCCCTTTCAGAATGGCTACTTAGTGCAACGAGTAGATAGTGTCCCATAGTGCCACCTACCCTAAATAGTAAATTCATTTAGAAGGTTTGGCACCAAGTCTTCCCATTTGGAAGGTCCTACCTAAACCAATGAGTAGATAGTGTCACATACCACCACCTACCCTAAGTAGTACGTTCTTTTATAATACTTAGTTTAATCAATTTTTTTTGTGGGAGTTAGCTTAACTTACATAGAACAGGCGAGATAGACATAAAATCCCGATATTAACCCCTAATGGATGAGGGATCAACTGTCCTAGAATAAGGTCATTCTCTTAGAATTTATAGTGATTTCCCATTAGCTTCACCTATGTGGGTGCATATTTATGGGATAAGGAAATTGCTAATAAGTAACCCATTCTCTACTAACGAGGAGTACTCATCTCAAGAGGTACATTGGAATACAACATCTCTACTCATGAGGTGTAATCCACTTCTCCTTCATGTCCTTTGGGGGCTAGGCATAACTTCCCCCAGATCTCAATATTATGGACTATTGGTTAAGGATAACTACTGAACAACACATCTCAACTCACGAAGGGCATTCATCTTCCAACCTATCTTAGAAATGTCATGGGATTTAGCGGGGTTGCTTCTAAACACATCATCTCAACTCACGAAGAGTGTTTTCCCAAAAACTACCCTTTATGACTTTATTTAACTTCATCCATTCATTCAAGTATGAGTATGTGTACATGTGATCACACCTTGCACATAAGCTTCACTTTATTTACATTTAACTTCTATACATGATTAGACCTTCATTCATCAGATAACACTCTTTGCATGCCTCATATAATCATATAATTTTTTAGAAATACTCCTTAGAATACTTGTCATAACAAGATTCTTAAAACAAATAACAGGAATAACTTCATTCAAGTATACACTAAAGTCTACTTCACATAATCGCTTCATTAGAGACATTTAACAAGAATAATCTTATCATCATCTTACTTAACATAACAAGACTTCATGCCCTCATTCCAATAAATAAGTAACTTCACATTCATAAAATTCAAGCAAACACCGCTACCAAGAAGGTGGACCAAACCAGGAGAGTCAGTTAGTAGTTCTTGGGATAGATTCACCTCGTTCTTGAGAAGTGTCCCAAATCACCGTATAGATGATGAGTCACTGAAGGATTACTTCTATCGGTAACATAATGATAATAATAAAGCAATGTTGGACACTATAGTAGTTGGATCTTATGGGGAGTGTTCTTATGCTGAGATTGCTGAAAAATTAGAGAAAATCTCCTGAAATAAAAAAGCTTGGAGTACTAGGAAGTCTGATATCAGGAGAAATACCTTCGCAGTGCAGACCACTCACAACCCAGCCACATATAAGATTCGTGAAGAAAGGCTTAAATGAGAAATGAGCTTGGGTCGGTACTAAAACATGTCACTGAGGGTGAAAAAAAGATAAATGCAGTCAACTACTTGTCGAAACCACCTCCACAAAATAATGAGTGCTATTATGAGGAGGATTCATATGCGGTTAATAAACAGACGGGGGGTTTCTGACCAAGTGCCCAAAGCTCTAATCAGGAGAATTGGCGTCAAGGTCAAGGTAACTAAGGTCGGAACTATGGTAACTACAATTGTGAGGGTCATTATGTCCGAGATGGAAGCTACAACCGCGACAACAACTTCAACAGGGGTAACTACGGTAACAAAAATGATTGGAATGGTCCCTATGTCCCTCTTCAAAATCGTGAAGTTACTCCTAGGGATAGTGGAGATAGTATGGCGCGAGTTGAGGATATGTTGCACAAAATGATGAGGTGGTTCAATGCTAGTGATAAGCACATTAAAGAGTTAAGGAGTAATTTAGCAGGTATTGGAAAAAAGTCGATACACATGCAATATCGATTAAGTAGATCGAGTTGCAAATGACCCAATTATTTGTGACTGTGAACACACGGCAACCGAGCACTTTTCCTTAGCAACACTGTCAAAAATAAGAAAAATGATGCACATTGTATAACAATCACTACTCGGGTTGGTAAGCAAACCATTGACCCAGCTATGCCGTCTAATGGGGAAAATGTGAGAAAGGATGATGATAAGGTGGTAAAGGGTAGTGGTGAAGCAGAAGATAGCACTGGAAAAGATGCAGAATTCCCTATGAAGGTAAATCCCATGCCTAGACCACCACTACCATTCCCTCAAAGATTAGTGAAAAAGACCGAGGATGGTAAATATCGGTGTTTTATAACAATGCTGAAGCAGCTTTCTATCAATGTCCCTTTGGTAGAATCCCTAAAACAAATGCCCAGTTATGCCAAGTTTATGAAAGATCTGGTTACAAAAAAAAGTTCGGTCACTTTCGAGGATGATGATAGAATGCAACAATGTAGTGCTATTGCTACAAGATCTCTCGTACAAAAGAAAGAAGATCCGGGTGCGTTCACTATTCCTTGTACAGTCGGGTCATTACATTTTGCGAAATCATTATGTGATCCGGGGGCAAGCATATATCTCATGCCCCTCTCGATATATAAGAAATTGTGTTTAGGTGTCCCAAAACCCACTGCGATGCGGATACTGATGGTTGATCGAACACTGAAAAGTCCTATAGAGATACAACACGATGTACTATTAAAAGTAGAGTCATTCATATTTCCGACAGATTTTGTAATTCTTGATTGTGAAGTCGATTTTGAAGTGCCTATTATTCTTGGGAGGCCATTCCTTGCTACATGTATAGCCTTAGTTGATATGGAAAAGGGTCAGATGAGGAATAATGAAGAAGCGACCTTCAACATTTTTAGGTCCATGAGGCAGAGTGGTGAGCTCCAATCGGTATCTTCCATATCCCACAAAGAAGACATGAAGAAGGAGAATGAACAAAAAAGTGAAAAACGAGAGTTTATGGTTGGGGATTTGGTGGTCTTAGACATTTCTAGGTTGCCTTGGCTTCCGGGCAAGCTCAAGTCCAAACGGACTGGCCCTTACTTAATTACTCAAGTATTCCCTCATGGATCAGTTGAGTTAAAAACCAAGGAGGTATTGCGGTTTAAGGTGAATAGAGAACGACTAAAACTCTATTTTAGGCATGCTGAATCGGCGAATGAAGTGATCGAGGCATACCATCTTGATGAAGTCTGAGTAATCAAGTGTCCTCAGTCGTGTCGCGACGTTAAATCAAGCGCTTGTTTGGACGCAACCCAATACTTACAGTTTTTCTTTCTAGTAATGGTAGCATTTTCTACTAATGAGTTTTAAATTTACATGCAGATCACTAAGAAATTATGCAGAAAATTACTCTACAGTAGTCACTAACGGATACAGCGACGGACCGTTGCGCCTGTGATGGACCGTCGCATGAATCCCTCTCTTTTCAACTTCCAAACTAAAGATCATAACCTCTCCCTCTTACAACCGATCATTTTCCCCAAATTCTAAAAATTCCTAAAATTCATTATCTACTAGTCGGAGCTGCTGCTCTAGGTCTCTACTTGATCACCAAGTACCTTTCTCTTTTGTTTTTCTCAAATTCTAAGGTATGAGTCTCTAATTTCTACTCATTTATATTGCATTTTTTTGTTTATCAATTAGTATTAGCCTAGTTCTTCTTCATATGTTCATTCTTTAATAATATTCTGTCTTACCTAGGTTGAAAATCTTCAAAATTGCCGTGTTAAAACCCTAGAAATAGGTGCTTTAGCATTGCTAGTTTACTAGGTATTTGGGTTAGAAAAATGTAGGTTAAAACACAACCAATTTGATTTGGGTCTTAGGGGATGAATGAGGCATCCCTAGTTCTATCACGGAGTTACAAAATGAGGCCCCGATGACGGACCGTCGTACCCATGACGGGCCGTCATTGGATCTGTCCCAACAGCCCTAACACCCCATTGTCTAATTTTCTAAGTGTCCTTCAACGGATACATGTAATGGACCGTCACCTCTACGACGGTCCATCCTGCACAACCGTTGAGGTTGTCACAGACCCTGTTCCTAAGGGTCCCTCTCTATTTTTCTAAGTGTCCTCAAACGGACAACTATAACAGACCGTCATACCCACGACGGCCCATCCCGCATAACCGTTATGACGGTCAGAGACCCCTCTCTTAAGGGTCTCCATATTTTTTCTAAGTATCCTTTTACCGACAACTTTGACGGTCTGTCATACCTTCGATGGTATATCCTGCATGACCGTTACGATGGTCGGAGACCCCTTTCTTAAGGGTCTCCATATTTTTTTCAAGTGTCCTCTGACAGACACCTACGACGGACCGTCGTATCTGTGACAGTCCATCCTGCACATACCGTCATACTTGTCAGAGACTCTTCTTCAGGGTTCTCCATATAAACAACGTCTAAGTAAGACACGACGAACTCTATGACGGTACGTCATACTCAGGACGAGTCGTCACCTGGCCCGTTGTGTTTCACTATTACTATAGAAATGTTATTACATCTTAACTCTTTTATTTATTTTGTGTGGTTTTACATGTCTTGTTTGCTCCTTCTAGTACTAATATTGATTCTTTAGAGGTACTATCTATTATGGCACCAAAACACGATCGAGTCTACCCACGCGGGCGATTGAATTCTTTTGCCCCGTCTGCCCGCCTGATCATTGGCTCTGATGATGAGCGTGACCCCGAGTACGTGCCCCCAAGCACTTCCACCCCATCCCGAGCTGTACGTGCTGACAGAGCCACACCCAAAAAGGTTCATCCGACTTAGTGACTGTCTCCCAATATGATGAGGAGCACAAACTGACCGGCACACCTTATGGGTCAGCTACTAATTAAGAAGGAGCTTCTGGCTCCTTAGGAGTTTTGTGGTCTGTTGAGGTTCCCGCACCCGCCACCGCTGCAGATTCTGCCTCGTCTGATGAGGCTGACAGTTCGGAATTCACACCCGGTTCACCGACTTGTGCTCTTACCCCGGTGACTGACCAACCCAATTAGTGGTGTGTCGACGGGCAATATCAAGTCTATTCCGATGCAAAGTTCTTGAATGACAATGGAGTCATGACTTATACACTTACATTGGAGAGGCAGGTCGTTACGGGAAGTCTCCTGGCGATGACAGAGATTCACAATCTCTTCACCAGACATCGACTGGAGTGGACAGCACCTTCGTTGCGACGTTAGAGTGAAGAGATTGCCGAGAGTTCTACACCTCCTATTAGCGACTCTCCGATCACAGATTGATAGGCGGGCTTCCCCCACCAAGTAGGACCCCGCTAGAGGTCTGAGTACGTGGCGTTCAGGTTGATATCTCCCTGCCTGCCATCCGCCGGTTTCTATACGGCGAGAATGTTGATGCTAATCAGACCCCTCTCACTGTCGAGTTTGACTATCGATGGAAAAATTTTGAAGATGGACAATTCCTGCGTGAGTCATCGCTGAGAGAGACCACCAAGAGGTAGATGGACCTGCACTTGTCCATTGATGGAGAGGGTGCCGACTGGGTGACCGAGCTGAAGAGGGCCATTAAGAAGGCCAACCAGACTTTTACAGTGAAGTTTTTGTGGTTGATTGTCCGCCACTGCCTTTCCGCCACAGCCACTGATAATATCATCACATGGGATCGAGCAGTACTGAAGGCAGCGATGATAGTCGGGTTTGAGGTGGATTTTGTGTGGCTTCTACAGGCTGTCATGCACGAGAGAGGTTTTAAGGTTACAACTACTTACCCTTTCCCCGTGCATGATATTTACTCTATGTAGGTCCGCAAGTGTGCCTATATGGCACGTTGATTAGATCAAGACCCTTCTGGGCACTTTTGATATTGGCCTCATCACGGATGAGGACAATAAGTTAGATCTATGCAGAGGGCCCCATCAAGAGTTGCCTCCGCTTGGTGAAAATATGGCTGATACGGTAGCAAAGGCCCACATGGCTACGTAGGCGGCTTCCACTTACACTACTCCAGTCGAGTCTATCCCGGGTAGTAGCATTGCCCTGAGCTCCTCTCGCTCAACCCTTTTACCCGCTTTATTCCCGCTTGCTAGGGTCTTGAAATTAGAGGTGCAAATAGCTACACATCTGCATCATATCCAGCCTTGGATGTAGAGGTCTATTGCCGAGGCAGAAGAGCTCTTGGATTTGAGATGGTCCAACACACAAAGCGGAAGATCGCTGAAGTTCATCAGCGCTTGGACGCTTTTCAGTCGCGGGTGCTAGCCCATACAGTCCCTGCGGTGGATGTGTCAACCCTTCAGGCTGCGGTTGACTGTCTTCGCGCAGATATTGATATGAACTTAAAGGTTAGGGTGCTTGAGTCTGAGGCCCCTTCTGCAGAGCGTGCTGAAGACACAGTAATGGCGGCCCTATTCGCCACTTCAGAAATTCCACCACCTCTCCCTCGAGACCATACCAAGAGGCGAAGGGGTGGAGAGGAGGATGAATCTCAAGCTCGGAAGAAGGAGCGCCGTGAGATGGAGGCTGCGTGGAAAGCCTCGCTTGCTGAGGAAGAGGCACGACAGATGAGTGCAGGAGAGTTAGCTGCTGTGGCGTCTAGCTCCAGAACTGTGGAGATAGAGGGAGGCACTGATGATAGTGCTGTTGATGCTGAGGAAAACATTGAGGGTGTCCAGATTACAGAGGTAGTGGGTTGTGGGGAACCAGACCCACTAGCTTGCTGATCGTCGACGCTTTGCACCCCAGGTTTGCTTCACCTACTACTCTTGTATTTAATTTTTTTTATGCATTGGGGAAAATTGCATGTCTTTTTGTTAGGGGTGGGGTAAATGGAATGTGAGTGCTAGGGTGAAGTCTGAGTATCCCAATTCACTATCCTCTTTTGGGGTTTTCTTGCCTGTGTTCTTTTTCCCCAAGAGATTGATTACTTTTTCTGTTGAACCGGCATGTCTATATCTTGTGTACATAGTTTAATTCTGAAGCATGATGGCTAAAATGATATCCTGATAAAATGGAAAATGATGCATGACTAGGCATAATAATTGATAAATGTGTGACTCTAAGCATGGCATATAGGTAAACCACTTCATGACCCTAAGTCTAAAATTTGAACAAGGTGTCTGATAATCTGGTAGAGTAATGAGATGTCAAGTGAGTGTGAGGAAGATTTGAATAGTCCACTATTTGTACTGAGCTAGAACTTTCCTGATTAGTCCTGCTAAAACTTAGTTGTAATAGAAAATAAGGAAAGGATCATAGACCCTTATTCAATATAGCCCATTTATAGCCTAAATAAAAGAAAACAAAATGCAATTAATCCTTCTTTTATCCAAATGATTTAAGATTAATGTGTTGGCTTTGGTCCCTCCTTGGACATCTACACCTCAGCTTATGACAAAAGCATTAGTTGAGGATGGATAATGCAGTAAACAACCCTTTTTATGGCCCTGAACCAACTTTGGGTATTGTGTACTTTGAATCATGGCAAATCCATGAGTTGAGGGTGTCTATTATGAGGAATGCTATGGAAAGTGGGGTTGAAATAACAGAGAGAGAGAAAGAACAAAAGTACAAGAATTAGTTGGAAGAAAAGTGAAAATAAATAAAAAAAAAATTTATATATATATATAAAAGACATACAAGCAAGAAAATAAGAGGGTCACTTATACAAATGAAGAAAGAAGGGAAAATACCAAAAAGAAAGAATATGAGAAACTGGGCAAAATAAAATGATAGAAAATGGTATGTTTAGCCGATATGTCAAGGAGGGAAATAAAGTCATGAAACTGTACCTAAGTATACCCTACCTGACCATGAGCCTATGTTACAAGCTAAGAAAGTCCCATCGTGATCCTAAGAGTTGTATAAAGAACTTAAAGCAGTGAAAATAATGGAAGGCATATGGCAATATGTATGAATGAGTGTGAATTTGTTCTGAAAGTGAGTGTTGAAAAGTAATCCTTATACTCAAACTGAAATCACTTTGTGAAAAATGAAGATTTTGTTTTGAAGTGAGAACACTAGTTGCAATACCGGAAACATTAGCACCTTGGTGAGAAATTGAAGAGGATCGGTGTTAGTGCATGGTGAGTCTGTGTCATGGTCTGATTCCACATAATTCAAGCCTAATAGTGATAACATGCATAAATATGATGAGATTGATCAGGATTGATAGCCAAATGATTGCGAAGGATAAAACATGGAAACTATTGTACAAAGATTTTGTATTGAGTCATAGTGCGTCGCTTGAGGACAAACAATTAATTTAAGTTGAGAGTGTTGATATACCGTGGTTTCATGGTATTATTATTACTTTTATGAGAAAAGACATACAGACACAATCAAAGTTGTTCCGTATTTGCATAAAGACACCTTAACTTTTAAAGTGTCCTATTACCCCACATAACTATTTAATTTCTTTGTAAATGGACCATTTTGACCCATTTCATAGTGTGACTTGTTACCACGCACTTGAGGCGCGTCATCCATTATTTTTACTGCCATGGACCAGTTTAAAGGTGCCATGTGTCATTATTATTCTTTATTATTAATTATTTTATCAATTTTTGTCATCTTCCCTAAATTTAAACCCAAAATAATTATTGTTAGCCCTAATTTTTCAATTTCATAGTTTTTTCCATAGCAAAATCAATGTTGATACTCTTTGTTTGACCACTTCATCATCTTCTCTAAGAAAAAAAGACACCACTATTGGCGAGAAACTTCTGGATCAATAAAGAATGTGATTTTCTTGTTCAATAAATTCAAAGTAAACACTTCCAAGCTATGGAAGCTCTTGTCTGCCACAAGTTGGTCAATGGAACATGATGAACAAGAAAATGGTTAATGGAGGAACTGTTGTCAATTGAATCTGCATTAACTTTTCTTGCAATGTGCAAGAAAGTGTTATCCATGGGTTTTGTTCTAAGTTAGCATATGAGTTATTTAGGTCTGAGTTTTGCTACCAAAAGGGTTGCAACTAATAACAATCCTATATTCAAAATTTTGTTGTCACCTAACTCCATAGCTGAATAAAAAAAATCTGAATGAAGAAAAATTAATGAAAATTTCTTGAAGGTGCAAGCAAAATAGAGAAGAAAAGAAATGGAGAACATGACTTCTCTTTAAAGAATAGGGTCGGGTCAGGTTGAACAGGGATTTGAGAAACACGCGCCACTACATAGACGAGAAAATGGGTCAAAATGGCCCATTTACAAAGAAATTAATTAGTTCTGTGGGGTAATAGAACACTTTAAAAGTTAAGGTGTCTTTATGCAAATACGGAACAACTTTGATGGTGTCTGTATGTCTTTTCTCTTACTTTTTTTGTGCTAATTTTTATGTAAGTTTCTCTTTATTTGCAGGAAATCTGTCTAAAAGAAGAATGCAGAGGTTTTTGAGCGAGAAATACATAAAAGTACCACCTACGAAGCTTGTGACGGTTCATCGTGCCCGTGACGGTCCATAGATGGAATCGTAGTGCAACTGCTGAAAGAAGATGGGGAAGTCTGACCAAGTGTGGGTTACGGAGTGTGTGACAGACCGTCGTAGCCATGACGGTCCATCTTGCTGGTTTGTCATGAAGTTTAGTGAAGTAGTCCCAGTACCCCAATTCCAAGAATTCAAGTGTTTTGGAACAGAGACCCTCGAGGGACCCTTGTGTCTGTGACAATCCATTATATCTACTGTCGAGGGTAATGAAGAGAGCAGCAGAAGAAATTGCACAAGTATGGGACGACGGAGTCCATGACGGCCGTCGTGACCACGACGATCTGTCGCGAGGTACGTCGACCCAGCCGCGTTTTGACAAATTTCCAGTAAATAGAGTCCTTATTTAATTAGGTTTTTATTTTTTTTAAGTAGGTCAAAAAACCTTATTTTTTAGGTTGGACTATGGAATATTTTTAGACTATTTGTTAGACTCTTGATTATTTTTAGACATTTTGTGAGACTCTTTAATATTTTGAGACTCTTGTAATTTATTGTTGGTGATTTTTGTTGATTAATCAAGTGAACTTTCGAATTGTACTCTTTATCATTGAAGTAAGTACATGAATTGTTATACCATATATTTGTATATTTTGATTATGACTATGGGTAACTAAACTCCACAACTAGGGCTGTGGGAAACATAAGCGAATAATTAGGTAAAACGTAACTAAAATAAAAAATTCTAGAATAGTGTCTTGCATGTTTTGATAATTCTTTCACTTAGAAGTCTTTTTAACGGATGGCCAACGTTAGAACTCGCCTTAATGCTACTTGCCGGACCAAGGGGGTAGATAATAGGAAAAGAATTATCAACATAGATTTAGTGTATACTATCTCATAGTCTAGTATTAATTGGTACGAGGTAATAACTTAGTGAAATATCGAATACAATGCTTATTATGAGGTAAAGATAAGGGCTAATATAGAAACACACGTAGCTGGACCAAGGTGCAGAGTGAAATATATTAGATGCCGGACTAAGGATTTAGAAATACATAACTTATCACTTTGCATGCAAGTTACTAGGAACGAATTGTTATAGTTAGAATTATCAAGTTATGAACCTGTGGGAACACGTAAACCCTAATTACTTTGATTAATTGATTAAACTCCAACATTCGAAGCTGTTAGTTGTCTCCTTTAATTTCACTAGTTATTTTCATTTATTTTGAAATAGAAAACCCGCATTTTATCATTTTTTACATTCCAAGGAAGTCATTGACTGAACAATAGTATTAATAGATGGAAGTTAAGTCTAAACTATTTTCCTCGTGGGAACAATTTCAACCTCATTAGTTGGGTTATTTACTTGACACGACAGCTTTACTTTTTATTTGAGAAGTAAGTTTGAGCGTATCAAATTTTAGTTGATATACCGTGTTATCACGGTTATATTATAACTTTTTCCTTAAGTTTAGCGTCCAAAATCCTTTTTGTACTAATTTTTATGTAAGTTTCTCTTTATTTACAGAAAATCTATCTAAAGGAAGGATGCAGAGGTTTTTGAGCGAGAAATACTGAAAAGTACCACCAACGGAGCTTGTGATGGTTCGTCGTGCCCGTGACGGTCCGTAGGTGCCATCGTAGTGCAACTGCTAAAGGAAGATGGGGAAGTGTGACCAAGTGTGGGGTTACGGAGTGCGTGATGGACCATCTTAGCCATGACGGTCTGTCCTGCTGGTTCATCATGATGTTCAGAGAAGTAGTCCCAGTACCCAAATTCCAAGAGTTTAAGTGTTTTGGAACAGAGACCCTCGATGGACCGTTGTGCCTGTGACGATCCGTCATATCTGCTGTCGAGGGTAATGAAGAGAGCAACAAAAGAAATTGCACAAGTATGGGATGACAGAGTCCATGACGGCCCGTCGTGACCACGACAATCCGTTGCGAGGTCCATCGACCCAGTCGCGTTTTGACAAATTTCCAGCTAATAGAGTTCTTATTTAATTTGGTTTTTACTTTTTTATAAATAGTTCAAAAAACCTCATTTTTGAGGTTAGGACCTGGATTATTTTTAGACTATTTATTAGACTCTTGATTTTTTTAGACCTTTTGTGAGACTCTTGAATATTTGGAGACTTGTGTAATTGATTGTTGGTCATTTTTGTTGATTAATCAAGCGAACTTTCAGATTTTACTCTTTCTCATTAAAGTAAATACATGAATTAATATACCATCTATTTAAATATTTTGGTTATGACTATGGGTAACTAAACTCCATAACTAGGATTTACGTGTTCCCCACAGGTTCATAAATTGATAATTCTAACTATAACAATTCTTTCCTAGTATCTTGCATGCAAAGTGATTTATGTATTTCTAAATCCTTGATTCGGCATCTAGAAAATTTCACTCCGCACCTTGGTCCAGCTACGTGTGTTGCTATACTAACCCTTATCTTTAACTCATATTAAGCATCGTATTTGACATTTGACTAAGTTATTACCTCATACCAATCAATACTAGCTTATTAGATAGTATACACTGTATCTATAATTATTTTCCTATTATCAACCTCCTTGGTCTGGCAAGCAGCATTAAGGCGAGTTCTAACGTTGGCCATCCTTTAAAAATACTTGTAAGCGAAAATATTATCAATACATGCAAGATACTATTCTAGAATTATTATTTTAGTAAGGTTTTACATCATTATTCGCCTATGGTTCCCACAACCCTAGTTATGGAGTTTAGTAACCCATAGTCATAATCAAAATATTCAAACATATGGTATAAGAATCATGTACTTACTTCAATGAGAAAGAGTAAAATCCAGAAGTTCGCTTGATTAATCAACAAAAATCACCAACAATCAATTACAAGAGTCTCAAAAATATCAAGAGTCTCACGAAAGGTCTAAAAAATAATCAAGAGTCTAACAAATAGACTAAAAATAATCCAGGGTCTAACCTCAAAAACGGGGCTTTTTGAACTATTTATAAAATATATAAACCTAATTAAATAAGGACTCTATTTACTGGAAATTTGTCAAAACGCATCTGGGTCAACGGTCCTCGCGATGGATCATCGTGGTCACGACGGGTCATCATGGACACAGTCGTCCCATACTTATGCAATTTCTTCTGCTGCTCTCTTCATTACCCTCGATGAAAGATATGACTGATCGTCACAGGCACAATGGTTCGTCGAGGGTCTCCGTTCCAAAACACTTGAACTTTTGGAATTTGGGTACTGGGACTACTTCTCTGAACTTCAACACGAACTAGCAGGACGGACTGTCTGGGCTACGACGGTCCGTCACACACTCTGTAACCCCACACTTGGTCAGACTTCCCCATCTTTATTTAGCAGCTGCACGCAATGCCATCTACGGACCTTCACGAGCACGACAACCGTCACAATTCCCATAGGTGGTACTTTTATGTATTTCTCGCACAAAAACCTCCGCATTCTTCTTTTAGACAGATTTCCTGCAAATAAAGAGAAAATTACATAAAAATATGAAAAAAAGTCTTTTGGACACACTAAACTTAAGGAAAAAGTATTAATAATAGCGTGAAACCTTGGTATATCTTACCATACCACTCAAGAGCATTTTCGAAAGTGAAACTAAAAAACATAACTAACTTACCCTTTAATCAACGATTTCATAACCTATAAAAATTTATTGGATAATTCATTATAAATTACCCCTTTGGGTAGTGGCTAAACAACAATAACAACCATAAGAAACCAAAACTCAAAGACTATCAATTCATGCTCGTATAACCTATTTCTTAAGTAAAAATTTGATGAAAATATTTAACATGATTTCATTGAAGTTTTAACTTTAGAATCCTCAACTAACATTCGAAACATAATTATTAAGTCATTAGAAACGTTTTCATGCAAGACCCATATTTAGATTTTAACATAGAAGAATCTAGGGTTGGTAACTCATTTAGAAAATTCATTAGAAGGGACTCCTTGAGTGGAAGATAGTTCAAGGATGAGTACCATACCTCACATTGAAGAAATAGAAATGAATTTTGATTAAGAAACAATCACCAACAACCCTGCTAGAACTTCTCATTTCTAGCTTCAATGGTGACTTGATAGAGTCTTCTAAGAGAGAGGAGTTTTAGGTTTTAGGAAGAGGGGTCTAAGATCAGGTCGTAGGGTTTAGAACACTTTAATATACCTAATAAACCCTAAAACTAACATCATAGGGTCATAAAAGACATAAGGTGAATTTACAAAACACCCTAAGACTTAACACGTAGTGTGCAACTTTTTGGACAGCCACCATCAACGGACCAACCAACGATCCATTTTCAAGGGACGGGCCGTTGGTGAGGTCTCTTTAGATGGGGATGAAACTCCCTAAATTGCAGGTTTGCAATGGTCAATACTTTTTGGCAGTTTAGTCTATGTTTTGGGACCTTCATCTTCGGTCCTAAGTAGGGTTGTGCCCGGACGTTAAACCTCTAAACAATGTCTTTTAGGTATTAGGAACACCTCACATAAGTTTCAATCAAAACAAACACGTAAAACATACTCAAACATATCAAGGCACACAAGCCATATCCAAGGCATACCTTCCCAACGTCATGGGCATTCTTGGATGTTTTACCTCCAAACTTATCCAAGCTTAACACACTTCCTAAGAAAACTAAACTAATTAATTTTAACTTCATATTAACTCAACAAACACTCACGAGGCTCTAGTTCACCTTAGTTCATTTTAGGATGTTACATTCTCCCCCACTTAGAAAACTTTCGTCCTCCAATGACACTAAAACTTCAAGAACAACAAGTATTCTGTATCCCATAATACATTACAATCCTGATCAAGACACTAAAAATTAACTCATCAACTAACAAGGAGAATCAATTCACACTTTCATACACATAGCAACATAGGCAACTCTTTGCAAAACTTCAAAAGTCAAAATACATTCTTAACCTTCTTGTATGGAGGAACTACCTTATCCAACCTTAAACATTCTCATATACAACTCTTTTGCACACAATGAAATTTCAATTAAGGCAAGGAATATTTTTCTCAAGAAGCAAAATTTTCACAGTAAACTGCTCACTGTAATACTGCCAAACATGTAAATTTTAAAAAACTCATTCTTAGAGAACTTCATCAAGAAGACATGATCATATGAAGTATAATACCATTTAATATCATTTAATATCACATTAAGACCATAATTCATGAAAAATGCAATTTCGTTAAAATTTGGACTTTTTTACATTGACTTCAAAACTTCACTGTGTCACATGCTCAAAATTTCAATAATTCACTGTTCAAGAAAGTTAAACAAGATGTCATGAAACTATGAGGGCCAAGACCACACTAACTTACTCCAAAGAGACTAGGTAAGTTTTACTAAGTGCAATGTGAAAGTAGCATCCCATACTACCACTCCCACTTAGTGACCCTTGAGGATTCTCTTGGACTAAGTACATTACATGCCATTTTAATAAACATTCCTTCTACCCACTTAAGGTAAAACCATCTTAAAGGACTCATACATCAAAGCACCCCTATGCCTCTCATAAGGTAGGGAGTCACACCACCCTCAACTCATGCATATCAAGACTAAACTTCAACCTTACAAGTTAAGCATTACACTGTTCTCTTTGGCTTTAGATATGCTCAAATGATGCTTTCTTAAAGAAGTATAAAGGGTCGTATCAAGTAAAGAACTCGATTGTTAGGTTGGGGTTGATTCCATGAGGAAAATAGTTTAGACTTAACTTTAGTCTACGATCACATCTATTTAGTCAAGTCCTTTCCAAAAATAGTTACCTAAAAAAGGGGGGTTGTGAAACAAACTGTTCAATTTTTTCTATGTAAAACCAGTAACAAGATTAAAACTTTGGTGTTTATCAAGTGATGAGAGAAACTAGGGTGTAAGTGTTCCCCATAGGTTCTTAACTCGGTAATCCTAGATATAACAATTGTTTCCTAGTGTCTTGCATGCAAATTGTTAAGTTATGTATCTCTAATTTCATGGTTCGGCAACTAGAGAATTTCAACCCGTACTTTGGTCCGGCTACATGTGTTTAAATTACTAACCCTTACTTTTACCACATATTAAACATCATATTCAATATATGGTTAAGTTACTACTTTGCACCAATTGAAACTAGCCTATTAGATAGTATATACTAAATCTACGTTGATACTTCTTTCCTATTAACTACCTCCTTGGTTCGGCAAGTAGCAATAGGGCAAGTTCTAACGCGTGTACTCATTAAAATGACTTCTAAACGAAAGAATTATCAATATTTACAAGAATTTATTCTCAAATTGTTATTTAACTAGTTTTAACATGTTACTCACCCATGGTTCCACAACCCTAGTTGTGGATTTAGTTACCCATGCCTGGAAATACTCAATTCATGGTTGTTAAACAATAATTCATGTACTTACTTTGACAAGTTTTGAAGAAAATCAAACAATAACACTTGAATTAGCAAAATATCTTGAGAATCCATTCCAGAAACTCGAATTAATTTCCAAAATCCAAAGTTCAACTACCAATAAGAAGAGTATGAAAATTAATAAAACGTTTAACCCCGAAAAAGAGGTTTTTCACCCTATTTATAATAACAATGTCCTAAATTAAAAAGAGTTTAAAATAAGGAAAGTCTGTCCAGAAACGCGTCTTTAATCGATGACTCCACTGATGATCTATTGATAGAACAACGAACCGTCGACGACCTCCATTGGTCCATACTTAGCATCTTCTTCAACTTTCATCCTTGATTCTTCTCTGATCCAATCGACGGACCAACAAAATGGTCCATCGATACTCTTATGGTTTTTAGATTCCTTCATCGTTTCATACTTAGTTATTTCTTTGACACAGGTAGTTGGACTAATCTCTTATCTGATTGACGGTTTTCCAGGACGGTCTGTCGATTAGTGATGGACTGGCGATCCTTCCGTAGCCCTTCACTTGGTTAGAATTCCCCAAGTTTATTTTAAGATTCTTGGACCTCTTATCGACAATCACCACCTATGGACCGTCGATGGCTTCATGGGTCACCTCTTTTTGCACAATCTTCTGCATTTCCATTCTGGACAACTTTCCTGCAAAACACAGATAAAAACACATTAAAACTACTACAAAAAGGCCCTAGACACACACTAAACTTAAGGAAAAAGCATTGAAAGTACCGCAAATTTGTTTTGAGATTGGTTTTATTTTACTTAGGTTAAAGATTGGATAATTTTAACATACTTTTTGTAAAACTAACTGCGCAAGTTCTATGTAGGTACTAATTGTGGAATAAGCAACTTTCTCACACTGTCTTAACCCGTCATTACCCTACTAGATTATTGGACACCTAGTAAGAGTGTTAGATTGAGGGTAATGCAATGGTGTATCTCTATCTAAATCTTAGAGACAACACATTCATCATTCACTATACCTAATCATGCAAGTATTCTTTTGAGAACGGGATATCATTTATATTTTGCCATCATGATTCAGAATCCACAGTTTGTACAATATACTAATATGCTGGTTCAACAGTAAAATAACCAGTCTCTTGGGGCAAAAGAACACATGCAAGAAAATTCCAAGAGAGGACCGTGGGTTGGGCTACTCAGACTTCACCCTAGCACTCATTTTCCATTTACCCCACCCCAAAAAAGAAAGCATGAAATTGTCCCTAATGCATTAGAAATATAAGATTAAGGTGGTAGGTGAAGCAAACCTGAGGCGCATAGTGTCGAAGATCAATAAGCAGATGCGTTCAGTTTCCTTGAACCTGCTCCATCCATAGTAGGGACACCATCAGGAGTGTCTGCAACAATATCAGCACCCTCAGTGATGCTCATCTCAACATCATCAAGCCAGGAGTTAGACGCTCTAGTCGCTAACTCACGAGCCCTCATCTGCCGGGACTCCTCATCTACCAAATAAGCTCTCTTTGTGGCCAATATTTCTGTGCACACCTTCTTCTTAGCCCGAGCCTCGTCGGTCTCTCTGGACCCGTGCCTCTTGGCATAATCTCGTGGCAGAGGTGGTGGCGCAATGGTTGTCTGGAACAGTGCACTCTGCAAGTGTGGTCTCTGGCTCGGGTACCCGCACGTCCAAAGTGGCAGAAACATAAGCCCTCAGACTCGCCACAACAACTTGGAGAGTCGTCCAATCAATAGAGTGGGTGGACTGCCTGAATCTTCCTCTCCATCCGGAGAGCAATTTTCTTCTAAACCCAATCCTCAGCCTCGGTAATGGAATTCTGCATCCAAGGTTTAATATGATGCAACAACCATAGCATTCGGGACCAGTGGTGTTGATGGTGTAGAACGGGAGGAACTTGGTGCTGCACTAGTGCCTGAGGCAGACTCAATTGGGGTGGTGTCGTTAGGCTCTTAAGTAGCATGATCAACATATTGTTCTTCCTCTACCATATTTGCGAGATTCTCACCCAATGACTGCATCTCCACTCAGATCCCTTTATTTGGTGCACCTCAATAGCCTCATCTCTGATGAGACTGATATCCAGTATCCCAGTAGGAGTACGGAGAACATCAATGTGCCAAATAGGCACTCCAGCAGCCCTTCACAACTCAAAAATCATACAGGGGAAGGGGCAGGTGGTCGAGGCCTTAAAAGCCTTTTTATGGATGACCACCAGCAACAGCCTCAGAAAATCAATCTCAAACCTAGCGACCATAGCAGCAACCAAGACAGCTCTATCTTATGTGAGTATGTTGTCAAAAACTGTGGGGGATAGGCGGTGGCGGACCAAATGTCAAAGTAACTCGCATCAAATGTGAGGTTGTCCTTCTTGATGAGGCCTCTCGGTCCAACGCCTAGTATGCTCCCTCAAAATCTACGAAGATATTCTGGGCAATCCACCTCTTGGTGGTCTTTCACATATTCTTGTCCTCATAGAAGTGGCCTTGTTTAATCACGTTCCACCTATAGTCAAACTCAGGGGTAAGGGGGAACGTTTTGGCATTTGTATAAGCACTATATAAGATATGGCGAATGGTAGGAAAAGATATGTCTACCCGGTAGCCACGGACTCAGACATATGAAAGTGGTGCCTGTTTGGCGGGATTAGACCGCCTATCCAAAGAAGCCATTAGAGGCGATACGTAAGAAGAGTGGAACTTTCACGCCAATTGCTCACAATAGTGTCCCATGCTCCTAGACATCCAATCGAGCTGGTGGCGGGTGAAGAGGTCATGTATAACAGGGATAGTGTGTAGCCTCCCTGTCAGAACCCGCCGCTCAACTGTCTGAATCCGAGTTATGACCCCCTTATTATTAAGTAGCTTGGCGTCCCTGTATATATGGTGTTTCCCCTCTACGCACCACCAATTAGGCCGATCAACTACCTATGAAGGATCCTTATGTGGGGGGTAATGGAAAAACCTTTGAACTTTGGGCCTCGTCAAATGAGGCATGATAGGAAGGTTCACCCGGAACAGTGGCTCCCTTTGAATCGGAACCTGAGGCAATGGCCTCATTCAACCCTGTTGACTGGGCAAACTCAGAACCAGAATACACCTCGGAGCCAGACGCTCCTTCAGAACCCAAGGCAGACCTAGACGTTGTGCCGGTCAGTGTGCACTCTTGATCAGACTAGGAGGCAGTGACTTCCCTGGATGCCACCTTCTTGGGCATTCCCCGAGTGAACCTAGCAGCATATATCAATTTTTGGGTGCCTGATGGCCGGTATTCCGGATCACGCTCATCATTCGGCGTGAAGGTGCCACGGACTTGGATCGACCTCAAGAATAGAATAAATCCATCTTGGGGGCCATTCGTACCTGTGAGGGAAAGTTAGTAGATTCATTGTAATCATCCTATACACAAAAGAGAAACAAAAAAACCAAATTTAGAACAAAAAGGCACAATGAAATGTAGAACTGTTGAACTGAATGATGGGTACTATAGACAGTCCGTCGATAGGGCCCATTGATGGACACATAACATATTTTAGAAGTTACAAAACCACAGTACTGTTATATAGAAACGACGGACGTGCAGAACGGCCCGTTGATGAAATGGCAGACCATATTCTAGTTTTGTGGTTGGACATTTAGAAAAATTCAGCATGTAGTAGAAATCAAGGTGTCAGCTAGGAACGATGGACGTGCAGAACGGCCCATAGATCAATCGAGTATCCACTTCCGTCGTCCAAAAGTTCAAGAAATAATAGGGTGCAACTATCAACGGACCCCATTAACGATTAGTAAATGAGGTCTCATACTGTCGGTTAGACACAGATTATTGAACACCCTTCAAAGGACACTTCCAAGTATATCAAGACACATCATGTTCAATAGAAAACAATCAACAGCTTCGTCCCCTAGGGCTTTGATTATTCTACATTCGATCCTAGATTCTAAGAGACTATCAAGACCTAAGTCAGAAAACCACAAATCACACAACATTCATAGTTCATTTAGAGAGTAGCACCCCAACCCATTCACTTTCCATCGATCTAAGGGACAAGGGACCCAATTTTAATAAGTTGATCATGTAATTTTTTCCCGAAGTCAAGACCTACATACACTTTCATAATTTTCGCATACAAATGAATGAGAATTCATTGAGCGGATGAGAACGACATACCTGTAAGATGTAGTGGTGTAAATGTGAGGATGAACATTGCAATAACAGCACCAAGCCTGCCTGCGAACACTGACCGGAAAAATGGAACAGAGGGATGGGGAATTTAGGAGAGAAGGGTTTGAGAACTTTGATATTATGGAGAAGATGAGGGAATGAGAGACAAGAGAAAAATTATGGTGGATTGAATGTGTGAGTGAGTGGGGGAGTAAGATATTATGGGGAGGAAAACAGTTAGGGAGAATTTGAAAAGGAGGGGGTAACTGATAGGGTGTTTTTTTAAAAATATATAGCTAGTCGGGTATGGTCGAGTCATGTGTTAGGGGGAACTAATGATTCCCCGTTGACTTCTCCCTAACTTAGATGAAATTTAAAATCATACCTGGGATCCACGGACGCCATCGACGGTCCATCAATGGGATAACGGCCTGTTGATAGGTCCGTAGATCAGTGCACAAAACCAATTTCTGTAGATTTCCTCAGGATTTGGTCCTTGCATTGAGCACACAATAATCCATTCTTTTTGTGTTTTCTGGAAACTTTTTATACACGGACCCTAGACAACTCTATACCCAACACTCTAAAAGAAATAAAAGAAAATCCACACATGACATTAAGTAAAAACCGAAATAATGCAACTATTCCTATAAAGACAAGAAAAAACTATTGTTGACTAGAGGATACATATTGGGTTGCCTACCAATCAACGCTTGACTTAACATCGTGGCACGATGCAATACTCTTGATTAGTCAGACTTTATCAAGATGATATTCCTCAACCATTTCATTTGCATTTTCCGCATGCCCGAGGTAGGTTTTGATTCTCTGCCCATTGACTTTGAACCTTGCACCCTCCTTGTTCTCCTACTCAACCGAACCATGAGGGAACACTTGAGTGATCAAGAATGGACCTGTCCATTTGGACTTGAGTTTTCCGGAAACAAGCACAACCTAGAGTTGAACAAAAGCACAAAATCCCCAACTGCAAAGTTGCGCTTTTCCATCTTTTGGTCATGGTACTTCTTCATCTTTTCTTTGTAGAGGGCTGAACTTTCATATGCCTTCAAGCGAAACACATCAAGCTCATATAACCCATTTAATCTTTGTTCTGCTGCTTCATTTCAATCCATCTTCAGTTTCTTCATTGCCCACATGGGCTTATGCTCTAAATCAACTGGCAAGTGACAAGCCTTCCCATATACAATTTGGTACTGAGGCATACCTATGGGAGTCTTGTATGTTGTTCGGTAGTCCCAAAGAGCATCATCAAGCCTCCTTTACCAATCCGTTATACTCGCATTCACAATTTTTGCAAGAATTTGCTTGATTTATCTATTTGACAACTCCACTTGCCTATAGTCTTAGGATGGTCAGGAGTGGCTACATTGTGGCGAACACCATATTTCTCCAATAAACCTTTGAAAAACTTGTTGCAAAACTAAGGTCCCCCATCACTAATAATAGCCCTAGGGGTTCCAAATTTTGAAAATATGTTCTTTTTCCAGAAAGCGATGACACTTTTCCCTTCATTGTTTGCAAGTGCTATGGCTTCAACCCATTTTTACATATACTCAACCGCCATAAGAATGTACTTCATCCCATGAGAACTCAAAATAGGGTCCATAAAGTCAATGCCCCACACGTCAAACAACTCAATTACAAGAATGGGATTTAAAGGGAGCTCTTGCCTTCTAGAAATACCTCCATCTCTTGGGAACCTATCACATGCCTTGGCGAACTCATGAGAATCATGGTGGATGGTTTACCAATAGTAGCCACATTGCAAAATATTATGGGCAGTCTGGATACCACTATGATGGTCACCCACAGGCGAGGAATGGCATACCTCCAAAACACTAGGCATCTCAACTTCCGGTACACAACGACGAATAAGCCCATCGGCACAACTCCCATATAAATATGGCTCATCCCAAAAGATATTTTTCATATCGTGCATGAAGTTTTTCCTTTGATGAAAGGAAAGTACGATGAGACTATATCACTAGCCAAATAATTCACAAAATCGATGAACCATCAAATAAAGTCTTGAGAAACGGCAAAAACATGCTCATCAGGGAAAGTTCATCAATTTCAGCCTTTTCACCCAACTCTCGCATAGCTTCATCCTCTAATCGAGAAAAGTGATCAGCAACTTGATTTTCGGTCCCTTTTCTATCTTTCACTTTAAAATCAAAATCTTGCAACAGTAATACCCATCTAATCAACCTTGGTTTCACATTCTTCTTTTCCATCAAATATCTCAAAGAAAAATGAGCAGTATGCATTATAACTCTCATGACAAGCAAATAGAAGTGAAATTTCTCAGAAGCGAAAACCACCGCAAGGAGCTCTTGTTCAGTCACAATATATTACTTTTGAGCTTCATTAAGGGTCTTACTAGATTAATAAATGAGGTAAAGGATTTTATCCTTTCTTTGACCCAAAATTACACCTAGAGAAACCCCACTAGAATCACACTTCACCTTAAATGGCTTACTCCAATCCAGGGAAAGAATAATGAGCGCAAACACCAACTTCTCGTTCAACTCATAAAACACCTTCAGACAGGATTCATCAAAATAAAATTTACGCTCTTTGTCAATTAACTTGCACAGAGGATGTACAATTTTTGAAAAATCCTAAATAAACCTCCGGTAGAAGCACGTATGCCGAAGAAAACTCCTCTCACCTATTATAGAGATGAGAGGGGGAAGTCTCTCTATCACCTTAACTTTGGCTCAATCAACCTCTATACCCTTTTCTGAGATGCGATGACCCAATACATTAAACTCTTTCACCATGAAGTAACATTTCTCCCAATTTAGCACAAGGTTGGAATCTTCACACCTTTTGAGAACCTCATCAACTGACTTAAACAACGCTCAAAGGAGTTGCAAACCACTGAAAAATCATCCATAAACACCTGAATGTTGTCTTTCACCATATCGGAGAATATCAACATCATACATCTCTGAAAAGTAGCTGGTGCATTACACAATCCAAAAGACATCCTCTTGATCGCGAAAGATCCATAAGGACAAGTAAAGGTGGTTTTCTCTTGATCCTCCGATGCAATAGAGATTTGGTTGTAACCCTATTAGCCATCAAGAAAACAATACCATCCCTTTCCTGCAAGCCTATCAACCATTTGATCGATGAAGGCATCGGAAAATGGTCCTTCTCAGTCCATGCATTCAACTTCTGGTAATCCACACAAACTCTCAATCTGGTCACCGAACTCATTGGAACAAGCTCATTCTTCTCATTAGGGACCACAATCATTCCCCCCTTTTTGGGCACATATTGAATAGGACAAACCCAAATACTATTGGCAAATAGATATATAACTCCGGCATCCAACCACTTAATAATCTCCTTCTCCACTACCTTTTTCATAGGTGGATTTAACCATCTTTGATGCTCTATACTTGACTTATGATAGGGCTTGTGTTTGATTTTGTGTGAACAAATAAGGGGTGGAATCCCAATAATATCTGTCATAGTCCAACAAATGGCTCGTTTGAACATCTTTAGAAACTCTACAAGACACTCCACTTGCTTCACATTAAAATTCGATGCAATGATTACCGGCAAAGTGTCATCTTTTCCCAAGATAACATACCTTAGATGAGGTGTTAGAGCCTTAAGCTCCAATTTTAGGGCCTCCTCAATAGATGGTTTTGCGGGTGGAGACTCGTGATTCTTCATATCTTGCTCCAACTTCTTTGGTTCGAACAAAACATCACCTCGATCAAGTGGCGCAAAAAATGACCCATACACTTCAATACCATCACTCTCAAAATTCATGATCACTTCCGCTAGTGCTTCAACACCAAGGTGCTCTTCTATTTGTACCTCAGATGAACTCTCAACTCTATAAGATACCGTAGATACAGATTCAAGCTCACAACTCTACCTTATGGACCTAAAAATGTTGAAATTTTCTTTCTCATTGTTTAACCGCTTCATTTTCCCTTTATCCATGTCAACCAAGGCACGACCTGTAGCAAGAAATGGCCTCCTAAGAATAATAGGCACCTCAAAGTTCACCTCATAGTCAAGAATCACAAAGTTGGTCAGAAATATAAATGAGTCCAGCTTCACTAACACATTGTAGAGTATCCCAATAGTCATTTTCACCGTTCGATCGGCCATCAGTAATCGCATCACAGTCGTATTTGGGTCACCCAAACTTATGTTCTTGTAAATAGAGAGAGGCATGAGATTTATGCTTTCCCAAGATCACATAATTCTTTAGCAAAGTGTAACAACTCGATTGTACATGCAATTGTGAAAGCGCACTTATCTTTTTTCTTTTGCACCAGAGACCTTGTAGTAATAGGTCTAAAATATTACATCCGATCATCATCCTTAAAATTAACCGATCTCTTCATAGTGACCATGTCCTTCATGAACTTGGCATAATCGGGAATTTGTTAAAGAGCTTCAATCAAAGGGACATTGATGGAAATATGTTTCAACATAGTAATAAAAAACTGGTATCTTTTTGACCAACCTTTGCGGCAATGGTGGTGGTGGTTTAGAAATGGGAGTTGAATTTTAAGGTGTTTCTGCTACTTTCCCCGCTTTGTGTACCAACTCACCACCAACTTCCACTACCTCATTTTCTCTTCTGACCTCATCTTCTACGCCAGACGACATCGGTGGATTAATTGTTTCCTTATCCCCTCGAGTAGTGACTTCCATACAATGTCCATCATTTTTCAGATTTGGGATGGTATTGCTAGGAAGAGTACCCGGTTTGCATGGGTTCACAGTAGAAGACAATTGGGCCATTTGCAACTCAAGATGCTTGATTAAGATTGCATGTGCATCTACTTTTTGCCTAGTATTAGCTAAATCACCTCTCAACTCTTTGGCGTGATCATCACTAGCATCAAAACACCGTATCATCTTTTGCAACATATCCTCAACTCGCGCCATACTACCTCCACCATTCCTAGAAGCAACTTCCCAATTATGAGGTGGAACATAGGGCCCACTCTGATTGTTTTTGTTATAATAGTTACACCGATTGAAGTTGTTGTCGTGGTTGTAGTTTCTATCTCGAACGTAGCAACCCTCTATGTTGTAATTCCCATAGTTCCGACCTTGATTTTCTTGATCTTGGCGCCAATCTAACTGATTAAATCCTTGGGCGTTTGGTCATAAACCTCTGTCTGCTTATTCACTACATAAGAGTATTCCTCATGGTAAAATTCATCTACCAACGGTGGTGGCTTAGTCAAATATTTACCGTATTTACTTTCTCTGCACCCCTAGTGACATGTTTCAAAACCAACCCAAGCTCAGTCCTCATTTGAGCGATCTCTCACGAATCTCATCTGCGGCAGGGTTGTGTGTAGCTTGCACCACAAAGGTGTTTCTCCTAGTGTCCGACTTCCTAGTGCTCCAAACCTTGTTGTTTAGGGAAATAATCTCCAAATTTTTTGCGATCTCTGCATAAGTTTACTCAACATAAGAGCCACCCGCAATCTTATCAAGTACCTCCTTATTGTTACCATCTTGCGCTCTATAAAGTACTCTTTTAATGATTCATCATCAATGCGGTGGTTTGGGACACTTCTGACAAATGAGGTCAGCCTATCCCAAGAACTACTTACTAACTCCTTAGGCAATGCCACAAAGTTTTCACCCTATCTTTGTGGTTAAGCTTTCTAGAACCTGGGTAATACCTTGCTAAGAACACATCCTGCAACTGCTCCCAAGTATAGATCGAATTATAAGGAAACTCTGTAAACCAAATTGCGGCCTCTCCCATCAGTGAGAGAGGGAATACCCTAATTCTAATGATATCCATGTCCAAGTCTGGCCTCCCTACACAAATCTTGCACACCGACCTCATTTTGGCGATGTGAGCATGTGGATCCTCAAATGGGAGCCCTGAAAACAAATTTCTAGCGGTGAGCATCTGTATCAAGGTACTACTTACCATGATTGAATGAACTTGTGGTAAAGGGGGTAAGACAAAAGGTTCATTTGAATTAACAATTTTATTATTGAACCTATAATACTCTTGAGGGCGTGGGCCAGGAGGTTGTCTCCTAAGAACACCCTCATCAAGGTTTTCTAGAATCACTTTTTTATGAGCATCCACCAGTAGAGTAAGTTGAGGGTTGATTCCATCATCAAGATTATTAGGATTTTGTGGATCGTTCATTCTGCAGAGTGTACAGTTCCGTTCTAGATCAAATTGAAGCATTGGTTATCCTCGATTCGGTGTACTTGGCATACACTAAAACTAGACTTGAAAGAGATAAAAACAAAGAAACAATGTAAAAATAGGAAATTATTGACTAAAATCCAGTAATTGTGCTTAAAGTTAATCTAAAACCACTTTTCTCAGCAGCGGTGCCAAAATTTGATATGCCCAAATTATATTTTCCTAAAGAAGTATAAGTGGCATTATCAAGGAATGAATCCAATTGTTAGGTTGGGGTCGATCCCATGAGGAAAATGGTTTATACTTAACTTTAGTCTAAGATTACGTCTGTTTAGTCAAGTCCTTTCTGAAAACAGTCAATTAAGAAGGGGGGGAGGGGGGTTATGAAACAAAACTGTTCAATTATTTCTATGTAAAACAAGTAACAAGATTAAAACTTTGGTGTTTATCAAGTGATGATAGAAACTAGGGTGTAAGTGTTACCCATGGGTTCATAACTCGATAATCCTAGCTATAAAAATTCCTTCATAGTGTCTTGCATGTAAAGTGGTAAGTTATGTATCTTTAATTCCTTGGTCCGGCAGCTAGAGAATTTCACTCCGTACTTTTGTCTGTCTAAATGTGTTTAAATTACTAACCCTCCCCTTTTACCTCATATTAAGCATCATATTTAATGTATGGATAATTTACTATTTCACACAAATTAAACTAGTCTATTAGATAATGTATATTAAATCTATGTATTTTCCCATTAACTACCTCCTTCGTCCGGCAAGTACAAATAGGGCAAGTTCTCTCGTGCCCTCGTTAAAAAGACTTCTAAATGAAAGAATGATCAATAAATGCAAGAATCTATTCTGAAATTCTTATTTAGCTAGTTTTATCTTGTTTCTCACCCATGGTTCCCACAACCCTAGTTGTGGATTTAGTTACCCATGCCTAGTTCTACACAACTCATGGTTGTTATACAATAATTCATGTACTTACTTTGATAATTTTGAAGAAAATCCAACAATAACACTTGAATTAGCAAAAATATCTTGAGAATCGATTCTAGAAACTTGAATTAATTTCCAAAATCCAAAGTTCAACTTCCAATAACAAGAGTATAAGAAATAATAAAAAGTCTAACCCCAAAAAGGAGGTGTTTAATCCTATTTACAATAACAAAGTCCTAAATTAAAAGAAGTTTAAAACAAGGAAATATTGTCCAGAAATGCGTCTCAATACATAGTATATTTTTCAACCTTCATTCTTGCGTCTTCTCTGATCCAATTGGCGGACCAATAGAACGATCCATCGATACACTTATGGTCCGTTGATGCCTTTGTCGTTTCATACTTAGTTATTTCTTCAACACATGTACTGAGACTAATATTTTATCTGATCGACGGTTTTCTAGGACGGTCCGTCGATTAGTCAACGGACTGTCGATCCTTCCGTAGCCTCACACCTAGTCAAAATTTCCCGAGTTGCTTCCAAATGTTTTGACCTCCAGTTGATGATCACCAACTATGGGCCATCTATGAGACGATGGGCCGTCGATGGCTTCGTGGGTCACCTCTTCTGCAGAATCTTCTGCATTTCTGTTCTTAACAACTTTCCTTCAAAATAATGATAAAAACAAATTAAAATTACAACAAAAAGGACTAGACACACACTAAACTTAAGGAAAAATTAGTGAAAGTACCGTGAAACCACGGTACATCAAATTTAAGCCTTGATAAACTCTCTCAACCATCATCTATTTTAACTCTTAGGCATCACTTAACTTAATCTCATGGAACAAAACTTCCTCACTAGATATTCATACCACATTTCCATCTTAGTGTAAGCGTACACTACAACATCTACCAAATCACAAGAACAAATATTCAAACATTAACCACACAAAAGGGTTGCCCTTTACTCCTACAACATCTCCACATTCGTTCAACATTTCTCAAATTTACACCTAAAAGCATTTCTACCATTATTGAACGTAATCACAAGGTAACTCATTTTCTCTCAAAGACACTTTATTCAATTATTATAACTCTTACCATGCTTATAACTACATCACCATAAATTTTTTCATCACAACACTCCGAATCTTATAAATCATACCTAGCCATAAATGGCATCACATCACAATTTTTCAAAACATACCTTCATATCTACTCTTCTAGCCACAAATCCATCACATTATCAAAACTCACCTTTTCTCTCCATCAAACATAGAAATATCTCCTTTTCAAAGTAATCACACCTAGAATACCACCGGACAAGGGAACATAAGAGAGAGAGACATGATGGAGTTAAGTTCTTTGGTACGATTAAAGAGTAATGAAAAATTTGAAACTCTATCGTCCTATAGCCTCTTGTCCATGGATGTCTCGCGACTCACACAAATGACCAAGATACTCCTAGACATGTCTTGTAATAATTTTAGCTATTAAAGTATTTACCAAAACCTTATGCTCTTATACCAAGTATGTCACGACCCGAAAGTATCCCTAGAAGTTAGGGAGAACCCTCTTTCATGACCGGGCATACTTGACCCTTTGGGATCTTATACAAACCCTTTAACTATAATTCATTACCCAAGACATGAAAAGTACTGAGGACTTAAAACTTTTTAAGATAGTTAATATAAAAAGGAATTCTTTATAAATACTTAAGAAATCTCATCGTCACAAGCCAACTTAAGAAACGACATAATATCTTAGGGACCCGACCCTTTACATCAAAATAAATACATAATAAGTCTTTAATTTTAAAACAAAGAAAAGGACTATGCCCTACAATATTTGAGGACACACTTTCTCTTGAGAGGAATTTTCCCAAAATTCACCTTCAAATCTTCAAAAGCTTCCAACCTATACTTATATAGAATAGAAAAGTATGGAATTAGTACAAAACAATGTACTAAGTAACGCATATGCAAAAACATGTAAAAAAGAACATTTTACTAAATAGATTTTTATGCCATATAAGTATAACATTCATGAATTTAGGAACAAAAGATCATATGAACCATCACTTAACACTTAGATAAGATATTCCATAATTTTAAACCATAAGAGACCATTTACAATAACTTCCAAAACATTACAGTACCTAGACACCCATTTACAGTGAACAAATTTAATCCATTACAGTGAAGCATTTTCAAGCATTTATCCTAAGACTCGCTAAGGTAAGACATGAAGGAAGTAGGCATATGCCTCTTTCAATACACACCAAAGCAATCCTTAATACTACCCCTTTTGGCTTACTCATCTCGTGAGAAATAAGCCCATCAATCAATGGCAAGACAATTAAAGACACCCAATAGACCATCATAGTTTTCCTTTCGGAATGCCTACTTAGTGCAATGAGTATACAACGTCCCATACCACCACCTACCCTAAGTAGTACATTCTTTTAGAAGTTTTGCCACCAACTATTCCCCTGCGGAAGGTACTACGTATTGCAACAAGTAGATAGCGTCCCATACCACCACCTACCCTAAGTAGTACATTCTTTTAGAAGACTTAGTTCAATCAATTTTTTGTGGGAATTAGCTTAACTGACATAGACCATGAGATCTAGACATGAAATCCTGATATTAACCCCTATCGGATGAGGGATACTCACTCGCCTAGAATGAGGTCATTTTCTTAGCATTTACGTGACTTTCCCAATAGCTACACCTATGCGGGTGCATATTTATAGGATAAGGAGATTGCTACTAAGTAACACATTCTCTAATAACGAGGAGTACTCATCTGAAGAGGTGCATCGGAATACAAGATCTCAACTCACTAAGTGTAATCCAACTCTACTTCATATTCTCTAGGTGCTGGGCATAACTTCCCACGGATTCTCAACATTATGGACTATAGGTTAAGGATAACTAGTGAAAACCACATCTCAAATCACAAAGGGCATTCATCCTCCAAACTATCTTAGAAAGCTCATGGGATGTAGTGGTGTTGCTACTAAACACTTCATCTCAACACACGAAGAGTGTTCACCCCAAAACTCCCCTTTATGACTTAACTTAACTTCAATCATTCATTCAAGTGTGTGTGTGTGTGTGTACATGTGATCACACCTTGCACATAAGCTTCACTTCATTTACACTTAACTTCTATACATTCTTAGAACTTCATTCATCACATACTTTGCATGCTTCATATAATCATATAAGTTATTTAGACATACTTCTCACCATAATTCTCATAACAAGATTCTTAAAACAAATAACAAGAATAACTTCATTCAAGCATACAATCAAGTCTACTTCACGTAATCTCTTCATAAGACACATTTAACAAGAATAACCTTATCATAATACTATTTAACATAAAAATCCTTCATGGCCTCATTCAAAATAAACAAGTAACTTCACATTCATACAATTCAAGTAAACATCGCAACCAAGAAGGTGGACCGTACCACTCAAGAGCATTCATTCATACAATTCAAGTAAACATCACAACCAAGAAGGTTGACCATACCACTCAAGAGCATTCTCAAAATTGAAAATAAACAACATAACCAACTTACCCTTTAATCCAATCATTCATCACATATAACATTTTATTCAATAATTCATCATAGATTATCCCTTTGGTCATTCGCTAAACTACAATAATAACCATAAGAAACAAAAGCTCAAAGACTACCAATTCATGATCATATAACCCATTTCTTAAGTCAAAATTTGATGAAATGATTTAACATGATTTTACTGAAGTTTTAACTTTAAAATCATCAAATAACATTAGAAACATCATTATTAAGTCATTAGAAACGTTTACATGCAAGACTCATATTTAGATTTGAAGATAGAAGAAAGTAGGGTTGAAAACTCATTAAAAGGAACTCATTCAGTGGAAGAGAGTTCAAGGATGAATACCATAACTCACATTGAAGAAATATCATTTTTGATGAAGAAAAAACCACCAACACCCATCCTTGAACTTCTTGACTTCTAGATTCCATGATGACTTGAGAGAGTCTTCTAAGAGAGAGGGGTTTTAAATTTTAGGAAGAGGGGTCTAAAATGAGGTATTGAGGTTTATAAAAATTTAATATAACGAATAAACCCTAAAAATAAAGACCTAAGGTCATAAATACTTGGTGTGAATTTACAAAACACTCAAAAGACTTAACAGGCAGTGTGCAACTTTTGGGACAACCACCATCGACGGTGGTGGTATGGGACACTATCTAGACATTGCACAATAGGCTTTGAAAATGTTAGTGAGAGTTCCTAGGTCTTTTCTAAAACTATTACTTGAATGTTCTTTATGTAATGAAATGTCTCTTGAATAAATCAATGAATGTAATGACGTAAGTTAACAAAGTATATTAAATGAATAAGTTCTTATCTTGAATAATTAAGGGTTGTCTAGTTAAGGTGTGAAGGGGGCATATGAATGGTCACTTTGTATCTTACCTAGATAAGTGTAAAGAATGACACTAGTTAGGAAAGTTGGTTGATTATTTAGACATGATCCAAAATTAAGTAGCCTTAAGTATTACTTAGGTAATCTTATAAGAGGTCAATCATGGACGTTATCTTTTTGATTTACTTAAATAAGTCTTTTGATAACCTTTGAAAGGGAGAATGTCATATTATATGTCTGCAATTGTATTAGTGAGAATGATCTTATACTAGGTAATTTATATGATCTCTTAAGTGTGTGTGAAACGGATTGTATGCGAGGTCCCGTCACAACTCACTCAAGTGAACCTTAGAATCACCTCTAGTAGGAAGACTCATCTTATGGGTTTGGTGCATTGTAAGTGTATATGTCTCACTATAGGTGGTCTTAAGGATCATTTAGGTTTGCCTAGATAGGGTGTATAGGAGGACTCTCTTTGTCTTACTTAAGTGAGTCTTAGGATAACTTTTAGTGAGAATATTACATGCTAGAGAGTTTTCTATGTAAAGTTGATAGTCTTCACTGTAACAGTGAACTAGCTAACTGTAATGTTTTCATAAAAATGTGATAAATTTCTTATGTGATTTCTTATGTGTTTATAAGGTGTTAAATGTTGTTCTTATGATTATAGTATGATGTTTTAATCAAAATTCATGAAAAGCATGTTATTTACTAAATATACCTATTTAATGGTTTTGGCATGACTTCCATACTTAGTGCAATCTAATGTGCTAAACCCTTATTTTCCCTTTTTGACTTAAGTGTAGGAAATTGGAAGTTTTGATATGCAATAGAGGATGGACAAATTTCTAAGGGTTGAAGATAAATTATTGCTGAGTCCTCATTGTTTAGAGGATAATATCCACATGTTCCTTTATGTCTTAGTATTTATTTGATGTCATGTATGGGCTAAATCATAAGTGTTGTATACTCCAAAGGTTAGATGGTTCAATGAGATGTTGTAAATGTTTAATGTTTTAAATGAAAGTCTTCCACTTGCGTATTATAATGGAAAGATTTCTTTGTGTGTTAAGAAAGTTTTAAATTCTTACTCATTTTACCATGTTTTATTATGAAATGAATGATATGAGCGGCTTTGGTGAGACTTTGCTAAGTCTCATTTTCCGTGTGGCGACTCAAGGATGCTCTAACTTCTAGGGTGTAATTGTGGTACGTTACACGTACGTTGTAAATCCCATTTGTGGGAATTATTTTAGTTTTCATGCCATCATGCATCTACACCTATGAATATATGTATTGAAAGATATATATGTTCATAGTTCCAACAACCCTAATTATGGACTTAGTCACTCGTCATTGAGAGTTCATAATTCATAATTAGGTTAAAAGAATTCATGATCTTACAATGAGAATTCATGAAAAATGAAATCTTAAAAGAATAACAACTAATATTTATAGTACACAAATCCTAAACCAAGTAGGAAACAAAATAGAGAAATAACGTCTAAAACGCGGTTTTAATCGACGACTGAAGTTACGAACTGTGAATCCACTTATGGTCCATGGTCTCCTTCGTGGATAAACACTTGGAAATTATTTTAGGGACTTCAGAAGATGGTTGGACCTTTTATCTGTGGACTTGACTATGTTTCATCACTTGCCTCTACGTTTTAATTAATAGAACTTCAAATTTCTTATTGTAAATGACGGATGTATAGGAAGGTCTATCATTCGATCTATGGGTCATTGATAGCCTCCCTTTTCCCACACATTGTTAAAATTCTTTGAACCATCATCTATGTTGCATCACCTATGGCCCATAAAAGAATCAACTGTCTATGGTTGGCTCCATCACTGGCCACTTATACAATTTTCAACTCTTATCTCAGCCCACCGCATCCGAACAAATTTCCTACAAGAATTTTATAGAACCAATATTTCCAAAAACAAATTATCCCAAGACACATACCAACTCTAAGCGAAACACACCAAAAATACTTTAAACTAAAGGTATATCACTTTTGTTAATATATTTCATCTTTTTGAATTCTGTCGACTCATGATACTTATTGATCAAACTATGATGTAGTACTTATACTACATTTATGTATCTTTTTCTGACAGAATTACAAGTAGGAGACACTCTCATGTAGCGTTGAATTCCCTGTGATCGTCACTGACTCGGATCATTGTGATTTCCTAGTGTCCGAAGACTTGCCGCTTTTTCTATTTTTTTCTGACTTTTGTTTTGTATTTTGATAAGTTAGTCCATTTTTATATAGAGTATATATCTTAAGTTCTTCATGTTCTAGTGACACCAGGTTTGGAGATTTAGTTCTTATGTTACTTTGTCGTTCTTTGACATTTTCAGGCATCTTTTATACATTGTATATCATGTTTATTTTTCTATTTTATGGCCCTATTTTGTATCTTTATTCTTGTTTCCTCTTTATATTTATCGTTATATTCTTATGTTTTGTAAATTTTGGTTTTTTGGCTTGCCTAAAAAAGGGGTTACGGTAAGCGTCATCACGATAAATTTCGAGTTATATCATAGACTTTGATCAGTTTCGTGTATATCATATGATATGTATAATCTCAAAAAAAAGGGTACATAAATTTTATTTGACTTTTCCTGTATCGCATAAATTATCTTTGAATACTACTTTGTCGCCTACCTCATTCACTCTAAAATAGAAAAAATTATTTACTTTTCATTAACTAAAAAGTAAATGTGGGCATACGTGGTAGGTAAATACACTTTTATTTTTCTCTATTTAAGTTGTGAAGTAGCTTCACTTTCTTCGTCCCATACTTTGTTTTATAATTTCTTACTCACTAAGACGTTCTTCTTGCTAATCTACTTCCTCCATAAGTCATCCCCCTCTTTGAATCCTCTTTTCAGCTATGATTTTATACAAAACATCATTAGTTTATCCTATAAACTCATTTTCATTTTTTGCATTTAACTAGATATTATTATATATAGATCTAAAATGGGGGATGATAATTGGGATATAGGTGTAAACAATGTTGTAGCTCCTAAATTAGGTTTGAATACGTCTCTTGTTTGGAATTATTTTGACAGACCTTTATCTCCTCGCATGAATAGTTTTACTGGTTTATCTAAAATTGTTTCTTTAGACTTTCCAATAGCTCGTCAGGAAAGATTATATGATCAGGTTATCATAACAAACCAAAACAACAACCAACAATTGTACTTACATTCAATCACTCCAGTTCAATTTATCGAACAAATAACTGTTCCTCAATCACGAACAACGGTGGAATTTGTGCCACCAACTACAACACAAGCAGAATGGATAGATCTACAAAAACAACTGGATATAGGGGCTAAAATTCATCCTAATTTTTCTTTTTCTATGAAGACTCCTTTGACCCAATCTCGAACAAGGTAACAACTCACTTCATTATGTTTTATGCGTGTATGTTCAAAATTTTGATTTTAGTGCTTCTGATTCAGTAAAAACCACTCCATAATGCTTACCTATGAATCATTACAAGAGGAACTCAGAAATGACAAATGGGCATGGCGCAAGTATGGTCAGAAGTATATCAAAGGTTCCCCATTTCCAAGGTTTGCTCTCTCATCATTTTTTTCATGTCTCAGAAATTTATGTTCTCTTTCATTCTCAAATTTCATAACAAAAAGTAGTAAAAATTATTAATGGTGTATACACTTAGAATATTAGAATAAAGTTGATTATTATTTTGTGTATATGGCATAACAGGAATTACTATAAGTGTAGCACATCAAAACAGTGTGAAGCAAAGAAACAAATTGAGAAAAGCTCAAAGGATGAGAACATTTTCTTTGTATCTTGTTCCGGTGAACACAATCATTATCCACCCATGAGCCGTACATATCTTGCTAGCTGCAACAATAATTCCAAATTGAAGCTTCCAAAAGGCATAAATATTTCACCCAAAGAATCAATCTTTAGTACATCATCATCCTCGTCCAAACGCGTTAAGCATTCAACAGATGTTGCTTCTCAAATTATCGGAACTAAGCTTCCACTTGAAATCGGGAGAAAAAACAAAATGGTTGTTGCGGTCGTGCATAACATAGGTGATGGTGAAGAAAAGGTAGACATGAACGAAGATATTTTCATGGGCATTGATTAACTCTAAATTGTCACTACTTCCACCTAATAGGAGGAAAATGACAAGAGAAATTAATCTTTCACCCCTCTCCACCAAGTTTCTATGTCGACATATGTGGTCATATAGGCATTCTTGTGTTTAAGGTTTTTAGTATGGGAAGTCAAGAATTATAGTTTTATAGTTTCCTATGATTAACTATTTAAATCATAGAAAAAATGGATCTCTTTTAGTTTCGTTATTTTCTATTGTTTTTCAATTCTTGAATCTAGTATTTGTAGTAAGTTGTTCCGTTTTCTCAAACAGTTCTCTCTTTATGAAACCTCATTTCACTTAATTTTTACATGAAATTATATCGAGTAGTATATTATCACTGTTCATTAAGAGATCTTCATTTTTTCACAAATGAAGATCTCTTGTATAACGAACATAAAATAACACCTATATGTATATAGCCTCGCCTTTCAGACGTAATTCATGCGAAATATTTAAGATTTTTTTCTCCTCTTGTCGATTTGAAAATTGTGATACCTTTAAATATTGTTATGTGCTGTTAAGAGATTTCTTGATTAAGCCTACACAGGAATAATATTATGTATAATATTATCAAATATTTGACTAATAATTATTTTAAATTACAGAGTGTTTATATCAATATCATTATTGAGATCATTTTAATCTAGCCAAGAATTATTCATGAATTTAAATTTTATGCATGTATTAACCGTGTTTAAATATTCTCACATCTAAAACTACAACGATCTTGCGGATAATATTAATTATTTGAAGAATGATGTATGCAATATGTTATAATCTATTAAATTATATTTGCTAATATAATTTTGTCTTAAGTCATTGATGACCCCTTTAAGTTGTTGTATATTTCACTTAGAAACTTTAGTAGACCATGTTTTCTATTAGACACTGTAATCGTAAAAACTAAATGTCCATAGAATATTTTAGTGATACTTAATAAAAGTACTAAATGTGTGTAATACGCTTGCATATGTTAAAAATAAAAAATCAAATGAAGTCACGTGGCATTTTTAAAAATAATCTTGAATATAAACAAGTTAAATTCAAGAAGAACAGACTTTCAAATTTTTATTTTTTTTAAAAAAAGATAACGAAAATATGCAGCCCACCCTAAACCTCCCTCTTCTTCACATTCCCTACGAATGAGTCTTGTAAGTTTTAAGATATATTATATATGAATTTATTATTGTTATTTCTCTTTATGACTTCTTTCTTATTCATATCAAAATTGTTAGTGTTTTCTTAAAAGATCGGTTCTTGATTATTTATTTTGATTTTGTATTTTCTTTTCTTTTCTTTTTGATTCTACATAGATTCTTTTCGAAGAAAGGGTGTACATCGAGGCGATATGTGTGGTGGAAGGTGAGCATGGAAAAAGAAAATATTAAAATTATAATTTCCATTTTTTCAGCAATGATGATGACGATGATGGTCTCCATTGTTTCCGAAAAAACCACGGGTACGTTGACCTGCCCTTGGTAGGGAGTTATCATCCCCCAGGACCAGACCTAAGACCACGGACCCTTATCTTGACAATGGATCATGTGGTCATCCCTAGAGTCGATATAGTAGCCTCCCTAACATGACCTTTAAACCCCCGCGCCCAAGTAAAGATCATGAGGAGCTTCATGGTCCGTGGTCCTTCACACGACCGTGGGATGTTCCTTGATAAGTTAGACAAGAGCCCCACTCCCCTCACACCTTCTTGAAAATCCAAAGAATCCCCAACTTCTAAGTGAGGACCACGAGGGACTTCATTTGGCCTGTTTGAAGGTACATGAACAAGGGCTACCAGACCCCAGAACCCAAGTGAGGACTACGGGAACCTGCACAACCCATGCTCCTAAGCACACTAACAATTAGGGCCCATGGATCGGACCTGTAGAACCCAGTGAAGTCTGGACCAAATACAATGATCCACTTCACAATATATGGTCCTTTTCACGGTCTGTAAAAATGGTCGTATTAAGCCCCATTAATAATTTACGTCAGGGGCATTTTTGTCTTTTCCTATTTTATTGGACCCGTAAATTATGTCGTTTAAACCCTAAGCTGCTTGGTTTTGTTTAGTTTTGGCATAGAAACATAACTACAACTTATCTAAGAAAAAATATTTCAGGAAAACCTAATAAATTAGAACCTAGAGATAAGAAAGAGGCAACAAAACCGAGTTCAACATCGCCACAAAATTCCATATGTTCAAGTATAAAGTTCGAATGTTTTCTCCGAGTAATTCCTCTCCAGGTATGTGGGATTTTTTAATGGGTTCCTTTCGCCCATTAGGTCCATATATTTCAGTCAAATTATTGAGTCCCTACTATCAACTAGACATAGGGTTTCTATATCTTCAGCAGATTATTATGTGATTACTTCGTTTCTTGCATGAAATTTAAAACCCTAGCTATGCATTTATTTGGTTCTTCAATTACACATGCTAGGTCAGATATTTCAAATATACATTACTCAGTCTTGAATGTATCATTACAAGTATATTAATATTTATTCCCAGTTTCCATGTCAGTTTTGAGCTATCTAGTATATCAAAGAAATTTAGTCATAATATGCTAGTCATTTAATAAATTAGGAGTGGCCTAACACTGAGTTAGACTAGGGTCAGTCATCTATATAGTACCCAAAGTACCAACAACGTAGGTTGTAAGTCCCCTATAAGGGTATCATTTTGAGTAATCACACCAGAATACATCTACATCTTTGTTCGGGTATATAAGGTCCCCTGCATGCGGCATATACATTGGAATCCACATTTATCTCATGTGATTTTAATATCAGTTATTAGTAGCTCCCATAGTTCACTCAGACTCTATTGTATTGACCATATTTTAATATAGTTAGTATTTAGTCTCATTATGTTATGATTTGCTAATTGCATTCAGCTTTCTCATTATTCGGTATTTATATCATGTTTAGATTATACTCTTACCAAACTATTAATTTCCTTTACTCTCGCCTCTTGTTTCCTTGTTAAGTTATATATGTTTATTTCAACTTTAATCTATCCTGCATGCTCATTACCTTTCAAGTACTGACGCATACTCTGCGCTATATTTTCTTGTGATGTAGGTTCAAGTTCTCAGCATCTAGATCGCATTTAGATCGATTCCCCATCTCAAGTTATAGCCATTGTTGTAAGAACAACCCAATCCAATGAGAATTTGTGCGTAGCTTCCGGTATTTGACATAAAAAAAGAAGGTTGGAATGACGAATGGGACTTCTGAGAATTTGGTCTTAGCTAGTGGAACAAGAAACACATAGATCTATATTCAATACGCAATAAAAGGATTTCTCTCCCAAAAAGAGAAGAATTTCCCTTAATTTGTTTTACCCGCTTATGCGTGGCACTCCTTGCTCGCGAAGCGGCATACCAAAAAAAACTGACTTATGGCGACTACCTTAGTTTTACTTTATATAACTTTTTCCATAATTCTGAAATCGAAGGCGAAACTTGCAGTCTACAAAAGCAGTAATATTGCGTTTGTAGGGTGGGGTGTGGTCTGTCCCAACACTTTCAATTATATCAATATAGCTCTTGTATGTCGTGGAAGCGAGGGGCCGCACATAGGGATAGAAAGAGATCCCTCGTATTTTTCCCATTTCGTTGAGAATCGATTCTTGGATAAAGCCATTGGCCGGTAAAGCGCTCTCCATTTGTTTTTCTGAAAAGAATTATTGTTACAACGCAGCGTTTATTTGCCATTCTTTCCAGTTTTTTCCGATCAAGTGCAAGTGGAACGCCAGCCGGCTATCTAGATCTTGACACCTCAGGGCATCCTGTAACAATGTGAATGGTTGGATCTCCACACAAACACAAACTGTTCTTGCTGCGGGGGAATTATGTGGGGCTTCATTCATACTCAATTATGATTGTGAGCGAGAAGTTCCCAAATCTTCAAGCGCGGCAGCCCACGAAGACAATTGCGTTCGAGAAGTTCCGCAATTTTCAAGCGTGGAAGCCCACGAAGACGATTGTGTTCGGTCATCAGAGGGACAGGGGACCAATACTGGCTTTTTGTTGGGGCTTTGTGGGATTTATTGATTGGATACCCGAGAGCCATAATCTTTCCTAGGAACAGCTTCTACGATGATAGGCATAAAGGCATGATTAGTTCCACAAATCTCACTTCACTGACAATAGTAAACTCCTTTTCGTTGTACCGAAATAGAGGTCTCATTTAAGTGACCCGGTATAACATCACGTTTGACACCTAAGGAAGGTAAAACCCAACTATGAGGTACATCAGCAGATGTTACAATAAAACATATAGGGCTCTTTGCTGGTAGAACCACTCTATTGTCGACTTCTTATAAACTTGATTGACCCAATTCTAGATCATCTTCTCGAATCGTATAATTGTCAAAATTGAGTGACTGTTCATTCAAACTGTTATAGTCTGAATACTCATAAGGTAGGGTTGACGCCCGCCTCCCCCCAAATTGTACTTGCTAGTTTCCCCACAAAAAGCTCTCAACACCTACTCTTAGAAAGAACACTATTTTTCTTTAGTTAGGTAGTTCTCCCAACTATAAGACCCATTATGAGTAAGGTTAATCGCAGGCCGGGGAAAGTTTATTGGCAAGAGTGAACTATTTATCACCCAGCCCTACCTACTCTACGTATTCGAGAGAGAGGCTGGAACTGAAAATGACGAGGTTCCACACATATGAGATATGCAGAAGGTATTAGATGAGCAGTTTCTTGAAGAGCGAATTCGATCCTATACACGTCTTCTTTGTTTGAAAAATGCACAGTGGAAAGGGATTCTAGTCGGCTCGGCGAAGTTGTAGCCCAAAAAAAGAAGATCCAGAGTGATTCCTCACCTATCCTATCAGGGGCACAGTGGAACGCTCGAGTACAGATTCCCTATGCTCATGTAAATGGTCGGGGTTGGCCAACCCGTAGATCTAATACGATCCAGCCATAGGACTGACCGGATATCGTTTATCCACAAACAAAACAAAAACAAGTTTGGTTTTTAGTAGTAGTTCATGAGACCTCGAATTCCCACGTTCTAGCATGCATTATGCCAATAGGTCCCACTACCAACTCTAGCTGAGAAGTTGAGTCACCCTTCTTTTTTTTTCAGTAATAGAATAGAATAAAGAATGAGATAGTCTATAGCCTATATCAATCATGGGATCACACTATAAATAGGTCAATTCTCTGTGATCTCTCACCGTTCACGACATCCTTAGCTTCTCCCAAGAACGACTCCTTGGTGGAGGAGCGCTGGTCCCCTTCGGTTAACTTGATTTTGCCTGCTGTTACCTACCGTAGGACCTCCGTCCCCGAAGCAAAGAAAGAGAAGCAGGAACAACAGGTTGTCCTCTCCTTATAGGCAAGTTACTTTCCGCTCCTCTCCCGGCCCAATAGTTCCGCAACTACTTCTGTGGTTGTTGGCAATAGGGACCCCCCATTCCGCAAGGTTAATAGGACGACTGTTAGGTCCAAAGTTGTATACCACTACTATGGTGCAAATAGATTCACTACTTTAGCGTAATTATCGGACATTGTAGGCTAAGCATCTATTTCTCGTATGTCATTCCACACTTAGAAGAGGGATGTGTTCCTCAAGCAATAAAAAGAATGCAAACATAGGCTCCTATGCTGGGAGCATTTTGGGGTATAGGCCTAACTACCTCAACTCCCCGTTTCTGGCATGCTATAGTTATTAAAGTCTCTCGACGGCGGGGCTGGGAGATTACCGGTAAGCCAGATGCTTCGCAAATCCGATTCAACTTTAAGGCATTTCGTTGCAATTTAATCACCCTCATGAAGAGGCGCACTCTGATACCATTGATGTCCAATAACTTTTATAGTAATGGCTGGATCTACTACTACCTCGTCCATTGAGTATACCAGAGCAAATGATGGTATAGCAATGAACATAAGGATGATACTAAGAAATATTGTCCGAAGAATCTCGATAGTAGTTCCATTAACAATCCTTTGCGGGATTGGATTTTTTTATAGTGGGAATGCCATAAAGCACGACCCAAGATCCATGATACGGAAAAAAAATTAGAATAACGAAGAAAAAGACATTGTAATGTAAGTATGTTATTCTTTGCATTATAGGTGTTTCTACGTCTTGAGATCCTAATTACCATGGTTTTGCTGCATCACAAGGAGAAATTATGAGGAATAGCCATTCTAGAACAATCATTTGGTTTGGTTCATTCTTTGACTGCTCTGCTCCCCCTCAAAAAAAAGAGACTGAATTTCTTCCACCTTCCCTTTAGGAGTAGTGAAGAAGTGTAGATTTAGTTGGTTGTTGACCAACGGAAAGCATGGGATCAAAAAATACAGAATTTACGCAATTTCTTTTCTAAGAAAGAGATCATAGTGATTGATGGCTCTTTAAATCCGGCAAAATGGAATTGGCGTGTACCAATTTGGGTAAGATTAATAAGCTTACGACCACTGAACAAACTTGGTTGACGAACATAGTTTATGCACCGCTAATGTAGCGGCTTGTCGAGCATTTGACAAACTCACACCATCCATTTCAAATAGAATTTGTCCCCTGGACACACGAGCAATCCAACCGTAGGATTTCCTTTTCCTCTTTCCATTCTTACATCTGTAGGTTTCCCAGCTATATGGATATCTGCGAGAACTCTTACCCATATCTTACCATTTCTTCGGAATTGTCCTCTCATAGCACGGTGGAAGTGTCTGATTATAGCACGACACGCTGCCTCAATGGCTCGATATGAAACACAACGAGCTCTACAACTTTTAGTGTCGTATTTTCCAAAACCAAGCTGTGTACCGTCCGGTTTGCAACCCATACTACGTCTTCCTTTACGATATTTACTATATTCCATTCGTTTCTGTTATAGCACGTCCCCTTTTTTTGTAATATGAAATCCACACTTTGACACCTGAGATTCCGTAACGAGTAGATACTTCCGCATGAGCATAATATATTTTCTGGTTAAATACATTACGAGATGTTTTTCCATACTTTCCACATTCAGTTCTAGCTATTTCTACACCTTCTAATCCACCTGAACAACATATACGGATCCCCTCTACCCCCTTTTTCATTACAAATAGAATATTCTTCACTATTTGACAAAAATGGAACAAGATGATCTTGTTTTGTTCCTCGGTTAAAAAGAGATGTCTTGAGCAATCGGAGAAGCACTTTGATAAACAGATTTGATCTTGACCGATTCAATTAGGTATTAGTGTTTGTTCTATAATCAGCTTTTCCCCTTATCAATTTTCCTATCCTATTTAGGTCTATGAATTTCTCTGTCAATTCTATTACTCTATCCTTACCCAAAAGTTTCCAACATTTTCTCCTTTATTGACCTAGAAGTTATTCCCGGGCATCCTAATAAAAAGGTTTGAATAAAAAAAGGTAGCACCGAAGAAAGGAAAGAGCGAGATAGTTGTTTTTAATGTTCCCGCGAAGCGAAGATCATTCTCTTGGCGAATAAAGTGGTCACCCTCTTTTTGGCTTCGGCCAAACACTTTTTATCGCTTATCGAGCTTTTTACAAAAAAGCGATGCAAAAACGTATTTTTTTATCTAAGGTTCTTCCCTATGCATTAGCTCCCCCCATTGTAGATTGTTCTGCCATGCCCGATGCCACGAAATTATTGAGAACTACGACAGGATCGAAATGAATTTTATTCTTTGTATTCAATAAGTATTGGATGACCGAATAATTCAAGGAAGAGAGGAGTACGGGGAGGGTCCTTTTAAGTAGTTGACTCGTCGGGCGGTCGGAGCAGGACTTCTTAGGAAAAAGAACTTGAATAAGTTTCTTTTTCTTAAGGAATCGTCATTTTCTATCAGGAATGCTATGTCCTTTTCAAACCCGGTGTATTTTGGATGCATGAAGGCCCCTTTGACCTAAAGTTATTTAGAAAGATTCTTCTTTATGGATGGTTATTGGTCATGGTATCCATAGCCTTGCTTCTTTTCCGGCCAAATCCTGATTTCGTTTTGCTTCTCCCAATTGTCGAGCCTGATCAACTCGACTCTTTTCCCTGCCCCCTAACCTCTCACTTTGTTTCGTTCTTCTTCTGTACCGTCGCTTGAATGAAGACATCCGATCGGCCCGACTTTCCCAAATTCCCCCACCGGCCCTTCTCCTTTACGGGTCTAGATTTTTCGCATCGTTTCAGTCATCATGGTCGACGAAGAAGAAAGAAATGAATGAATGTTCTTTTGGGAAAATGTATAATAATACACCTACCAAGACGAAAGCTAAAGGTGAGTCTTGTAGGTGGACGTATCAAACCGAAATAAGATCTCAGATTGACATCTTGATACACTGATTTACCATAATAATAAATAGAGTCAATGGTGACTCCGCCGTGGGAAGAGCTGCTTCCTTCTTGCTTCATAGGGGGTGGCTTCCGGGAGACAAAGTCAAAATGCAACATCCTTTGCCCCATACATTGAGATGCTCTTCTCCTGTTTTACGAATCCTACAACTCTCTTCACTGAAAAAGGCTCCATCCATATCCCTACTAGTGGTTTGTCTTTCATTCAATCATCCCTTGTTTGACAGATTAAACTAGGCTCTACTTTAGAAAAAGGTTTTTTGGTCTTAATCAAAATAGGTCAAGGGCGCGTCGCAACGGTCGGCAGCTGCTTAGTCTTATCCAAGAGTTTAATCTCCTTACTGCTTTTTTCAAAGAAAAAAAGAAGGGGGTCGATTTAGGCTCCTTCCCTTCCACCGCGTAGCCGCGCTAGCAGGTACTATGAGCCCTCTGCCCCATACATCTAACCAGCTCGCGTGGTTCACCGGTTCTACCGAAAATTCTCATTTGTTGAAATGGAGCATAGTGCGCTTTAGGCATAGAGCGAGAAAGGTCTCTTCTTTCATTTAGGTTTATTCACTTATCTGAAACTTAGCATTTGTTTTATTATTGATTCGCGGGGCGGTGGCATTCTTGAATGAAGTCTATCTGAACCGAATTAGCACTTCTAATATTAGGCTAGGCCTCTCCAGCTTAGCTGGGTGCAGGGGCCCTAGATGCGTTAGCGATTGGCACATAGGGGAATGGTTTCCCGGGTTTTTCAGCCTGGTATCCTACACCTCGCGATCATGATGTCTACATTCAACTGTGCCCCAGAGACACGGTCGAAGCACGCCTGTCCAGTGTTCTTCTTTCACGACATTGTATAGTCCTGGGTGTCTTCCAGTGGTCTTCTAGCCTTAGAAGAAGTTGTGTCTGCCCCCGACATCTGCAACATCCTCCTTTGATATTCTAATCAGGGAGAACTAAAAGACTGACCCATTCGGTGATTTTTGCGGTCACCCTCACTAAACCAACTTGAATCTTAACTACGATTCAGATTAAGTCTTACCGAAATAGGATCTCCTTTTCATGCCTTATGCACATAGACTTTACTTTTTCCCCTTTTTTCTTCCCGGTCCAATATTTGTTCTTAAAGGTCTTCCTTTATGTGTAAAAGCAAACTCTCCAAATTTATAACAAACCTTTCCTTCAGTAATTTTACAACGAACAATAGTTTTTCCATTGTAAATTCGTACGGAGCAATCAATGAATTCCGGCGAAATAGAAGATCTACTTGACCAAATTTTCCTGTTAAAAAAATATCTCACTTCTTCTTCATTCTCAAGAGGAATGCATCAACAAAAATTTCCCTTCCATATAGATCGTCGTGGCATGAATGAATTTCTTCTCTTCGATTCCGCCCGTACAACTAGCTCCTACTCCTCGTCCTTTTCCTTTAAGATAGGATCCTCCTTGGTCCTTTTTACATAACACTCTCGGCCGCCCAAGAGGACTGGTTATCTTTCTCTATAAACACAATATCTTGAAAGTCAAAGAAAAAGATCTCCCGTGGCCTTATGTTGGCATGGGATTTGGGTTACAAGCAGGTCATTCTTGAAACAGATTTTGAATATCGTTTGCATGTTGTGATTCATTTTGATTTCCTCTACTCACCCTCAAGCATAACTGATCCAAGCTTGCATGAATCTTGTTCAAAGGGATTGGCAGTGCTTTTGTAATCATACTTATAGAGAAGAGAGAAGGTAAGACCGCGTCCGACTGGTTGGTATCTGAAGCTCTGAAGCAGCCGCTGGGTTATCAACAGCTTTTGACCTGTCTGCCTGGACATAAGATACCTAAAAAATAAGAAAGAAAAAGAAAATGTTATTGTAAATGGCACGAGAAATGGATTTACTCTACAAATAATTGTGTAAATTTCAGGAATCTTATTCAAGATTAGTTGGACAAAGGTTTGTTCCGTAGAGCATACCGACCAATGGGAATTGAGACATCACCATTTACTAGAGCAGTAGAGAGACCAATATGATGTCTGCTGACTTAAAGGAGTTGTCTGACCCACAGAGAGAGTCGGAGGCGGCTGACCACATCCCATCCCACAAGAGTCAAGCCCTTCAACGGGTTAAACGTACCATAAATGGGCTTTTAGTGGACTCAAAAAAGAAATCTTGATATAATAGATATCTCGGTTAGAGGAGGATAAAAAAAGCTTATGAAGAGTCCATCAAAGAGATGCACAGGGGAAGAGAATGAATGTCACTCTCTTGAGAGACCGATCAAGAAATGCAAAGATAAGGGGAATGGTTAGTGATGAGGGCATAGGATAGAGAAAGTTCCTTCTAACTCTTTTGAATCCCAGGGTTTTCCCAGGGAAGAGGCTAGTCCCTAAAAAAGCCTTCTCGATTGGTATCATTCAAATGTGAATCTAGGCCTGATTGAAGTATAAAAGTAAAATAATAATAATGAGAGGCTTTTGTCCATTGATGGTCATCTTACCTGTCTCCTATGCTACGCTCTCAACTGGATCAATCACTTTGTCCTGATTTATTGAAGAGGTTCCCTGTGGAACATGTTTTATGGAATTGAACTATTTATTCCATATTTCTTTTCTTACCGATTGAATGAAACTTATGTAGTCGATCATGATGGGAATATCCCGCTAGGATCTCGGCACCCCTTCTCTGCACTTATTTCATCTATTTAGTCAATGACTCAGCCTTTAATATGCTTTGAATGATCCTATCTGCACTTATTCCATCTATTTAGTCAATGTAAGTAATTTCATACGTCAATGTCTAATGAGAAGATATTAAGAGTCATTGTAAGTGATTTGTAAGTGATTTCATACTCCACAAATATCAACTAGAATAGTTGGAAAAGTATCTCTTCAGAAAAAGAGGCGCTTTCTAGATCTAAGCAAATTTGACGACATTAAGTTCAATTCTAAGCTAAACCCATTCAACTACAGTCAAAAGGTAAAATCTTCCCTTGCATTGATAGAAAGAGATTTCTTTTCATCTAACTATTAATATCATAAGATAGCTTTTAGCTTAGGGCAGAGGTATGCCACTAGCCTACACGAGTTCTACAACATTGATGTCGTTGTTTATTCATTTTTTGGATGACCGTTCTGGAATGAACGTCGACCAATTCCCTATTCAATCAAACCAGGAAATTAGACACCTTACACTCTTAACTCTGACAATTAGAACAACTAAATCAAGCTTCAGAAAAAAAATTTAGCTTTCTATTCTATCTATATTGTAGATTGGATTGACGGATGGTGTAACTGTCAATAATTCATAGAACATGTTCATTTTCGTCTGCTTCGCTTCCTAAATTGCCCTTATATATCAAGTTCATTAGGAAAATCCAATTTGGAGAAATAATAATTCATGCATTCTAAGTCAATAGTGAGTAGTTCCAATATCCATATTTTCTTTTTAAATAGATTTAAATAGAAAGGAGGTAAGAGAAAGATTATGAATTTAGATATAGAACCAATCGAAATTGAAAGGATAAATCAAGTCCAATGACAATCAAAAGGGAAGAACAATTAAGGAAAACAAAACTCAAGGCGCAAGTACAATAAAAAAGTAGTTCAGTAATCCGGGAAAGATTTTCACCAATTCTGTATTTGTATCATTTTAGCAACATAGCCGAGTGGTAGGGAGAGGACTGCAAATCCTTTTTCCCCACTTTAAATCCCGGTGTCGCCTGATCAACAAAAAAGTCAAAATATATTCTTTTCATATAACCCGCCGAACGATTCCCCAGCAGAAGGTTGATACTTGTTTGATTCTAAAGACTAAAACTATTTCATGTTTTCACTTCTTCAAGGAAATATTCGAATGCTAGAGGGGCTATCAAGACTTCGAAAGCTTTCTTACATTATACGATAAGTTAGTAAAGGAATTTTAGGATGTGATACGAGTAAAGAAAATCCCTTAGTAAGTCGGGTGCCTAAAAGGGGAAAAGGAGAGTAAGCAAGGCTTTTAGCAGAAAAAAATAAAAATTGACTCTTTATCCCCTTTTCATTTTTCCAACAATTTATACGGCTTGATGAGGCGCGCTTTTCATGCAGAATCAGTCTTCTGTGATGCCAGCTGTGGAAAGATTCCCTAGCTCTAGCCAGCTCTGATATAGCATGGTTTGTCGAGGCGGAGTGGATAAATGACAGGGGACCCCTGACAATTAGTTCAAAGAATCGGGGTTAGAAGGATCCTTTTGCGTAAGCATATGTTGACGGTCCGTCTAGAGGGGGATTCCTATAGGGGTAGGGGTTAAAAATGTCTTCTTTCATAGGTTTCCGAAGAAACAAATAAAAGGACAAAAAATTTGGATTTAGAAGGCTTGTTCAAAAGAACAAAATTCTTGTGCTTATGTGGATGCGTCGCTCAATTTCCCAAGACTAGAGAGGGATGAAAACACATTAACTTTCAAACCTGACTTTGGTGTGACTTTAAGAGCCGAGATCTTTCTTTCTGAGGATGATTTTCAGCTGGGGTTAGGGACGAAATAGCTTTATCTGATTAAGGGGTGGGGATTTATATAGTTCTTTTTCCAGCGGTTGATCTTTATGCATCTTTAGTTGTTTGTGCAAGCGCGTAAGCGAGGCCAGACAAATTGTACATAAGCCTATCAATCATACTTGAGTGGCCAACCCTTTTTTCAAGGAACTCTCTAGCACTTTAGCTCTCCGTATTTTACATAGCCTTAAAAAAGGAAAAAGTATATATACACAACAGATGATCTATAGGATATAAATAGCCCTCAATATTTGATATGTGAGAGAACTCACTGCTTGTATATCATATTAATGATTTTATGAAAATAAGTATATAGACTATCTAGTCAAATTATATACACACTAATGATGATCTATAGGATAAAAAAGCATCACATATGTGAGGAATAGAAGTAAAAATATGTATATCCATTTACGCACTACCCCCCAAAAACCAATTCTGTTATGATATTTTATTGTCCTAAACCACTCTTATGTGGATGTTTTCCTCGAGCTTATTGTCATGTAAGACAAATCTTTAATCCTTTTTATACGAGTCTCGGTGAAAATGCTTTATATAACTATGATCATAAATCTGGGAGTATATCTAAATATCAAAACAGTGTCTTTGATTTGTTGGATAAGGATAAAGGTGAGGCTGATATACACCACACTGATAGTTTAATAGAATTACAAAAGAAGATAGAGTCTCTTGTGTTAATTATGATAGTATGAAGAATATTTTTCAGGCTGCACCGCAGATCATGAAATTATTATTTCAAGATGATGAACCTACTACTAGAAGTTATTTGATAGATAAGGAAGAATATCTCACTTTTAAAGAGAGATTGTTTATAAAGTATTTTCATTGTTATACCCTTGAAGGTATTATAGTTCATATATTTGGTTTAGTCTTCAATAGTATAGAGGATAGCCCCGCCGTTCGGCTTTCTACCCTAGTTGATAAACTAGATCGCACTGTTAGAACTCAAGCTCTAATGATGTATGAAAGGGATAAATCTATAAAGGGTGAATTTTCTCTTGATGGTAAACATAAGAATGTAGGTATATTATTGGTAGAATTTTTATTAGAAAGAAAGCTCATAGCTATTACTAACGATTTATCTATATGATGTCAAAAGATAGAAATTAACGATAAGAAGGGTAGGTTTTGTAAGAAACGAGCATCCTACGTTTTTTATAATTTTGATGTAGGGATTATTCCTATCCAGCTAAATCTGCCTATGGTATGTCCGCCTAAAGATTGGCATGTTGCGAAACCTGCTGTGGAAACCTACTAGTCTTTCGGACCTTACCGGGGGTTATTTATGTGAACCCGTCGGTGATATATATTTGTATAATCGTTATAAGTTGTTAGCAACCCATGACAAGGATAAGATTATTATATTATTGAAAGATAAATATCAAGAAATTTGTGATGCAATGAACTCATTGCAAAAGGAGTCTTTTGAGATCAATGTTGTTATTTTAGATTTTATTTAGGATAATTGTAAATCCCTCTTTAGGGAGAGGCTTCCTATGCCTCATATTCTAGCATCGATTAATATACTTATTGCAATCAAGAGTTTAAGAAATACCTTCCTTAAATATGAAAATAAGGGGTCTATCACAAACCAGAGTGTGCTAGATGTGTTCTTGGCTGATGTGCAACTAGCCCATTATAAAGTTTTAATACTATATATTGCTTCAGCTTATGATAGTATGAATTTTATTTGCCGGACTTCATTGACTTCTGTGGTAGAATTTACCACTCTGGTGTATTACATTTCCATGAACGTGATATAGCGAGGTCTTTAATTGTATTTTTTAGACGAACTGTTAAAGAGAGTCAACTAAATACCCCCCTTCAAAGGGGGGTGCTGCTATAGCTCAAAATATGTACCTTGCTGCGATTGCCTTTCATTATAAAAAAATACCCTTCCTATGAACAAGCCTTGCAAGCTGGTTTAGATCTTTAGAGTCTAAAATGCCTTGAAGATCTCATAGAGCGCGCTTCAACAACAAGGGACCTCTATCAGTACATATCCAAGATTGTTACTCTAGTGGCGGAGTCTACTAAGGTACCACTGTATCAACTTCCTATAACTCAAGATGCATCTGCTAGCGCTTATCAGATAATTAGTTACTTTTTGGTAGATTTCGAACTTTCTAAATATACAAATCTTTTTCCTACTTAAGTTCATAATATAGAACATGTACGTATAAACCATATCAATAATTTCTTTCTATCGGAGCTTATAGAGTACTTAAAAGTCGCTGAGAAAAGAATTTGGAAGGATGGTTCTATTATTATCAAATATGTATGCCCCCTTCTTCATAGAAGTTTAGTGAAATCACCCCTAATGCCCTTGGTATATGGGAAGACTGTGTACAACATGGCTGACAATCTATATAATCAGTTTAATGTTCTTTTAGGTTAAAAGAGAATGCTTGGAACTGGCTAGACATATAGAAATTTTCTTTAAAAAGAGATTTCCTCATATAGTCAACCTAATGACTTTAATACGAATTGTAGGCTGGGTTGTATCTGCAAGTGGGGCACTTGCCCACTATTCAACTACTATGTTTACGATAGTGCATGACTATATGAAATTTGAAGCTGTTAATATAAGCGTTATATGAACGTCAAAGCAAGAAAAGACGCTAGGTAAGGCTACGTGTTCCCACACTCGAACGTGATCGAAGAAAAATTACATTAGCAATTTTCGCAAATTTTATTCATCAGATAGATGCTATTATAGTATTTAATATGATAAAAAATATAAAAAACAGGGCAATCCCTTTATATACAGTTCACGATAATTTCATCAGTACCATTGATTTCTCACATGCTATGGGTGAGAGTTACATCAAAATCTTATTAAATAGCCCCCACCCAATGGAATATATTAACTCATTCCTTGGGATAAATCTTTTTGATGAAGCCCATACTCCCAGCGGGCAGTGTCACATAGATCTAGATGGATGCTTCGCTGTATATGATTTCTACAGCCGCCTTGATAATATACCCTGCCCTAAAAAATACACATTGACAAAAAAAGAGATATATAGTATAAGAAGCTTACAGAGATCTCCCAAGCCTACTATCATTATATTCTATCTATACAATTGACGGATTCAGCCCCTATACCTAAATGTATTAAATCGTCTTCTGATTTATCCTGTTATACTAGATTAGATAAGTACCGCGTGGAAATACGTAAATGGATGGATTACCCGTATATTTATAGTTTGCACTTATGAATAAGACTAACACATCAATGAGGAGGTCTACGATAATAAGAAAAAGACCTGACAGTACCAGGATTAGAATGGACTACTTAGGGTGTCTTTTATATTTCAGGAAAATATATTGTAAAGACCCTTATCCCGCGTTGAGAATAGGTTACGGTGAATTGATCGACAGTTTATTAAGATGTAAAGAGTGTGAGATTATAGTGAATCTTATTATGTACCTGCTATTCAAGTACGCATACCCTAAAGATTCGGAGTATGGAAAATTCACTATTCATTATAGCATGGAAACCACAAGCGGTATAATCACTTATGCCCTAGCCCAAGCTATCACGTTTAGAGTGGGTGGGGTAAATCAGCCTATCAGAGATATAGTTGATGAATATGTTAGGGAAAAGGCTCAGGCTTACGGCGATGTTGTTATAACTGACATATTCATTCGAATCTATTATGATCAAAACCACTCTAGTGTAGATATGAATATCTCTAATGATCAGATATATCGCCTGATCGCTGAAAGTGTGGTAAGTGATGAGGTGTATGATAGTATAGCTCTACGAATGATTGAAAATTGTAAACCTAAGTACCTTAAGCATATCACGACTCAAATCTAATTGCAAGGAAAGAAGATCCTTCATTGTTGTAGATACTGAAACCATTCCCGTAGAGTCCGATACTAATCAGATAGAGAAAGTGCACATGCCATATGCCATGGGCTTTGTAGTGGTCAAACCCGGCTCTGCCCTGTCTAAAAAGCAAGTTGGTAGTATTGAAACATATTTTTGTGAAAAGTATCTGATTTTTCTATATGATACTTTTCCTAAAAGGATCTATAAGATGTTGACCGAGTTTATCGATCGTTTAGATCATGTAGTTTGCAAAGATACTTCTATTTATACTATCTACTTCCACAAATTATCTCGTTTTGAAGTTTGTCTCTTTTAGAAATTCTTTGCTAGCGGTTCTATTAAATACACCTTTCAGCCTCTTATAAAGGATCATCAGATATATGAGCTTGTTATCTATAACAGTAAGAAACTGTTATTACGTCTGAGGGATTCCCTCAAGCTTTTACCGGGCCGGCTCGATGACTTAGCTCTAAAAACATCAGTGTTGAGTCCTCATCCTTCAAGGACAATACCTTTGTTATCTTAAAAAATTTCACCCTTTTACTTTCAATTTTGCTAGGCATAGCTGGTGCATGTCCCAAAATTTCTAGTCAGTTAGGGGCTATTTTAAGACATCACTAGATTCAAATTAGTATTTCGAGTTGGATATTTGTTTGTATTGAATTCTCACATTTAATATTTTTAGTTTTGTACATGGGTATTACCCAATCATTTTAGATATACTTTATTATTAGTAGACGTATCAGTTATTATTACTCTCATTATGCTCATGTCATGCCAGTCTACGAGATACGCTTGGGACGTAACTATCATCTAGACCCCTCTCTAGTTAGATTGTGGTGTACTTATTTTCCTCAAAGTTCTTCTCAATTGTCGATCGTAGGGGGTTAATGATTAGCCTTGATTTCGTGTACTTGACATATTCTAGAGTTGAAACCTGTAGAAAACAAAAAATAAAAAACATAAATCATGAAATACTTGACTTAAGTTTATTAATTTAGTTAAACTTAATTTAAAAGTTATATTCCTTGGAAGCAATGCCAAAATTTGATAGGATAAAATTACACCGTAAAAAAAGCATAAACAATCATTATCAAGTAAAAAATCAAATTTGTATGTTAGGTTCAATCGCACGAGGAATATGGTTTAGACACATAAATACTCATAATTATCTCTTTTTAATCAAACTATTTTCGACATAGGTAAACAGGGTTTTTTGTAAATAAAGTAACAGGTTGTTCATTTGAATCAATAAGTAACAAGTAAGAAACATTCATTGTTTTAGATATCATTAGAATGGAAACTAGGGTATATGTGTTTCCCACATGATTTTAATGTGGTAATCATAATAGTAGTAATCATTTCCTAGTGTTTGACATGCAAGGTTGATAAGTTATGTATCTCTAAGTTATTGGCTATCATCATAAGGATTTTCACTCGTGACATGGTAAATCTACGAATGTGTGCATTACAAACCCTTACCTGCACCCACAATTAGTCATTGAGTTAATTAAGCTAGGGTATTCGACCTTTTCTCAATTGATTAAAGTCAAACTATTAAATAGAAGAAAATCCCTAACTAAATCTCTGTTGTAAAATATTTTTCTCAATGATTACCCCCTTGGTAAGTTAAAGTAGGAATGAGGTGAGTTCTAAATAAAAAGATTAACAATGCATGCATAAACACTATTACGTTACTTTGTTATTATTCATACTTTGTTAATTGGTCATGGTTCCAAAAACCCTAGATGTTGATTTAGTCACTCGTCATTGAGAGTTCACAATTCATAATTAAGATAAAAGAATTCATGAACTTACAATGATAATACAAGAAAACTGAAATCTTTAATTTAAAATTAAAAGTGAAATTTGCATAAACTAGGTTCCAAAAAAAATTGCTAAGTGTTAGAAAAATAATTCCAAAAAGCCAAAACTAAAGTATACAATAATGTATAACCCTAAAAACGTATATAAAAACTAATATTCATAGTAAAAATACTCAACCAAGTAGGAAACAAAATAAGGAAATAATTGGTTAGATGCGGTTTCAATCGGAGGCAGAAGCTACAGACTGTGGATCCACTAATGGTCCATGGTCTCCTTCAAGGATTAACTCTTGGAAATTATTATAGGGACTTCAGACAATGGTTGGACCTATTGTCTTTGGACTTGACTACGTTTCCTTACTTGCCTTTACGTTTGAAGTAATTGAACTTCAAATTTCTTATTGCAAGTGATGGATGTATAGGACGGTCTATCATTCGATTTATACGTCATCGATATCCTCCGAGTTTCCAGACTTTGGCAAAATTTTTTGAACCATCATCTATGTTGCATCACCTACAGCCCATCAATGAACCAATTCTCCGTGGTTGGCTCCGTCATTGGACAATTCTGCATGTTTCAACTCTTATCACAGTCCACCGCATCCAAACTTATTTCCTACAAAAATTTTATATAATCGTTATTTCCAACAATAAAATAGCACTAGACATACACCAATTCTAAGTGAAACAGATCAAAAATACTTTAAGCTAAAGGTATATCACTTCTCTTAATATATTTTATCTTTTTAGCGCCGTCGACTCATGATACCTATAGACCATACTGTGATGTAGTACTTATACTACATTTATGTATCTTTTTCTGAGAGAATTACAAGTAGGATCCACTCTCATGTAGCGTTGAATCCCTTTTGATCATCACTGACTTGGATCATGGTGAGTTCCTAGTGCCCAAAGACTTGCTGCTTTTTCTATTTTTTACTGACTTTTGTTTTGCATTTTGATTAGTTAGTCCATTTTTATATAGAGTTTCTATACTTAGTTCTTCATGTTCTAGTGACACCATGTTTGAAGATTTAGTTCTTATGATACTTTGTCGTTCTTCTCATTTTCAGGCATCTTTTATACATTGTATATCATGTTTAATTTCTATTTTATGGCCCTATTTTGTATCTTTATTCTTGTTTCCTCCTGCTATTTATCGTTATATTCTGATGTTTTGTAAATTTAGGTTTTTTGTCTTGCCTAAAAAAAGGGTTATGATAAGCGTCATCACGATAAATTATGAGTCATATCATAGACTTTGAATAGTTTAGTGTATATCATATGATATGAATAATCTCAAAAAAAAAGGTGCATAAATTTTATTTGACTTTTCTTGTATCGCATAAGTTATCTTTGAATACTACTTTGTCGCCTACCTCATCTCTTTAAAATAGAAAAAATTATTTAATTTTCATTTACTAAAAAGTAAATGTGGGCATGCGTAGTAGGTAGATACGCTTTTATTTTTCTCTATTTAAGTTGTGAAGTAGCTTCACTTTCTTCATACCATACTTTGTTTTATAATTTCTTACTTACTAAAACGTTCTTCTTGCTAATCTACTACCTCCATAAGTCATCCCCCTCTTTGAATCCTCTTTTCATTTATGCTCTACTACCTCCATAAGTCTATCCCCCTCTTTGAATCCTCTTTTCAGCTATGCTTTTATAGAAAACATCATTAGTTTATACTATAAATTCATTTTCATTTTTTGAATTTAACTAGATATTAATATATACAGATCTAAAATGGGGGATGATAATCGGGATATAGGTGTAGTAGCAAGAAGTTGTAATATCAATAAACCTAACAATGTTGTATATCCCAAATTAGGTTTGAATGTGTCTCATGTTTGGAGTTATTTTGACAAAACTTTAGCTCCTCGCATGAATAGTTTTACCGGTTCATCTGAAATTGTTTCTTTAGATTTTCCAATCATTCGCCAGGAAAGATCATATGACCAGGTTATCATATCGAACCAAAACAACAACCAAGAATTGTACTTACATTCAATTACACCAATTCAATTTATCCAACAAATAACTGTTCCTCAATCACGAACAATAGTGGAATGTGTGCCACCAACTACAACACAAGCAGAATGGATAGATAAACAAAAACAACTGGATATAGGGGCTAACAGTCATCCTAATTTTTCTTTTTCTATGAATACTACTTTGACCCAATCTCAAACAAGGTAACCACTCATTTCATTACGTTTTATGTGTGTATGATCAAAATTTTGATTTTAGTGCTTCTGATTCAGGAAAAACCACTCGATAATGCTTACCTATGAATCGTCGCAACAGGAACTCACAAATGACAAATGGGCATGGCGCAAGTATGGTCAGAAGTATATAAAAGGTTCCCCATTTCCAAGGTTTGCTCTCTCACCATTTTTTCATGTCATAGAAAGTTATGTTCTCTTTCATTCTCAATTTTCATAACAAAAAGTAGTAAAAAATTATTAATGGTATACACACTTATAATATTTGAATTAAGCTTATTATTATTTTGTGTATATGGCATAACAGGAATTACTATAAGTGTAGCACATCAAAACACTGTGAAGCAAAGAAACAAATTGAGAAAAGCTCAAAGGATGAGGACATTTTCTTGGTATCTTGTTCCGGTGAACACAATCATGATCCACCCAAGAGCCGTAGATATCTTGCTAGTTGCAACAATAATTCCAAATTGAATCTTCCAAAAGGCATAAATATTTCACCCAAAGAATCAATATTTAACGCATCATCATCCTTGTCCAAGCGCGTTAAGCATTCAACAGATGTTGCTTCTCCAATTATCGGAACTAAGCCTCCACTTGAAATCGGGAGCAAAAACAAAATGGTTGTTGCTATCGTGCATAACATAGGTGATGGTGAAGAAAAGGTAGACATGAATGAAGATATTTTCATGGGTATTGATCAACTCTAAATTGTCACTGTTTCCACCTAATAGGAGGAAAATGACAAGAGAAATTAACTTTTCTCCCCTCTACACCATGTTTCTATGTCGACATATGTGGTGATATAGTCATTCTTCTGTTTAAGGTTTTTAGAGTGGGAAGTCAAGAATTATAGTTTTATAGTTTCCTATGATTAACTATTTAAATCATAGAAAAAATGGATCTCTTTTAGTGTAGTTATTTTCTATTGTTTTTCAATTCTAGAATCTAGTATTTGTAGTAAGTTGTTGTTCCGTTTTCTCAAACTGTTCTCTCTTTAAGAAACCTCATTTGACTTAATTTTTACATTAAATTATATAGAGTAGTATATTATCATTGTTCATTAAGAGATCTTCATTTTTTCACAAATAAAGATCTCTTGTATAATGAACATAAAATAACACTTATATATATATAGACTCACCTCTCAGACGTAAGTCATTCGAAATATTTTAGATTTTTTCTCCTCTTATTGATTTGAAAATTATGATACCTTTAAATATTGTTACGTGCTGTTAGGAGATTTCTTGATAAAGCGTGCACAAGAATAATATTATGTATATTATTATCAAATATTTGACTAATAATTATTTTAATTTATAGAGTGTTTATATAAATATCATTATTGAGATCATTTTAATCTAGCCAAATATTATTCATGAATTTAAATATTATGCATGTATTAACCGTGTTAAAATATTGTCACATCTAAAAATATAATGATCTTGCGGATAGTATTTATTATTTGACGAATAATATATGCAATATGTTATAATCTATTAAATTATATTTGCTGATATAATTTTGTCGTAAGTCATTGATGACCCCTTAAATTTGTTTGTATATTTTACTTAGAAACTTTAGTAGACCATGTTTTCTATTAGACACTCTAATATTAAAAAATAAATATCCATTGAATATTTTTGTGATACTTAATAACATTACTAAATGTGTGTAATACGCTTGCATATGTTATGTCAAAATAACAAATCAAATGAAGTCACGTGGCATTTTTAAAAAAAATCTTGAATATAAACAAGTTAAATTTAAGAAGAACAGACTTTCAAATTTTATTTTTTTAAAAAAAAGAAAACGAAAATATGCCGCCCACCCCAAACCTCCCCCTTTCTTCACATTCCCTGCTAATCAGTCACGTAAGTTTTAAGATATATTATATATGAATTTATTATTTTTATTTCTCTTTATGACTTCTTTCTTATTCCTATCAAAATTTATAATGCTTTCTTAAAAGATCGGTTCTTCAGTTGTTAATTTAATTTTGTATTTTCTTTTCTTTTCTTTTTGTTTCTACATTGATTCGTTGGGAAGAAAGGGTATAGATCGAGGCGGTATGTGTGGTGGAAGGTGAGCATGGAGAAAGAAAATATTTAAAAATAACTTCAATTTTTTCAGCAATGATGATGAAGATGGTGGTCTCCATTGTTTCCGAAAAAACCACGGGTACGTTGATGTGCCCTTGGTAGGGAGTTATCTTCCCCCAGGCCCAGACCTAAGACCACACACCCTTATCTTGGCAATGGATCATGTGGTCATACCTGGAGTCTATGTAGTAGCCTCCCTAACAAGACCTTTAAACCCCCGCGCCCAAGTAAAGAGCATGAGGAGCCTCATGGTCTGTGATCCTTCACAAGACCGTGGGATGGTCCTTGATAAGATAGACAAGAGGCCCCCCCCCCTCCGCTCACACCTCTTGCAAATCCCAAGACTCCACAACTTCTAAGTGAGGACCACGAGGGACTTCATTTGGCCTGTTTGAAGGTCCATGAACAAGGGCTACTAGACCCCAAAACCCAAGTGAGGACTACGAGAACCTGAACTACCCATGCTCCCTAACACAGTAACAATTAGGGCCCATGGACCGGACCTGTAGAACTTAGTGAACTCTGGACAAAATACAATGATCCACTTAACAATATATGGTCCTTTTAACGGTCCGTAAAAATGGTCGTATTAAGCCCCATCAATAATTTAAGGTAGGGGCATTTTTGTCTTTTCCTATTTTATTGGACCCCTAAATTAAGTCATTTAAACCCTAAGCTGCATGGTTTTGTTTAGCTTTAGCATAGAAACATAACTACAACTTTTCTAAGAAAAAATGTTTCTGGAAAACCTATTAAATTAGAACCTAGAGATAAGAAAGAGGCAACAAAACCGAGTTCAATATCGCAACAAAATTCCATCTGTTCAAGTACAAAGTTTGAATGTTTTCTACGAGAAATTCCTCTCCAGGTATGTGGGATTTTTTAAAGGGTTCCTTTCGCCCATTATGTCCATATATTTCAGTCAAATTATTGAGTCCCTATTATCAACTAGACCTAGGGTTTCTATATCTTCAGCAGATTATTATGTGATTTCTTCGTTTCTTGCATGAAATCTAAAAACCCTAGCTATGTATTTATTTGGTTCTTCAATTACACATGCTAGGTCATATATTTCAAATATACATGCCTCAGTCTTGAATGTATCATTACAAGTATATTAATATGTATTCCCAGTTTGCATGTCAGTTTTGAGCTATCAAGTATATCAGAGAAATTCAGTCATAATACGCTAGTCATTTAATAAATTGGGAGTGGCCTAACACTGATTTAGACTAGGGTCAGTCATCTATATTGTACCCAAACTACCAACAACGTAGGTTGTAAGTCCACTATATGGGTATCATTTTAGTAATCACACCGGAATACATCTACATCTTTGGTCGGGTATATAAGGTCCCCTGCATGCGGCATATACATTGGAATCCACATTTATCTCATGTGATTTTAATATCAGTTATTAGTAGCTCCCATAGTTCACTAAGACTCCATTGTATTGACCATATTTTAATATTGTTAGTATTTAGTCTCATTATGTTATGATTTTGTAATTGCATTAGATTTCTCATTATTCGGTATCTATATCATGTTTAGATTATACTCTAGTTTGCTTGTTAAGTTATCCTGCATGCTCATTACCTTTCAAGTACTGACTCATACTCTGCGCTATATTTTCTTGTGATGTAGGTTCAAGTTCTCAGTATCTAGATCGCATTTAGATCGATTCCCCATCTGAAGTTATAGCCATCGTTGTATGAACAACCCAATCCAATGAGAATTTGTGCGTAGCTTCTAGTCTTTGACATAAAAAAGAAGGTTTGAATTCCAAAATCGAAGGCGCAACTTGTAGTCTACAAAAGCAGTTATAATGCATTTTTAGGGTGGGCTCTGGTCTGGCCCAACTCTTTCAATTATATCAATATAGCTCTTGTATGTCGTGGCAGTGAGGGGTCGTACATACGGATAGAAAGAGATCCCTCGTATTTTTCCCATATCGTTGAGAATGGATTCTGGGCTAAAGCCATTTGCCAGTAAAGCGCTCTCCATTTGTTTTTCTAAAAAAAAAATTGTTATTCCAATGTAGCGTTTATTTGCCATTCTTTCTAGTTTTTTCCGATTAAGTTCAAGTGGAACGCCAGCCGGCTATCTAGCTCCTGACGCCTTAGGGCATCCTGTAACAATGGGAATGGTTAGATCACCGCCCCAACACCAACCGCTGCTGCTGAGGGGGAATTTTTTCGGGCTTCGTTCACACTCGATTATGATTTCGAGCGAGAAGTTCCCAAATCTTCAAGCGCAGCAGCCCACGAAGACAATTGTGTTCGAGAAGTTCCCCAATCTATAAGCGCGGAAACCCACGAAGACGGTTGTGTTAGGTCATCAGAGGGAGAGGGGACCAATACTGGCTCTTTGTCGGGGCTTTGTGGGATTAATTGAATGGATAGCCGATAGCCATAATCTTTCCTTAGAACATCTTCTACGACGATAGGCATAAAATCATGATTAGTTCCACAAATCTCACTTCACTGACCATAGTAAACTACTTCTCGTTGTACCGAAATAGAGGTCTGATTTAAACGACCCGGTACAGCATCACATTTGACACCTAAGGAAGGTACAACCCAACTATGAGGTACATCAGCAGATGTTATAATAAAACATATAGGGCTCTTTGCTGGTAGAACCACTCTATTGTCGACTTCTAATTAACGTGATTGACCCAATTCTAGATCATCTTCTGGAATCGTTTAATTGTCAAAAGTGAGTGACTATTCATCAGAACTGTTATAGTCCGAATACTCATAAGGTAGGGTCCACATCCGCCTCCCCCCAAACTGTACTTTCAAGTTTCCCCGCAAAAAGCTCTCCACGCCTACTCTTAAAAAGAACAGTATTTTTCTTTATTTAGGTACTTCTCCCGACTGTAAGACCATTTATGAGTAAGGTTAATCGAAGGCCGAGGAAAGTTTATTGGCAAGAGGGAACCATTTCTCACCCAGCGCTACCTATCCTATGTATTCGAGGGAGAGGCTGGAACCGAAAAAGACCAGGTTCCACACATATGAGACATGCAGAAGGTATGGGATGAGCAGTTTCTTGAAGAGCAAATTCGATTCTATAGTCGTCTTCTTTGTTCGTAAAATGCACAGTGGAAAGGAATGCCAGTCGGCTCGATGAAGTTGTATCCTAAAAAAAGAAGATCCAGAGTGATTCCTCACCTATCCTGTAAGGGGCCGAGTGGAACATTCGAGTATAGATTCCCTATGCTCATGTAAACGGCCGGGGCCGGACGACCTATAGATCTAATAGGATCCAGCCATAGGCCTGACCAAATATCGTTTGTCCACAAACAAAACAAAAAAAAAGGTTGGTTTTTATTAGTAGTTCATGAGACCTCGAATTGCCATGTTCCAGTGTGCATTATGCCAATAGGTCCCACCACCAACTCTAGCTGAGAAGTTGAGTCACCCTTCTTTTTTTTAGTAAAAGAATAGAATAAAGAATGAGATAGTCTATATCCTGTATTGATCATACGATCACTCTATGAATAGTTTAATTCTCTGTGACCTACCACTGTTCACGACATCCCTAGATTCTCACAAGAATGAATCGTTGGTGGAGGAGCGCTGGTCCCCTTCGGTCAACTTGATTTTGCCTGCTGTTACCTACTGTAGGACCTCTGTCCCCGAAGCAAAGAAAGAGGAGCAGGAACAGAGGTTGTCCTCTCCTTATAGTAAAGTTGTTTTTGACTCCTCTCCCGGCCCGGTAGTTACCGTGGTTGTTTCCAACGGGGATCCCCCATTGTGAAAGGTTACTAGGTCGACTGTTAGGTCCAAAGTTGTATAAAAATACTATGGTACCGATAGATTCACTACTTCAGCGCCGTTATCGAACATTGCATGTTGAGCATCTATTTCTCGTATATAATTTCACACCAAGAATAGGGATGTGTACCTCCAGCAATAACAAGAAGGAAATATAGGCTCCTATGCTGGGAGCATTTTTGGGTTTTGGTCTAACCACCTCAACTCCCCGTTTCTGGCATGCTATAGTTATTAAAGTCTCTCGACAGCGGGAATAGGAGATTACCGGTAAGCCAGATGCTTCGTGAATCCTATTTAACTTTAAGGCATTTCGTTGCACTTTAATCACCCTCATGAAGAGGCAAACTTTGATACCATTGATGTCCAATAACTTTTATAGTAATGGCTGGATTTACTACTACCTCGTCCATTGAGTATAACAGAGCAAATGATGGTATAGCAATGAATATTGGGATGATACAAAGAATTATGGTCTGAAGAATCTCACTAGTAGTTCCATGAACAATCCTTTGCGGGATTGGATTTTTTAATGGCGGAAATTCCATAAAGCGCGACCCAAGATCCATGATACGAAAAACAAAATCAGAATAACGTAGAAAAAGACATCGTGATGTAAGTTTGTTATTCTTGCATTATAGGTGCTGTTGCGTCTTTAGATCCTAATTGCCATGGTTCCACTGCACCACAAGGAGCAATTGTGAGGAATAGCCATTCTAGAACAATCATTTGGTTTAGTTCATTCTTTGACTGCTCTGCTCCCCCCCCCCCCCCCCCCAAAAAAAGAGACTGAATTTCTTCCACTTTCCCTATAGGAGTAGTGAAGAAGTATAGACTTAGTTGGTTGTTGACAAAAGGAAAGCATGGGATCAAAAAATGCAGAATTTACGATATTTCTTTTCTAAGAAAGAGATCATAGTGATTGATGTCTCTTTCAATCCAGCAAAATTGAATCGGCGTGTACCAATTTTTGGTAAGATTAATAAGCTTACGACAATTGAACAAACTTGGTTGACGAACATAGTTTATGCGCCGCTAATGTAGCGGCTTGTTGAGCATTTGAAAAACTCACATCATCCATTTCAAATAGAATTTGTCCCCTGGACACACGAGCAATCCAACCAGTAGGATTTCCTTTTCCTCTTCCCATTCTTACTTCTGTAGGTTTCCCGGTAATAGGCATATCTGCGAGAACTCTTACCCATATCTTACCATTTCTTCAAAATTGTCCGCTCATAGCATGATGGAAGTATCAAATTATAGCACGACGCGCTGTTTCAATGGCTCAATATGAAAGACGACCAGCTCTAAAACTTTTAGTGTCATATTTTCCAAAACCAAGTTGTGTACCGTCCAGTTTGCAACCCCTACTACATTTGCCTTTACGATATTTACTATATTTCGTTCTTTTCAGATATAGCATGTCCCACCCTTTTTTGACTATATGAAATCAACACTTTGACACCTGAGATTCCGTAACGAATAGATACTTCCGCAGATGCATAATCTATTTTCTGGTTAAATACATTACAAGATGTTTTTCCATACTTTCCGCATTCAGTTCTAGCTATTTTTGCACCTTCTAATTGACCTAAACAACATATGCAGATCCGCCCCACCCCATTTTTCATTACTAATGGAATATCCTTCACTATTTAACTAAAAATGGAACGAAATGATCTTGTTTTGTTCCTCGATTGAAAAGAGATGTCTTGAGAAATTGGAGAAGCACTTTGATAAACAGATTTGATCTTGAACGATTCAATTAAGGTATTAGTGTTTGTTCTATTATACAATTTTGCACTTCGTTCAAATAATAGTTGTACCCATACGGAATTCATATGTTTCTCAGTATGATCTCTATCATCATCTCTATTCCCCTTATCAATTCTCCTATCCTATTTAGGTTTATGAATTTCTCTATCAATTCAATTACCTTATCCTTACCTATGAGGTTCCAACATTTTTCTCCTTAATTGACCTAGAAGTTGTTCCCGCGAATCCTCAAAAAAAGGTTATAATACACCCCAACCCCATCCCTTGGGGAAAAAAAGGTATCACCGAAGAAAGGAAAGAGCGAGATGGTGGTTTTTGTTGTTCCAGCGAAGCAAAGATCATTCGCTTGGCGAATAAAGTGGTCACCCTCTTTTTGGTTTCGTGCAAACACTTTTTCTCGCTGGTTGAGCTTTTCACAAAAAAGCGATGCAAGAACGTATACTTTTATCTAAGCTTCTTCCCTGTGCATTTGCTCCCCCCATCGAAGATTGTTCAGCCACACCCGGTGCAACGAATTGATTGAGAACTACGACGGGGTCGAAATGCATTTTCTTCTTTGTATTAAATAAGTATTGAATGACCAAATAATTCAAGGAAGGGAGGACTGCGAAGAGGGTCCTTTTAAGTAGATGACTCGTCGGGCGGTCGGAGCGGGACTTCTTTGGGAAAAAGAACTTGAATAAGTTTGTTTTTCAGAAGGAGTCATCATTTTCTACCAGGAATGCTATATTATTTTCAATCCTGGCGTATTTCAGAGGCTTGAAGGACCCGCTGCCATGAATTGATCTTGACCGATTCAATCAAGGTATTAGTGTTTGTTCTATTATAAAACAAGGATCACAGTTTTTGTACTACGTTAAAATAATAGTTGTACCCGTACGGAATTCTTCTATTTCTTAGTATGATATCTATCATCATCTCTATTCCCCTTATCAATTTTCCTATCCTATTTAGGTCTATGAATTTCTCTATCAATTCAATTACCTTATCCTTTCCCATAAGGTTCCAACATTTTCTCCTTAATTGACTTAGGAGTTATTCCCAGGCATCCTAAAAATAAGGTTATTATAAACCCCAACCCTATCCCTTGGGGAAAAAAAGGTAGCACCTAAGAAAGGAAAGAGCGAGATGGTGGTTTTTAATGTTCCCGCGAAGCGAAGATCATTCGCTTGGCGAATAAAGTTGTCCTCCTCTTTTTGTCTTCGACCAAACACTTTTTCTCGATGGTCGAGCTTTCTACAAAAAAAGCAATGCAAAAACGCATTCCCTTATCTAAGCTTCTTCTCGGTGCATTAGATCCCCCCATCGTAGATTGTTCAGCCACACCCGGTGCCACAAAATGATTGAGAACTACGACGGGGTCGAAATGCATTTTCTTCTTTGTATTCAATAAGTATTGGATGACCGAATAATTCAAGGAAGGGCGGACTGCGCGGAGAGTCCTTCTAAGTAGATGACTCGTCGGGCGGTTGGAGTGGGACTTCTTTGGGAAAAAAAACTTGAATATGTTTGTTTTTCTTAAGGAGTCGTCATTTTCTATTAGGAACGCTATGTCATTTTCAATCCTGGCATATTACGGATGTTTGAAGGCCCCACTAACATGAAGTTATTTAGAAAGATTCTTCGTTATCGATGGTGATCGGTCATGGTATCCATAGCCTTGCTTCTTTTTCGGCCAAATACTTATTTTGTTATTCTTCTCCCGATAGTCGAGCCTGATCGAATCGACTCTTTTCCCTGACACCTGGCCTCTCACTTCGTTTCATTCTTCTTCTGTACCGTCGCTTGAATAAAGACACCCGATCGGCCCGACTTTCCGAAATGCCCCCCACCGGCCCTTCTCGTTTACGGGTCTGGATTTTTTTTCGCGTCGTTTCAGTCGTCGTGGTCGACGGGGAAGAAAGAAATAAATGAATGTTCTTTTGGGAATATGTATAATAATACACCTACCAAGACGAAAGCGAAAGGTGAGTCTCGTAGGTGGACGTATCAAACCAAAATAAGATCTCAGATTGACATCTTGATACACTAATTTACCATAATAATAAATAGAGTAAATGGTGACTCCACCGTGGGAAGAGCTGCTTCCTTCTTGCTTGATAGGGGGGGCTTCCATTCACAAGCGCAGACTAAAAGTGCTCTCCGAACCGTGCTGGATAGTCACCCATTACACGGCTCTTAATCCCAATCAGTGGTGGATCCGGGGAGACAAAGTCAAACGCAACATCATTTGCCCGATACTTTGAGATGCACTTCTCCTGTCTTACGAATCCTACAACTCTCTTTACTGAGCGAGACTCCATCCATATCTCCACAAGTGGTTTTTCTTTCGTTCAATCATCACTTTTTTGACAGCTTAAACTAGGCTCCACTTTAGTAAAAGGTTTTTGGTCTTAATCAAAATAGGTCAAGGGCGTGTCAAAAGGGTCGGCAATTGCCTAGTCTCATCAGAGAGTTTAATCTCCGTACTCCTTACTGCTTTTTTCAAAGAAAAAAAGAAGGGGGTCGATTAAGGCTCCTCCGTTCTACTGCATAGCCGCGTTAGCAGGTAGTACGAGCCCTCTGGCCTACACATCTAACCAGTTTGCATGGTTCACCAGCTCCACCAAAAACTCTCATTTGTTAAAGCGGAGCATAGTGCGCTTTAGGCGCTGAGCGAGAAAGGTCTCTTCTTTCATTTAGGTTTATTCACTGAACTGAAACATAGCACTTGTTTTCTTATTGATTCCTAGGGTGCTAGTATTCTGGAATGAAGTCTATCCAAACCGAATTAGCACTTCTCAGATCATGCTAGGCCTCTCCAGCTGAGCTGGGCGCTAGGGCCTTGGATGCGTTAGCGATTGGCACATAGGGGAATGGTTTCCCAGGTTTCTCGACCTTGTATCATGCTCCTCGCGTTCATGATATCTACATTCAAATGTGCCCCAAAGACACAGTCGAAGCACGCCCATCTAGTGTTCTTCATTCACGACATGCTATAGTCCTGGGTGTTTTCCAGTAGTCTTCTAGCCTTAGAAGAAGCTATGTCTATCCCCGGCATCTGCAACGTCCTCCTTTGATATTCTAATCTGGGAGAACTAAAAGACTGACCCATTCGGTGACTTTCACGGTCGTCCTCACTAAAACAACTTGAATCTGAACTACGATTCAGATAAAGTCTTACCAAAATAGGATTTCCTTTTCATGCCATATGCGCTTAGACTTTACTTTTTCCCCTTTTTTCTTCCTAGTCCAATATTTTTTCTCGAAGGTCTTCATTTCCTTGTAAAAGGAAACTCTCCAAATTTATGACCAACCTTTTCTTCAGTAATCTTAAAACGAACAAGAGTTTTTCCATTGTAAATTCGTATGGAGCAATCAACAAATTCTGGAGAAATAGAAGATCTCCGTGACCAAATTTTCCTGTTAAAAAGAAGATCTCTCTTCGTCTTCATTCTCAAGAGGAATGCATCAACCGTCTTCATTCTCAAGAGGAATGCATCAACAAAACTGTCCTTCCATATAGATCGTCGTGGCATGAATGACTTTCTTCTCTTCGATTCCGCCGCTATAGCTTGCTCCTGCTCTTACTCCTTATCCTTTAGGATAGGATCCTCCTTGGTCCTTTTTACATAACACTCTCGGCCGCCCAAGAGTACTGCTATCTTTCTCTTTAAACACAATTTCTTGAAAGGCAAAGAAAAAGATCTACCATGGCCTTATGTTGGCATGGAGTTTGGGTTACAAGCATGTCATTCTTGAAACAGATTTTGAATATCATTTGCATGTTTTTATTCACTTGATTTCATCTACTCAACCTCAAGCACAACTGATCCAAGCTTGTATGCAGGAATCTTGTTCAAAGGGATTGGCAGTGCTTTTGTAAGCATACACATAAAGAGGAAAGAAGGTAAGATCGCGACCGACTGGTTGGCATCTGAAGCTCTGAAGCAGCCGTCCGGTAATCAACAGCTTTTGACCTGTCTGCCTGGACATAAGATGCCTATAAAATAAGAAAGAAAAGGAAAACGTTATTGTAAATGGCACGAGAAATGGACTCACTCTATAAATAATGGTGTAAATTTCAGGAATCTGATTCAAGATTAGTTGGACAATGGTTTGTTCTGGATGGCAGACCGACCAATGGGAATCGAGACATCACCATTTGCAGGAGGACTAGAGAGATCAATATGATGTCTGTTGACATAAGGAAGTTTTTTGACCCACAGAAAGAGTTGGAGGCGGCTGAGCACATCCCATCCCACAATATTCAGGCCCTTCAACGGGTTAAACGTTCCATAAATGGGCTTTTAGTGGACTCAAAAAAAGAAATCTTGATATAATAGATATCTCAGTAAAAAGGAGGATAAAAAATGCTTATGATGAGCCCATCACAGAGATGCACCGGGGAAGAGAATGAACGCCAGTCTCTTGAGAGACCGATCAAGAAATGCATAGATAAGTGGAATGGTTAGTGATGAGGGCATAGGACAGAGAAAGTTCCTTCTCACTCTTTTGAATCCCAGGGACTGCCCAGGGAAGAGGCCAGTCCCTCAAAAAGCCTTCTCGATGGATATCATTCAAATGTGAATATAGGCCTGATTGAGGCATAAAAGTGAAATAATAATAATGAGAGGCTTTTTGTCCGTTGATGGTCATTTTACTTGTCTCCTACGCTATGATGTCAACTGGATCAATCGCTTTGTCCTGATTTATTGAAGAGAATCCCTGTGGAACATATTTTATGGAATTGAACTCTTTATTCCATATTTCTTTTCTTACTGATTGAATTAAACTTATGTAGTCGATCATGATGGGAAGATCCCGCTAGGATCTCGGCACCCCTCCTCTACACTTATTCCATCTATTTAGTCAATGTCTCAGCCTTTAAGCAAATTCGACGCCACTGAGTTCAATTCTAAACTAAACCCATTCAACTGTAGTCAAAAGGTAAAATCTTCCCCTGCGTTGATAGAAAGATGTTTGTTTTCATCCAACTATTAATATCATAAGAAAGCTATTAGCTTAGGGCAGAGGTATGCCACAAGCATACCTCAGCTCCACAGCATTGATGTCGTTGTTTATTCGTTTATTGGGTGACCCTTCTGGAATGAACAACGACAAATTCCCTATTCAATCAAACTAGAAAATTAGACACCTTACACTCTAAACTCTGACAATTAGAACAACTAAATCAAGCTTCAGAAAAAACAATTTTACTTTCTATTCTATCAATATGGTAGATTGGATTGACAGATGGTGCACCTGTCAACAATTCATAGAACATGTTCATTTTCGTCTGCTTCGCTTCCTCAATTTCTCTTATATAGAAAGTTTATTAGGAAAATCCAATTTGGAGAAATAATCATTAATGCATTCTAAGTCAATAGTGAATAGTTCCAATATCTATATTTTCTTTTTAAATAGATTTAAATAGAAAGGAGGTAAGAGAAAGATTATGAATTTAGAGATAGAATCAATAAAAATTGAAAGGATGAATCAAATCCAATTACAATCAAATGGGAAGAACAATTAAGGAAAACAGAACTCAAGGCACAAGTACAATAAAAAAGTTGTTCAGTTATCCGGGAAAGGTTTTCACCAATTGTGTATTTGTAGCATTTTGGCAACATGGCCGAGTGGTAAGAGAAAGGACTACAAATCCTTTTTTCCCCAGTTCAAATCCGGGTGTCGCCTGATCAACAAAAAAGTTAAAATATATTCTTTTGATATAACCCGCCGAATGATTCCCCAGCAGAAGGTTGATACTTGTTTGATTCTAAAGACTAAAACTATTGCATATTTAGTCTTCTTCAAGGAAATATTCGAATACTAGAGGGGCTATCAAGACTTCAAAAGCTTTCATAGATTATAAGATAAGTTAGTAAAGGAATTTTAGGATATGATATGAGTGAAGAATATCCCTTAGTAAGTCGGGTACCTAGAAAGGGAAAAGGAGAGTAAGCAAAGCTTTTAGCAGAAAAAGATGAATATTGACTCTTTATTCCCTCTTCATTCTTCCAAAAATTTGTATGGCTTGATGAGGCGCGCTTTTCATGCAGAATCGTTCTTCTCTGGTGCCAGCTGTGGAAAGATTTCATTGTTTCATCCAGCTCTGATATAGCACAGTTTGTTGGGGCGGAGTGGATCACTGACAGGGGACCCCTGACAATTAGTTCTAAGGATCGGGGTTAGAAGGATCATTTTGCGTAAGCGTATGATGACGGTACCTCTAGAGGGCGATTCCTATAGGGGTAGGGGTTAAGAATGTCCTCTTTCATAGGTTTCCCAAGTAAGGGATGAAAGCACATTAGCTTTTAAACCTGAGTTTGGTGTGCCTTTAAAAGCCGAGAACTTTCGTTCTGAGGCTTATTTTTCGTCCGGGGTAAGGGACAAAATAGCTTTATCTTACTAAGGGGCAGGGCTTTATTTAGTTCTTGTTCCGGCGGTTGATCTTTAAGCATCTTTAGTTCTTGTTGTAAGCGTGTAAGCAAGGCCAGACAAATTGGACTTAAACCCATCAATCGTACTTGAGTTACCAACCCTTTTTTCAAGCAACTCTCTAGCACCTTAGCTCACTGTATTTTACATAGCCATAAAAAGGAAAAAGTATATCTACACAATAGATGATCTATAGGATATAAATATCCCTCAATATTTGATATGTGAGAAAACTCACTGCTGGTATAGCCTATTAAAGATTTTATGAAAATAAGTATATAGACTATCTAGTAAAAGTATATATACACTAATGATGATCTATAGGATAAAAAAACATCACATACGTGAGGGATTGAAGTAAAAGCATGTATATCCAATTACGCATTACCCCCAAAAAATCAATTGTGTTATGATATTTCATTATCCTAAACCACTCTTAAGTGGATATTTCCCTCGAGCTTATTGAAATGTAAGACAGATCTTAAATCCTTTTTATATGAGTCTCGGTTAAAATGCTTTATATAACTATGATCATAAATCTGGGAGTATATCTAAATATCAAAACGATGTCTTTGATTTGTTGGATAAAGCTAAACGTGAGGATGATAGACACCACCCTGATACTTTAATACCATTACAAAAGAATATAGAGTCTCTTGCGTATCCTTACAATAGTATGAAGAATATTTTTCAGGCTGCACCGCTGATCATGAAATTATTATTTGAAGATGATGAACCCACTTCTGGAAGTGATTTGCTGGATAAGGAAGAATATCTCACTTTTGAAGAGAGATTGTTTATAAAGTATTTTCATCGTTATACCCTTGCAGGTATTATAGTTCATATATTTGGTAAACCTACTAGTCTATCGGACCTTACCGGGGGTTATTTAAGTGAACCCGTCGGTGATATATATTTTTATAATCGTTAAATGTTGTTAGCAGCCCGTAACAAGGATAAGTTTAATATATTATTGAAAGATAAATATCAAGAAATTTTTGATGCAATGAACTCATTGCAAAAGGAGTCTTTTGAGATCAATGTTGTTATTCTAGCTTTTATTAAGGATAATTATAAATCCCTCGTTAAGGAGGGGCTTCTTATGCCTCGTATTCTAGCATCGATTAATATACATGTTGCAATCAAGAGTTTAAGGGATACCTTCCTTAAATATGAAAATAAAGGGTTTATCACATACCAGAGTGTGCTAGATGTGTTCTTGGCTGATGTGCAACGAGCCCGTTATAAAGTTTTATTTTAGATATTGCTTCAGCTTACGCGGGGTATGAATTTTATCTGCCGCACTTTGTTGACTTCCGTGGTATGATTTACCGCTCTGGTGTATTACATTTCCGTAAACATGATATAGCAAGGTCTTTAATTTTATTCTTTAGACGAACTGTTAAAGAGAGTCAAATGAATACCCCCCTTCAAAGGGGGGTGCTGCTATAGCTCAAAATATGTACCTTGCTGCGATTGCCTTTCATTTTAAAAAATACCCTTCCTATGAACAAGCCTTGCAAGATGGTTTAGATCTTGAGAGTCTAATATGTCCTGAAGATCTCATAGAGCGCGCTTCAACAGCCAGGGACCTCTATGAGTACATATCCTAGATTGTTACTCTAGCGGCGGAGTCTGCTAAGGTATCACCTTATCAACTTTTGATAACTCAAGATGCATCTGCTAGCGCTTATCATATAATTAGTTACTTTGTGTTAGATTTTGAACTTGATAAATATACAAATCTTTTTCCTACTTAAGTTCATAATTCTAGACATCTACGTATAAACGATATTTATGATTTCTTTCTATCGGAGCTTATAGAGTACTTAAAAGCTGCTGAGAATAGAATTTGGAAGGATGGTTCTATTATAATCAAATATGTACGCCCCCTTCTTCATATAAATTTAGTGAAATCACTCCTAATGCCCTTGGTCTAAGGGAAGATTGCGTACAGTAGGGCTGACAATCTACATAATGAGTTAAATGTCCTTTTAGGTAAAAAAAAAAGGAATGCTTGGAACTAGTTAGACATATAGAAATTTTTTTAAAAAAGAGATTTCCTCATATAGTCAACCTAATGACTTTAATACGAGCTGTAGGCTGGGTTGTATCTGCAACTGGGGCACCTGTCTACTATTCAACCCCTATGTTTACTATAGTGAAGGACTATATGAAATCTGAAGCTTTTAATAAGTTGTTATATTATCGTCAAAGCAAGAAAAGACGCTAGGTAACGCTATGTGTTCCCACACTCGAATGTGATCGAAGAAAAACTACATCAGCAATTTTCGCGAATTTTATTCATCAGAAAGATGCTATTATAGCATTTAATATGATCAAAAATATGAAAAAGAGGGGAATCCCTATATCTACATTTCACGATAATTTCATCAGTACCATGGATTTATCACATGCTATGGGTGAGAGTTACATCGAAATCTTATTAAATAGCCCCCACCCAATGGAATATATTAACTCATTCATTGCGATAAATCTCTTTAATGAAGCTCGTACCCGCGGCGGGTAGTGTCAGATAGATCTAGATGGATGCTTCGCTGTAGATGATTTGTATAGCCGCCTTGATTATATACCTTGTCCTAAAGAATACACATTGACAAAAAAAGAGGGACATATGGTATAAGTGGCTTACAGAGATATCCCAAGCCTACTATCATTATATTATATCTATACGATTGACGGATTCAGCCCCTATACCTAAATGTATTAAATCGTTTTCTGATTCATCCTATTATACTAGATTAGATAACTACCGCGGGGAAATACGTAAATGGATGGATTACCCATATATTATATTTTGCACTTACGAATAAGACTAACACATCAATGATGAGGTCTAAGATAATAAGGAAAAGACCTTATAGTACCAAGATTAGTATGGACTACTTAGGGTGTCTTTTATATATCAGAAAAATGTACTGTAAAGACCCCTAGACCGCGCTGAGAATAGCTTACGCTGAATTGATCGGCATTTTATTAAGATGTAAAGAGTGTGAGATTATAGTGAATCTTATTATGTATCTGCTATTCAAGTGCGCATACCCTAAAGATTCAGAGTATGGAAAATTCACTATTCATTATAGCATGGAAACCACTAGTAGTATAATCACTTATGCGCTAGGCCAAGCTATCACGTTTAGAGTGGGTGGGGTAAATCAGCCTATCAGAGATATAGTTATAATTATGTTAGGGAAAAGGCTGAGGCTTACGGAGATGTTCTAAATGACATATTCATTCGAATGTATTATGATCAAAACATCTCTACTATAGAGATGAGAATCTTTAATGATCTAATAGGTCGCCTGATCGCTAAAAACGTGGTAAGCGATGAGGTGTATGATCGTATAGCTGTGCGAAAGATTGAAAATCGTAAACCTAAGTACCTTAAGCATATCACAAGACTCAAATATAATTGCAAGGAAAGAAGATCCTTCATTGTTATAGATAATGAAACCATTCTGGTAGATTCCGATACTGATTAGATAGAGAAAGTGCACATGACATATGATGTGGGCTTTGTAGTGATAAAACCCGGCTCTGCCCCGTCTAAAGAGCATATTTGTAGTATTGAAACACATTTCAGTGAAAAATATCCGATTTTTCTATATGATACTTTCCGTAAAAGGATCTATAAGATGCTGACTCAGTTTATCGATCGTTTAGATCACGTAGTTTGAATAGACCCTTCTATTCATAATATCTACTTCCACAACTTATCTCGATTTGAAGTCTATATCTTTTTGAAATTCTTTGCTAGCGCTTCTAGTAAATACACCTTTAAGCCTCTTATAAAGGATCATCAAATATATGAGATTGTTATTTATAACAGTAAGAAACTGATATTACGTCTGAAGGATTCCCTCAAGCTTTTACCTGGTCGGCTCGATGACTTAAGTCTAAAAACATCAGTGTTGAGTCCTCATCCTTTGAGGACAGTACCGTTGTTATCTTAAAAAATTTCACCCTTTTACTTTCAATTTTTCTAGGAATAGCTGGGGCATGTCCCAAAATTTCTAGTTAGTTAGGAGCTATTTTAAGACATCACTAGATTCAAATTAGTATCTTGAGTTGGATATTTGTTTGTATTGAATTCTCACATTTAATATGTTTAGTTTTGTACATGGGTATTCCCCAATCATTTTAGATATACTTTATTATTAGTATCCGTATCAGTTATTATTACTCTCATTATGCTCATGTCATGCCAGTAGAGTTAGCTTGGGGTATGATCTTAAGTACGTGTCCACGTCTACAAGATAGGCTTGGGACGTACTATCTTCTAGACCCCTCTCTAGTTATATTGTGGTGTACTTATTTTCCTCAAAGTTCTTCTCAATTATCGATCATAGGGGGTTAATGTTTAGCCTTGATTTCGTGTACTTGACATATTCTAGAGTTGAACCCCGTAGAAAACAAAAACAAACAAAAAACATAAAATCATGAAATACTTGACTAAATTTCATTAATTTAGTTAAACATAATTTAAAAGTTGTATTCCTTGGAAGCAATGCCAAAATTTGATAGGATAAAATTACACCTCTCTTAAAAAAGCATAAACAAGCATTATCAAGTAAAAAATCAAACTTGTAAGTTGGGTTCAATCGCACGAGGAATATGGTTTAGACACATAAATACTCACAATAATCTCTTTTTAATCAAACTATTTTCGACATAGGTAAACAGGGTTTTTTGTAAATAAAGTAACAGGTTTTTAATTTGAAACAATAAGTAACAAGTAAGAAAGATTCATTGTTTTAGATATCATTATAAGATGGAAACTATGGTATGCGTGTTTCCCACATGATTTTAATGTGGTAATCATAATAGTAGTAATCCTTTCCTAGTGTTTGACATGCAAGGTTGATAAGTTATGTATCTCTAAGTTATTGGCTATCATCATATGGACTTTCACTCGTGACGTGGTAAATATATGAATGTGTGCGTTACTAACCCTTACCTGCACCCACAATTAGTCATTCTGTTAATTAACCTAGGGTATTCGCCCTTTTCTCAATTGATTATAGTCAAACTATTAGATAGAAGAAAATCCCTAACTAAATTTCTGTTGTAAAATATTTTTCTCATTGATTACCCCCTTGGTAAGTTCAAGTAGGAATGAGCCGAGTTTTAAATATGTGCACCGATAGAAAGACTTCTAAATAAAAAGATTAACAATACATGCATAAGCAATATTACGTTACTTTGCTATTATTCACACTTTGTTAATTGTTCATGGTTCCGAAAACCCTAGATGTTGATTTAGTCACTAGTGATTGAGAGTTCATAATTCATAATTAAGATAAAAGAATTCATGAACTTACAATAACAATACAAGAAAACCTAAATCTTTAATTTGAAATTAAAAGGGAAATTTGCATAAACTAGGTTCCAGAAAATAAATAGCTAAGTGTTAGAAAAATAATTCCAAAATCCAAAACTAAAGTATACAATAATGTATAACCCTCAAAAACGTATATAAAAACTAATATTCATAGTACAAATACTCAACAAGTAGAAAACAAGATATGGAAATAATTGGTTAGATGCGGTTTCAATCGGAAGCAAAAGCTACAGATTGTGGATCCATTAATGGTCTATGGTCTCCTTCGTGGATTAACTCTTGGAAATTATTATAGGGACATCAGAAAATGGTTGGACCTATTGTCTTTGGACTTGACTACGTTTCCTCACTTGCCTCTACTTTTGAAGTAATAGAACTTCAAATTTCTGATTGCAAGTGACGGATGTATAGGACTGTCTGTCATTCGATCTATAGGTCATCGATATCCTCCTTCTTTCCAAACTTTGTTAAATTTCTTTGAAGCATCATCTATGTTGCATCACCTACAGCCCATCAATGAACCAACTATCTGTGGTTGGCTCCATCATTGGCCAATTCTTCATGTTTCAACTCTTATCTCAGTCCACCGCATCCAAACTTATTTCCGACAAGAATTTTATATAATCTTTATTTCCTACAACAAAATAGCCCTAGACACACACCAACTTTAAGTGAAACACATAAAAAATGCATTAAACTAAAGGTATATCCCTTCTCTTAGTATATTTGATCTTCTTTAGCTCTGTCGACTCATGATACCTATTGATCAAACTGTGATGTTGTACTTATACTACATTTATGTATCTTTTTCTGACAAAATTACAAGTAGGAGCCACTCTCATGTAGCGTTGAATCCCTCGTGATCGTCACTAACTCGGATCATGCTGAGTTCCCAGTGTCCAAAGAGTTGCTGCTTTTTCTATTTTTTACTGACTTTTGATTTGCATTTTGATTAGTTAGTCCATTTTTTCTATAGAGTTTCTGTACTTAGTTCTTTATGTTCTAGTGAAAACAGGTTTGAATATTTAGTTCTTATGTTACTTTGATGTTCTTTGTCATTTTCAGGCATCTTTATTCTTGTTTCCTCCTACTATTTATCGTTATATTCTTATGTTTTCTAAATTTAGTTTTTTTTGTCTTGCCTAAAAAAGGGGTTATAATAAGCATCATCACGATAAATTTTGAGTCATATCATAGACATTGATTAGTTTCGTGTATATCATATGATATGTATAATCTCAAAAAAAGGGTACATAAATTTTATTTGACTTTTGTTATATCGCATAAATTATCTTTGAATACTACTTTTTCGCCTACATCATGCACTCTAAAATAGAAATCATTATTTACTTTTTATTAACTAAAAAGTAAATGTGGGCATGTGTGGTGGGTAGATACGCTTTTATTTTTCTCTATTTAATTTGTGAAGTAGATTCACTTTCTTCATCCCATACTTTGTTTTATAATTTCTTACTCACTGAGCCTATAAATTCATTTTCATTTTTGTATAAACTCATTTTCATTTTTGTATTTAACTAGATATTATTTTCATTTTTGTATATAACTAGATATTATTATATATAGATCTAAAATGAGGGATGATAATCGGGATATAGGTGTAGTAGCAAGAAGTTTTAATATCAATAAACCTAACAATGTTATAGCTCCTAAATTAGGTTTGAATGCGTCTCATTTTTGGAATTATTTTGACAGACCTTTAGCTCCTCGCATGAATAGTTTTACTGGTTCATCTGAAATTGTTTCTTTAGATTTACCAATCACTCTTCAGGAAAGATCATATGATCAGGTTATCATAACGAACCAAAACAACAACCAACAATTGTACTTACATTCAATTACACCAGTTCAATTTATCCAACAAATAACTATTCCTCAATCACGAACAACGGTGGAATGTGCGCCACCAACTACAACACAAGCAGAATGGATAGATCTACAAAAACTACTGGATATAGGGGCTAACATTCATCCTAATTTTTCTTTTTCTATGAAGACTCCTTTGACCCAATCTCGAACAACGTAACCACTCACTTCATTACGTTTTATGTGTGTATGTTCAAAATTTTGATTTTAGTGCTTCTGATTCAGGAAAAACCACTCCATAATGCTTACCTATGAATAGTCGCAAGAGGAACTCACAAATGACAAATGGGCATGGCGCAAGTATGGTCAGAAGTATATCAAAGGTTTCACATTTCCAAGGTTTGCTCTCTTACCATTTTTTCATGTCATAGAAAGTTATGTTCTCTTTTATTCTCAATTTTCATAACAAAAAGTAGTAAAATTATTAATGGTGTATACACTTATAATATTTTAATAAAGCTGATTATTATTTTGTGTATATGGCATAACAGGAATTACTATAAGTGTAGCACATCAAAACAGTGTGAAGCAAAGAAACAAATTGAGAAAAGCTCAAAGGATGAGAACATTTTCTTGGTATCTTGTTCCGGTGAACACAATCATGATCCACCCATGAGCCGTAGATATCTTGTTAGCTGCAACAATAATTCCAAATTGAAGCTTCCAAAAGGCATAAATATTTCACCCAAAGAATCAATCTTTAATGCATCATCATCCTCGTCCAAGCGCGTTAAGCATTCAACAGATGTTGCTTCTCCAATTATCGGAACTAAGCCTCCACTTGAAATCGGGAGCAAAAAAAATGGTTGTTGCGGTCTTGCATAACATAGGTGATGGTGAAGAAAAGGTAGACATGAACGAAGATATTTTCATGGGTATTGATCAACTCTAAATTGTCACTACTTCCACCTGATAGGAGGAAAATGACAAGAGAAATTAATCTTTCTCCCCTCTCCACCAAGTTTCTATGTCGACATATGTGGTCATATAGTCATTCTTATGTTTAAGGTTTTTAGTGTGGGAAGTCATGAATTATATTTTTATAGTTTCCTATGATTAACTAAATCAATCATAGAAAAATGAATCTCTTTTAGTTTCATTATTTTCTATTGTTTTTCAATTCTAGAACCTAGTATTTGTAATAAGTTGTTGTTCCGTTTTCTTAAACAGTTCTCTCTTTAAGAAACCTCATTTGACTTAATTTTTACATTAAATTATATTGAGTAGTATATTATCATTGTTCATTAAGAGATATTCATTTTTTCACAAATGAAGATCTCTTGTATAACGAACATAAAATAACACCTATATATATATATATATATATATATATATAGCCTCACCTTTCAAACGTAATTCATGCGAAATATTTTATATTTTTTTTCTCCTCTTATTGATTGGAAAATTATGATGCCTTTAAATATTGTTGTGTGTTGGTAATAGATTTATTGATTAAGCCTGCACAAGAATAATATTATGTATACTATTATCAAATATTTTACTAATAAATATTTTAAATTACAGAGTGTTTATATAATATCATTATTGAGATCATTTTAATCTAGCCAAGAATTATTCCTGAATTTAAATTTTATGCATGTATTAACTGTGTTAAAATATTTTCACATCTACAAATATAACGATCATGCGGATAATATTTATTATTTGAAGAATAATATATGAAATATGTTATAATCTATTAAATTATATTTGCTGATATAATTTTGTATTAAGTCATTGATGACCCCTTAAATTTGTTTGTATATTTCACCTAGAAACTTTAGTAGACCATGTTTTCTAGTTGACACTCTAATCTTAAAAAATTAATGTCCATTGAATATTTTTGTGATACTTAGTAAAACTACTAAATGTGTGTAATACACTTGCATATGTTATGTCAAAATAACAAATCAAATGAAGTCATGTGGCATTTTTAAAAACAATCTTGAATGTAAACAAGTTAAATTTAAGAAGAACAGACTTTGAAATTTTTATTCTTTTCAAAAAAAAAGATCAACGAATGCAGCCCACCCCAAACCTCCTCCTTTCTTCCCATTCCGTACCAATCAGTGTTGGAAGTTTTAAGATATATTATGTATGAATTTATTATTTTTATTTCACTTTATGACTTCTTTCTTATTCCTATCAAAATTGATAGTGTTTTCTTAAAAGATCAGTTCTTGAGTTGTTTATTTTTATTTTGTATTTTCTTTTCTTTTCTTTTTGTTTCAACATCGATTCTTTGCGAAGAAAGGGTGTAGATGAAGGTGGTTTGTATGGTGGAAGGTGAGCATGGAGAAAGAAAATATTTAAATAATGATATCCATTTTTTCAGCAACGATGATGAAGATGGTTGTCTCCATTGTTTCCGAAAAAACCACGGGTATGTTACCTGCCCTTGGTAGGGAGTTATAATCCCGCAGTCCCAGACCTAAGACCACGGACCCTTATCTTGACAACGGATCATGTGGTCATACAAGGATTCGATGTAGTAGCCTCCCTAACAAGACCCTTAAACCCCCATGCCCAAGTAAAGACCATGAGGACCTTCATGGTCCGTGGTCCTTCACACGACCGTGGGATGGTCCTTGATAAGTTAGGCAAGAGCCCCCCCCCCCCCCACCTTCTTGCAAATCCCAAGACTCCCCAACTTCTAAGTGTACTTCATTTGGCCTGTTGGAAGGTCCACGAACAAGGGCTACCAGACCCCAGAACCCAAGTGAGGACTACAGGAACCTTCACTAGCCATACTCCTTAACACAGTAACAATTAGAGCCCATGGACCGGACCTGTAGAACCGAGTTAACTCTGGACCAAATAAAATGATCTACTTCACAATATATGGTCCTTTTCACGGTCCGTAAAAATTGTCGTATTAAGTCCTATCAACAATTTAAGTAAGGGGCATTTTTGTCTTTTCCTATTTTATTGGACCCCTAAATTACGTTGTTTAAACCCTAAGTTGCATGGTTTTGTTTAGTTTTTGCCTAGAAACATAAATACAGCTAAGAAAAAATAGTTCATGAAAATATAATAAATTAGAACCTAGAGATAAGAAAGAGGCAACAAAACCCAGTTCAACATCGCAAAAAAATCCCATCTATTCAAGTACAAAGTTCGAATGTTTTCTCTGAGGAATTCCTCTCCAGGTATGTGGGTTTTTTTTTAATTAGTTCCTTTCGCCCATTAGGTCCATATATTTCAGTCAAATTATTGAGTCGCTATTATCAACTAGACCTAGGGTTTCTATATTTTCAGCAGATTATTATGTGATTACTTCGTTTCTTGCATGAAATTTAATACCCTAGCTATGCATTTATTTGGTTCTTCAATTACACATGCTAGGCCAGATATACATGCCTCAGTCTTGAATGTATCATAACAAGTATATTAATATGTATTCCCAGTTTGCATTTCAGTTTTGAGCTATCTAGTATATCAAAGAAATTCAGTCATAATATGCCGGTCATTTAATAAATTGGAAGTGGCCTATCAATGATTTAGACTAGGGTAAGTCATCTATATAGTACTCAAACAACCACAAACGGAGGTTGTAAGTCCTCTATGTGGGTATCATTTTAGTAATCACACCAGAATGCATCTATATGTTTTGTCGGGTATATAAGGTCCCCTGCATGCGGCATATACATTAGAATCCACATTTATCTTATGTGATTTTATTATCAGTTATTAGTCGCTCCCATAGTTCACTTAGACTCCATTTTACTGACCATATTTTAATATAGTTAGTATTTAGTTTCATTATGTTATGATTTGGTAATTGCATTTAACTTTCTCATTATTCGGTATATATATCATGTTTAGATTATACTCTAGTTTGCTTTTTAAGTTATATATGTTTATTTCAACTTTAATCTATCCTGCATGCTCAGTACCTTTCAAGTACTGACGCATACTCTGCGCTATATTTTCTTGTGATGTAGGTTCAAGTTCTCAGCATCTAGATCGCATTTAGATCGATTCCCAATCTCAAGTTATAGCCATCGCTGTTAAGAACAACCCAATCCAATGAAAATTTACGCGTAACTTCTGGTCCTTGACATAAAAAAAGAAGGTTGGACTGACGAATGGGACATGTGACAATTTGGTCTTAGCTAGTGGAACAAGAGAAACACATGGATTTATATTCAATACGCAATCAAAGGATTTCTCCCCAAAAAAGAGAAGAATTTCTCTTGCTTTCTTTTTTATCCGCTTGTGCGTGGCACTCCTTGCTCGCGGAGCGGCATACCGAAAAAAAGAAAAGGTGACTTATGGCGACTACCTTATTTACTTTATATAGCTTTTCCCTTAATTCCCAAATCGAAGGCGCAACTTGCATCCTACAAAAGCAATTATAATGTATTTGTAGGGTGGGATCTGGTCTGGCCCAACACTTTTAATTATATTTACATAGCTCTTGTATGTCGTGGCAGCCAGGGGTCGCCCATACGGATAGAAAGCGATCCCTCATATTTTTCCCATTTCGTTGAGAATCGATTCTGGGCTAAAGCCATTGGCCAGTAAAGAGCTCTGCATTTGTTTTTCTAAAAAGAATTATTTTTCCAACGTAGCATTTATTTGCCCTTCTGTCCAGTTTTTCCGATCAAGTGCAAGTGGAATGTTAGCCAGCTATCTAGATCCTGACGCCTTAGGGCATACTCTAACGTTGGGACTAATTGGATCTCCACCCTAACACCAACCGTTGCTGCTGTGGGGGAATTTTGTTGGGATTCATTCACACTCGATTCCAATTCCGAGCGAGAAGCTCCCCAATCTACAAGCGCGGCAGCCCACGAAGACAATTGCGTTCGAGAAGTTCCCCAATCTGCAAGCGCGGAAGCCCACGAAGACGATTGTGTTTAGTCATCAGAGGGAGAGGGGACCAATACTGGCTCTTTGTCGGGGCTTTGTGGGATTAATTAATTGGATACCCGAGAGACATAATCTTTCCTAGGAACAGCTTCTACGATGATAGGCATAAAGACATGATTAGTTCCACAAATCTCACTTCACTGACCATAGTAAACTCCTTCTCGTTGTACCGAAATAGAGGTCTGATTTAAACGACCCGGTACAGCATCACATTTGACACCTAAGGAAGGTACAACCCAACTATGAGGTATATCAGCAGATGTTACAATAAAACATATAGGGCTCTTTGCTTGTTCTATTGTTGACTTCGAAGAAACGTGATTGACCCAATTCTATATCATCTTGTGGAATCGTATAACTGTCAAAAGTGAGTGACTGTTCATCAGAACTTTTATAGTCCGAATACTCATAAGGTAGGTTTGACGCCCACCTCCCCCCATACAGTACTTGCAAGTTTACCTGCAAAAAGCTCTCCACGCCTACTCTTAGAAAGAACACTATTTTTGTTTAGTTAGGTAGTTGTCCCGACCGTAAGACTCTTTATGAGTAAGGTTAATCGATGGTCAGGGAAAGTTTATTGGCAAGAGTGAATCATTTCTCACCCAGCCCTACCTACCCTATGTAGTCGAGGGAGGGGCTGAAACCAAAAAAGACCAAGTTCCACACATATGAGACATGCAAAAGGTATGGGATGAAAAGTTTCTTGAAGAGTGAATTCGATCCTATAGTCATCTTCTTTGTTCGAAAAATGCACAATGTAAATGATGCTAGTCAGCTCGGCGAAGTTGTAGCCCAAAAAAAGAAGATCCAGAGTGATTCCTCACCTATCCTGTCAGGGGCCCAGTGGAACGCTCGAGTATAGTTTCCCTATGCTCATGTAAACGGCCGGGGCTGGACGGCCCGTAGATCTAAAAGGATCAAGCCATAAGCCTGACCGGATATCGTTTGTCCACAAACAAAACAAAAACAAGGTTTGTTTTTACTAGTAGTTCATGAGACCTCTAATTCCCACATTCCAGCATGCATTATGCCAATGCGTCCCACCACCAACTCTACTGAGAAGTTGAGTCACCCTTCTTTTGTTTTCAAAAATAGAATAGAATAAAGAATGATATTGTCTATATCCTGTATCGATCATAGGATCACTCTATGAATAGGTCAATTCTCTGTGACCTCCCACCGTTCACGACATCCCTAGCTTCTCGCAAGAACGGCTCCTCGTGGAAGAGTAGAAGCGTTGGTCCCCTTCAGTCAACTTGCTTTTGCATGCTATTACCTATCGTAGGACCTCCGTCCCCGAAGCGAAGAAAGAGGAGCAGAAATAAGAGGTTTTCCTCTCCTTATAGTCAAGTTGCTTTTCGCTCCTCTCCCGACCCAGTAGTTCCGCAACTACTACCGTGGTTGTTGCCAACGAGGATCCCCCATTCCGAAAGGTTACTAGGTCGGCTGTTAGATCCAAAGTTGTATACAACTACTATGGTACCGATAGATTCACACATCAGCACCGTTAACGGACATTGTAGGCTGAGCATCTATTTCTCATATATCATTCCACACCAAGAAAAGGGATGTGTACCTCCAGCAAAAAAAAATGGAACCATAGGCTTCTATGCTGGGAGAATTTTGGGGTATACGTCTAACCACCTCAACTCTCTGTTTCTGGCATGCTATAATTATGAAAGTCTCTCGACGGCGAATGGGAGATTATCGGTAAGCCAGATGCTTCGCGAATCCTATTCAGCTTTAAGTCATTTAGTTGCACTTTAATAACCCTCATGAAGAGGCGCACTTTGATACCATTGATGTCCAATAAATTTTATAGTAATGGCTGGATAAACTACTACCTCGTCTATTGAGTATAGCAGAGCAAATGATGGCATAGAATTGAACATAGGGATGATACTAAGAAATATGGTCCAAAGAATATCGATAGTAGTTCCATGAACAATCCTTTGCAGAATTGGATTTTTTATAGTGGAAATTCCATAAAGTGCGACCCAAGATCCATGATATGAAAAACAAAATTAGAATAACGAAGAAAAATACATCGTGATGTAAGTCTGTTGTTCCTTGCCTTATAGGTGTTGTTGCGTCTTGAGATCCTAATTGCCATGGTTCCGCTGCATCACAAGGAGCAATTGTGAGGAATAGCCATTTTAGAACAATCATTTTGTTTGGTTCATTCTTTGACTGCTCTGCCCCCCCCCCCCCCCAAAAAATGAGACTGAATTTCTTCCACCTTCCCTGTAGGAGTAGTGAAGAAGTATAGATTTAATTTGTTGTTGACCAACGGAAAGCATGGGATCCAAAAAGGAAGAATTTACGCAATTTCTTTTCTAAGAAAGAGATCATAGTGATTGATGGCTCTTTCAATCCGGCAAAATGGAATTGGGGTGTACAAATTTGGGTAAGATTAATAAGCTTACGACCACTGAACAAACTTGGTTGATGAACATAGTTTATGCGCCACTAATGTGGTGGCTTGTCGAGCATTTGACAAACTCACACCATCCATTTCAAATAGAATTTGTCCCCTAGACACACGAGCAATCCAACCCGTAGGATTTCCTTTTCTTCTTCCCATTCTTACTTCTGCAGGTTTCCCGGTAATGAGGATATCTGTGATAACTCTTACCCATATTTTACCATTTCTTCGGAATTGTCCGCTCATAGCACGATGGAAGTGTCCGATTATAGCATGATACGCTACTTCGATGGCTCGATATGAATGACGACCAGCTCTATAACTTTTAGTGTCATATCTTCCAAAACCAAGTTGTGTATCGTCCGGTTTGCAACCCCTAATACATCTGCCTTTACGATATATACTATACTTCGTACGTTTTTGATATAGCATGTCCCCCCTTTTTCCATACTTTCTGCATTCAGTTCTAGCTATTTATGCACCTTCTTGTTGACCTGAACAACATATACGGATCCCCTCCACCCCCTTTTTCATTACTAATGGAATATTGTTCACTATATGACTAAAAATTGAACGAAATGATCTTATTTTGTTCCTCTATTGAAAAGAGATGTCTTGAGAAATCAGAGAAGCACTTTGATAAACAGATTTGATCTTGAACGATTCAATTAAGGTAGTAGTGTTTGTTCTATTATACAATTTTGCACTTCGTTCAAATAATAGTTGTACCCATACGGAATTCATATGTTTCTTAGTATGATCTCTATCATCATCTCTATTCCCCTTATCAATTCTCCTATCCTATTTAGGTTTATGAATTTCTCTATCAATTCAATTACCTTATCCTTACCTATGAGGTTCCAACATTTTCTCCTTAATTGACCTAGAAGTTGTTCCCGCGAATCCTCAAAAAAACGGTTATATTACACCCCAACCCCATCCCTTGGGGAAAAAAAAGGTATCACCGAAGAAAGGAAAGAGCGAGATGGTGGTTTTTGTTGTTCCCGCGAAGCAAAGATTATTCGCTTGGCGAATAAAGTGGTCACCCTCTTTTTGGCTTCGTGCAAACACTTTTTCTCGCTGGTCGAGCTTTTCACAAAAAAGCAATGCAAGAACGTATACTTTTATCTAAGCTTCTTCCCTGTGCATTTGCTCCCCCCATCGTAGATTGTTCAGCCACGCCCGGTGCAACGAATTGATTGAGAACTACGATGGGGTCGAAATGCATTTTCTTCTTTGTATTCAATAAGTATTGAATGACCAAATAATTCAAGGAAGGGCGGACTGCGAAGAGGGTCCTTTTAAGTAGATGACTCGTCGGGCGGTCGGAGCGGGACTTTTTTGGGAAAAAGAACTAGAATAAGTTTGTTTTTCTGAGGGAGTCATCATTTTCTACCAGGAATGCTATATCATTTTCAATCCTGGCATATTTCAGAGGCTTGAAGGACCCGCTGCCATGAATTGATTTAGAAAGATTCTTCTTTATCGCTGGTGATCGGTCTTGGTATCAATAGCCTTGCTTCTTTTTCGGCCAGATCCCGATTTCGTTTTGCTTCTCCCGATCATCGAGCCTGATCAGCTCAAATATTTTCCCTGCCCCCTGGCCTCTCATTTCGTTTAGTTCTTCTTTTGTACCATCGCTTGAATGACAACACCCGATCGACCCGACTTTCCCAAATGCCCCCCACCGGCCCTTCTCCTTTATGGGTTTGGATTTTTTTCGCATCCTTTCAGTCATCGTGGTCGACGGGGAAGAAAGAAATGAATGAATGTTCTTTTGAGAAAATGTATAATAATACACCTACCAAGACGAAAGCCAAAGGTGAGTCTTGTATGTTGATATATTGAACCGAAAAAAGATCTCAGATTGAAATCTTGATACACTGATTTACCATAATAATAAATAAAGTCAACGGTGACTCCGCTGTGAGAAGAGCTTCTTCCTTATTGCTTGATAGGGGGCTTCCATTCACCAGAGCAGACTAAAAGTGCTCTCTTAACCGTGCTGGATAGTCACCCATCACACGGCTCTCAAACCTAACCAGTGGTGGATCACGGGAGACAATGTCAAAACGCTACATCCTTTGACCCTTACTTTGAGATGTTCTTCTCCTGTTTTACAAATCCTACAACTCTCTTTACTGAGCGAGACTCCATCCATATCCCTACTAGTGGTTTTTTTTCATTCAATCATCACTTGTTTGACAACCTAAACTAGGCTCCACTTTAGAGAAAGGTTTTTTTATCTTAATCAAAATAGTTCAAGGGCGCGTCGAAATGGTTAGTAGCTGCTTAGACTCATCCGAGAGTTTAATCTCCTTAGTTTTTACTCCTTACTGCTTTTTTCAAAGTAAAAAAGAAGGGGATCGATTTAGGCTCCATCCCTTCCACTACGTAGCCGCGCTAGCAGTACTACGAGCCCTCTGTCCCACGTATCTAACCAGCTCGCGTGGTTCACCGGTTCCACTGAAAACTCTCATTTGTTGAAGCGGAGCATAGTGCACTTTAGGAGCTGAGTGAGAAAGGTCTCTTCTTTCATTTAGGTTTATTCACTGATTTTAAACATAGCACTTGTTTCCCTATTGATTCTCGGGGCGGTGGCATTCTTGAATGAAGTCTATCTGAACCGAATTATCACTTCGCAGATCAGGCTAGGCCTCTCCAGCTTAGCTGGAAGCCGGAGCCCTGGATGCGTTCGCGATTGGCACATAGGGGAATGGTCCCCCGGGTTTCTCGGCCTGGTATCATGCACCTCCCGTTCATGATATCTACATTCAACTGTGCTTCAGAGACACTGTCAAAGCACTTCCGTCTAGTGTTCTTCTTTCACGACATGCTATAGTCCTTTTCATGCCATATGCGCTTAGACTTTACTTTTTCCCCTTTTTTCTTCTCGGTCCAATATTTGTTCTCGAAGGTCTTGGTTTCCGTGTAAAAGCAAACTCCCCAAATTTATGACCAACCTTTCCTTCAATAATGTTACAACCAACATGTGTTTTTCCATTGTAAATTCGTATGGAGTAAGCAACGAACTCCGGCAAAATAGAAGATCTACGTAACCGAATTTTCCTGTTAAAAAGAAGATCTCTCATCTTCTTCATCCTCAAGAGGAAAGCATCAACAAAACTGCCCTTCCATATAGATCATTGTGGCATGATCGAATTTTGTCGCTTCAAATCCGCCCCTAAATCTAGCTTCTACTCCTATCCCTTCTCCTTTAGGATATAATTTTCCTTGGTCATTTTTACAAAACACTCTTGGCCGCCCAAGAGGAGTGGCTATCTTTCTCTTTATACGCAATATCTTGAAAGGCAAAGAAAAAGATCTACCGTGGCCTTATGTTGGCATGGAATTCGGGTTACAAGCAGGTCATTCTTGAAACAGATTGTGAATATTGTTTGAATGATGTGATTCATTTGATTTCCTCTAATAATCCTCAAGCACAACTGATCCAAGCTTGCAGGAATCCTGTTCAAAGGGATTGGAAGTGCTTTTGTAAGCATACTCATAGAGAAGAGAGAATGTAAGATCGCGGTCGACTGGTTGGCATCTGAAGCTCTGAAGCAGCCGCCGGGTTATCAACAGCTTTTGACCTGTCTGCCTGGACATAAGATACCTAAAAAAAAGAAAGAAAAGTAAAATGTTATTGTAAATGGCAGGAGAATGGACTAACTCTATAAATAATTGTGTAAATTTCAGGAATCTGATTCAAGATTTCTTTGACAAAGGTTTGTTCCGGATAGCAAACCGACCAATGGGAATCGATACATTATCGTTTTCTGGAGCAGTAGAGAGATCAATATGATGTCTGCTGACTTAAGGAAGTTGTCTGACCCACAGAGGGAGTTGGAGGCGGCTAAGCATATCCCATCCCACAAGTGTTAATCCCTCTAACAAGTTAAACGTGCCATAAATGGGATTTTAGTGGACTCAAAAAAGAAATCTTGATATAATAGATATCCCGGTAAGAGGAGGATAAAAAAAGCTTATGATGAGCCCATCACAGAGATGCACAGAGGAAGAGAACGAATGTTAGTCTCTTGAGCGACCGATCAAGAAATGCAAAGATAAAGGGAATGGTTAGTAATAAGGGCATAGGGCAGAGAAAGTTCCATCTTACTCTTTTGAATCCTAGGGATTGCCTCAGGGAAGAGGCTAGTCCCTGAAAAAGCCATGTCGATTGGTATCATTCAAATGCGAATATAGGCCTTATCGAAGCATAAAAGTGAAATAATAATAATGAGAGGCTTTTGTCCATTGATGGTCATCTTACCTGTCTCCTACGCTACGCTCTCAACTTGATCAATCACTTTGTCCTGATTTATTGAAGAGGTGCCCTGTGGAAAATGTTTTATAGGATTGAACTCTTTATTCCATATTTCTTTTCTTACTGATTGAATGAAACATATGTAGTCGATCATGATGGGAAGATCCCGCTAGGATCTCGGCACCCCTCCTCTACACTTATTCCATCTATTTAGTCAATGACTCAGCCTTTAGACTGCTTTGAATGATCCTATTTGCACTTATTCCATCAATTTAGTCAATGTAAGTGATTTCATATGTCAAAGTCTAATTAGAAGATATTAAGAGTCAATGTAAGTGATTTCATACTCTACAAATATCAACTAGAATATTTGGCAAAGGCAATCTTTCGTTGAAAGTCATTTCAGTACATATACACTATAGATTATCTTCGTTATATCACTTTTCTATCTCATCTATCTTATTTCTTGATTAAGCTGCCCTGGAATCACTTCACTCTGGGCGACAAGCCTACTCATCATCAAAGCAAGTATAAGAACATGCAAAAATGGCCCCATTTTCATGGGAGCCCTTTCCTAACTCTTCAATATAGTCGTTCTATACATTAAGATTTGCATAGCCTATTCAGGAGCTGGGGAATCGGCTTGCAATGAAAATCTTGATTGAAAGTCCATATCTTTCTATTTTCCTCTATCTCCGACTAGAAAAGAATGTATGCGTCAAACTTTGATGTCTCACTGGTTTAGATACGACGAGATAATCATCAATATTTGGGAATTTCAACGGGAATACCTCACTATATTGGTACCGGTTATGAGCCACATTCAGCGAAGAGATTTTGGTCTTTGTCCCCTTAATACATTATAAATTGCAAGGAAAAATAAAAAAATGGAATTATATAGGTTTAGCTAAGACAATTACGGAAATTAGAAACTTATTCCTTTTTTGTTTGGTGCGAGCTTAACTTAATCTTTACATTGCCCGAGAAGAGCGGTTTGGGTACACCCAAACCGCTCTTCAACCACTTGCGGAAGAATTTCCAAATTTATTTACTATGTAGATGTTGGCACAAGAAGGCGAACTCTCATTATATATCAATCATTTGCTCTGGCTGCTATTGACTTGACTACATTGTCTCACTGAGTAGTGTTTTCTCATGGAGGAAAGAAAGATGGGCTAAATCATGCGGGTAAGTGCCCAAGAAATTTCATACTAGCTACTTCCACTACTGTCACCCCTAAGTATTGCATTATTTGTGAGAGTTAGGCCATTTGAAGAAATGACATCGGATTATGCAAAGTGCCCCTAATGCTATGATGTTAAAACAATCTGGTTGGCGACATTTTCAAATGAAAAACATAAAAGATTATTTGGATCATTGTTCCAATGTATCTCAGCCTTTCTGCAAGTTCCAATTTAGAAGGCTGAAATTGACCATTAGAAAACAAAAAAATGTCCAATAAAAAGAATTCTCCTTTGAAGTTAATTTTAATGAGCATAAAACCAGGCGAAGAGTCTAATTACTGCTTTTTGATTCACTTTTATAAGATAGGGTCACCGTGCCTATGTGGGTCATAGAAAAGAAAATACATAAAGCCTAACAAGCGAGCCATGCTTCCTTGAAGTTTGCCAGAACTGTCATCACCTATGGTTGATTAAGAAAAAAAACTAGAAACAAGAGACCTATTTTTTTTTGCAGTTTATGATTCCAGAATGTCTGCATCTACTGTTCTTGTTATAGATGACTGTTTAGATGAACTACACCTCCTTAATTACATCCCTCTTTGCATGCATTTGTTGATTCACTTCCCTTGACAATGAGAATTTAGAGTATATTGTATGGCCGCACAGTATTTTATGATTTTTAGGAGGAATTTATAGCATCCATCCGCTAATGTGTAATGTGCTGCCTGGTGACAAATCACCAACTCGGGAGTCCTTGAAATCCTTGATCTACGGAACTGACATATACTTGTCCCCAATACATGCATCATCAGAAGTGGCACACAAAATATTCTCATCACTAAGGGCATACAAATTGACATTCCAAAAGCTTCTAGAGACCGAGGCCTGGGTACGGCAATTGAGGTTGCTCCTGCTATAATTCAAGGGCCATCAACAGAAATGTCTTGAGGAGTAGTTAAACAGGCAGGAGATAATAACAGAATAATTGTGTGCACTAGTGGACCTAATAGTTATGTACCCGGGCTAGCGCCCTCTCTCTTATGTAACCTCTCTCTCTAGCATAATGATATGTGTTCTTATTCATATATTACCTTCCATTAGAAAAAAATGAAAAATGTTAAGATATTCTTAATAATATTTGGGCTTTTACCCAGCAGAGTCTTCCATAACTGACCTACCAGTGAAAGGATAGTCGGACTCGTTGAAAGCCGGCTGTTATTGATGACTTGGAAAGAAAGCTGGGCTAGGTCTTCTTCCTTTAAAGAGGCTTATTCTCCTTTCTCGAGTTCTCAAATTTCTGATTTTGTCTCTGTTTATTCTATTATTAGTTCTATTGTTCCGATCCGCTTGTGTTTCAGGAAATCAAACCGAAGTCAATTCATTCAACAAGATCTGTTCGGATCAGATCTACCAGCGACCGGTTTACGGAATAAGGAGTTAAGCAAGGGCCAGAAGATTGATAAAAGAACTTGGCCAAAGAAAGTCTTTTGTTCAATTCCGCGGTTATAAGGTTTTCTTTCTTCCATTGGTCTTTCCCTTCTCTCTCTTCTCTTAGCAAAGTAAGGTGAAAGTCAAACCTTTGGCTTGCGGGCTCAGGGACTGCAGTCAGCTGCGTCCCCTGTAGCCGTCAGCTCGTTCTTGACAAATCCGATCGGGTGTTCATAATCTGGAGTAAAAGGATTCGAACCTTTGCATGCCGGTACCAAACACCGATGCCTTACCACTTGGCTATACTCCATAGGCCTGTTTTGGAAGGTAGGAATGGGGAGAGGGGGAAGGGAGAAGCACGGCTTGAAGAACGAGTCGATCCGTGCAAGGACGTGGGGATATAACAAGTAAGCAGCAAGGTTCTCCCCTTAGGACCGACTACAACAAGCTCGCGACTCTAATAGAAAGAAAGGGTAAGCTTTCAGCTCTATTTGCTTGCAATGTTATGCCTATCAAAGTTGGCGAAGGCTTCTGTAACCTTAGACTCGTTACGTTGTTCGACCAAACTCGTTGTCTCTATGTCCACCGAAATTCGGTAACTTTCATTACCATTAGCATTTGGTACTCTCTTGATAGCTTCAATAGTTCACTGAAAGCCTTTCCTGTAATAAACTGCAAGCCCTTCAGAAGGAAAGACATAATATAATAATGAATGAATTAATAAACATTAATAATTCAAAAAAGAAAGGGTTGGTTAAGAACAATTGACTGTAAACCATAGCAGTTACAATCACTCAATGGAGATGTTCGCCTTTGTTTGGAATTCAAATGGATAAACAGGCACTTGAGCCTCGAACTTATGAAATTCGGGGAAAACATGGAAACGGTCACTATGCTATGAGGGCCATACATGACGGCGACTTAAGAAAAAAGTACCCTTGAAAAGACTAAAGGAATGGGGGAAAGACTACCTGTAATAAAGCACATGCTAATATGTGCTGACTAGAAGAAGCAAGGATTAGATTACCAGATCCTGAACACAATCTTTCTAAAGATGGAGAGTCACTTGACTGTAAGGAAAGGTGCCCTTGGTCCACTTGCCTCGCCCTTTTTTTTTGCACCTATCCTTCTTGCTTATTTAACTATAGCTCTCTTGTCTTAGTGACTCTTCCTATTTTTTAGGTTTTTTAAAGAAAGGTTCTGTGACATGGATGCCCATCCCAACTTGGTCTGTCGGTTGTCCCACCTAACAGATGATGATATTCTCGATCGATTTGATCGAACTTCATTCTTTCTCACTATTAAGAACAGTTGAGCTTTCGATCAAGATCTACTTTCCTCACTCGTTTGGTCTTTCACTTGAATCGGAACCTTCATGCGTAGGTAGGCTTTCGACTCAATCTAATGGACGCTATCAGGCGCTAATAAAAGAGAAAGTTTTCGAATGGGCTCATCATCTGATGCAGAACCGATGAGAGACGGAGAAGCTGGGATTGATAGCTTTCAAGAACCAGTGAAAAGGAAAGACTTCTTCCCTGCATTACTTCCTTTCCAAAAAAAGGAAATTTTTTTGGGCAAAAACCTTGGTAGTTTTCAGAAAAATCCAATGTTGGGCCAAGCCTTGCCAGCCGGTAATATCTGAAGGCATAAAAGGGGGAGATAGGGAAGAGGAGATTAAGGATAGTCACTTCACTCCATAGATAGTGCACACAGATTCTTCTTTTATTTTCCATTCCTTTCGAGTTTGAAACGCGGGCTGCTAGTGGGGCTGTGCCCATTCTCCCTCTTCTTCCGCTTTACAACCGGAATAAGGAACCTTAGAATTCACCCTACCTGTCGATGAAAAAAAGGGATTTGAGAGGAGTTGAAAGCCACTTGACTCTAAGGAGAGCACCACCCGCTAGCGAGTCAGAAAGATTTGTATGGAATGTCCTACTCATGCCTGAGCTTTTCGATCAACCAATCCCCTATTTCAGGGACATGTATGTTAGGTAGGCCCAGGGATCACTGATTAGTCGAATGAGCTCATATCTCTGGCCTATCATTTGTTGATCGATCCGGCTGGCGGCTCCTGCATCTCCTGCCTCTCTACGGGGGCCTCTTTTTTTAGACTAGTTTGCTACAAGGAGTCCCTAGAGTCGAATTAATAATCAATAGAAGTCCCAATAAAAGTTGACTGACCTGGCTCTTCAATCAACGATCTACTGCTCCCTCTTAATAGCAGATGCGCATGCTTTGATTAGAAATCCCTAGCCATCCCCAGGTATTCAGTTTCTGGTTCGATAGGACCAGGAAGAGAGGACTCTTTTTTCCTCCTCCCTTCAGTCCAGTTTGAACCTGTCCCAACAACGAACATCTTTCTACTGCAAGGTGAGGCTCTGTCCTTCCCCAAGAATCTACTCCGGGTCGGAGGAGCAACTAGTCAAACTTCTTGAGCAACCGAGATATTGAACAACGAACATTTGAAATAATGCCTTGCCTCATCCTAAGATGAAAGGGAAAGTCGATTTTACTCGAATCCCGGACCTGATCTTGAATCCTACACCGGTTAATGATGTGATGGGGAATGTTTTTGTTTTTTCATCAGTGCTGGCCCAGTCGAGGCTCGTCCATGCCCAATCCCGATGGGCCTTCAATTTGCCCGTACCCTAGCTTTATAATCCACCTGTCTTCCCATTCCCTGAAAGCTCTCTGGGGTCCTAGACCTCTTTCTCCACTCGAGTGTGAAGTTTAGCGGCTTTCATCATTGACGAACACCGGCTCTAATAATAAAAAGAAATGGAGAGTCTATGCCTTGATTGAATAGTAACAACGGATTAGTGGAATGAGGGACCAAGAGACGGATAGGGAGGTAATGGACTATAAATCATTGGTTGACCTTTCCTTGAACCAGTCACAGAGCTCTCAATTGAGTTGTTTAGGTTCTGGAATTCCATCACTAGTTGGGGCTTTCGATTCAAAAAAATATGGTGCGGTCTCTCTCGACCAGTTCAGGTGAGAGGGAGGATGTAATTAAGCTCAAACTACAGAGAGAGGGAGGGTGATCGAGAGGACCCAGACTTTCGATCTCTTCTCTATGGCGGGAGGTTTCTTTCGTATCAAGAGTGTGTTGGGGAGGCCCGGAAAGATGGATTAGATTGCGAAGTGATGCTTATTCTTCTTTTTTTGTCGATAGGATTCCCATCATTTTCAGTCTACGGCGAAGGAGACAAGGGCGAGGCACCAAACATGTTCTACCCTCAACCTCCATCTGTCATTAGTAATCTCAATTTTCTTTTCCTATTCACTAGTACACTGCGCGCTACAACTAGCAGCCCATTTACTAGGTTAGGAAAAGGCTAGCGCGCTTGCGCGCGATGGCTGATGAAAAGCCAGCAACTTCTTAAGAGTCAAAATGGGTTGGAACCCTATACAAGAGGTTGCTTGCTGCTCGCCCCTATCTCTAAAGTGTCTTATGCACTCTACTTGTTACCACTAAACGATGAAGCCAGGAACGGAAGGAGGGACTTGAACCCTCAACCTTAGCCTTGGCAAGGCTATGCTGTACCAAATCTATTTTCGCCAGCTAGGGTAGTGGAGAACCACTACTAAGTAATTCACGTATCAATTCATACGGACGACTTTTGTTTTTCCGCTGGACTATAATCTTGACCTTCGGCTACAAACACGAGTAGATAGGACGTTAGAGGGGGAGAGTGTCGGCTGGGCCTGACTTTTCAATCAATCTCCAGTCGCTCAGTGTCGCGATTGGTGCGAGTTGTAAGGAGTATTGGTCTCGAGTCAAGATGGGGCGTCATTTCATTCTCGTAACAGGAATGAGTGCACCACAAGACCACACAAGTTGCTCCCTCGCCTCGCAGCGGCGTCATCTGTCTTTTAAGTTAAGTCATTTCCTAAGATGACTCCTCTTATTCTATGATAATCCAAGCTGCAGCGGCACCTCATGAACTTTTTGCTGGGGCAGTACTGTAATAGGCATTTGTGAGTGTTTGGATGCACGTGTTTTGTTCATATTCCTGCGCAGTTAAGAGAAAAATTTTCCCCAAGGCAACCACTTGTGTCTTTCTTGAATACGCTCAGTCCGGGTATATATATGCTATGATGTGAAATCCAAGAGAGTCGATGTATCCTTAATGCTCTCTTTAATAGGGTCGCCTCATATTTTTCTTAACCTAATTAATCAGCCACGGGGGAGAATGATGATGGAGATGTATTGGTGCCTTCTCATGTTCATCAACTCGAACCTCATTCTTCTGCAGTTGATCTTACGGATTAGCCACACTCTTCAGGCCAGAAGCTTTGCTCAGCATTTCTTGCTGACTGTAAGCCTGTTCAGCTGACCTTAGAGGATTCCTATCACCCGGCACAGAATGTTTATTCTCGGCGGCGATTACAGCCTCTTTCCCAGGGTCAGGCCACTCCTGAAGATCAGCAGTCTAGCCCAGTTGCTTTCCTTCCAGTTACTTCCTAAAATTCTGGATCCCGCTCTCAGCTTCGTCGATCCTCTCAAATTTCTTTTCTTGTCGAAGGCTTAAGAATCATTTTCCCTAAAACAAAATTGTGAGCTTACCTCATCTCAGTTCAATTTTCTCATGAACCTAAATCATTTGCTGAAGCCTCCAATCATTGTTACTGGAGAGATGCTATACAGGAAGAAATCAGCTCCTAGGAAAAAATATTATAAGACTTAGTCACATGGACTAAAGGGAAAGAAGCCATTAGCTGCAAGTGGATTTACAAGATCGAGCATAAAGAAGATGGCTCGGTAGATAGATACAAGGCTAGATTAGTAGCTAAAGGATTCCTTCAAGAATATTGAGTCGAACCCCTTTCCTTACAGTCAAGTGGCCTAAGGTCCCCCTTTAGATATAGGGAAAACAATTGCTTCGGGTTACTAAACACCATTCATGGCATTCTTGCCTTGGCTGCAATCAAAAGGTGGCCCCATTTCAATTTGACGTGCAGAATAGAATGCCTTTCAACAACATAAGGGAAGGGGGCAAGAATAAGTTTCTATTCAGCCTCATCCAACTCCAGGCTTCTCTTCACCTAGGAATCCTAACTTTGTATGCAAGCTCAAGAAATCGATTTATGTTATGGCCTCCGGCAAGATAAAGTAGGCACAAGAGCATGGTTTGAAAGGTGACAGCAACATGAATAAGAGCCAAAATAGGAGTAGAGGAAGGATCCGGTTTTCAAATAAGTAAATCGGATCATAAAATGTTTATAAAGAGGTCGACATCAGCTAATGTCCTTCTTCTGCGTGGATTACATTGCTTTCTCTAGTAATGACTTAGCTTCGATAAATTAGCCTAAGAGAAGATTAAGAACCCAGTTTGATATGAAAGATTTAGGAGACTCAAAGTCTCTTTTGGAGATTAAAGTGATGAGGTCGCAAAAAGTTTTGGAACCCAGTGCAAGTATTCATTGGATTTATTGTCAAAAGTCGGTCTTTCTGCATGCAAATCGGAATAAGATATAAAATTAGCCTCAGATGCAGGAGAGCTATTGGATGACCCATCTACTTGCAAGGAGACTTGTTGGGGCTCTTTTCAACTTGAGTAATTATCACCCAGGCATTGCTTAAACTTACAACATAGGAGGGAGTGATCAGCTGATTTTTATATGGACAAGCCGAGATCATCTCACTTAGAAGCTGCTTTTCAGATTCTGCGATACATCAAAACCTCACCAGGAAGAGGTTGATTCTTGTCTACGTCATCCTTTCTTCAGCTGTCTTGTTACTATTATTCTGATTTCATTAAGACATTAGATTATTCTGAAGCAAAGAAAAAGTTGTACCGTGGCCTTATGTTGGCATGGGATTCGGGTTACAAGCAGGTCATTGTTGAAACAAGAGTCAAGCCCTTCAACGGGTTAAACGTGCCATAAATGGGCTTTAGTGGACTCAAAAAAGAAATCTTGATATAATAGATATCTCGGTAAGAGGAGGATAAAAAAAGCTTATGATGAGCCCATCACAGATATGCACAGAGAAAGAGAACGAACGTCAGTCTCTTGAGCGACCAATCAAGAAATGTAAAGATAAATGGAATGGTTAGTGATGATGGCATAGGACAGAGATAGTTCCTTCTCACTCTTTTGAATCCCAGGGATAGCCTCAGGGAAGAGGCCAGTCCCTGAAAAGGCCTTCTTGATTGGTATCATCCAAATGTTAATATACACCTGCGTTGATAGAGAGAGCTTTCTTTTCATCCAACTATTAATATCATAAGAAAGTTGTTAGCTTAGGTAAGAGGTATGCCAAAAGCCTACCCGAGTTCCACACCATTGATGTCGTTGTTTATTTATTTTTTGGGTGATCGTTCTGGAATGAACAGCGACCAATTCCCTATTCAATCAAACCAGAAAATTAAACACCTTACACTCTAAACTCTAACAATTAGAATAACTAAATCAAGCTTCAGAAAAAAAATTTGCTTTCTATTCTATCTATATGGTAGATTAGATTGACAGATGGTGCACTTGTCAACAATTCATAGAACATGTTCATTTTCGTCTGCTTCACTTCCTCAATTTCTCTTTTATAGCAAGTTCATTAGGATAATCCAATTTGGAGAAATAATCACTCATGCATTCTAAGTCAATAGTGAATTATTCCAATATCAATATTTTCGTTTTAAATAGATTTAAATAGAAAGTAGGTAAGAGAAAGATTATGAATTTAAAGATTCAATCAATAAAAATTGAAAGGATGAATCAAATCCAATCACAATAAAAAGGGGAAAACAATTAAGGAAAACAGAACTCAAGGCGCAAGTACAATAAAATAGCAATTCAGTAATCCGCGAAAGATTTTCACCGATTATGTATTTGTAGCATTTTGGCAACATGGCCGAGTGGTAAGGCAGATGAGTGAAAATATATTTTTCCCCAGTTCAAATCTGGGTGTCGCCTGATCAACAAAAAAGTCAAAATATATTCTTTTGATATAACCCTCCGTATGATTCCCCAGCAGAAGGTTGATACTTGTTTTATTCAAAAGACTAAAACTATTGCATATTTAGGCTTCTTCAAGGAAATATTCGAATGCTAGAGGGGCTATCAAGACTTTGAAATCTTTCGTACATTATATGATAAGTTAGTAAAGGAATTTCAGGATATGATACGAGTGAAGAAAATCCCTTAGTAAGTCGGGTGCCTAAAAAGGGAAAAGGAGAGTATGCAAGGCTTTTAGCAGAAAAAGATGAAAATTGACTCTTTATCCCCTGTTCATTCTTCCAACAATTTATACGGCTTAATGAGGCGCGCTTTTCATGCAGAATCAGTCTTCTCTGGTGCCAGCTCTAGAAAGATTCCCTAGTTCCAGCCAGCTCTAATATAGCATGGTTTGTCGAGGTGGAGTGGACCAATGACAGGGGACCCCTGACAATTAGTTCTAAGGATCGGGGTTAGAAGGAACCTTTTGCATAAGCGTAATTTGACGGTCCCTCTAGAGGGGGATTTCTATAGGGGTAGGGTTTAAGAATATCCTCTTTCATAGGTTACCGAAGAAAGGGATGAAAACACACTAGCTTTTAAACCTGAGTTTTGTGTGCCTTTAAGAGACGAGAACTTTCTTTCTGAGGCTGATCTTTCGGCTGGGGTTAGGGCCCAAATAGCTTTATCTGATTAAGGGGCGGGGCTTTATTTAGTTCTTGTTCAGGCGGTTGATCTTTAGCAACTTTAGTTGTTGGTGTAAGAGAGTAAGCGAGGCCAGACAGATTGGACTTAAGCCCATCAATTGTACTTGAGTTACCAACCCATTTTTCAAGGAACTCTCTAGCTCCTCAGCTCACCGTATTTTACATAGCCATAAAAAAGGAAAAAGTATATATACATAATAGATGATCTATTGGATATAAATATCCCACAATATTTGATATGTGAGAAAACTCACTGTTTGTATATCCTATTAAAGATTTTATGAAAATAAGTATATAGACTATCTAGTCAAAGCATATATACACTAATGATGATCTATAGGATAAAAAATCATCGCATATGTGAGGGATAGAAGTAAAAGAATGTATATCCAATTACGCATTACCCCCCAAAAATCAATTGTGTTATGATAATTCATTATCCTAAACCACTCTTAAGTGGATGTTTTCCTCGAACTTATTGTCATGTAAGACAGATCTTAAATCCTTTTTATATGAGTCTCGGTGAAAATGCTTTATATAACTATGATCATAAATCAGGGAGTATATCTAAATATCAAAACGTTGTCTTTGATTTGTTAGATAAGGCTAAAGGTGAGACTGATACACACCACCCAGATAGTTTAATAGAATTACAAAAGAAGATAGAGTCTCTTGTGTATCCTTACGATAGTATGAAGAATATTTTTCAGGCTGCACCACAGAACATGAAATTATTATTTGAAGAGGATGAACCCATTGCTAGAAGTTATTTGCTTGATAAGGAAGAATATCTCACTTTTGAAGTGAGAATGTTTATAAAGTATTTTCATCGTTATACCCTTGAAGGTATTATAGTTCATATATTTGGTTTGGTCTTCAATAGTATAGATGATAGCCCCGCCGTTCGGCTTTCTACCCTAGTTGATCAACTAGATCGCGCTGTTAGAAGTCAAGCTCTAATGATGTATGAAAGGGATAAATCTATAAAGGGTGAATTTTCTCTTGATGGTAAACATAAGAATGTAGGTATCTTATTGGTAGAATTTTTATTAGAAACAAACCTCATAACTATATCTAATAATTTATCTATATCAAGTCAAAAGATAGAAATTAAAGATAAGAACGGTAGGATTTATATAAAACGAGCATCCTACATTTTTTGTAATTTTGATGTAGGGATTATTCCCATCCAGCTAAATATGCCTATGGTATGTCCGCCTAAAGATTGGCATGTTGCAAAACCTGCTGGTGGTAAGCCTACTGGTCTATTGGACCTTACCAGGGGTTATTTATACGAACCCGTTGGTGATATATATTTGTATAATCATTATAAGTTGTTAGCAGCCCGTGACATGGATAAGTTTAATATATTATTGAAAGATAAATATCAAGAAATTTGTGATGCAATGAACTCATTGCAAAAGGAGTCTTTTGAGATCAATGTTGTTATAGTAGATTTTATTAAGGATAATTATAAATCCCTCGTTAGGGAGGGGCTTCTTATGCCTCGTATTCTAGCATCGATTAATATACATGTTCCAATATGGAGTTTAAGGTATACCTTCCTTACATATGAAAATAAGGGGTCTATCACAAACTAGATGTGCAACGAGCCCGTTATAAAGATTTTATACTAGATATTACTTCATTTTACGCGGGGTATGAATTTTATCTGCCGGACTTTGTTGACTTCCGTGGTAGGATTTACCGCTCTGGTGTATTACATTTCCATGAACGTGATATACCGAGGTCTTTAATTGTATTCTTCCGACGAACTGCTAAAGAGAGTCAAATGAATACCCCCCCCCCCCCCTTTAAAGGGGGGTGCTGCTATAGCTCAAAATATGTACCTTGTTGTAACTGCCTTTCATTATCAAAAATACCCTTCCTGTTAACAAGCCTTGCAAGCTGGTTTAGATATTGAGACTCTAAAATGCCTTGAAGATCTCATAGAGCGCGCTTCAACAGCCAGGGACCTCTATCAGTACACATCCAAGATTGTTACTCCAGCGGCGGAGTCTACTAAGGTATCACCATATCAACTTCCTATAACTCAAGATGCATGTGATAGCGCTTATCAGATAATTAGTTACTTTATGTTAGATTTCAAACTTTCTAAATATAAAAATATTTTTCCTACTAAAGTTCATAATTCAGAACATCTACGTATAAATGATATTTATGATTTCTTTTTATCGGAGCTTATAGAGTACTTAAAAGCAGCTAAGAATTGAATTTGGAAGGATGGTTCTATTAGTATCAAATATGTATGCCCCCTTCTTCATAGAAATTTAGTGAAATCACTCCTAATGCCCTTGGTTTATGGGAAGACTACGTACAGTATGGCTGACAATCTATATAATGAGTTAAATGTCCTTTTACATAAAAAATATGCTTGGAACTAGCTAGACATATAGAAATTCTCTTTAAAAAGAGATTTCCTCATATAGTCAACCTAATGACTTTAATACGAGCTGTAGGTTAGGATGTGTCTGCAAGTGGGGCACCTATCTACTATTCAACCCTCACTACAGTGCAGGACTATATGAAATTTGAAGTTGTTAATATATGGTTATATGATCGTCAAAGCAAGAAAAGACGCCAGGTAAAGCTACATATTCCCACACCCGAACGTGATCAAAGAAAAACTACATCAGCAATTTTTGCGAATTTTATTCATCAGAAAGATGCTATTATAGTATTTAATATGATCAAAAATATGAAAAAGAGGGGAATCCCTATATATACAGTTCACAATAATTTCATCACTACCATGGATTTCTCACATGCTATGGGTGAAAGTTACATCGAAATCTTATTAAATAGCCCCCACCCAATGGAATATATTAACTCATTCCTTGCAATAAATCTCTTTGATGAAGCCCGTACCCCTGGCGGGCTGTGTCAGATAGATCTAGATAGATGCTTACAGAGATCTCCTAATCCTACTATCATTTATATTCTATCTATACGATTGACGGATTCAGCCCCTATACCTAAATGTATTAAATTGTCTTCTGATTCATCTTATTATACGTAAGTTGATGGATTACCCGTATATTTATTGTTTGCACTTATGAATAAGACTTACACATTAATGATGAGGTCTAAGATAATAAGGAAAAGACCTTACAATACCAGGAATAGTATGGACTACTTAGGGTGTCTTTTATATATCAAGAATATTTATTGAAAATACCCCTATCCCACGCTGAGAATAGCTTAAGCTGAACTGATTGACGGTTTATTAAGATGTAAAGAGTGTGAGATTATAGTGAATCTTATTATGTACCTGCTATTCAAGTATGCATACCCTAAAAATTCGGAGTATGGAAAATTCACTATTCATTATAGCATGGAAACCACTAGTTGTATAATAACTTATGCCCTAGGCCAAGCTATCACGTTCAGAGTGGGTGGGGTAAATCAGTCTGTCAGAGATATAGTTGATGAATATGTTAGGGAAAAGGCTGATGCATATGGCGATGTTGTTCTAACTGACATATTTATTCGAATCTATTATGATCAAAACCTCTCTACTGTAGAGATGAATATCTCTAATAATCAGATAGCTCGCCTGATCGCTGAAAGCTTGGTAAGCGATGAGGTGTATGATCTTATAGCTGTGCGAAAGATTGAAAATCGTAAACCTAAGTACCTTAAGCATATCACAAGACTCAAACTAATTGAAAGGAAAGAAGATCCTTCATTATTGTAGATACTGAAACCATTCTGGTAGAGTCCTATACTGATCATATAGAGAAAGTGAACATGCCACATGCCGTGGGCTTTGTAGTGGTCAAACCTGGCTATGCCCCGTGTATAGAGAAGGTTGGTAGTATTGAAACATATTTCAAAAAAGAGTATCCAGTTTTTATATATGATACTTTCTGTAAAAGGAGCTATAAGATGCTGACCGAGTTTATCGATCGTTTAGCTCACGTAGTTCGTAAAGATCCTTCTATTCATACTATCTACTTCCACAACTTATCTCGATTTGACGGCTATCTCTTTTTGAAATTCTTTGCTAGCGGTTCTAGTAAATACACCTTTAAGCCTCTTATAAAGGATCATCAGATATATGATCTTGTTATCTATAACAGTAAGAAAATGCTATTACGTTTGAGGGATTCCCTCAAGCTTTTACCCGGCCGGCTCGATTACTTAGCTCCAAAAACACCAGTGTTGAGTCCTCATCCTTCGAGGACAATACCTTTGTTATCTTAAAAAATTTCACCCTTTTACTTTCAATTTTGCTAGGCATAGCTGGGCATGTCCCAAAATTTCTAGTTAGTTAGGGGCTATTTTAAGACATCACTAGATTAAAATTAGTATTTCGAGTTGGATATTTCATTGTATTGAATTCTCACATTTAATATGTTTAGTTTTGTACATTTCTATTCCCCAATCATATTAGATATACTTTATTATTAGTATCCGCATCATTATTATTACTCTCATTATGCTCATATCATACAAGTAGAGTTAGCTTGGGGTATGATCTTAGGTACGTGTCCACGTCTACGGGACAGGCTTGGGACGTGACTATCTTCTAGACCCCTCTCCAGTTATATTGTAGTGTACTTATTTTCCTCAATGTTCTTCTCAATTGTCGATCATAGGGGGATAATGATTACCCTTGATTTCGTGTACTTGACATATTTTAGAGTTGAAACCTGTAGAAAACAAAAACAAACAAAAAACATAAAATTATGAAATACTTGACTAAAGTTCATTAATTTAGTTAAACTTAATTTAAAAGTTGTATTCCTTGGAAGCAATGCCAAAATTTCATAATATAAAATTACACCTCTCTTAAAAAAGCAGAAACAATCATTATCAAGTAAAATATCAAACTTGTAAGTTGGGTTCAATAGCACGAGGAACATGGTTTAGACACATAAATACTCACAATTATATCTTTTTAATCAAACTATTTTCGACATAGGTAAACAGGGTTTTTTGTAAATAAAGTAACAGGTTGTTAATTTGAATCAATAAGTAACAAGTAAGAGAGATTCATTGTTTGAGATATCAATATAAGATGGAAACTAGGGTATATGTGTTTCCCACAAGATTTTAATGTGAGTAGTAATCCTTCCCTAGTGTTTGACATGCAAGGTTGATAAGTTATGTCTCCCTAAGTTATTGTCTATAATCATAAGGACTTTCACTCGCGAAATGGTAAATCTACGAATGTGTGCGTTACTAACCTTACCTGCACCCACGATTAGTCATTAAGTTATTAACCTAGGGCATTCGCCCTTTTCTAAATTGATTAAAGTCAAACTATTAGATAGAAGAAAATCCCTCACTAAATCTCTGTTTTAAAATATTTTTCTCATTGATTACCCCCTTGGTAAGTTCAAGTAGGAATGAGGCGAGTTTTAAATATGTGCACTGATACAAAGACATCTAAATAAAAAGATTAACAATACATGCTTAAAAACTATTATGTTACTTTGTTATTATTCATATTTGTTAATTGTTAATGGTTCCAAAAACCCTAGATGTTGATTTAGTCAATCGAGATTGAGAGTTCATAATTCATAATTAGGATAAAAGAATTCATGAACTTACAATGAGAATACAAGAAAACCAAAATTTTTAATTTGAAGTTAAATGTAAAATTTGCATAAACTAGGTTCCAGAAAATAAATTGCCAAGTGTTAGAAAAATAATTCCAAAAAGCAAAACTAAAGTATACAATATTGTATAACCCTCAAAAATGTATATAAAAACTAATATTCATAGTACAAATACTCAACCAAGTAGGAAACAAAATAAGGAAATAATTGGTTAGATGCGGTTTCAATCGGAGGAAGAAGCTACAGACTGTGGATCCACTAATGGTCCATGGTCTCCTTCGTGGATTAACTCTTGGAAATTATTATAGGTACTTCAAACAATGGTTGGACCTATTGTCTTTGGACTTGACTACGTTTCCTCACTTGCCTCTACGTTTGAAGTAATAAAACTTCAAATTTCTAATTGCAAGTGACGGATGTATAGGTCGGTCAGTCATTCGATCTATAGGTCATCGATATCTTGTGTATTTCAAGAGTTTGTTGAAATTATTTGAACCATTATCTATGATGCATCACCTACAGCCCATCAATAAACCAAGTGTTTGTGGTTGGCTCTGTCATTGGCCAATCTGCATGTTTCAACTCTTATCTTAGTCCACCGCATCCAAACTTATTTCCTACAAGAATTTTATATAATCGTTATTTGCAACAACAAAATAGCCCTAGACACACACCAACTCTAAGTGAAACAAATCAAAAATGCTTTAAACTAAAGGTATACACTTCGCTTAATATATTTGATCTTTTTTAGCTCCGTCGACTCATGATACCTATTGATCAAACTGTGATGTAGTACTTATACTAAATTTATGTATCTTTTTCAAGCAGAATTACAAGTAGGAGACACTCTCATGTAGGGTTGAATCCCTCGTGATCGTCACTGACTCAGATTATGTTGATTTCCTAGTGTCCAAAGACTTGCTGTTTTTTCTATTTTTTACTGTCTTTTGTTTTGCATTTTGATTAGTTAGTCCATTTTTATATAGAGTTTCTATACTTAGTTCTTCATGTACTAGTTCCACCAGGTTTGGAAATTTAGTTCTTATGTTTCTTTCATTTTCAGGCCTCTTTTATACATTGTATATCATGTATATATTTCTATTTTATGGCCCTATTTTGTATCTTTTTCTTGTTTCCTCTTGCTATTTATCGTTATATTCTTATGTTTTGTAAATTTAGGTTTTTTTGCTTGCCTAAAAAGGTGTTATGGTAAGCGTCATCACGATAAATTTCGTGTCATATCATAGACATTGATTAGTTTTGTGTATATCATATGATATGTATAATCTCAAAAAAAAAGGTACATAAATTTTATTTGACTTTTCTTGTATCGCATAAATTATCTTTGAATACTACTTTGTCGCCTACCTCATTCACTCTAAAATAGAAAAAACTATTTACTTTTCATTAACTAAAAAGTAAATGTGGGCTTGCGTGATAGGTAGATACGCTTTTATTTTTATCTATTTAAGTTGTGAAGTAGCTTCACTTTCTTCATCCCATACTTTCTTTTATAATTTCTTACTCACTAAAACGTTCTTCTTGCTAATCTACTTCCTCCATAAGTCATCACCCTCTTTGAATTCTCTTTTCAGCTATGCTTTTATAGAAAACATCATTAGTTTATCCTATAAAATCATTTTCATTTTTTGCATTTAACTAGATATTATAATATATAGATCTAAAATGGGGGATGATAATCGGGATATAGGTGTAATAGCAAGAAGTTGTAATATCAATAAACCTAACAATGTTGTAGGTCCTAAATTAGGTTTGAATATGTCTCATGTTTGGAATTATTTTGACAAACCTTTATCTCCTTGCATGAGTAGTTTTACTAGTTTATCTGAAATTGTTTCTTTAGATTTTCCAATCGCTCGTCAGGAAAGATCATATGATAAGGTTAGCATAACGAACCAAAACAGCAATTAACAATTGTACTTACATTCAATTACACTAGTTAAATTTATCCAACAAATAATTGTTCCTCAATCACGAACAACGGTGGAATGTGTTACACCAACTACAACACAAGAAGAATGGATTGATATACCAAAACAACTGAATATAGGGGATAACATTCATTCTAATTTTTATTTTTCTATGAAGACTCCTTTGACCCAATCTCGAACTAGGTAACCACTCACTTCATTACGTTTTATGTGTTTATGTTCAAAATTTTGATTCTAGTGCTTCAGATTCAGGAAAACCCACTCCATAATGCTTACCTATGAATCGTCGCAAGAGGAACTGACAAATGACAAATGGGCATGGCGCAAGTATGGTCAAAAATATATCAAAGGTTCCCCATTTCCAAGGTTTGATCTCTCACCATTTTTATCATTTCATAGAAAGTTATGTCCCCTTCCATTCTCAATTTTCATAACAAAAAGTAGTAAAAATTATTAAGGGTGTATACACTTATAATATTTGAAAAAAGATGATTATTATTTTGTGTATATGGCATAACAGGAATTACTATAAGTGTGACACATCAAAACACTGTGAAGCAAAGAAACAAATTGAGAAAAGCTCAAAGGATGAGAACATTTTCTTGGTATCTTGTTTTGGTGAACACAATCATGATCCACCCATGAGCCGTAGATATCTTGCTAGCTGCAACAATAATTCAAAATTCAAGCTTCTAAAAGGCATAAATATTTCACCCAAAGAATCAATGTTTAATGCATCATCATCCTCATCCAAGCGTGTTAAGCATTCCACAGATGTTGCTTCTCCAATTATCGGAACTAAGCCTCCACTTGAAATCGGGAGCAAAAACAAAATGGTTGTTGCGGTCGTGCATAACATAGGTGATGGTGAAGAAAAGGTAGACATGAACGAATATATTATCATGGGTATTGATCAACTCTAAATTGTTACTACTTCAACCTAATAGGAGGAAAATGACAAGAGAAATTAATCTTTCTGACCTCTCCACCATGTTTCTATGTCGACATATGTGGTCTTATAGTCATTCTTATGTTAAAGGTTTTTAGTGTGGGAAGTCAAGAATTATAGTTTTATAGTTTCCTATGATAAACAATTTAAATCATAGAAAAATGGATTTCTTTTAGTTTCGTTATTTTCTATTATTTTTCAGTTCTAGAATCTAGTATGTGTTATAAGTTGTTGTTCCATTTTCTCAAACAGTTCTCTCTTTAAGAAACCTCATTTGACTTAAATTTTACATAAAATTATATAGCGTAGTATATTTTCATTGTTCAAGAAGAGATCTTCATTTTTTCACGAATGAAGATCTCTTGTAAAACGAACATAAAATATTTCCTAATATTATGTATACTATTACCAAATATTTAACTAATAAATATTTTAAATTACAGTGTGTTTATATAAATATAATTACTTAGATCGCTATTAATCTAGCAAAGAATTATTTATGATTTACATTTTATGCATGTATTAACTGCGTTTAAATATTTTCACATCTAAACTACACCGATCTTGCGAATAGTATTTATTATTTGAAAGATAATATATGCAATACGTTATAATCTATCAAATTATATTTAGTGATATAATTTTGGCTCAAGTCACCGTTGACCCCTTAATGTTGTTTGTATATTTCACTTAGAAACTTTAGTAGACCATGTTTCCTATAAGACACTCTAATCTTAGAAAATAAATACTCATTGAAAATTTTTGTGATACTTAGTATACTAAATGTGTGTAATACACTTGAATATGTTATGTCAAATAGCAAGTCAAATGAAGACACATGGAATTTTTACAAACAATTTTAAGTATAAACAACTCAAAATTTAAAAACAAAAGAATTCAGTTTATTTGTCAAAAAAATATTACGAAATTATGTAGCCCACCCCAAATCTCCCTCTTTCTTCTCTTTCCCTACCAATCACTCTTGGGAGTTTTAAGATATATTATATATGAATTTATTATTTCTTTTTCTCCTTATGACTTCTTTCTTATTCTTGTTAAAATTGATAGTGTTTTTTTAAAAGATTAGTTCTTGATTTGTTTATTTTTATTTTGTATTTGCTTTTCTTTTCTTTTTGTTTCTACATCGATTCGTTGGGATGAAAGGGTGTATATTGGGCTGCTGTGTGGGGAAAGGTGAATATGGAGAAAGAAAATATCTAAATAATGATTTCCATTTTTCTAGCAATGATGATGAAGATGGTGGTCTCCATTGTTTCTAGCAAAACCACGGGTATGTTGACCTGCCTATGGTAGGGAGTTATCATCCCGCCCAGACCTAAAACTACGGGACCCTTCGCTTCATGGTCTTTCCAACGGATCACGTGGGAATCCGTTGAGTCGACGCAGTATCTTCCCTAGAGAGCCCCTTAAACCCCCACGCCCAAGTAAAGACCATGAGGACCTTCACGGTTTGTGGTCCTTCACACGACTGTCTGATGGTCCTTGATAATTTAGGCAACAGCCCCCCCCCCCCCCCCACCTTCTGGTCAATCCCAGGACTCCCCAACTTCTAATAGAGGACAACCAGGGACTTCATTTGGCCCGTTGGAAGGTCTATGAAAAAACGCAACTAGACCCCAAGACCCAAATGAGGACCACGGGAATCTTCACTATCAATGGTCCTAAATACAACAACAAGTATGGCCCATGGACCGTACCCCTAGAACCGAGTAAACTCTGGACAAAATACAACAACCCACTTCACCATCTTTGATCCTTTTAATAGTCCGTGAAAGTGGTCGTAGAAAGCCCCATCAACAGTTTAAGTCAGGGGTATTCTTCTCTTTTCCCATTTTGTTGGACCCCTAAATTTCGTCATTTAAAACCTATGCTACATGGTTTTGGTTAGTTTTAGTGTACAAACATAACTAAAATCTAAGTCACATATTTCATGAAAACCTTAAAAATTAGAACCTAAAGATAAGAAAGAGGCAGCAAAACCCAGTTCAACATCGCAACAAAATTCCATCTGTTCAAGTCGAAAATCGAAAGTTATCTCCGAGGAATTCACCACCAGGTATGTGAGAGTTTACTAATGGGTTCCTTTATCCCATTAGTTCCATATATTTATGTCAAATTCTTGATTCCCTATTATCAACTAGACATAGGGTTTCTAGAACTTCAATAGATTATCATGTGATTACATCGTTTCTTGCATGAAATCCAGAACCCTAGCTATGCTTTTATTTGGTTCTTCAATTGCACATGTGAAGTCTGATATTTCAAATATACATTCCTTAGTCTTGAATGTATATGTATTCCCAATTTACATGTCAGTTTTGAGCTATCTAGTAGATCAAAGAAATTCAATCATATTACGCTACCCATTTAATAATTTGGGAGTAGCATAATACTGATTTAGACTAGGGTCAGTCATCCATATAGTCTTTGAACTACCAGCAACATAGATTGTAAGACCCCTATGTGGGTATCATTTTAGTGATCGCACTAGAATGAATGTACATCCTTGGTCTGGTATATAAGGTCCCTTGCATGCGGCAATTAAATTGAAATCCACATTTATCTCATGTGGTTTTATTATCGGTTATTTGTAGCTCTCATAGTTCACTCAGAAACCATTGTATTTACCACATTTTATTATAGTCAGTATTTAGTCTCATTATGTTATGATTTGGTCATTTCATTCAACTTGCTCATTACTCGGTATCTATATCATGTTTAGATTATACTCTTGTTTGCTTGTTTAGTTATATATGTTTATTTCAACATTAATCTATCCTTCATGCTCAGTACTTTTCAAGTACTGACACATACTCTTCGCTATATTTTATTATGATGTAGGTTTAGTTTTTCAGCATCTACATCACATTTAGATCGATTTCCCATCTCAAGTTCAACAACATTAGTGTTGAGTCCGCATCCTTCGAGGAAAATACTTTATTTATATTAAAAAAGTTCACCCTTTTACTTTTAATTTTGCTAGACATAGCTGCGGCATGTCCCAAATTTTCTAGTTAGTTAGGGGCTATTTTAAGACATCATTAGATTCAAATTAGTATTCCGAGATTGATATAGTTTTCTATTGAATTCTCACATTTAATATGTTTAGTTTTGTACATGGGTATTCCCTTATCATTTTAGATATACATTATTATTAGTATCCGCATCAGTTATTATTACTCTCATTATGCTCATGTCATACCATTAGGGTTAGCTTGGGGTCTGATCTTAGGTCTATGTCCACTTCTAGGGGTTAGCCTTGCGATGTGACATTCTTCTACACCCCTCTCCGATTAGATTGTTGTGTACTTATTTTCCTCAAAGTTCTTCTCAATCGTAGGGGGGTTTAAGATTTTCCTTCATTTCGTGTACTTGACATATTCTAGTGTTGAAACCTGTAGAAAACAAAAACAAACCAAAAAACATAAAATGATGAAATACTTGATTAAAGTTCATTAATTTAGAGTTAAAGATATCAATATAAGATATAACCTAGGGTATGTGTGTTTTCCACAAGATTTTAATGCAGTAATCATAATCCTATCCTAGTGTTTGATTTGCAAGGTCGATAAGTTATGTATCCCTAAGTGATTGGCAATCATCAAAAAGACTTTCACTTGTTACTTGGTAAAATCTACGAATGTGTGCGTTACTAACCATTACCTTCACTCAAGATTAGTCATTGTGTCAATTAACCTAGGGTATTCGCCCTTTTCTCAGTTGATTATAGTCAAACTATTAGATAGAAGCAAATCCCTAACTAAACCTTTGTTGTAAAATCTTTTTCTCATTCATTACCCTCTTGGTAAGTTCAAGTAGTAATGAGGCGAGTTATAAGTATCTGCACCGGAAGAAAGACTTCAAAATAAAAAGATTAACAATACATGCATAAACACTATTCAGTTACTTTGTTATTATTAATACTTTGTTAATTTTTCATGGTTCCAAAAACCCTAGATGTTAATTTAGTCACTCGTGATTGAGAGTTCGTAATTCATAATTAGGTTAAAAGAATTCATGAACTTACAATGAGAATACAAGAAAACCGAAATCTTTAATTTGAAATTAAAAGTGAAATTTCCATAAACTAGGTTCCTGAAAATAAATTGCCAAGTGTTAGAAAAATAATTCCAAAAAGCCAAAACTAAAGTATACAATATTGTATAACTCTCAAAAACGTATATAAAAACTGATATTCATAGTACACAAATACTAAACCAAGTAGGAAGCAAAATAAGGAAATAATTGGTTAGATGCGGTTAAATCGGAGGCAGAAGCTACGGACTGTGGATCCACTTATGTTCCATGGTTTCCTTCGTGGATCAAGACTTGGAAATTCTTTTCGTGACTTTAAACGATGGTTTGTTATATTGTCTGTGGACTTGACTACATTTCACCACTTGCCTCTACATTTTAAGTAACAGAAACTCAAAATTTGGATTGCAAGCGACGGATGTACAAGATGGTCTATAATTCGATCGATGGGTCGTCAATAGACTCTGTGGTTCCACACTTTGTTAAGATTCCTTGAACCATCATCTATGTGCATCACTTACGGCCCATGAATGAACCAACTGTCCGTGGTTGGCTCCGTCACTACTAATTCCCAAATTTCAACTCTTATCTCACTCCACTGCATCCGAACTTATTTCCTACAAGAATTTTATCGAACCATTATTTCCAATAACAAAATATCCCTAGACACACACCATCTCTAAGTGAAACACATAAAAAATACTATAAGCTAAAGGTATATCACTTCTCTTAATATATTTGATCTTTTTGAGCTCCATCGATTCATGATGCCTATTGAGCAAAATATGATGTAGTACTGATACTACATTTCTGTATCTTTTTTGACAAAATTACCAGTACGATCCAGTTTTACTTAGCGTTGAATCCCTCGTGATCGTCACTGACTCAGATCATGGTGAGTTCTTACCGTTCGGAGAATTGCTGCTTTTTCTATTTTTTACTAACTTGTGTTTTAATTTTGATTAGTTAGTCCATTTTCATATAGAGTTTCTATACTTAGTTCTTCATGTCCTAGTGACAGCAAGTTTGGATATTTAGTTCTTATGTTACTTTGTCGTTCTTTGTTTTATTTTGGAATCTTTTATATATTGTGTATCATTTTTATTTTTCTATTTGATGACGCTATTTTGTATTTTTATTCTTGTTTCCTCTTGCTACTTATCATTATATTCTTATGTTTTTAAATTTAGGTTTTTTGGATTGCCTAGAAAAGGGGTTATGGTAAGCGTCATCACGATCAAATTTCGAGCCATATGATAGACTTTGATTAGTTTCATGTATATCATATGATCTGTATGATCTCAAAAAAAACAATTCAAAAAACTTTATTTGACTTTTCGTGTGTTGCATAAATTATCTTTGAATACTACTTTGTTGCCTATCTCGTTCACTCTAAAATTGAAAAAAATTATTTACTTTTCATTAAATAAAAAGTAAATGTGAGCATGCGTGGTAGGTATATACCCTTTTATTTTTCTCTATTTAAGTTGTGAAGTAGCTTAACTTTCTTCATCCCATCCTTTGATTTATAATTTCTTAGTCACTAAAACGTTCTTTTTGCTAATCTACTTCCTCTATGAGTCATCCCCCTCTTTGAATCCTCTTTCCATCTCTGCTTTAATAGAAAACATCATTAGTTTATCCTATAAACTCATTTATATTTTTTTAATCTAAGTATATATCATTATATATAGATCTAAAATGGGGGAAGATCATCGGGATATAGGTGCAATAACAGGAAGTTTTAAAATCAATAAACCTAACAATGTTGTAACTTCTACATTTTGTTTTAACGCGTCCCATGTTTAAAATTACTTTGACAAACTTTTAGCTCCTCGCATGAACAGTTTTTATGGTTTTGTCTAAAATTGTTTCTTTAGATTTTCCAATCGCTCGTGACTCGCCACATCGCATCAAGGTGACAGGATTCGAACCTATTGCCCTCTGTACCCAAAACAGATGCGCTGACCAGAAAGATCATATGATCTAGTTATCATAACGAACATAAATTAAAACCACCAATTGAACTTACATTCAATTCCACCAGTTTTATTTATCCAACAAATTATTTTTTCTCTATCACGAATAATGGTGGCATGTGTGCCACCAACTACAACACAACAAGAATGGATAGATCAACAACAACAACTCGATATAGGGGCTAACATTCATCCTAATTTGGTTTTTCTATGAAGAATCCTTTGAACCAATCTAGAACAAGGTAACCACTCACTTCATTACATTTTATGCATGTATCTTCAAAATTTTGAATTTATAGGTTCTTATTCAGGAAAAATCAGTCGATAAGGCTTACCTATGAATCGTCGCAATAGGAACTCACAAATAAAAAATGGGCATGGCGCAACTACGGTCAGAAGTATATCAAAGGTTCCCCATTTCAAAGGTTTTCTCTCTCACCATTTTTTTCATGTCATCGAAAGTTATGTTCCCTTTCGTTCTCAATTTTCAGAACAAAAGTTAGTAAAAATTATTAATGGTGTATACACTTATAATATTTGAATAAATTTGATTATTTTTTTTTATATAGCATAACAGGAATTACTATAAGTGTAGCACATCAAAACACTACGACCCAAAGAAAAAAAATTGAGAAAAGCTCAAAGGATGAGAACATTTTCTTGGGTATTTTTCCGTTGAACACAAACATGATCCACCCATGAGCCGTAGATATCTTGCTTGCTGAAACAATAATTCTAAATTAAAGCTTCAAATTTCCCAAAGAATCAATATTTAATGCATCATCATTCTTGTCCAAGCGCGTTTAACTTTCAACAGATGTTGCTTCTCCAATTATCGAAACTAAGCCTCCACTTGAAATCAGGAGCAAAAACAAAGCATATTATCATGTGATTTTTTCGTTTCTTATATGAAATACAGAACCCTAGCTATGTATTTCTTTGGTTCTTCAATTGCAAATGATAGGTGAGATATTTCAACTATACATATCTTAGTCTTGAATTTATCATTATCAGTATATTAATATTTCTTCCCAATTTTGCATGTCTGTTTTGAGATATCTAGTATATCATATGTCACATTCGGGAATACCCCCTAGACGTAATTGCTTCGTTGTCCTCTTTGAGGACTAAAACTAGTCTCTTAACTTACATCATTAAATTCTTAGGTCAAATTCAGTGGATATTTAGAACTTTTTACTACTTCGACATTGAGGTTTACATACACTTTTACATACACATATTGAATATACATTAAGTATACATAGACCCTTCGTATAAAAAGATTAGTTTTCTACTTTTATTCCACATAATTATATATATATATATATATATATATATATATATATATATATATATATATATAAAATAACATATTCATAATAGTCATCTCATTTCATATCCATCTAATAAGAGTGTAAGAACTTGTGCATAGCCCATACATCAAAGAAATAATGCCTGACACCGGCTACACAATGTTTCGTACTAAATGGAAAGAAAGAAACATAGAAGTCTTAAACTCCTAAGACAACTACATTAGCTAGATAGTTGCATCGCCCTCAGAAAGTGAGGACCTACCCTGCTTGGATGATCAAGAGATCCAATTCTGCTTCAAGTCGTCTCCAAAACCACTTCAATGACCGGAACCTACAATGTTGGGTAAAAGTAAGAAATGGGGTTAGTACACCACTTGTACTAAGTATGAGACCATATGCACACATACTTTGAAATCATGCTAAGAAAAGGGAACATTCAATAAGTATGCACTTTTCATTGAATACATTTATGCACATTCAACAAGACCATACCAAATCAATAAGACATGTTCATAAAGTCATAGGCTTGTACATCACAAGACTAACAACATCAAAACTAGTCAAGTCAACATGTATATCATGTAATTAGACATATATTTATAACAACTCTATCATCAAGTCATAACCTCAACAAGCATGAATAAGAGTTCATTATAACATAACCAAAGCAAGACAATTACCCACAACCTTTATCAAGTAAACAAGTGTAATAACCAAGAAAAGACCCATAGCCTTACTCAATCAAGTAACCAAATATGAATCATGACCAACATCCTACTTCACATAGCACAACATTTAAGAGTACAAATCATCATACTTTAACAATGTAGACAACACATATTCATAAGTAACACCAACAAACATATAGTATCAACAATGTCCAAGCTAATCATATACATAGCACGTACCATTGTAAGCATATTCATACATAATAACAACCTCCTAAAGTTCCCTCCAAGGCAAACTAGTGCAAGGCATAGGTAGAGTCCCATACCCCTACCTAAGCTAATTCAACCTCTCAAGTCACCTTAGTTAGTTTGTACTTTATTACTTCATTTTAGTATAGGGCACATTTGCCTTAACCGACATAGATCATAAAATCTAAGTGTGGAATCCGGTATTGTAAAACCTTACACCGAAGAAAGGTGTCACGCCCCGAGCTACCCCCGAGATGTGAATATGAAACCTAGGACCACAAGTGATCCCAAGCTAACCCTATTGGCATGATCATGAGCATACTAAATATAATAAACTGTTGCGGAAGCTAAATCATAACTTATAATGAAAATATGGGGAATACCCATATTATGTAATTGAGATATATTAAAAACTAATGAGTTTAATAAAAAGAAATATTAACTCAATACTAAGCTAAAACTAACTATTTCTTAAATAAGCCTATAAACTAGACTAGAAATACAGGGACAAGCCCCAGCTAAATCTTGCAAAAACTGAAACTAAATGACTAAAGACTGAAATGACACTAATGACTGGAGATTGAAAATTTATCTATGTGTGATCTGGATGCTAAGAACCTGAACCTACATCTCGAGAAGATGTAGCGCACGTATGTGTCTGCACTTGAAAGGTACTATGCATGTAGGATAGAGTAAAGCTTAAATAAAACATAAATGAACAAGCATAAAAGCAAGTATAATAATATGACATGATAAACTGAATTCTGAGCTAAATATATGCAATGACATATAAATAACATGTTGAAAATGAATATTGGATATATTGATAAATAGTCAATGCTAAGAGTTTGACTGAGTTGTGGGAGCTACTTAATAACTGATGATAAAACGACATGATCTAAATGCGGATTCTGATGCATACGCCCTATCGAGAGCACCCAATATACCCTGCCAAAGGTATAAAGGCATGCTCGCGTGATCAGAAAGCTGATTGCCCACAGAGGGGACTTACAACCTACTTGGCTAGTAGTTCTGGGACTTATTAGGTATGTTGAACCCTAGTCCAACTCGGTATTATGGTACTCCCAATGAATTTTGTAAATTTATTGATTATGTCTGAGTTTCTATAAATACTAGATAACTCGAAACAGAACATGAAAACAGAGATTGCAACAATCACTCTAAAGTGCCTGAAATATATTACCTAGCATGTGTAATTGAAAAAGTAAACAAATACAAAGATAGGGTTATGAATTTCATACGATAATCCGAGTAATAACATGATAATCTTATTTGGAACATATATGTAACTAAATTGTGAAGTTCTATCTAAGTTCTAGAAACCCTAGGTTTAATCATGATAATAGAATCAAGATCTGACTGAAAACTAAGGACCCAATGGGTGAAAGGAACCCACTATTGAAATTCCACAAACTTGGTGATGAAATTCATGGAGAAACATTTAGATTTCTCGGCTGGAATTGCTGGAAACTTGCTTCGTTGTTGAACTAGGTTCCTAAGCTTTTTCTCCTTTCTTGCTTCTAGTTTTCTAAGTTTTGATTTAATAATTTCACTTAGATATGTATGAGTCAACAACTCTTATTGAACTATAGAACTGAATTTTTTTGGGGATTTTGTGATCCCATCGACGGTTGTGTAGGACGGACCGTCCTCTGTCCTACGGATTGTCGATGCCACTGTTGGTTGCACCTGTAGATTTTTTTGGAAAAAAAACTGATTTTTAGTCTATTTTGACTACGGGGTCTTAAAGAAGGTGGTCTACCAGACAAAGTAAAACAAAACATAAATGTAGCTTTCTAGATGGATCCAGTAGCTAGTCATCCTATCGGGGAACCATAGTTCAAGAACTAAGAGATAGGTATAATCCCTCTACGTACCACTTGGCAATTGGGGCCTCCTCTCTTCCAAATTCAATGGATGAGTATCCCTTATAGGGGAGTCAACAACTCTTATTGAACTATAGGTTGAATCTTCCTTTATGGGAATTCAACACCTCCTAATCTCAAGTTCACTCTATTCTATACAAAGTCCCTTTTGGAAATGTCTTTAATGTATTTACTAATCATCATAGATTATTGTAGGTCATAGGGTCTAACCCTTGTATAATCATCATCATCATCATAGTTCAATAATAATTGCATGACTATAATCCTTTCATTACAATTCACATAAGTGAGGTTAGCACATTTACATATCACTTCATGTTAAGGAACATTGGTAAATCTTTCACCATCCTTATGACATATACATCTTCGCCAACCACTCACAAAGATAGTCAAGACATTTCAATTAAACATCATACCAACCCTATATATCCTAATACAAGGCATACAACATCATGACTTAATAACAGTTAACCATAATTTGATGTAAAGAATAGGGATCACAAGACTTACAAAGTCTCCATCAAAAATCATCATAAAGGTGTTACAATCAACCCTTAATTCAACCCAATTAGGGTATAAAATCATTAAAATTCAATGACTAACATGATAATCAAGGCTAGAAAAATTACTACATCATAATTCAATACTACTTGATAGCTTCAGACAAGATACTTAGGTCAAACTCACCACATAGTTTATAACCGATATCACTTCTCAAGAAATAGCATGAAATTACTATAAATCACCCTATTTTATTCATGATTTGTATCGAAACATCATATAGTAGTAATTCAACCAATAACCAAGTTAATTGAACCAATATAACATAATTCATATCAAGATCATAACCTAGGGTTAAGGGGTAAGGTCATCTTCTAAAAACTAGATCAAACCATCAAGATATATCATAATTAGTTAGAGAACATGCTAATATATTCATAATATCAAAAATAAATCATAAATAAATTCATAAAATAAATTTCAAGATTGGGAAAACACCCACTTGAAAACCCAACTTTGGAAATCAATTTGATGGAACCCTTTGAGAAGATAGGTCTCAAAGGTGAAAGAGATCCCATACCTTGATAATTGATTAAGATTGATGGTGAAACTTTAATCTTTGCATCCCTTAAATACTCCCCTAGCTTGATCTTCAATGGAGTTCTTCACTAGAGAGAGAAAGAAGAGAGAAGGAACAGGTTTGGGTTTAGGAGTTATGAGAGTTTTGAATAGTTTAATTAGGTTAGGACTTTATATAGGGGGTTAATTAACTTAATTAGACCTTTAATAACCCCTAAATTAACATCCTAACTAATTAAATTAATTAAAAGGAATAAGTCAAAACGTGTAGTGAAACACAGGCCCCCATCAACGACACCACGATCGGCGAATCGTTGGTCAATCGACGGCCACTTCTCCCTGCGTGCTTCACATCCGTCTCTAATTTAAGAGAATATGCAAAATAATAATTCAATTATTTTGTCTAAATTTTCATCAACGAGTGGCATCTACACCCCATAGATTCACCAACGGCCCCTCTGTGGCATCCGTTGGTGAGACTGTCTCTTGACAACTTTTGTCAACTATTGCAAGGGTCCTCCTCAAGGGCCCTTGGTTGGTCCTTGGGGTGTCGTGCCAGGACGTTTCCATTATGAATAAACTAAAACACTAGTTAGACACTCTTCCACCAATTGTCATCAATTTCTGACTTCTAAAAGGTAGTCAAATAGGCTAAGGCACGCTAGCACCTCCTTGAACTAGTTTTCGGACGTCAAGGACGTTCATGGACATTTTGGTTTCAAGACTTCAAAAATAACTTATATTAATTAAATTAGACCTTAAAACCGTGTCTAAACCTTATGAACCTTATGTTAATCTCTAGAACACTTCTTGGATTTTCGAAGTGTTACAATATTCCTCTACCCCCCCCCCCCCTCCACGAAAGACTCATCCCCCAATGATACTAGAGATCATTTGAATAAAGGAATAGACTCAAGAACACCAGCCCATCCAACAACATTACATAAAAGCATCACTCATATCTTTTACACAAGGTAATTGAAAACATCAATAACCACACATAAGGCTCAACATCACATTATGAGAAATATCATACTCACAACAACAAGATCTCAACATAGAATTTATGAGTCAATTATGCCAAAGTTCAACTTACCAACATGATATACATCATTACATAATGAGTCACCATATCAAAATGCACAACATAACTCAAAATAAGAAGAATTGCAAATCTTCAAGTCCAAATACACATTTAACTTTAAGTTCACTGTAATGAAACAAAAAATGAACATTTTTTCAGAACTTCACCAAATATCAATAAATTTTCATTTTAAGTTATTATTTTCATTACTAATAGAAATAACTAACCTTAGTTATCAAATAGATGAGGATAACGGGATTTCATGTCAGTCTCGCCCTCCCATGTTGCACCCTCAATTAGGTGATTCTTCCATAGAACCCTTACGGAAGCCACCTCTTTATTCCTTAAGTTCTTTACTTGCCTATCAAGGATTTGAACTGGAACCTCCTTATAAGAGAGGTTATATTTCACACCAAGCCCCTAAATAGGAAGAATAGACTCAGCGTCACCGATACACTTCTTAAGCGTAGAAACATGGAAACACAAATGAAACGAAGCCAATTCACTAGGAAACCTTAACTCATAGGCAACCTTACCAACGCTTTGAAATATTTCATAGGGACCCACATAACAAGGACTCAACTTCCGTTTCTTGCCAAATCTAACCACCCCTTTCATAGGAAAAATTTTCAAATGCACTTGTCGCCTTCTTCAAACTCTAAATTCCTTTTCCTATGATCGGCATAAGACTTTTGCCACACTATAGGCCATTTGCAACCAGTTCCTTACCATATGAACTTTCTCCAAAGTCTTATAAATAAAATGGGGACCAAGAAGTGAAGGATCACCCACTTTAGACCACCCATTAGGAGACCTACACCTCCTACCATACAAGGCTTCAGAAAAAGTCATGGATATGGATGAATGAAAACTATTATTATAATAAAACTCTATCAAAGGAAAATGTTTATCACAATTTCCCTTGATATCAATAATACAATCTCTAAGCATATCCTCAAGGGTTTGGATAGTATGTTATGCTTGACCATCCGTTTGGGGAAAAAAAGCAGTGCTTAAATTCACCTTAGTTCCCAACCCTTCTTGGAATGACCTCCAAAACCTAGATGTCAATTGTGCACCCCTATCCGATATGATGGATAACGGAATACCATGGTGACACACAATCTTATCTATGAATATCCTTGCATAATCTTCTACCGAATAGGTAGACTAGATGGGAATTAAATGGGCGGACTTGGTCAACCTATCCACAATCACCCATATAGAGTCAGACATCTTTTGTGTCCGTGGTGAACCTACCACAAAATCCATAGTTATGTATTCCCACTTCCAAGTAGTTTCTTGGATTTCTTATAGTAAACCACCTGGCTTTTGGTGTTTGGCTTTCACTTGTTGGCAATTGGGACACTTAGCAACAAATTCCGCTATGTTCCTTTCAAACCTTCCCACCAAAACACTTTCCTAAATTCATAGAACATCTTTGTTGAACCCAGATAAATGGAGTAACGAGACCCATGAGCTTCCTCAAGAATCCGGTTCCTCAAACCAACTTCATTATGAATACACAACATTCTTTGATACCTCAAGACATCATCCCCCCTAAGAAGAATAACTCATTATGGTTGATAAAAACTGATCCTTTCAACTCCATCAATGATTGATCAAGGTATTGTTTGGACTTCACCTCAACTACCAAAGGTGACTCCGAAATGTGATGGACCATGAAACCACTATTCAGATCATCTTCTAACCTCACACACAATATAGCCAACCAATGAACATGTTTCACTAGGTCTTTCTTAGCTTCATCTACATGAGACATATGGATAAACGACTTAGAACATCCGCAACCACATTGGCCTTGGCGGGGTGATAGAGAACACTCATGTGTAATCCTTTAATAATTCCAACCACGTCCTTTGTTGGAGATTCAACTCTTTTTGAGTAAAAACATATTGGAGACTCTTATGGTACGTATACATATCAACATGGACACCATACAAGTAATGCCTCCATATTTTCAAGGCAAATACCACGGCCTCAAACTCAAGATCATAAGTTGGATAGTACTTCTCATGCACCTTAAGTTATCTAAAAGTATATGCGTATACTTTCCCATGTTGCATAAACACACAACCTAAACCCATTTGGGATGCATCATAATATACAATGAAGACCTTTGTACCCTCCAGTAAAGTCAAAATCGGAGTGGAAGTAAGCCTATCTTTAAAGATTTGGAAGCTTCTCTTACAAGACTCCGACCACTCAATTTTGTTAGTCTTTTGGGTTGAAGTAGTCAAGGAAGATGCAATAGACGTAAAACCAACCACAAACCTCTGATAATAACCCACTAGACCCAAGAAACTCATAAAGTTTGTTGGAGTCAATGGTCTAGGCCAATTTTTCACCGCCTCAGTTTTCCTTGGATCAACCTCAACTCCCTCATTAGATATGATATGACCAAAAAACGCCACCAGCCTCAACCAAAACTCACATTTCCTATACTTGGCCAACAATTGATTCTCCTTAAGAACTTATAGCACCACTCTCAAATGGTTCATGTGATTACCCTCATTTTTAGAATATACCAAGATTGTCGTCAATCAAGACAATGGCAAATGAATCTAGGTAACTTCAAAACACCATATTCATGAGATCCATAAATGGCGTCGGGGCATAAGTGAGACCATAGGACATTACTAAGAACTCATAGTGACCATAACTAGTCCGAAATGTTGTGTTTGGTATATCCTCACCTCTCACACTAAGTTAGTGATACCCTAATCTCAAGTCAATCTTAGAAAAGTAGTTTGCCCATTGGACTTAATTAAACAAGTCGTCAATTCGATGGAGAGGATACTTATTCTTGATACTGACTTTATTGAGTTTGAGATAATCAATGCACATTCTAAGGGACCCATCCTTCTTCTTCACAACCAAAACCGAATCACCCCCTGAAGAAATACTAGGTCTTATGAAACCCTTACGTAGTAAATCCTTGAGTTGAGCCTTCACTCTTTCAATTCAGTCGTAGCCATCCAATAAGGAGAAATTAAAATGGGATTTGTATCGGGTAACAAGTCGATCCCAAGATCAATTTTCCATTCAGGAGGAATACCAGGAACATCATTAGGAAAGACCTTTGAAAGTTCCCTCACTACGGGATCGACTCAATAGGAGTAATTTGGGAATCTAAATATTGGACTCTAACTATATGGTATAAACACCCTTTAGAGATCATTTTACAAGCTTTCAAACAAGAGATGCTACGACCCTTAGGATTAGAATTTTCCCTCTTCCACTCTAAAACGGGCTCAATCAGAAAGTTAAACTTTACCTTCCTTGTTTAAATATCAATAGAGGCAAAGAAAGCCTGCAACCATCCATAACCAATATTACATCAAAATCAAACATATCAAGTTCTACTAGTTCAACATAAATAACTCTATTGGGAAACATTATAGGACAATTTTTGTACACCCTTTCCAACAACCGATTCACCCACCAGATAGACACCATAAAAGGTTCATTTAGAATGTCGGATAATATTTCAAATTTCTTAGCTATCAAGGGAGTAACAAAATATAATGTAGCGCCCGTATTAAGTAAATTATACACATCAATAGAGAAGACTTTCAACATACCGATCACCACGGCGGGAGAAGTATCTTTCTCACCCCTACAGCGGAGAGCATAAAAGCAATTCCTATTCAAAGCCTCATTTGAACCATTTTATTGATCTTGACTACTACCCTTTTATTGACCCTTCACATTAGGGCAATCCCTAACATTGTGTCCACTCTTTCCACAACCAATGAAAGTTCTCGTTCCAACTAAACATTCACAAAGATGACGCTTTCCACACTTGGCACAAGTAGGCTTCTTGTTCAATAAACTAGTATCCCTTCCCTTTTTAGGTTTAGCTCTAGACACCCTATCATTCCTAGCCTTTGGAAACATAGAACTAACTTGATTAGAAAACCCTCTTCTTGAATCTAGGCTTGTCTCGAATCTCAAGCCTTTCCTTTGAAGAACCACCATCAAAAGATCTTGCCCTCTTAGCATCTCTACTCTTCCTCTTAGCCCTTGTCTCTTTCACTTGTTGAGCATGAACCATGTGACGAGAAATGGTTATATTTTCATGTAACATAGATGAATGATATTCTTCTTGCAAGTCATCTGACACTCCCATCACAAAAGGGTTCATTTAATCCCTAAGGTCGGAAATCAAAGAAGAAGCATATTTTCACAATTTAGTTAATTTCAAAGAGTATTCAAGAACAGTTATACCTCCATGGCGAAGGTTGATGAAATCCACCACCTTGGCTTCCCTCTTCTCCCTAGGAAACAACCTATAAAGAAATGTATTATTTAACACTTCCCAAGTCACCAGTCCACCCGTTAACGTCCTATTGTCCCTCCATTGGACATGCCAAGTTTGGGCTGCATCTTTTAGTTGGTAAGTGGCTAACTCTACTTTCTCACTAGTATACAACCCCATAGCATAGAGGATATTGTAAATTTCATAAATGAAATCATAGGGGTCTTCTTCGAACTTGAACCCATAGAAAGTAGGAGGATTCATCCAAGAGAAATCTTTTAGACGACAGGACACGGTAGGAACTTGTTGGTTTGCTCGAGGTACAACCTCCCGATTAGCTTGGGCAACCATGGCTTGTGCTTCATTAGTGATGGCTTTTGCTAGGGTAGTAATGTCTTGGGACATTTGAAAAAGTGCAGCCCTTATGGCCTCATCCGTCAAAGGAGGAGGATTGATAGGAGCTTGGTCATCATTCACATCTTCGTTAAGAGGAGAAACTTTATCACTATGGGAGGAACTCCCGCATTGGCAATCTCTTCCTCAAGTGTTCATGTCGTATTCCTTTGAGTATTGATTTCCTATAATCACAATAAAAGGATTAGATGCTAAAATTACATAGAGCTATAACTCCGAAGGCACGGTATTGTACTTAAGAAAGTAAGAGTTTCCTAAGCATCATATAGATTCCTATACATAAGTGTGGTGTGCTTCACAATTATGAGTACGAATATACATAGATGTTGTTGAGAGAGATATCAACTTAAGCATATTTAATCTCATACTCTAATACAAAGTTTGTCACATTCGGGAAGTACCCCTAGACGTAACCGGCGTCATCATCCACTTTAGTGATTAAGGCTATCCTCTTAGCGTACATAATTACATTCATAGGTCAAATTCAGTGAAAATTCAAAACTTTTTACTACTTCTACATTGAGGTTTGCATAGACCTTTACATACACATAATAGATATATATTGAATATACATAGACCATTAGTATTGAAAGATTACTTAGTCTTCTACTTAGATTGCACATAATGACGCCAATACAACATCATGACTTAATCACAATTAACCATAATTTGAGGTAAATAATAGGGATCACAAGACTTACGAAGTCTTCTTCATAATTAATAATCAAGGTCTTACCATCAACCCTTAATTAAACCCAATTAAGGTATAACATCACTATTCAATGACCAACATGATGATCTAGGCTAGAAGAATCACTACATCACAATCGATACTAGTTCATATCTTAAGACAAGATACTTACGTCAAACTCACAACATAGTTCATAACCTAGATAACTTCTGAAGAACTAGCATGAAATGACAATAAATCACCTTAATACATTCATTATTTGTATAGAAACATCATATAGTAGTAATTCAACCAATAACCAAGTCAATTGAACCAATATAACATAATTCATATCAAAATTGTAACCTAAGGTTAAAAGGTAAAGGTCATCTTCTACAAACTAGACAAAACCATCAAGATATATCATAATTAAGTTATAATAAGTACTAATATATTCATAATATCCAAAAAATTCATAAACAAATCAATTCATAATATAAATTTTGATATTTGGAAAAGACCCACTTGAAAACCAAACTTGGGAAATCAATTTGATGGAACCCTTTGAGGAAAGAGGTCACAAAGGTAAAAGAGATACCATACCTTGATAATTGATGTAGATTTATGGTGAAACTTGAATCTTTGCAGCCCTTAAACCCTCCCCAATCTTGGTCTTCAATAGAGTTCTTCAATAGAGAGAGAAAGAAGAGAGAAGGAAAAGAGTTTGGATTTTGTGAGTTTTGAGAATTTTGATTAGTTTAATTAGGTTAGGACTTTATATAGGGGGTTATTTTAATTAATTAAACCTTCACTAACCCCTATTAACTTCCTATATAAGTATACTAATTAGAAAAAATAAGTCAAAACGTTGCAAAACATAGGCCCATCAACGAGACCACAATCAACGGATCGTTGGTCAATCGACGGCCACTGTTCTTTCCATGCTGCACATCCGTCCAAAGTTTAGACACTATGCACCAAAAACCTTCATAGATTTTTCTATGTGTCCATTGACGAGTGGCATATACCCCCCGTCGAGTCATCAACGACCCGCCTGTGGCATCTGTTGGTGACACTGTCTCTTCACAACTTTTGCAAAGGTCCTCCTCAAGGGCCCTTGGTTGGTCCTTGGGGATTCATGACCATACTTATCTACTATTAACAAACTCAAAAACGTGTTAGACGTCCTTCCACCGATTTTCATTATTTTTTTACTTCTAAAAACAGCCAAATAGGCTAAGGTACACTAGCAACTCTTTGAACTAGTTTCCAAACGTCATGGACGTTTTTGGACCTTTTATTTTCTAGAGTTCCTAAATGACCCATATTCATTAAAATAGACCTTAAAAAGTGTCTAAACTTTATTAAACTTATGTTAGTCTTTAGAACACGACTTGGATTTTCAAAGTGTTACATAAAAGAAATTCAGTTATAATACGCTAGTCATTAATAAATTAGGAGTAGCATAAGATTGATTTTGACTAGGTTCAATCATCTACATAGTCCAATAACTACCAGAAACGTAGGTTTTTTAAGTCCCATATGTGGGCATCCTTTTACTGATCACACCAGAATGAGCCTACACCTTTAGTCGGGTATATTGGGTCCCTTATATGAGGCAAATACATTGGAATCCACATTTATCGGTTAATAATAGCTCCCATAGATCACTCCGACCCCATTATATTGGCAATATTTTAGAATAGTCAGTATTTAGTCTCAGCATGTTATGATTTCATTATAGCATTCAGCTAGCTCATTACTCAGTATCTATATCATGTTTAAATTATAGTCTTGTTAGCTTGTTCAGTAATATTTTTATTTAAACATTACTTTATATTGCATACTCAGTACCTTTCAAGTACTAACGCATACTCTGCGCTACATTTTCTTGTGATGTAGGTTCAGGTTCTCAGCATCTAGATCACATTTAGATTGATTCCCCATCTCAAGTTCAACAACATCAGTTTTGAATCCTCATCCTTCAAGGACAATACTTTTGGTATCTTAAAAAATTTCACCCTTTTAGTTTCAATTTTGCTAGATATAGTTGGGGCATGTCCAAAAATTTCTAGCTAGTTAGAGGCTATTTTAAGACATCATTAGATTTAAAGTAGTATTCCGAATTTGATATTTCTTTGTGTTGAATTCTCATATTTAATATGTTTAGTTTTTTACATGGGTTTTCCCAAATCATATTAGATATACTTTATTATTAGTATCCGCATAATTTATTATTACTCTCATTATGCTCATGTCATGCCAGTAGGTTAAGCTTGGGTCTGATATTAGGTCCGTGTCCACGTTTAGGAATTAGCCTTGGGACATAACAATCTTCTAGACCCCTATCCGATTAGATTATAGTTACTCATTTTCCTCAAAGTTCTTCTTAATTGAAAATCATAGGGAGTTAAGGATTACCCTTGATTCTGTGTACTTGACATATTCTAGTGTTGAAACCCGTAGAAAAAAAACATAAAATCATGAAGTACTTGACTAAAGTTCATTAATTTAGTTAAACTTAATTTATAAGTTGTATTCCTTGGCAGCATTGCCAAAATGTGATACGATAACATTACACCTCTCTTAAAAAAGCATAAATGATCATTATCAAGTAAAAGCTCCAACTTGTAGGTAGGGGTCAATTGCATAAGGAATATGATTTAGATTCATAAATAACTCATAATTATATCTTTTTAATCAAACTATTTTTGAAATAAATAAATAGGATTTTTTGTAAACAAAATAACATATTGTTGATTTGAATCAATAAGTAACAAGTAAGAAAGATTCAAAGTTTGAGATATCAATATAAGATGGAAACTAGGGTGTGTTTGTTCTCCACAAGATTTTAATGTAGTAATTACAATAGTAGTAATCCTTTCCTAGTATTTGAAATGCAAGGTCGATAAGTTATGTACCCCTAAGTTATTGGAAATCATCATAAGGACTTTCACGTAAATCTATGAATGTGTGTGTTACTAACCCTTCCCCTCACCCCAGATTAGTCATTGTGTTAATTAACCTAGGGTATTCTCCCTTTTCTCAATTGATTTGTAAAACTATTAGATAGAAGCAAATCCCTAACTAAATTTCTATTGCAAAATATTTTGCTCATTCGTTATCCCCTTGGTAATTTCAAGTAGTAATGAGGTGAGTTATTAAAATGTGAACCGCTAACAATACATGCATAAACACTATTCAGTTACTTAGTTATTATTTATACTTTGTTAATTGTTCATGGTTCCAACAACCCTAGTTGTGGATTAGTCACTCGTGATAGAGAGTTCATATTTCATAATTAGGTTAAAAGAATTCATGAACATACAATGAGATTCAAAGTGAAATTTTCATAAACTAGGTTCTAGAAAATAAATTACTAAGTGTTAAGAAAAATAATTCCAAAAATCAAAAACTTAAATATACAATAATGTATAACCCTCAAAAACGTAAATAAAAACAAATATTCATAGCACACAAATACTAAACCAAGTAGGAATCAAAATAAGGAAATAATAGGTTAGATGCAGTTTCAATTGAAGACAGAAGCTACGGACTGTGGATCCACTTACGGTCCATGATCTCCTTAGAAATTATTTTAGGGACTTCAGACGATGGTTGGACCTATTGTTTGTGGACTTGACTACGTTTCGTAACTTTTCTCTACATTTTAAGTAATAGAACTTCAAATTTCTAATCATAAATTACGGATGTACATAACGGTCTGTGATTCGATCTATGGGTCGTCGATACCCTTCGTGGTCCTACACTTTGTTAAAATTCTTTGAACCATCATCTATGTTGCATCACCTACGGCCCATCAATGAACCAATTGTCTGTGGTTGGCTCCGTCACTGGCCAATTCTGCAATTTTCAACTCTTATCTCATCCACCGCATTTGAATTTATTTACTACAAGAATTTTATAGAATCATTATTTCCAACCACAAAATAACCCAAGACACACACCAACTCTAAGTGACACACATCAAAAATACTGCAAACTAAAGGTATATCACTTCTCTTTATATATTTGATCATCTTGAGCTCTATCTACTCAAGATACCTATTGAGCAAACTGTGATGCAGTACTCATACTACATTTCTGAATCTTTTTCTAACAGAAGCCTCTCTCACTTAGTGTTGAATTCCTCAGGATCGTCACTGACTCGGATCATGGAGAGTTCCTAGCATCCAGAGAATTGCTTCTTTTTCTATTTTTTAGTGACTTGTATTTTGCATTTTTATTAGTTAGTCCATTTTTGTATAAAGATTCTATACTTAATTCTTCATGTTCTAGTGACACCAGAGATTTAGTTCTTATGCCACTTTTTTCATTCTTTGCCATTTTCAGGCATCTTTTATATATTGTGTATCGTGTTTTTTTTATAATTTTATGGCCCTATTTTGTATCTTTATTCTTGTTTCTTCTTCCTTTCATTATATTTTTATGTTTTGTAATTTTAGTTTTTTGGCTTGCCTACTAAAGGATTATGGTAAGCGTCATCGCGATCGAATTTCAAGTCATATCATAAACTTTGATTATTTTCGTGTATATCATAATATATGTAAGATGTCAAAAAAAAGGTACATAAAATTTTATTTGATTTCTTGTGTCACATAATTATCTTTGAATACTATTTTGTCGCCTATCTCATTCACTCTAAAATACAAAAAAAACTATTTACTTTGCAATAACTAAAAGTAAATGTGGGCATGCATGGTAGGTAGATACTTCTCTATTTAAGTTGTGATGTAGCTTCAGTTTCTTCATCCCATTTATAATTTCTTGCTCACGAAGACGTTGTTTTTTCTAATCTACTTCCTCCATAAGTCATCCCCCTCTTTGAATCCTCTATTCCATCTCTGCTTTTATAGAAAACAGCATTAGTTTATCCTATAAATTCATTTTCATTTTTTGCATTTAACTAGATATTATTATATATAGATCTAAAATGGAGGATGATAATTGGGATATAGGTGTACTATAAAAAAGTTGTAATATGAATAGACCTAACAATGTTGTAGCTCCTAAATTAGGTTTGAAAGCATCTCATGTTTGGAATTATTTTGACATGATTTTAGCTCCTGGCATGAATAGTTTTAATGGTTCATCTAGAAGTGTTTCTTTAGATTTTCCAACAGCTCATCAGGAAAGATCATATGATCAGGTTAGCAACCAGCAATTCTATTTACAATCAATTCAACCAGTTCAATTTATCCAACAAATTACTGTTCCTTAATCACAAACAACGGTGCCATGTGTAACACCAACTACAACACAACCACAATGGATAGATCTACAACAACAACTCGATATAGGGGCTAATAGTTTATCCTAATTTTTCTTCTTCTATGAAAAGTCCTTTGACCCAATATAGAACAAGGTAATCACTCACTTCATACATTTTATGCGTGTATATTCAAAATTTTGACTTTAGTGCTTCTGATTCAGGAAAAAATCAGTTAAAAAGGCTTACCTATGAATTGTCGCAAGAGGAAATCACAAATGACAAATGGGCATGGCGCAACTATGGTCAAAAGTATATAAAAGGTTCCCCATTTCCAAGATTTGCTCTCTCATCATTTTTTCATGTCATAGAAAGTTATGTTCCCTTCTGTTCTCAATTTTCATAACAAAAAGTAGTAAAAATTATAAATGGTGTATACATTTATAATATTTGAATAAAGCTGATTATTATTTTGTGAATATGGCTTAATAGAAATTACTATCAGTGTAGCACATAAAAACAATGTCAATCAAAGAAACAAATTGAGAAAATCTCAAACAATGAGAACATTTTCTTGGTATCTTATTCCGGTGATCACAATCATGATCCCCCACGAGCCGTAGATATCTTGCTAGCTTAAAAAATAATTACAAATTCAAGATTCCAAAAGGCATAAATATTTTGCCCAAAGAATCGATCTTTAATTCATCATCATCCTCGTCCAAGTGCATTAAGCATTCAACAGATGTTGCATATTCAATTATCAGAACTAAGCCTCCACTTGAAATCGGGAGCAAAAACAAAATTGGTTGTTGAGGTCGTGCAGAACAAAGATGATGGAAAAGAAAAGCTACACTTGAATGAGGATATTTTCATGGGTATTAATCAACTCCAAATTGTTATTACTTCCACCTTATAGGAGGAAAATGACAAGAGAAATTAATCTTTCTCCCCTCTCCACCAAATTTCTATGTCGACATATGTGGTCATATAATCATGCTTCTGTTTTAGGTTTTTACTGTGGGAAGTCAAGAAGTATAGTTTTATAGTTTGCTATGATTAACCATTTAAATCATTGGAAAATGGATCTTTTTTAGTTTCATTATTTTCTATTGGTCTTAAATTCTAGAATCTAGTCTTTGTAGTAAGTTGTTGTTCCGTTTTCTCAAATATTTTTCTTTTTAAGAAACCTCATTTGACTTAATTTTTACATTAAATTATATAGAGTAGTATATTATCATTGTTCAATAAGAGATCTTTATTTTTTCACAAATGAAGATCTCTTGTAAAACGAACATAAAATAATACATAATATATATAGCCTCTACCTTTCTGACGTAATTCATGTGAAATATTTTGGGGGGGTTTCTCCTCTTGTTGTTTTGAAAATTATGATGCCTTTAAATATTGTTGTGTGATGTTAAGAGATTTCTTCATTAACCCTGCATAGGAATAATATTATGTATACTATTATCAAATATTTAACTAATATATATTTTAAATTACAATGTGTTTCTATAAATATCATTATTGGGATTATTATTAATCTAGCCAAGAATTATTCATGAATTTACATTTTATGCATTTATTAACCGCGTTTAAATATTTTGACGTCTAAACTATAGCGATCTTGCGAATAGTGTTTATATTTTAAAGGATAATCTATGCAATACGTTATAATCTATCAAATTATATTTGGTGATATAATTTTAGCTTAAGTCATCGATGACCCCTTAAAGTTGTTTGTATATTTCATTTAGAAACTTTAGTAGACCATGTTTCCTATTAGACACTCTAATCTTAGAAAATAAATACCCATTGAACATTTTTGTGATACATAGTAAAAAAACTAAATGTGTGTAAAACACTTGCATATGTTATGTCAAATAACAAATCAAGTGAAGACACGTGGCATTTTTAAAAACAATTTTGAATATAAACAAGTCAAAATTTAAAAACAAAAGCATTCAGAATATTTTTTTAAAAATAATAACGAAATTATGCAGCCCACACCAAATCTCCCCCTTTCTTCTCTTTCCCTACCAATTACTCTTAAAGATATATTATATATGAATTTATTATTTTTATTTCGCTTTATGACTTCTTTCTTATTCCTATCAAAATTGATAGTGTTTTCTTAAAAGAAGGTTTCTTGATTTGTTTATTTTGATTTTGTATTTGTTTTTCTTTTCTTTTTGTTACTAACATCGATTCGTTGGGAAGAAAGAGTTTAGATCGGGACAGTGTGTGGGGCAAGATGAATATGGAAAAAAAATATTTAAATAATAAATTCCATTTTTCTAGCAATGATGATGAAGATGGTGGTCTCCATTGTTTCCGACAAAACCACCGGTATGTTCACATGCCGATGGTAGGGAGTTATCATACCCCATGCCCAGACCTATCATCACGAGACCCTTCACGGGTTGTGGTCTTGACAATGGATCGTGTAGGCATCTGTGGAGTCTAAGCATTAGCCTCTTTAGCAAGCTTCTTAGACCCCTACGCCCAAGTAAAGACCATGAGAACCTTCACGGTCCGTGGTCCTTCACATGACTGTGGGATGGTTCGTAATGAGTTAGGCAGTAGCTCCCCCTCCCCTTCTTGATAGTCCTTGGACCCCCCCCCCCCTCAAGCACTTCTACGTAAGGACCACCAGGGACTTCAAATGTGTTCCTTCATATTGCCCGTGGGAATATCCATGAACAAGGGCCACCAGACCATAGGACTAAGTAAGGACCACGGGAACTTTCAATATCTGTGGTCCTTAAAACTGTCATAGGTAGGGGCCGTGGACCAAACCCCTAGAACCCAGTAAACTCTGGACCAAATGCAACAACCCAGTTTACCGCCTGTGGTCCTTTTCATGGTCCTAAAAGTGGCAGTAGTAAGCCTTGTCAGCAGTTTAAGTCAGGGGTATTTTTATCTTTTCCTATTTCATTAGACCGGTAAATTTCATAGCTTAAAACCTAAACTACATAGATTTTTTTAGTTTTAGCGTAGAAACATAACTAGAACTTATCTATGTCACATCTTTCGTTAATACTTAAAAAATAAGAACCTACTAAGAATAAAGAGGCAACAAAACCCCGGTTCAAGATTGCAACAAAATTCCATCTGTTTAAGCCCAAAAATTTAAAGATTTACCTTTGCAATTCCTTACTATGTATGTAGGTTATCACTAGTGGGTTCCTTTCGCCCATTAGGCCCCAAGATTTCAGTGAGATTCTTAATTCCCTATTATAAACTAGACCTAGGGTTTCTAGAAATTCAACAGATTCTTTGGTTCTTCAATTACTCGTGTTTGGTCAGATATTTCAAATATACATGAATCAATCTTGAATGTATCATTATTAGTATATTAGTATTATTCTAATTTTGCGCATATATTTTGAGTTATCAAGTATATCATCGAAATTTAGTCATAATATATTATTCATTTTATAATTAGGCAGTAGCATAATACCGAGTTAGACTAGAGTCAATCATACATATAGTCCCAGATACCAACAAAGTAGGTTGTAAGTCCCCTTTGTGAGCATCATTTTAGAGATCACTCAAGATTGCATTTACACATTTGGTCGGGTGTATTCGGTCTCCTATATGCGTCATATATACATTGGTATCCATATTTGTCTCATGTGGGTTATTAGTAGCTCCTACACTTCACTCACACTCCATTGTATTGACCACATTTCAGTATAGTCAGTATTTAGTCTTAGCATGTCACCACTTGGTCATTGCATTCAGCTAGCTAATAATTTAGTATCTATATCATGTTTAGATCATACTTTTGCTTGCTTGTTCAATTATGTGTTTATACAGCTTTACTTAATCTTTTATTCTCAATACCTTTCAAGTACTGATGCATACTCTGCTCTACAAATTCTAGTGATGTAGGTTCAAGTTGTCAGCATCTAGATTAGATTTAGATCGATTCCCCATCTTTTTGAACTCCTCATATATAACCATATGAGGTGCATAAGAACGAATAATATCCGAATTAAGCCTACCAATGACTATCTAAATTGTCATCAACCCATCACTAATCCACCTAACCTCTACCACACATTTCCTATGGTCCCCGTTCTACTAAAATACATAGTCCATATCTATCCCTTGATCCTCCTAATACCATGATGAGTCATAGATCTACACTCACTTGAGAACTTTTTTATTCAATATTTAGTGTTCTCAATGCCTAATTATGTTCTTATCTAATGAATGTTTTATGTTATATGGTTATGAAAGCCAATGGAAAATGAAATGATGAAATCACACAAAGCAAGGACAAAAATGTTGAATTTTAGTGAAATCTCAAGTTGAAGATCACCAAAAGAAAAGGGAAAATCACCAAGAAGACCTATCTGCCAAAGTTGATTGTGTTCGATGTAAGAAGTTCAAGTCAAGTTGGTGAGAAATAAAGAAATCAATAATCCACTAAATGAAAAAAGAAGAGTTGATTCTCACCACCGAATGTGATTGTCTTTAAAATTAAAATGAAGGTTTAAAAGGTGAACAAGGTGGTAATCGGTGATTCTCCATATGGGAAATCCGAACTCAGTCAAGTACACCAACTGAGGTTCAAACACCTGAAGCCTAAGACAAAGAAAGGGTAAAATGAAGGACAGGAGTTGATCTATCTAATGTGTTAGGCGATCCCAACGAATGTCATCGAACAAGTGAATATACTTTTTCATATTAAAATTATGCTTTTTATCTAATTCTCTTAATTTTCAGGTTATTGATAACATTTCAATTAGGGATGTTAGCGGTTCAATTTTAATCGGTTATTGGTTAGTACCAAAACCAAACCAATCTACTCAAATTTATAAAACCTTAAAACCAAATCAAACCAAATGAAAAAAATTAATTGGTCTTTTCATTATTATGGATTTGGTTTGGTTTTTCTGGTATATTTGGTTAGAAAGTAATAAACTCTTTAAGGAAATACATATCCAATAGATACAAACACCTAGTACATGAGCAATTTATAGGAAATCTATTATCGCTTCAATTAAGAAATTAAATAAATACTAAATTATCATTACACGAAAAAAATGATTCAACTAAGAGAAAGTGTGACTATATTATGTGAGTTAGGGTAGGTAAACACTAAAGTAATGAATTTTGATGGACTTGGAATTAGGATTGTAATTGTTTTGCCCAAAATTTAAGTGTTGGTCTTGAGAAAATGGTAAAGCTAAAAAGACTTGAGTTAATTAAAGATTAGCAAAATTATATTTTATTTATGTATTATATATAAATAATTATAAAATGTACATATATCATTTATCGGTTCGGTTTGGTTATTTTTGCAACTGTTTTATAGCAAAATTAAAACTAAACCAAATAGTATCGGTCTTCAAAATTAAAAACCATAACTAACCAAGAAAAATATAAGTTTTTTAATCATTTTGGTTCGGATTGCGGTTCGATTTAGTTTTTTAACCACAACCCTGAACAACCCTACTTTTAATTGACATTTTGATAGTTTCAAATTGGATCTTGCAAATACCTGCTTATTATATACACATTATTGGCTAAAACATCACGGGTATATTTATTTTATTTCTATCAGGTGGGGCTAAAGTCTTAAAGTTTAGGGGTGTGATTATGGGGCTGGGTGTTGATTTATTTTAGTGGGTTTTGTGTCTTGCTCTATTTTATTGTTGTAGATTCATAGATTTAATCTATCTATCATGAAATTGATTCACGGGCTAAGGTGTCCAAATTAACCCTAGGCTAGAATTTGATTGATGCTCGAAAGGGATTAATAGAAGTTGTTGAATGGCTTGATGCTTGCAATTTAATATTGGTTACTATAGTTTGCTGAAGATAATAATTGTATACTAGTCTTGATCACTATATCTCCTCGAAATATGGATTTCAGTAAGTAGTGGGTTGATTTGTTATTTGCATAAATGAGATTGTAAGGAGGATTAGGCTATGATACATTGAGATTAAAAGAAAATCAATCTCATTAAGTATTTCCAAGCTTATCCATATTTTTTTTGGTATCTTTTGAGAATGCACATTGACCCCTATTTATCATCATTGTCAACCCCCACATCCGTAGATTGTCTCTTACTTGCATGATATGTGTTCCTAGTTTAACGGTGATAATTGATATCTATTTCCTTTCATTAAATTTAATGGAATAATCCACCTTTTTCTTCTAATTTCTGCAAAGAATTGGCTGCTTTCCTAATTTTCTATTTGAACTCTTTGCACTATATAACTCCATGTCGGATTCAACCCTGACTCTTTGTTGGGTTTTTATTGTAATGATCAGTTATTGTTATAATTATTTTGAGGTTAACTTGAGCGTTATAAAAAATAACATTGTTTCCTAGGAGTGATGCCTAATAATTCAAGTTGTGAAGTTAGTTTGTGAACTCATTTATTTGTATTAAATTACTTATTTGGTATTTTTGTTGTGTTTATTCGTAGGTGGAAACATGAGTCGAGATGGAATTGACGATGCTAGTCACTATGCGCAAAATGATAATTTTTTAGAAATGGATGACATGAATCCCAATGTTATCAAGAGAAATGGAGGTCTTGATATGAATACCCCCATGATTATCTTTAAAAGTTTATGAATACGTGTGAGACTCACTTTTCAAGGTATTTCACAATAATCAATGTGGTTGAGGTTGTTCCTTTTTTCCTTGTTGAAACAAGCTACTAAATGGTTGATCGAGCTACCGCCAAATTTCATCACTTAATGGGATGAATTGACTGAGGCATTTCTCATAAGGTCCCCCTCCCCTTCAAAAATGATAAAACTAAGGGGCGACATTCAAAATTTCAAAAGATTAAATGGAGAACATATTCATGAATCATGGATATGTTTTAAAAGGTGACTATTACAATGTCCAAATTGTGGTATCCTAGATAAGTTGTTGATTCAATGCTTCTGTAGATGCTATGCTATAGAGTGAACAACGGGTTGGAGGACCATCTTATCTAAGGGGGAATGGTGAGGCAGTTGTAGTGCCTTCAAAGGTACTTGACGATATGACAAAAACCAATCGAGGTTGGCACACTATTGGATATCGCGAGTCCCTTCAATAACTGGGGATGACAAAATGAAAAACAAAAGTGAAAAATTGAGTGTGTGATGAATGCATAGCTAAATTGACGATTCAATTGGTGATTTTGTCAAAGCATGTCATGGAAAGTGGTATGATATCTTTTAATTCTATTGATATAGTTCATGGGAGTACTACATTTAGGATTTCATGCAATGAAAATATGAAATGAAGAGGCAGACAAAAGGTGGGGTTTTGGGTAAGTTATCCAAAGCTTACCAGAAATCAAGGTTGGAATGGGAGTAGTGATGGTAGTTGAAAAGATCTTGATTAGTGTGATAGAAGGGAAATCTAGGAAGGAAGTGTCATAATTTAAAGTACAACTTAGACATGAAAAAGCATTTAATACCAGGAGAGTCCTTACACAACTCACTTGACATTCATATACACAATATAATAGATGAAATTAAAGATTCTCATATGAATAAAAGAGTCTGACATTAAAGCGGAAATCTATCATAGTGTTCACAAGCCATTATGTTACAAACAAAAATGGTCAAGACGTAACCTGTTGTCGTGCCCCAAGCCTACACCCTGGGCAAGACTGACATTCAAGAAATATTGATGGCCCCAAGTAAACCCTTAGCCTGGCTTAACTCTTAACGGAAGACTAACTCATGATAAAAATACTTAAATGAAAGTAAATTGAATTACTCAATAGATAAGTTAGAATGTATTAAAATAAACAGTCACTAGACAAAGTGGCAACTCAAGTCTCAAACATAACTGAAATGGAAAGACTCAAGAACTAATATCAACTACTTTCTATGAAGCCTCTAAACAACTGAGATAGACATTGGGACAAAACCCACAACATCCTAATGAACTAAAATACTAAAAGCAATAAAAGGGGATCCTCCAGAAGCAAGGAGGCTCACCAAGAAACTCTGAAACTCAACTAGAATCAACGATACGCTGGATGATGATCCTGGTTATATATATATTCATCATAACAACGATGCAAGATAAAAAGCGCAAGTACGTTGAATTCATGAGTAGGCGAGGGGAATTCTAAAATTATACATAATCTTGAAAAGAACTGAAAGAAAAAACCTGGTCTCAACTTAACTCATTTAAATATATAGCAGTATAAATAAGTGCAGTACAAAAAAAATATAAACAGCGATAGCAACTCTGTATATTTAGAAATATAATAGTAATTATGTATGTACGCAAAGATACAATATAAACTCTGGAATGTATATAAAAATACATTTATATATGTGTATATAATAATACAAAATACTTTTATGGGAGTTTCTCTAACTGAAAAGCATCACTTGAGAGTTATTGTGATGATACAACCTTTTGCCTCACACTTCCAAGGACGTCTTATACCTTGTCGAGCTTATAAAACCTGACTACTAAGTGGATCCACTAGTCTGCTAAAAAGCACTAATGAATCATCTTAAAAGTGTGACCCTTTTCTACCAATGTTGTTTACATAGTTTATGGAAGCTATGAGTTATCTAAACTTCCCCCCCCCCCCCCATATTGATGCTCAATACTACTCCGAAAATATAATACTAGCTCTTTTGTTTAATAACATAACTCTTTTTTTGGCTTGATATAATTTTTCAAAACTCATCTCAAAGGATCTTTTTTGTAAATCAAAGTTTTCTCTGTTTCTTAGTTGTGAAAGCATTTACACTTTACTGAAAACATCTTTACTCTTTCGGAATACATAGTCCCGATATACTCTTTTGAAGAAATTAACTTCAATCTTTGATCTTTACTCTACTTAAAACTCAATTCCTAAAACAAAGTTAAAACTTTAGTAACAGAATTTCGAAAAATTCAATGATCTTATCTTAACTTTCCTTGAATTGAATTGTAGATTCAAGGTTCATGATCTCATGTTGCAGATGATTTCATGTTGTTTAGACGTACCTTATAGTGTAAGAATCAACTACAAAACTTAGGTATGTTTCAAGGAAACTTGTAGAGAAAGAAATAGGAAAGGGTAGGATACCTAGCCTCCCTAGCGCGGGGCGCCAGAGGCAAAACTATAAAACTGAAGTTGGGGTGCACAGGCTGGCGCGGCGCCCCAAAGCCCCAACTACAGAAAACTTTATGGGGCACTCTAAGTGGCGTGTCCCTCGCCCTTTTTCCCCAGAATTTTGATGAATTTCCTTTATCAATTTCAACTCTAAACTCTCTAGATTGAATTGGGTCTTTCCCTAAACACGTAGATTCGACTACATAACAAAATATATGTGGAATATATTTTTTAAAAGGCCTAATTTCACGAATTTGAATTAAGAACTTTTATAAAATTTCAACAATCAAGAACCCAATAGAAACTGCAAACAAATGCATCAACAACTCAATTTGTATACTTTCAAGAACATAATTTCACTGAATAAAATCATGATTGGTGTGTGGGTGTACTAACCCAACACTATGTGGTCTCACATACCTCGTAGAGATTAACCCTTGGAAAAATCCACAAGCAAATCTTTAAGAACTTGGCGATTCCTTGCTTATTCTTCTCTTTTCTCCTCTTCTTTTCACTTCTCTCAAAACCTTAACTTATTTTCAATAGCGTAACTGAATCCAATCAGTTTAGAGCCCAACATAATTAACAAAAATGAATTAATTAATTGAATAATAAAAATACCGTAATACCCTTCTTAAATTCGGCTTTGGCTTTCCTTATATTAGAAAGCCCAACTTCAAATGGATATATCTCACTCATACAAACTCAAAACTGAGCAAACTCAGTGTTGGAAAGATAATTCAAAGATTTTTCCTATAGTATCTTATAGTTTCTAAATCATTCTAATCTAGGAGTTATGGTTCTTTGAATTTTACCCAAAACTTATACAATACGTAACTTTGTCAAACTTTCCAAATTTAATTATTTCCAAAACGGGTTCTTTTTATTCTAGCCCTTTCTAAAGAGGAATATTACAATATCTCCCCCTTGTGAACATTGGTCCTCAAATGAGATTACTTTTAGCAATCTAAGGGTGTAACATCTATCTTTTAGCTCAAACACCAACAAACAAAATGTAAATACAATATGCCAACTCGTAATAAATGCCAAGAAAAGGATTAGTACCTTAATTTGAAACTTCTCTGGATTCTAAGAGATGTGGGTACCTCTTCTTCATATTCTCCTCATCTTCTCAAGTTTTCAACTTGTAACTTGACGGTCTACAATCTGAACAGGGATATCCTCATGAGACAAGTTGTCTTTACTACCATTATCTTCAATAGGTATGATAAGTGAAGGATCGTCCATGCAGTTTTTTAACATGGAGATGTGAAATACTTGATGAACTGATGCAAACGTTGTGGTAGATCAAATCATAATCTACATTACTGGTACTTTTGGATAATTTCTATGTTATATACCGGAGACTAAGTTTTCCCTTCTTACCAAATCTCATAACACCTTCATCCTGAAACTTTCAAGTATGTCCAATCATATACTTCAAACTCTGACTCTCTTCTCCTAACTATGAGTTTCCTCCATGATCCTCTCTTGTAGCCCATCCACCCTTGGTACACACAACCTACCTTGATTCCTCAACACATTATCTCTCCTTGTTCAAAAGCTATATTTTTGCTTATGAACATTTGCTTTCAATCCAAAAAGATAGGATCTTGATCTTGCTTTTATTCACCTCTAATACAAATGATGATTCAACCCCATTCATCACCACTACTCCTTTTGTGAAATCAATTAGGCAAACTCATAATCATGCAATCTATGCACATATTTTAATAGTTCTTTCTTCTCTTCCTCAACATGAGTCGTACTACTCATAGGCAACCTACTTAAGACATCAAAAACAACATTATCCTTACCTTGGTGATAGAGAATACTCATGTCATAATCCTTGAGAAATTCTAAAATGCTCCTATGTCTAAGATTAAGATCTTTCAGAGTAAACACATACTAAAGACCTCCTTGTAATTAGTGAATACATCTACATCAACACCATAAAGATAATGACGCTATATTTCCAAACAAAAAATTATCGCAGACAACTCTAGGTTATGGATTGAGTAATTCTTCTTGTGAACTTTCAATTGTCTAGAGGCATACACTACATCAAAAATAATCATTAGCGGCAATTAATTCTGAATTGCCTCTAAATATGTATTTTCAGGGGAAATTAGCACAATTTATATATGTACCTAAATCTTTTAGCGACATAGGTTCTAATGTCACTTAACTAATGTCGGCAAACACTTTAGCACGCTTTATTAATATCAATAGTTATTGTCACTAAAAATTATTTTTGCTGTAGTGATAAGCTATAACTTTTCCATTCTGAATTAAGACAATCCAAACGTCATTTAGACGCATCAAAATATACCATAGAACCTTGTGTACCTTCTAGTAAGGTCAATACTGGGGAAGTGGTCAATCTCTTTTTTAAATCCTAAAAGTTTTTCTCGCAAACTTTATGTTATGAACCAGGGGTACCCTCTATATGTAACATGGAGTACTTGACCCAAAAGGAGTATCATACAAGCCCTTATCAAATCATGAACATATTGTAGTATAAAATATGGATAAATTTAAAACTTTTACAATCGAGTTCATTTTATCAAAAGTAAGCAGAAGTTTTTTGTACTTTGTCTCAAACAACCTAATCCACTTCATAATAAACTCTTAGGCCACAGCTCATAAAAATATTCTCAAAACATAAAAAAATTATATGAAGTAAAATAATGGGTTTGTCCTCAAATCTACGAGGATTCACCAAATATTCAACTTTTCTTACTTCATAGAAACCTAGCCTCCAAAAAAACTCAATCTCCAAAACCCTACATTTGATTTGAATATAGACAAAGTATGTGTTAGTACAAAATGTACTAAATATGTTATCTAGCATAATCATAAGACCATAAGACAAGGGTTAGTGAAGATGAGACATCATCCAAAATCATAACAAATGTCTCATGAAACATAAACCACAATCATAAAAGAAAATATCATCATAATAAGCAAAGTCTCCAACATAAGCATCATAGAAACACTTTAGACTCTTAGTCACCTATACCATAAGAGAACTATCCTCAAATAACCTAAAAAGCATACATGTGCAAAGTATGAATAGCATCCCATAATACCATCCAAGCCATGTATCCCTTTTTGTTCATATTAATCATAATCTATATACATGGTTTAATCTTTAAGATTTTCTACCATAAGGACACCGTATCTGTAACAAACATCAAAGCATACTTTTGCAATGCATGAGAGGCATACCATACTACCCCTCACACTAAGCATCACCTTAAAGTCATCCTAGTCATTTCACCTTCATTTGGTCTCATTATTGACTTACTACATGTAGACAAGGTAATTATCATCTTTAGTCAATCATATCTTGGAAGTCAACTACAGCAACAATCCAAGCTAAGTGTATACTATACAAGAGAACTCTTCATAAGTTGCTTCAATTCATACTTGTGAATGTATGAATAATATCTCATACTACTATCCATACTAAGTACCACTTTAGGATATCATACATACTTCTTATTTGGGAACTAGTCCCTCTTTACTATTTATCATTAGTCATTTAAGGTACTTATCTATTAGTACAAGGAAAGTCAGAACACATGAATGGATCCTATTTCCCAATTCAAGGCTACCAAGAAATAATACCCTGATAGGCTAGACCATGCTATCATATTGCTAACATAACTAAAATATACTAAACTAACTACCTTGGAATATATATTAACATGCAAGTCCAAGCTAATCTAGGAAAGATAAAAGTGTTTCATCCTAGCTATCATGAAATAGTCCTAGTCCAACTCAGTCATGTTACCCTTAAAATCACATTATGATGTTATTGAAAGCTACCCTTAGAGGAGTGTGATTCTCAAACCTAAGATACCCTTAGGAGAGTGTAATTCTCAATCCTAAAGCTACCATGAAATGTTCTTGGACAAACCAAGACATTCTACCTTGAAGGCATCCTAATGATGCTAGTTCAAGCTACCCTTATGAGTATAGATACTCAATCATAGGATACCATGACTATACCTAACTCAAGATACCATGAAATTCATCTTATAATGCCTAGTAAAGCTACCCTTGGGAGAGTATGATTCCTCAATCCCAAGCTATCCTTAGGAGAGTATGATTCCTCAATACTCATCTATCAATATTGGTTTTATATTGCCAAGTCAATATTTACCTGAAGGGAGCATATGCCACAACTTAAATCTAACCTAGATTAAAAATCTTTGATTTATTTTAGGTTACTAAGTCAATGTAGAATCATTATATGTGATGGAACCTTGGATCTCCTAGCATATTCATGCCTAAGTGTGTAGAAGATAAACAATACACAACAAGATCCCATAATGTTGGGTTTACCCCCAAAGACCTAACATTGATGTCTACTAGACCTATACTTAAGTTTTACTTCTTACTATCATCTTTATACCTAGATTTCAATGTATTCTAAACATATTCTTTATAACTAGGTGAGTGTAGTCATATTTGATCATAAAAGTTCGATTTTATTTTCACAAGTCATGATCCTTCATATATTCAGTTTATGATTATATGTTCCTAACCTTGAAAAATTACTACATATGACATTGATATAAGAATATCACCTATGAACCTTAGATTTCACCTTTCATGGCATAAATCCACATAATATCACATTCATCACTAGACTAGGGTTTACCATACAAATAACATAAATTCATCATAACATTATAATTCAATGTTAATACAATCATAATTAGGTCTTATCCAATAGATTGGAAACATACCTAAGCCCTACCCACAATGTAGAAGGAAACCCTAGCTAGATTGGGTTTTGACTTCACAATTGAGGGAAACCTAGGGGGATCTAGGGGTCGAAGAACCCATATATTAATAAGATATACATAAATTCAAATCCCTAATCAAGCTTGCATAAATGGAGTAAAATATGCCCTACTATCTTCTTCACTTCTAGAGAGAGAATTTATGTGAGAGAATTTGAATGTTTTGAAGAATTAGTTAAATTATTTATTTTAGGGGAATATTAAGCTTAGATAGGTGGTTAAATAACTAATTGACTAACCTCACCAAACCCCTAATAAATTAACTACTTAACCCCTAATCCCCTCACCTAAAACTAAACTTGGAAAATCTGCCCCACTACGACTCACCCACCCACGGACTGTGGGTGGGTCTACGGACCATCCTGCACCTTCATAGGTGTTGTTAAGTGGCCTAAAGTTGCATTCCTTCATAGTACTTGACCCACGTTTGGATATACCGAGCGTGGATGGACCTACGCCGCGTAATTTCCATCCACAATGCACAAAAATTTTAAGATTTAGGGACTGTTATTGGGGTCCCCCTCAAGGGCAAATTGGGGATCAAACCTCAATGTATGGTCCCTGAAAACTCCATTATAAGTATGGGAATCCTTTTAAAGACTTTTAATCCTCATACCATACTCCAAAACTCTTACAAAAAGTTATAGAACTCTTTAGTTCAACCAACTAATTTCCGATGCATAACACTTCACACCAATGAAACTTCACTGTTTTTGGGTCAACTTGGTCAAAGGGAATGAAATAGATGACAACCTCTTTACGAACCTTTTATAGTATCCAGCCAACCCCGCAAAACTTCTAATATCAGATGGAGATGTGGGTTTATGGCAATTCTTCACTGCCTCTATTTCTAGGTATCAACTCTAATTCCATTGTCGGAAATAATATGGCCTAAGAACTCCACACACTCAGGAAAAACTCGGACTTAGAGAACATACCATAACACTCTATATCCTTTAGAGTCTGGATAACTATTCAGAAGTGGCTAGCATGATATTTCTCATTCCTCAAATAGATTAGAATGTCATCAATGAAAATGAGTATAAACGTATCTAAATAACGTTTAAATACTCTATTCATAAGGTCCATGAATGTTGCAGGCGCATTAGTTAAGTCAAACGACTTGACAAGATACTCATAATGACCATAAACAATCTTGAAATTTGTCTTTGGAATGTCACATCCTCTTACTCTTAACTAATGATAGCTTGATAAGAGATCTATCTTGCAAAACAAGTGGCACCCGAAAGTTGATCAAAAAGATCATCAATTCCCAAAAGAGGATACTTATTTTTTATGTTAACCTTGTTCAGCTGATGGTAATCTATACATATTCTCAGAAAATAATCCTTCTTTCTCACAAATAAGACCGCATACCCAAGGGGAGACACTAGGTCAAATAAAACCTTTATGTACGAGATGTTTCAACTGCTCATTTAGCTCTTTTAAATCTATTGGTGTCATTCTATAATGCAAACTAGATATAGGATGAGTATCAGGAAGAATAGCTATACCAAAGACTATTTCTCTCACATGATGGACTTTGGGAAGATCATCTGGAAAGACTTTTGGGAAGTTCTTTACTATTGAAACTGGCAGGATAGAAGGAATCTGAACACTAAAGTCATTAACTCGGACTAAGTGATAGACACACCCCTTGAAAACTACCTTCCTTGCCTTACATTACGAAATCAAATAACCCTTAGGAAGCGTTGAACCAGTCTTCCACTCGATAACTAGCTCATAAGGAAATTGGAATTTAACAACTCGATTTTTACAATCAACTGAGGTATAACAGGAATGAAGTCAGTCCATAACAAGAACAACATGAAAATCTACCATGTGTAACTCAACTAAATCAGCCATGGTGCTCTTGTTATTGACGAAAATGATACAATAATGATACGCTCTCTCTGCTAGAGTAGACTCACCAGCAAGTGTATAAACACTAGAGGGGTCACTAAGTTTCTCAGGAAGAAAATCAAAATTCGTGGAAACATAAGGAGTTACAAAGGATAAACTCACTCTTAGATCTATCAAAGCACAAAGATCAAAGTTAAAGGTATTTATCATACAAGTGATTACATATGGTGATTTCTCCTACTCTTGGCAACTAATGATAGCATAAAGATGGTTTGATTCTCCTTCTTTCTTCGCATCTACTCTCTCTTAGAGGATGATCCATGCCCTAAAGTAGCTCATCTATATTCAGCTCTGTCTAGTGGATAAACTAAAGAAGAGTAGGCAATGTTTCCCCCTTTATCATTTCCCTTCCTATTCTTTGGACACTCTCTCATAAAATGATTGTTCTAGGAACACTTGAAACAACCAATGGAGACATCACAACATATCCCTGTGTGGTTCCTGCCATACTTAGCACATGAAGGACTGTGCCATACTACTTTAAAAATAGGTACGTTTAACTCTAAAATTTTGAGTATTTTACTCACCTTTGTTCTTTAGTGCAGGAATCCTAGTGATGATGGAGCAAATCCCTTTTGTTACTATTTGAAGAAAGATCGGTTGGCATTACTCTTTTGTTGCTAGGACTCATTCCCTGATGTCTTAGCCATCTTATTCTTAAACTCGTCTCTATATTTCTTTCAGCATAGCTGCCTTTCCTTCCTTACTTGAAATGCGAGAAAACCCAGCAATGAATAAACTCATCATGCTTCTCATGTCATCAACCCTCTCTAAAGCATAGCGATAAAGTTGTGTGAACTTCAGACTATACTCATGAACGCTCAAACAATCCTACTTAAGTGTGAGGAGATCTTGTACCTTTGCTTTTCTTAGTTCTCGGGGAAAGAAATGCCACAAGACGGCATCCTCAAAATAAGCCCAACTCAATAGTTGTGCACCCTCGGCTTGGTTCATCTTCCATTGATCAAACTAGATTCTAGTGACACCCTTCATTTGGTATGAAACTAGTTCCACCATCTCAATATCAACGGCATACTTCAAAAACCTTTTGTAGCCCCTCAACAAAGTTTTTTGGATCCTCAATAAAACTTGAACCCGTGAAGCATGGTGGATTCGTCCTTAAGAACTCACAGATCCTTGAAGTATGAGCCACTTCCTGTCGATTCTATCTTTGTTGCCCATCTTGGTTGGTCATAACTCGAATGAACATCTGCATAGCCTTACAAAACTCAGCATTAGTAACCTCTCCTTGGGGTTTCACTTCTTGTGCATTAGGTACCCCTTTTTCATGTGATTCAACAGTCCTTCTAGATGGACGACCTCACAAAGCTCTTCGTGGAGGAATGATTTGAAAGACACATGCAAGCACGAGTTAGAAATAAACTATTTTGAGATCAACTCTATTACATTAAATAATTATGAAAGAAGTGAGAAAATTTCTAAGTGTCATAGCCTCCTAATCATAGATGTGGCATGCTTCACAATGATAACTATGATTTTATAGACACGATTTCATAGACTCCCTAGACTCTTGAAGTCGAGGCTCTGGTACAAAGCTTGTCATTCCCCGAGCGTCCCTTGGCCTGGCTTATCTTTGAGCGGAAGAGTTACCCATGAAAAAAATACTTTTAAAACTGATATTAGTCATATTTATATGCCTATAGTACTAATTATTCACACATTTAAGCTTAGTTAGAATTAAATATGTGCTAGTTTATAGTCTTATCGAGTTTTTTGTTTATTTATGAGCTAACTGATGTGATTAGTTGTGTAGGTGAGATTAAGTAAAGAAACTAGCACAAAATGTTACATTAGGAAACACAAGAGATCCATATTAAAAGGAAGCAAGAAAAAAAAGTGAAAAAATATTACTCCAAGGCATTTCTATATCCTGTCCACAAAGTGGAGACGAATTATAATTTGGGGCACGAAAATTAAAATTTAGGTAGTCTTCTATGTATTATCCACGTTGCAGAGACGTAGTATAATTTTGGTTGAAAATTTTTGTTTTGAGGTAGAGTGGTCTGTAGCAATCCCAAGACGTGGAGAAGAGAAAAACTGCGCAGATGGAAGTGGAAGATGCCTCCGCGTCGCACCATCTGCACCTTATTTTGGCCGTTTTGACTTATAGAATAAATAGGTCATTATTTTATTTTATTCATTATTCTTTTTCTGGGTTTCAAAAAATAACGAGTTGGGAGTAAATTTTCATTAGTTTTAGGGTTATTTCTTGAACTCTTTTCCTTTCGATCTATTGATAATCTAAATCATTGCTTGATCAAGTATCGGATTATGAGTAGCTAAATATCCTAGCTATAGGGTTGTTACTACAGGAAAATTTTAATCTACTAATTTTGTTATTGAGTAAATGTCTCTAATCAAATGAATCTTTCTTATATTCTTATTTTTCGTATTTTGTGACTGATCACCATTGAAAGAATTTTGTTGTTGAAATTGAACTTGGGAGAGAAATAAAAGGATAAAACATGAGTCATAAGGAACATGATTAATTCTAAATAACTAGATTTAATTTGTATCTAGGATAAGGATATACCTAGAAATCATGCTTGGGTCACCATACAGGAAGAAATCGTAATGGCCGGTACTTAATACATCCTATACCCACTCAACTATGTAGTTAGGGTGTTATTTATCGTAGGCAATTAGAGTTCAGAAGACCATGATCATACATTTATCCATGTGATTCGTTGATTTGATAGTTGATAATTACCTATATAAATGATATAGTTTTCATGAATCCTAATAGATGTTACAGCTTTCGACTTAACCCAAATCATTGTTTTAAACCCTTGAACTTGAATTGCGTTTTATTACATTTTGATACAATCTTAGAAGTAGAAAATAAATAACCTTTGCAATCTTGAATACACTTGTCTTTAGCTGAAATTTAGAGAAATTAAGTGATTCTAAGTGTAAGTCCTTTTTGGGTACGATACCTTGCTCTTTAAAGAGCCACATTAATATTTGAAAGATTTGAAAATTTCCGAAGAAGACCAGCTTATTTGGTCCTTCTTGTTTCTAGTGAACCAACATCTCCAGCAAAAAGAGTCAAGGAAGAAGAACCTGAAACAATGGATGAGTTGAGAGTAAGAGATGTAGCAATCCCATGTCCTACCAATGTGAAATCAGGCATTCAGAAATCTGAAGCTTACGGAATGTTTGAATTGAAATAGAGTATGGTTCAAATATTACACATTAATGGGCAATTTCTTGGTATGCCGCACGAGGATATAATAGTTCACAATAAGAATTTCTTTGAGATAAGTGATACATACATTCCATCTGGAGTGAATGTGGATTATTAAAGCTCACTTTATTCCTCTTTTCTCTGCTTGGGGAAGAAAAAATGGCTAAATTAGAGGCTGCAAACTCACTCACCACTTGGAATGATCTAACACAGAAATTCCTCATCCAATTTGTTCCATCTAGAAAAATAGCTAAGTTCAGGAGTGACATCTTGAGCTTTTATCAAAAACTGGGAGAGAACTGGGACTGGTTTGAATCGATGTTGATGAGCTACCCACATTATCATCAATCAATGAGGTGTTGGTCCATACATCACTGAAGGATTAGAGCCTAACACCAAGATTCTACTTGATTCAGGTGCAGGTGGTCAGGATTTGGAGAAGACATATGCTAAACTATTCACCTTGTTGAACAGAATCTCTCATGATAACCCTGAATGGAATGGAGGAGGAATGAAACATGTGATTCAGAAAACTGCAACTATGTTAAAGGTAGATGTTATGACTGCCTTAACTGCACATATTGTTGCTATAAATAATATAATGAACACCCACTTCAGTAATTTAGCATTGGGCCAACAACCCATATAGGTATATAGAGTTCAACAATCACCATCTTTTGTCTGAGATATGTGGTGGTGATGTCCATAGCGCAGAGGTATGTGGTGCAACCCATACTTTATTAATTTTGTAGATAATTCCCTTCAAGGAGAAGGCTAACAAAACTACGGGAACTCTTATAACCCAAGTTCGCGTAACCACCCAAACTTTTCTTGGGTGGAAATCAAAATGAGAGTCAAGCATAGAATAACTATAGATTCCAAGGAAATACACAGGGGTACCAACCACAGGCCCAAAAAGAGCAGCTGAATAAGCAATTCAGAAACATAAGTGTGGAGGATATGCTGAAAAAATCAGGGTTGATCACGCCCAGTTAGCCACTAATGTGAGAAATAATCAGTTGGCTACACAAAATCTAGAGAAGCAATTCGGGCCTAGATAATGCCCAAAACTCACAATCACAAGGAGTTTTTCCTGGTAACATTAACCCAATCCCAAGCATGTAAATGCAGTAGGTACTCACATTGGTTTAGAATTGGAGGAATTAGCTCCTAAAAAATGAAACACTGATGTTGTGAGTAAAGAGAGTAAACCCGATAAGGACGAAGTTGTTGCACAGGAAGAAAGAGTGCAACCAAATGTGAAACAACCTCCTCCATTCCCTCAAAAGTTCAACAAATAAAAGGAGGATGAATATTTTGGTAAGTTCTTCTCCCTTTTGAAACAAGTTCACATTAATTCTCCATTGGTAGATTTTTTCAAGGTATACCCAGGTATGCTCAGTATACGAAGGAGATGATGGAAAATAAAAGGAGGCTAAAAGAGTATGAGACCATTGCACTTACTAAAGAGTGCAGCTCTAGAATCCAAAAGAAATTTCACACTAAACTGAAAGATCTGGGTAGCTTTATGGTTCAGATCACTATAGGATAGAGCATTCATCTGTGAGGATTATGTGGTCTAGGATCCGGCATAAATTTGATGTTAACTTCTCAGTAAAAAAATTTGGGGTTCGGTTGTACTAAGCCTAGTACCATTATCTTGTAGTTGGAAGATATATTAGTAGCTAGACCTGAAGGTGTTGTAGAAGATGTGTTAGTGCAAGTGGGATTAGAAATTTTCCTAGTAGATTTTCTTGTACTGAATTTTCATCCTGATGTTGAGGTCCCATTCATCTTAGGAGACTGTTCTTAGCGATCAGGCGGGCTATGATAGATTTAGCAGTGGGGCAACTTACTATGCGAGCACATGATAAAGTGGAGGTGTTCGACGTATATAAGTGTATAAGATAATAGTTGTGTATGAGGAGATCTCTTTCATAAGTGTAATAGATTTAGAAGTTGAAGCTCGCTACATTACATGTAAGGACCCTCTAGAGCGAGTGTTAGTGGGGGATATTAATGATGGAGATGGTGAGGCACAAAATATTGTGCAATTTCCTAATGTGGCAGTTGTAAATTCACCTAGAGATTTATGGGAGACTCTGAATAGGGTGTTGGGTCCTCCACGCAAGACCTCCATTGAAGAAGCACCCAAGCTAGAGTTAAAAGCATTTCTAGCCCACCTCAGGTATGCATTTTAGGGTGAAGATAAAACTTTATCGATTATTTTGTCTGCAGCATTGTCTAATGAACAGGTGGAAGAAGCATTAATCATCATAAAAGATAAAAATAGTTTTGGGGTGGCAAATATCCAACATCCATGATATTAGTCCCGTGCTATACATGCATAAATATACATGGAGGAAGGTCTTAAGTCGAGTGCACAGCATCAATGGAGATTGAATCCATTGATAAAGGATGTGCTAAGAAAAGAGATTATCAAGTGGTTAGATGTAGGAATTGTGTATCCAATACCATTCAACAAATGGATAAGTCCAATACAGTGTGTCTAACAAGGGAAGAATGACAGTGTTAAAAAATGAGAAAAAATGTGTTGATCCTTACAAGAACAGTGACTGGATGGTGGACCTGCAAAGACTACAAAAAGTTAAATGGCACCACCTGAAAGGACCATTTTCTAATACCTTTCGTTGATCAAATGTTAGATAGGTTGGCTGGCCAGTAGTACTATTGGCTCCTTGATGGTTATTAAGGGAAGACTGCGTTCACTTCCTATATGGTATGTAGGTGTTCAAGAGCATGCCATTCGGCTTGTGCAATGCCCTAGCCAGATTTCAGAGATGTATGATTGAAATCTTCAATGATATGGTGAATGATTTTGTTGTAGTGTTCATACATGACTTCTCGGTGTTTGGTGAGTCTTTTGAACTTTGTTTGACTAATATTTATAGAGTTTTTCCTATGTGAAGAGACCAATATGGTGCTGAATTGGATGACGTATCACTTTCTGGTTAGAGAGGGAATTGTGTTGGGCACAAGATCTCCAAAAGTGAGATGGAAGTGGAAAAAAGCTAATGTGGTAGTTATTGAGAAGTCGTCACCTCCCATCACTGTGAAAGGAGTGTGAAGCTTCCTCGGAAATGTTGGTTTCTACAGGAGGTTCATCAAGGACTTCTCTAAGACTGCAAAACCTACGTATAGCCTCTTAGAGAAACAGATGAAGTTTATATTTGATGAAAAGTGTGTCCAGACATTTGATTTGCTAAAAAAGAAGTATATTGAAGCTCCCATTTTGATTGCTTCGAATTGGGAGCTTCCATTTGAGCATATGTGTGGTGTCAGTGACATAGTAGTTGGGGCAGTGCTAGGGCAGAAAAAATGTAAGATATTCCACTCCATCTATTAAGCAAGAAAGACACTTGATTCAACTCAATCAAACTATACTGTTAATGAGAAGGAGATGTTGGCATTAGTGTTCACATTTGACAAGTTCATATCATACTTGGTGGGAACAAAAGTTATAGTATGCATTGATCATGGTGCAATCTTGTATTTGTGTAACAAGAATGATGCAAAGACAAGGTTGATTAGGTGGATTCTGCTTTGCAAAAGTTTGATCTAGAGATAAGAGACAAGAAGGGAACTAAGAACCAGATAGTTGACCATGTGTCCATACTGGAGGATTCAACTCATGTAAAGAATGAGGGGCGGATTCATGAAGAGTTTCCTGATGATCAATTTCTTGCTTAGGATATTGCTTTAGTTCTTTGGTATGTTTATATTGTGAATTTTCTAGTGAGTGATTTGTATCCATTTGGGGCCTCGACATATCAAAACAGAGAATAAAGTATGATGCACACTTCTATATATGGGATGAGCCCTTCATATTCAAGAAAGGACCTGATCAGATTATGACAAGGTGTATAGCTAAACAAGAGGTGACACAAGTGTTGGAGAGTTGTCACTCTTCACCATATGATTGACACCATGGAGGCAAACGAACTGCAGATAAGGTATTGCAATCTAGTGTCTTTTGGCCTACTCTATTTAAATATGTTGCTTTGTTTGTAAAAGTTTGTGGTTAGTGTCAAAGGATAGCACCATTTTTAGATTGCATGAGATGCCATTGATAAACATAATGGAGGTTGAGATATTTGATTTATAAGGGATAGACTTAATGATACCATTCCCATCATCCCATGGTAATCAATACATCCTAGTCGTAGTGGACTACGTCTCTAAGGATGCGGTGGCACTACAATCTAATGAAGAAAAAGTGGCTGTGAAATTCATCCGGAAACACATCTTCACCAGATTTGGAACTCCAAAGGCTATGATCACTGATGGAGGTATGCACTTTATTAATAATTTAGTGCATAATCTGTTAGCGAAATATAGAGTGAGACACAAAGTGGCTATAACATATCATCCATAAACTAGTGGGCGGCTGGAAGTGTCAAATAGGGAGGTCAACCAGATCGACAAAAAGACTATGAATGACCAAAGAATATATTGGGCTATCAACCTAGACGATGACTTGTGTTCATATCGTACTGCATACAAGGCACTGATAGGAAATTCTCCTTATCGAATGTTGTTCGGAAAAACTTATCACCTACCAGCTGAAATGGAGCATAAGGCATATTGAGCAACCAAAAAGCTGAATCTGGATGTTGAGTTAGCTGGAAGGAAGAGAAAAATAAAGCTACACAAATTAGAGGAGTTCAGGTTTCACACCTATGACAAACCTCATGTGTCTAAGATTTAGCTCGTTTTGAGTAAATACATATCGGATGCTCTTTTGATCCGTGAATATGTAAACATGAACACCATATAAGTAGTGGCGCCATATCTTCAAGGCAAACAGTACTGAAGCCAATTCTAAGTCATGAGTTGGATTTTTCTCATTAACCTTCAAAAGTCTGGAGGCATAAGTTGTCACATTTCCATTCTGCATCAACACATAGCCCAAACCAACTCTCGATGCATAACAGTACACCACAAAATCTTGAGTACCCTCTAGTAAGGTCAAAACTAATCTCTTTTTCAATTCCTGGAAGTTTTTCTCACAAGCTTCATTCCATTGAAACTTGATTATCTTCTGAGTTATCTTGGTCAAAGGAGACGGTATAGACGAAAACCATTCAACAAATCTCCTATAATACCCAGCCAAACCCCAAAAACTCCTTATATCTGTTGGAGATGTGGGTTTAAGCGAACTCTAAACTGCTTCTATCTTCTATCTATCAACTCTAATACCATCACCGAAAAGTATATGGCCCACTAATTCCAAAGACCTAAACAAAAACTCACACTTTGAGAACTTGGAATATAGTTCCTTATCTTTGAAAGTCTGTAGAACAATCCTGAGGTGACTAGAATAATCTTCTTCATTTCTTGAATAAACCCGTATGACATCAACAAAGACGATGACAAACAGATCTAAATAAGGTTAGAAGACTCTGTCCATCGAATCCATGAATGTTGCAGGCGCATAGATCAACCCAAAGGACATAACCAAAAACTCATAATGCACATACCTGGTTCTACAAGTTATCTATAGAATATCACATTCCCTAACTTTCAACTAATGGTAGCCTGATCTAAGATCAATTTTCGAAAAGCATGAAGCACCCTAAAACTAGTCGAAAAGATCATTTATCCTTGAAAGAGGATATTTATTCTTGATAGTCACCTTATTCAATTGGCGGTAGTCTATGCACATCCTAAGGGAACCATCATTCTTTCTCACAAACAAGACCGAAGCTCCCCAAGGTGAGACACTTAGTCGGATAAAACATATCTTCAATTGGTCTTTTATTTCTCTTAATTCTAGTTGTGCCATTATGTATGGTGAAATAGATATAGGACGAGTATCTGGGATGATGTCAATGCCAAAATCTATCTCTCTTTTAGGAGGGATGGGTAGATCATCACGAAAAATTTCTAGAAACTCTTTCAATATAGGAACTGACTAAAGGAAAGGTACTTCAGCACTTGAATCATTAACTCGGATTAAGTGATAGATACACCCTTTTGAAACTAACTTTCTCGCCTTAAGGTATGAAATAAAATGACCATTAGGCACTACTGAACTACTACTCCACTCTATGAATGGCTTGTTAGGAATTTGGAACTTGAAAAATCGATTTCAAAATCTATTGACGCATAACAGGTGCATACCCAAAATGATATTAAAATCTACAATGTCTAACTCAACCAGATCAACCATGGTATACTTGTAATTGATGGAAATTGAACAATCATGATAGATTTTTTTCGCTAGAATAGACTCCCTAACATATGTGTAAACACAGAAGGGTTCACAAAGTTTTTCAGGAAGCATCTCAAACTGATTTGCAACATAAGGAGTTACAAAAGATAAACTTTCTCCTGGGTCTAGTAAGCATAAACATCAAAAGCAAATAATTTGATCATACTCGTGACAACATTTGGATAATTCTCTTGCTCTTGGCGGCTAGTGATTGCATAGAGATGGTTTGCCCCTCCGCCAGTACCAAAAGTGGCTCCTCTAGGTGCAGCCCTGTCTGGTGGAGCAACTGATGAGAATTAGTCTTTATTGCCCATATTAAAAACTCCTTGTTTATTTTTGAGACACTCTTTCATGTAGTACCCCTCTTGGCCGCAGTTGAAACAGCCCGAATGACCATCACGACACTTACCAGCATCGATTCAACCACACCTACCACATGCAAGATCCCAACTACCTCCTTGTGTCATAGTACCTTGAGAGTGAGCTGATTTAGCCTTACAATTTTGCTAATTCTAGACATTGTGCTCACCTTTGTTTCTGGGCGCGGGTGCACTAGAAGATGATGGTGCTTCCCCTTTTTATTGCTGAAATTGTGGTCAACCTTATGTTGACCAGACTCGTCCCATTCTTAGTTTTCTTGTTCCTATACTCCTCTATGTCCCTCAGCTTCTGCTCTTCAACTTGTTGTACATAGACCATTAACCTTGAAATGTACATGTCCCCAATCAACATTGTTCCCTTCCTTCTTTGCTTGATGCACAACCCAAGCCAGAAACAAAAAACCTCATCCTTCTCCTCATATCCTTAACCATCTCAGGAGCATAGCGAGACAATTGGGTGAACTTCAACCCATATTCATGCACACTCAAGGAGTCTTATTTAAGAGTAAGGAACTCCCGTACCTTTGGTTCTTTCAGTTCCCAGATAAAGAAACGCCCCAAGAAAGCTTCCTCAGAGCAAACCCAACACGAAGGTGGTGCATCCTTATCTCTGCGCTCCTTCCAACGATCAAACCAAGTTCTAGACACAGTTTAGTTGATATAAAGCTAACTCAACTCTCTCATCACCAACCACATGCATCACATCTAAAACCTTCTTCAACTCTTCCACAAAGTTTTTCGGATCCTCGGTAGTGCTCGAACCAGTGAAGCTTGTGGGATTCATCCTGAAGAATTCCCAAATCCTTGAAGTGTCAGCCCCTTCTTGTCGTTCTACTCTTTGTTGCCCGACTTGGTTGGTCACAGCTTGACTCAATATTCGGATAGCCTCACAGAACTCAACATTCATAACCACCCCTTGAGGTTTCTTTTCAGGAGCATTAGGTAACTCCTGTTCCTCGGCTTCTACATTTCTCCTAGTTGGACGACCTTTTACATCTCTTCGTGGAGAAATTATTATCTGTAACACGTACAAGCAAGAATTAGAGAGAGACTTTTAGAGATGAACTCTAATGTACGAAAGAAATATGAAAGAAGTGAGAAATTTCTAAATGTTGTAGCCTCCTAATCATAGATATGGCGCGCTTCACACCGATGACTAAGACTCTACAAACACAAATTCATAGACTACCTAGGACTCTTGAACTCTATGCTCTGATACCAAGTTTATCATGCCACAAGCCTATACCCTGGACGTGGTCCGCACCTAATGATCATTGTTGGACTTAAGTGAACCCTTGGCTTAACTTACTTAACTCAGTGAAAGACTTAAACACAAGAGATAACTCAAACTTAAAAATAATACTTAGCCAAACTGGCAACTCAAGTCTTATCGTTTACAAGTAAAATAAAACGACTAAAGAACTAACTCCATCTGTCTATGAAATCTCTATAACTACTTTGATGAATGTTGGAACAGACCCCACAACATTCTGAAATAAAAAGACTAGAAAGCATAACAAGGATCCTCAAGGAGGCTTACCACTAATTATGGAGCTCAATTGGATCAACGAACTGCTTTGTGTTGATCCTAGTTACCTGCGTCTGCATCATAAGACGATGCAGGCCAAATGGCATCAGTATGTTGAATGTACGAGTATGAGAGTTGGAATTCTAAACACAACTATAAAGCTTTAAAGGAGTAAGAATGAACTTACCTTGGCTCTGCTCAACTCATGAAATAACAACTCAATATAAAGAAATAAGGAAATATGCAAAATAAAGAGAGCTTGTAAAATAGTGTAAACACTTAGTTAATTAAAGATAAAAAAATAATAAACTCAACTTTACTTATATATAAAATACATATAATTTCTGTGGGAGATTCTATAACCGACAACCATCACTATGAGTCTAAGTGATTGTACAACGTATTACCTCACGTTGCAAAAGGATCGTTCTAAACCTCGCCATCGGTATAGAATGTGAACTATTAAGTAGCTCTACTAGTCTATGCTAAAAAGTATGATCTTTTATCTGTCCATGATGGCTACATGATTCATGGAAACTTGAGTTAATATGAACTCGCATCACCATATCAGTGCTCATACTACTCCCAAAATACTCAGCTCATATGTTTTTAAAACAACTTCTTCTATAGTTTGAGATAATTTCTCAAACTTAGTTTCAAAAGCTTTCTTGGAAATCATAGTTTCCTTTTTTTCTTTTACTAAAACTAGTCATAAGCACAATGGAATTCTAGCTTCATTTCTTTCTCAAAAGTTTGAAAACAATTTGTTTAATCTTTTAAGGACTAATTAGTTCCCTTATAACTCTTGAAAATTTAACTCAACTCTTTACTCTTTGCTCAGCTCATTGCTTGAACCTTAAAAAAAAGTTAAAATGTTTGATTAAGACTCTTGAATTCTTTAGGAACTTACTTTGACTTGTTTCTTAACTTTTAGACTTGACTCTAAACTTATATGACCTTGATCTTAACTTCCCTTGAATTAGATTAAGGAGTTAAAGGATCATGATCTCATGTTTATGGATGATTTCATGATGTTTAGATATACTTTAGAGTGTTGGAATCAACTCGGAATACTAGGTACATCACTTAGGAACTAGCACGAAAAGATGGGGGAGAAATGGGATATCCAGGTGACCCTGGAACTTTGAGAGCCACGGGGCGCCAGAGTCTGTTAGAGGAGCTCTCATAGGCACGATGCCCCAGGTTGTGTCAGACGGATTTTCGTACTTTTCTTCTCTGATTTTCAAATCTAAACCTCCCAAACTTCCATGGATATTCCCCCAAACACTTAGGATCACTAAATACTAAATACCCAATAGTTTGGACTCGTAAAACATCCTGAAAACACGAATCAAACAACCAAAGGTATACCACAACTCAACAAACAAGAATTTAACGATTTTTCAAGAAATTCAATTTTCATAATTTAACCTATTCTAATTGCGATGAATTAAACATATTGTTGTGTGGGTGGAAGAACCCATCATATAAAGATCTCACATACTTGAAAGGGATCACCCCCGACAAAACTCACTCAACGATCTAGGTGAAACCTTGGTCTTTTCTCATTTTTCCTTCTTCTTTGCTCTTTTCTCCCAAGCCCTAAGTATATTAAATCTTCTAAAAACTGACTTAAGGCTTAAATTTTTCCCTAATAAACCCTTAAAACAAATTATAAAATAGTAGGGTGAAAATACTTCTTTACCCTTACTAAAATCCAGATTGGATTTTCCTCAATCCAATAGCCAAACTTCTGATAGGCATATATCCCTCATACAATATCGTAATTTTGCAAACTTGACGATTTTGGAAAGATGTCATCAAGGTCTTCCCAACCATATAATAACTTTCCCTAAATCATCCTGAGCTAGAAGTTATGGCCGTTTGAAAATGACCAAAAACCTACTTTTAAAATCTGGAAATTTTCCAGATTTCTCTTTTATATCCAAAAATGATTGTCCTTGGTTTCCTAGTTTATTCTTAGTTATTTCAAGTTATGAGATGTAACAATATCTTCTTTTTGGGAACATTCGCCCTCGAATGAGAATTTCTCCACTAAACTAAGGTTAGTAACGTCATTTCAGCACTCAACCAACAAAAGCAAGTAATACATGCTTACACATAGTCATATAATGTGCTAAGAAGAGAACTTAGTACCTTGATATGCATTCTCTTCGTATTTAAAGAGATGTGGATATCTCCTCTTCATATCATCTTCAGTTTTCCAAGTTGCTTCTTCAACAAACTTATTCCTCCAAAGGACTTTGACTGATGCAACTTCCTTTGTTCTAAACTTGTAAACTTGATGATCCAAAATTTGAACAGAAATCTCCTCATAGGATAAGCTATTCTTAATCTCAACATTCTCAGTTGGTACAATTAATGAAGGATCACCCTAACATTTCTTCAAATATCAAGGTCCAACAAAGTATTATAAAAGAAAATAATCCTTATGACTCTTGATTTGGGCCACAATAGGATTATTTGATAGCAGATTAATTTCATAATCCTCTTTCACAGTTTCCTAAAGATCAAGAGTCTCCAAGTAAGTTTTCATTCTCACAGCCCATAATTGATAGTTCTCACCATCAAACATAGGATGAGTCATTCATGATAAATTATTTTCAGAATTCATTTTTCTAATCACAGGTCCCTCAAGAAAAAGGCTCTTGATACCAAATTGGTGGTTTTAATAAAGAAATTAAGAAAATAACAGAGAATGACTTTGAGAGAAAAATATTGTAGTATTATCAAAGGAAATTATTTCATTAATAATCCACAGACTTGCATTTATAGATATAGTTCCTAACTAAACAACAAACTCCTAAATATAAGTCAAATAGAACTCTAATAACATAATTTTAAAATCCTAAAAGTAGCTAATTATTTATTTCTGCAATATCTGAGACATATTTTCAACAGATAGGATATCTTCATAAGTTAAAAGTGATTTTGTTGAACAAAAAACAAATATAATTTTACTAAAATATTCTCATAAATTTTGTTACCATCCAAGAAACTAGCTAATAAAAAAGTAATTTAACAGTTTTATTCTAATATATGTAGAAGCTAAATGGATTATGAATTGACAACGTTAATCATGTGCATGATTATACAAGATTACATGTCATGGTTCTTGGATTTATCGTGTGCATATATAGTAGTTGCACGTTCCATCATACTTGAGCTCATTTGATCGATCACTAATTAGTTTAGTTACTATTACTCATTAATTTCCATCATTGTCACTAATGACAACTTAAAATTGAAGTGCAATCTATCAAAAAGTTGTATTATCACCTAATAATAAAGATTCAGAAATTATTTTTGGTAGACCTTGACGGATATAAAATAAATATATATAATAGTGAGAAGTCATGTCAAAAATAATAAAAAAGATTTTAATAATAGCGATAAAAAATAATAAGTGAATCAAAGAAAACATATCAAATAATACTAATATCGAAGAATAATATAAAGACAATTAATATATAATAACAACATTGATAAGTAAACTAGATCGATAAGACTCAACTACATACTAACTTTCTACTCCATCCTCGTCCTCAATGTATAGCTTCTTATTCATGATTATGTCCTTGATGAGTGGCAAATATATTCATATCCTATCAAATCACTTCGGCTCAATACTTTTTCGACATATCTCCTTAGTGGATCTTCAAACTTTACTAACTTCAACAAACTCAAAAATCATATATGAAATCACTCAAAGACTCAACGTTGTTTGTGAGAAAATTTATGTAGAAGAACAAAAAAATCGATGTAAAAACTTAAAAGGGATCTCTTTATTTATAACTAGCGATTTGATTTAAATAAATGCAAATTCACCTGTTCAGAACAGGCATAGTGTCTTTTGAGGAAGGAAGTATCTATCCGGAAGGAACATAAATTAATTAATGAGACTGGCAAAGAAATTTTGTCTAAAAAATTATCAATAAATTATTTTGTATGCTAATTGCGAGTGACAACAACATAATGAGCTCAGTGTGTTCATGGTCGACTCAATAAGTTTAGGGGCCTAAAGTCAAATTTTACAAAAAGAGGTCCTATTGTTTTTAGTTGACAAATATAAATTGAATAATTATAACATATTCAGTGTAATCGTAAAAATGAGGTTTGGATAGACATGATATGTGTAGACATTATGAAGTAAGAACGCAAATAATGTAAATTTTCAATAAAATTATGTAATATAAAGTTAGAATAATAAAACATGAAATTTGAATAAGACACCAAAACAAGTTTGATTTTTTTATAAATAAGAAAAGGCACAAGTACCCCCTAGACTATGGCCGAATTTTCACAGACACATCTTAACTAAACTAGGGTCTTATTACACCCCTGGACTTCTTCTTTTTTTTGTAATTTTATACACCTTTTGTCTTACATGGCATATTCCATGAATCCACGCAATTGAGACGGTGGGAGATATTTGGATGCCACGTAAGCCAAAAAGGTGCACAAAATGACCAAAAAAATATGTCCGGGGGGGGGAGGAGGAGGGGGAGAGAGGGGGGTAATAGGACCTTAATTTAGTTAATGTGTGTCTCTGTGATTTCGATCATAGTCTAGAGGGATACTTATGCGTTTTTCCTTATATAAACACATAATAATAAACTTTACATAATGTAGAATGTTTTAGCATTTGAGAGACTTCACAATATTCAACAATGAAAGAAAAAGAAAAAAGTAAAAGGAGGATAAAGAGAAGTAAATACAACACAATATTGTTGGTTCATGATAATCGTCAGAATATAAATGAGCTAGACGATAAATTAGATAGTCACATGTGAAACTAGAAGGGATACTACAATTAATTAGTCACATAATAATCTAAAAAAGATACTACAATCAACTACATAATATTCATTTTCTCAATAATAACTTCTATACAATTTTCTTCTTCATATTTATCAATACATGATATGCATCTTTGGGAGAAAATAGGGGGTCTAAAAAAATTGGGGCAACAAGCGATTACTTTAGTGGCCTTATGGTTGAGACGGCCCTGAATGTGTTTAACCCCTTTAGGGGTGTACATGACCAGGTTGGTTCGGATTTCTCAAATGTCAAACCAAACCATTTGTGTCGGATTTTTTAATTTATAAACCAAACCAAAATAATAAACCACGGATTTTTTAACTTTGGATTTTTTGGGGGGGTTTCGGATTTTCGCATTTTTTAGATAAAGTATTCATACAAACATATAATTTACTTGTACTTCATATGTTTCTTTAGTCCTACCAAAATACAACTATCTAAGTTATTTCTCAAGAAAATAACAAAAAATATGATATGATTAATGACACTAAAATATTCAACAAAAAAAATAATAATAAAATCGCGTAAAAAAAACATTACAAATTAATAAGTCATAATGAAATTGATCATAATTTAAAGTACTAAATCAAGCTAAAATAAGTTTAGTAAGTATTAGTTGAATAACTAAATATTAAAAGAAAGTAAAATTAGATCATGTATTTTAGTTGTCTAAATCTATGTAACACTAAAAAATAAATATTCAATATAATTGTCATTCTTAGTTTTGAATTGATTTTCTTTTTGCATTAGTATTAATTTAATTTTTATTTAAACTTTATTATATTTACCAACATGTATGAACTACCATCTTTATTAGATCATTAAGAATTTTAACTTCCAAACATGATATAAATATATTAACAGATAAAAACTATGAAAAGGTATAATAGATATTTTAAAATTATATCAAAATAAGTATTTTTACGTAAAAAATAAATTTTTAAAATTATATATATAATGTTGGGTTGATTTTTTTTTAGTTGAGACCAAACCAACCCAAATATAATCGGAGGCTTTTTTCAACACCAAACCAAGTCAAACTAAACCACTAGTTAAAAAAAATTCAATTTGATTCTATTCACGGTTTAATTCAATTTTTAATTTAATTTTGTACACCCTTAACCAGCTAATAGAAATGTTTCATTATATAATGACAAAACTTTTCCTCTATTCTTCCAACAAGGGACAACTGACTTTTCATTTTTTCTTCATTAAAATTCCTCGTATTATTCAATTCACACCTTAGTTAAACTCAACACATATACCACTCTGATTAATTGAAAGAAAAATTTCAGGTGAAAGCACAAAATTAACTTTATGATTCCTTTGTTATTCTTAGAAATACATCTTTTAATTAATTGGCAACTTGCTTTGATTGGAGATTTCCTATTGATTTCCTCAATATTTTCTAGGATTATAATAAACATAATTGTTAGAGTACTTGCACCTTTGTATATATTTTTAAATCAACTTTATTGTTAAAATGTCAGCATCATGGTCATCACCATGACTATCAAAATCATTATTCAATAATATCTAATCAACAGAAGAATTAAGAAAAAGTAATTAGAAGGTAATGAAATGATCAAAACGATTGTGACAAAGGGTGGACTCTATTAGGGAAATTACGTGTGTGCACATGGAGGGGTCTTCTATTTCTAAATTTTAAGTAATTGATGATGACAAGCACCTAGCTTCAAGAAATTAATTTTTAATTAATTAATTGTCAATTAGGTTGCACTAAACTTTTCCTCCCTATTTACTAGTCTAGACTAGAGTTGTTTTTAAAGTAAAGTTATACAAATTTATGTGCATATCATTTTCATAATAATGCATTGCTTGAATGAGATGCAAGTGTTACAAAACTTCTTCATTAATAATTAGTTGCTAAAGAAATAAGCTGTGGTTTTCTTAATCAATTAAAAGTCATGATTTATGTGGTCTGCTTAAATTTGGAAGTACATAGCTTTAAGGGTGAATAACATTTTAGTCCTTTTGCAATTTCAGTAAATTATTCGACTAAGCACATTAAATTTTCAGTTACTTTGAAATGTATGATACTGATTCTTCAAATTAATCGATGTTAAACATTTAACATAATTATTATTGAAAAAGTTTAATTAAAAGGAATAGATAAATTCCGCTACTATAAGCATTGCCTACTCAGTAATTTCTCCGGCGCATCAAATATTGGGAATAATTAATATTTGATCCATATTTTTTAATTAATTGAAGATTTAATATTTGTAGTCAAATAATATAAGAAATAAAATTGAAATAACGCAAGACAAAAATAAAAGAGCTGTGTTGTAATTGCACTTTTTTCCTTGCTCCTATAAAGTAGGGAAATATGGTTGGTCTAGGGGGATTGGTGTATGAAATTCAAACTAGATTATTAAAATTTTACATATTCACCAGCTATAAAAAAAAAAAGCATTTAAGATGTTTGGTCAAATTTTTATGCAAATTAGGTTTCAAAATAAAAAAGTAAAATACAAATTGAAATGGGAAATATAATTACTCCGAGCGTTTCCTATGAAATTATCTATCATCATTTTTAAAAAAGTAATTTTTTAAAATTATTTGTTGTTTTAAAAGTGTAAGATAAAATTAATTATTTTTTATTATTTTATTCTTGATAGTAATTATTCTTGAAGTTAGAATATAACAAGTACCCCGATAATGGAATAAAGTTATGATGATCAAATATCAATGAAAAGTAAAACCATTAAAACCCTCTCTATTTACTTTCTTTGTTTCTTTTCGGGTTTACTTCGGATTTTGCGTTCAATGGAAGACAATGATTAATATGAATCGCAATATTTGTAGTGGTTGATTTTCAGTTTTAGGTGTTAAAAGAAAAATTATTCGAGAAATAGTAATTAATGTTGACTAGAGTTAAATATGTAACAAATACGTTTTTTTAAGGGCAACTTTCACATTTAGCAAACAAAAAATTTATATTTGTATGCTATAGCAAAGTTTGTATAATTGCGCTCCATAGCAAACATAAATTGTATAATTAGTTATATATATACAATTGTATAATTCACTGGCCTAAATTGTATAATTCGTTGGCCTATTTTGCTGTAATTGTATAATTCGCTATCATATTTCACTGCGATTGTATAATGCACAATTGTATAATTCGCTGTCTATTTCGCTGCAATATTTTTATAAAATTTGTTTTGCATAAAGCTGAATCGAATTAAAATGTATGTATATTGCATAATTATAAGTGTATAGCAAGAAGATATATGTTTTTCTCTCGCTTTATACAAAAACAGAAACACAATATATACACTTCTGTTGTATAAAGTTAGAGAAAATTGTATTTCACTGCAATTGTATAATTCGCAATTGTATAATTCGTTGGCCTTTTTCTCTGCAATATTTGAAGTAAAATGTTTGTAAATTGTATAATTAAGTGTATAAAACGAAGATATATATTTTTGCATGTGTATATACAATTTTCTCTCGCTTTATACAAAACGGAAACAAAATTTATACACTTCTGTGTATAAAAGCGAGAGAGGCGAGCGAGAATGGAGAGTGGCGAGCAAGACTTTTGGGAGAGAGACGCCTGACAAACTTTAGCTAACGTTTGTTATGGAGCACAATTAAATCAAACCCTAGCTACTCCATTTATTTTAATTTATTAATTTGCTATTATATACAATTTTCCCTTTTTTTAATAGGCGTAAAAGGACCTTATTGAAAATGGTATAAAATTACTCTTCATCCACCTATTGGCTCCAAAATATCTTTTTCATCCACCTATTAATCACTTATTTAACGGTTTTAAATTTAAACTATTTATATTTTTTAAAAAAAATATTTGGCACTCAACTATTTGATATAATTTAACTTATTAGTATGATTTATAAATCAATCCACTACCCACTCATTACTAATTATATTAATAAATTAAATCAGTGTGAAATATTTTTAAAAATATTTAAAAAAATTAATTTTAAAATCGCTAAATAAGTGATCAATTTTGAACACAAAGGTGGATGACAAGGGCATTTTGGAGCCAATAGATGGATGAGAAGCGCATTTTGGAACCAATAGGTGGATGAAGGGTAATTTTTTACCATTTCCAATACTTTGAGGGTATTTTAGGCTTAATAGGTTGAAAATGACAAGATGAAAATATTTTTTAGTATAGTGGACAAATAAAAGTGAAGGAGGAAGTAGTATTTTACGTAGGTATAAAAAGAAGAGAAAATTGTATGAAAATAGCAAATTATTAATTCAAAGTAAATGTTATAGCCATAGTTTATTTTAATTGTAATTTGTAACAAACATTCATTTTTTATCATCTGATTCGGTATACAATTAGTCATTCTCGGTATATAATTAGTCATTCCATACAATTCAGTATAAAATGTGTTTGTGTTGTATAAAACAAAAGAAAAGTATATATACAAATATAAATACATATATTATCGTTTTATACACTTATAATTATACAAATGCAGATTTTATTATACAAATTACAATGTATAAATATATTTATATAAAACTGAACAATTTGTATAAAATTGGATGTTTATAGCGAGTTATACAAATCAAAAGTTTCATAGCAAACATAAAATTTGTTATGAAGCTCAATTATGCAAACTACAACTATAACATATAATATGATTTTTATATTTGTTATATATGAAAATTGCTCAAAAAAAATTATAACACATAATTTGAGACCGAAAAAGTATGATTGAAGGACAATTAATTGTCTATTAAGTATCTATGAAATTGAACTAGAAAGTAGTTTTATAGCTTCTTGGTCAAAGTTATTGCTAGAATGTTTGGATAGTCTTCTAAAATCAACTTATTTTGAAAAATGTTTTTTTTAAAAGTATTTTCATGAGGAACAAACTTTTGAGAAATAACACACTTAAAATATTACAGAAGCTTGGTCAAACTAGTTACTCTCTATATTTCTTTTAGTTATCGTAGTTTCCATTTTAAGAGTTAAACAATATAAATTTTAGCTAATATTTTAAAATATATTTTTTTATCATATCTATATAAAAAAATTATAATTTATAATATTTTTTATAAAATTTTTGAATATGTAGATTATTATTTTAAAATTAAATAAATATAATCTATTTTAACTTTCAAATTAATCAAATTAACTTTTGAAAAACACAATATAATAACTAAAATAATTGACTAAAGAGTACTCATTATATTGGTTTGTTCCTTGTCAATAGTTTTAATAGGGAGTGCCTCGTATTCTCCTCCAAAAACAATAATGACACTAATTAAATCAGACTAATTGAACAAGTAGTTGCATCCATAAAGCTCACCACAGGATAAAATTCAATCCCTAAGTGTGTAATTGACCATATTGGTTAGAGTCCTTAATATGAGCTAGGTTTGTTGGGTAGATCTGGTCTAATTTGGATTTAATAGGTTTGAATTAAGATTTTTGGAGTACATTTAAGAAAAAAAAGATTTTTAGTCCAATTTGAATAAGTCTGTTGATTTATGGGTTTTTGAGAAATATCAGTAAAGTCAGTCCTGGACTAATAAAAATTAATTAAAAATATAATATAATATTAAAATTTAAAATTAAATCGTCCAAACTCAAAACAATTATGTTGATATTTCTATTTAGATATTTATGCTTTTACTTGAAAAAAACTTAATAAATATTATAAAGATAATTTTATTTGTAAATTTGATTGACAAGTAGAAACATTACCATTATGTAATATTGTTTTGTCGATATTTATAATAATATTTTTAATTAAAGAAAATATAATTTTTAAAAAAGTGAACTGGCTCGACAAGCCTGTAGCCCTTATATTTGTGAGTTGAACCGACCGTTTTCTAACCCACACCAAGAATGGGCTAACCCGTAAAATGTCAAAGTCTATATGAATTAGCCCAAATGAGATGAGCTAGCCATATTGACAGCTCTAATATTGGTGTTTTAATTAGGTGTTATAAGGGAACAAAAAGATAGACCTAGATTAACAAGAAATAATCTTTAAAAAACCTACAATCTCTTAGGAATAATTAAAGATAAACTTAATTGAATTAGATATAGTAATTGTTGTTGTTAATGGTTATAAAATAAGTAAATGTTGGAATCAAATCTTTCTCAACCAACTCAATCTTCTAGCAAGAAAAATAGAAAACTAACAACTTACTATTAATATTTGTTAATCAAACATGATTTTAGATTTTCTGTCATTAGCAAACTTCCCAAAATAATACATAACATTACAATTCATATACAAAACATTACTATTAATAATGCTTTACTGCTTCTTTACATAATACATGTGTAAAGAGAAAAAAGAAGCTCTATTTTACAATTTTGCTTCCTTTTTTCTCTTTTTTCCTTTTGTGACAAATGATATGATGGAGACATTCAATCTTACATTTTTACAATTCATATACTATATATTTTTGACAGAATACATGAATAGCGCTTTGAATTCATCAGTAAATTTCTTTTAAATATTTGAACTACGACATGTTATAACTGAAAGCCTTACAATGTTTTCCTATTAAGTATATTTCCAAATGAAAATTTAAAGAAATAAATTGTATGTATTCTGAAGCACCTATTACGTAAATAAGTTGATCACTTCTCTAGATTATATGTATTGTCAATAAATCATAAGACTTCAAGAATGCCCACATTGAAGCTAATATATATAATGAAAGAAGATAATACATTTACTTTGTATGATCAACTTATTATGTAATATAAGCTTGAAAATACTCAAAAAAAATGATTTTCTAAAATTGGAATTGAAAATATATATCTAATAAAAATATTTTATCATGTTCAAATGTGCAATTAAAACATATTTTAATTTAAGTATCTAAATAAAATTCATTGATAATTTTAAGGGTTGTCGATGTATTCTGTCTATATTTCTTACAACACCCCCCCCCCCCCCCCCCCCACCCTCCTAAAAACAAAAAGATGAAGATTTTTACATGAAGAGAGAGGGATGTTAGGGAGATCAGCCATGGTTGTTGATTATCATGGACCAAGGTACCAAGCAAAGTCCTTTCTTCTTCAATTCTATATACCCATTATTGTCTTTTCCATCAAAAGATTTGTTGCTTCTCTCAACTCTCTTCATTATTTGGAATTGTCCACTACTATTTTCTGTCCTATAATTGATGTCCATCTGCTTAAAATTACTTACCTGTTATTAACAAAACAAGACATATCTCAATATAAAATTGTGACAAAATCAGATTATTCACTAAACAACACAAATATTTATCATATATACATAACAAAAAATAATCCTTGTCACTATATATATAATGTAATTTCCTGATGATCAAAGTTTGGATTAACCCAAGAGTTCCATCTTAAAATAAATTTGACCTAATTAAAGTACCATAAATTTAAAAAACAAGTTATCTACTGTCTGATTTACAACCCCTACTACTCCTAACATTTTAGTAAAAGAAAGATCCATCTTGATATGACAAATTCCACAATAACAAGAAAATGATATAGTCTTTCAATGTCTCCCCTACGTAATTCTCAATAAACAACATGATCTTGACATATTATTTGTTCAATATGTACAACCATCCATATGTAATTATTTCTTTTATCTTTATATTTCTACTGATACCTAATTGATAAACGAACCTAAATAGATCAAGAAAAAAACAAGAAAAAGAATATGATCCATAGAAAAAAAAAAGTAGAAAGTTTTGGTAATGGACCTTTGGACTATTGACAGGTGAGCTAGCAGTATCTTCCAAATCAGGATCAGAAATTTTGTTATTTCTTTTTTGTTTCTTCAAATTCAATCTCTTGAGAAATGGTGATTGTGAATTTTGTTTCCATGCAGCATGTGAAGCAGCATCAGAAAGCAAAGAAGGGCTACCAAAAGAATTATTATCATAATCAGATGATGAACTATAGTTATTTTCCCTTTGCTTCATTGAAAAATCTTCTAAATATGTTGTCCATCCACTTTCTTCATCATCATTTGTTTCCATATCAATATTATTATTCACGCATGAAGTATTTGGACCTAAATCCATGTGAAAGAAAACTAATTAGCTAGTTTTTCTTGATGTACTTGAAGTAGTTTGAGAGATATATTCAATTCATTTGTAAGGAGGGACTCTGTATAAATAAGATAAGAGAAGTTACTCCTATGTTTCAAGTTAGGTGACACTTTTTTAATTTCGAAATTCAGATAATTTTTTTTTAATAGTAATTACTGAATTTGTTAAATTATTGTGACGCATGTTAAAATGAAGTTTAAAAGATATAAAAATTTTATTTCTAAATACATGTTTAAAATTAAATTATTTAATTTTTAAAATTCAAATTATATCATGTAAATTTGAATAAGAATTTCAAAATTCAGATAAATTTTTCTTTAATAGTAATTATTGAATTTGTTAAATTATTGTGACGCATATTAAAATGAAGTTTAAAAAATATAAAAATTTTATATTTAAATACACGTTTAAAATTAAATTATTTAATTTAAATTAAATTGTGTCATGTAAATTTGGATGGAAAAGGGTGAGAAACAAGAAAAGATAAGTGGGCCATGATTGTGGAATCTTGTTGTGGGGCCAGAAGTTGAGGAAGTTAAAATTCAATAGTTTCTAAGTCATATTAATATAATATAACATGAGAGACGTGCTGAGAGGAAAAGAAATTTCAAGGGATATTGGTTGACATTTGTTGTTTAAATGATACCCTAGTCTATTAGATTGTTTTTATTTAGTTTATCCACCAAAAAACTAGTAATTTTTTATAATTATTTGAGAAAATTAATTTAAATTTTTATTACAATTTTAAGGAGTTGATTCATCTGTGAGTTAACATTTATTTTACTTCACCTATGTATCAAAAATAGATGTTAGAATTTTATTTATCTATTTTAATGAAGGTTTTTTTTGTTTTTATTACCCTTAGTCCTGAATAAGTAGTCAATTTTTAAATTGTAAATTATCGTTAATAAAATTAATTTAGTAAAATATATTTTTATTTAAAAAAATAAAATATATATCAGATCAACAGAGATCAAGTAATAACATAATGAGACGGAAAGCTAAATCCATTTTTGGTTAGCAATTTGGCATTGGCATAGACAAAAAGGTGTTTAGACTCTTGTGGCATTTTGTTCATCTAGAACTATAAAATAAAATGAATGATTTATCAGGATTCACGGGAAAAAGAGATTCGTATTAGATAACTTTGGGAAAAATAGGTTCAAATTCAATGTGATCACACTATTATATTTCATTTGACAGACAAGACATGTTTTCTTTATTAATTTGTCTAAGATATGTACATGAACAGGAAAAAGAGGAATGTTTGTTGGCTTTATCGAATTTATATTAGATTTTCACTGACATTTACCTATTTAAAAATGCAAATATTAATAACTTTTTTTGTTTTAATAATGGTACTTGTCCATTATCAACTTGGTACACATTTTATGAAATAATCAATAATAGGAGTATTATTTCTCTCTTTATTTCATATTATAAATAGAATTTGTGAGGCAATGCACACTTATTAAGAAAAAATATTTAAAATTGTAATTTAAATTATATTTTTCACTATTGCTTTTTGTGAAACCATATTCAACATTATTAGTGCTGTACACAAAATATCAGACTTCATTAAAAAAAAAGGACAAATATAAAAAAAATCAAAAATTTATCTTTGACTTTAAACAATTCAACTATTTTGAACAATGAAAAACATCTCGAAGATATAATTAATATGAAATAAAGGGAGTATTACATTACTCTTTGAATATATTAAATTTAAGCATTTGAAAAATATATTAGATATATATTGAATATTTCATTTGTTCCGATTTATATATCGTCCTTACTAAAATTAAATGTTCCTACATACTCTCTCTGTTCTTATTTAAATATCATTTTTACCAAAAATAAATGTTCTTTTATACTACTTGTCACTTAACAAAATCATTGTTCTTCTTGTTTTATCATCAAGAGATTTTTAGCCTTGAAAGTATAAATTTGATCAACATAAAAAAAAATTAAATAATTAATTTATATATATTGAATAAAAAAAATAAATCAATTCACGTTCATTTATTAAAAACTATCAATTCACGTTCATTTATTAAAAACTTGACTTTAAAATAACAAAAAGTAATGCTAAATTGATAGAAATTTAAAAAGTCTGATATCTTTTTTTTATCTTAAAATGAAGTGATCTTTTTTTCATTTTTTAATTAAAATGTATGAAAGTTAAAAGGGTAAAAATGTTCAAAAAGGTAAAATAACATAGTGTGAAATATGTTATTTTACCATTCTGGTCAAAAAAAATATTCTTAACACTAAATAAGGATATAATGGTATACTGTCTAGTTTTTTAAGGGATGTGAAATCTAAAATTGAGACAATTAAATAGGAACTGAAGGAGTAATATACCCTCCTTCCCATTTTAGGATTCGGCTCCCCTCCATTACCCCTTTCCACCATTTCGTCATGTGCACCACTAGATAAGCGACACATGTCTTATTCAAAGTTTAAAGATCAAGATTATATTATATTAGCAACTATCATAACCATAGGTAAGTCAACTAATTTTAGAAAACTACTCTCTAAATTTGATAAAATTTATACGGACAAGGGCCTAAAATACCTTTAAAGTATTGAAAATGGTACAAAATTACATTTCATCCACCTACTAGCTCCAAAATGCCCTTTTCATCCACCTATTGGCTCCAAAATACCCTTGTCATCCACCTTTGTCTTCAAAATTGACCATTTTTTTAATTGTTTTAAAATTAAACTCTTTAAATATTTTATAAAATACTTGGCGTTCAATTATTGATTATAATTATAATTTATTAATATAATTTATAAACCAACCCACTACACACTTATTACTAACTAAACCTCACTCAATTAATAATCCAATTATAATATCAAAATTGTCATGAACACTACTAAAACACGATGAAATTATAGATTTCTGAAAATGACATTCAAAATTATTCGAGTCCGAATCGGAGCCCCAATTAAATTTAGGTTGAGCCGCTTATTTAGGAGGACACATTCTTTCAAAATAGAATTAGAAATTTATGATTAAAGGTAAAGAAGTAATATATCCCGAATTGATTCATGTACTTTTTTTAAATATATATATATATATATATATATATATATATATGTATGATTTGTTTTAACACTTTAATATATTATTTTGAAAAAAATTTACCTATGAAGTAACATCACATAACTGAGACGTAAGAATAATTAAGGTAAACATAGTCAGACTTTTAAGTTTATTGATGATTTTTATTTAACCACTTGAATGTATGATAATTTACTTCTATAATTTTTAAAAACACTCAATTGGCAGTAGCTTGCATTAATAATGTGACGAGTTCATTAATTTAGAGGGATTTAATTATTAATAGGGTGGGTAGTGGATTGATTTATAAATTATACTAATAAGTTAAATTACAACATATAGTTGAGCACCACGTATTTAAAAAAATATTTAAATAGTTCAAATATAAAACCGTTAAATAAGTGATCAATTTTGAACCAAAAGGTGGATGACAAGGGTATTTTGGACCCAATAGGTGGGTGAGAAGGGTATTTTGGAGCCAACAAGTGGATGAGGGTAATTTTGTACCATTTCCAATACTTTAAGGGTATTTTTGGCCTTTTTCCAAAAATTATATTATATCATACAAAATTTAATATTTATTTAATAACATTGATTTCATCTTATATTTTTATATTAAAATTGTTGAACATGAACCCTTCATATTTAATGTGATAAATAATAATCTTCAAAAACATTTTTATTTTAAGCAATGATTCTTTTATTATACAAAAAATATATATAAAAGAATATTTTAAGAAAACATGTATTTTTGTCCCTTCAAACGTACAATAACCACATTAATTTTCTTCTTGGAATAATTTTTATATCATTTAATTCTAAAGACCTTTTTGTTGTAAAGAAAGCTCAGAATATAAGATGAAAAAGCCAAGAAGTATAAGATAGAGGAGATAATTTTCTTATTCAAGTATATCATACAATGGTGAATGATATTTCTATTTATAGTGTTGAGATATCATAGTCAAAGGTCACCTTGAAATTTTACATAGTTATCATCAAGGTTCATATCACCTTGATATCTTATCACATTGGAAACACTAATACATTAATCCAATTAATTGTTGGATAACTCTAATGGATCATCCACATATACAATGGATTTACAACACTCCCCCTTGGATATCCATAGATTATGTGCCTCGTTAAAACCTTAATAGGAAAAACCCAGTGGAAAAAAGCCTAGTGAAGGAAAAAGAGTACACATATCTCATAATACGCTTTGAATGTTGCCTCGTTAAAAACCTTACCAGGAAAACTCAACTTGGGATAAAACCATAGTTAAGGAAAAGAGTACAACGCGTATTTCGCTCCCCCTGATGAAAACTTTACTTGATATCTCGGAGACGGCGCATTCCAATCTTGTATCTCAACTTCTCAAACGTTGATGTTGGCAATGCCTTAGTGAATAAATCAGCAAGATTATTACTTGAACGAATTTGTTGAACTTCTATCTCACCATTTTGTTGAAGATCATGCGTGAAAAAGAACTTTGGTGAGATATGCTTTGTCCGGTCTCCTTTGATGTATCCTCCTTTCAATTGAGCTATACATGCAACATTATCTTTGTACATTGTGGTTGGTATATTCTTTTTCAAAGAAAACCACACATTTCCTGAATATGATGGGTCATTGATCTCAACCAGACGCACTCTCGACTTGCTTCATGGATGGCTATTATTTCTGCATGATTTGAAGAAGTGGCTACCAACGTTTGCTTCATTGATCGCCAAGATATTGCCGTGTCTCTACATGTAAACAAATAGCCTGTTTTTGATCGAGCTTTATGCGGATCTGATAAATACCCTGCATCTGCGTAACCAATTAGTTCTGATTTGGATTCATTGGAATAGAATAAACCCATGTCCATGGTCCCTGGAAGATATCGAAGTATGTGTTTAACACCATTCCAATGTCTTTTTGTTGGGGAGAAACTGAATTTTGCCAGTAGACTTACTGCAAAACAGATATCTGGTCGAGTATTGTTAGCAAGGTACATTAGTGCCCCTATCGCACTAAGATAAGGAGTTTCATCACCAAGAAGCTCTTCATCATTCTCTTGAGGTTGAAATGGATCTGTATTGATGTCAAGCGATCTTACCACCATTGGAGTACTCAATGGATGTGAGTTATCCATGTAAAAACGCTTTAGTATCTTTTCTGTGTACGTTGATTGATGAACAAGTATTCCATTTGACAAATTCTCAATCTGTAGGCCAAGACAAAATTTTGTCTTGCTGATATCTTTCATTTCAAATTCTTTTTTCAGACACTCAATAGCTTCTAAAAGCTCTTTATGAGTGCCAATAATTTTCAAATCATCAACATACACAACTATTATTACAAATTCAGATTCCGACCGTTTAATGAAAATTCAGGGACAAATCAGGTCATTTTTGTACCCTTTCTTTAACAAATATTCACTCAGACGATTGTACCACATCCTTCCTGATTGTTTCAATCCATACAGAGATTTCTGAAGTTTTATTGAACAAGTTTCTCTTGAATCTTTGTATGCTTCAGGCACTTTGAATGCTTCAGGAATTTTCATGAAAATGTTGTGGTCCAATGAGCCATATAGATAGGTTGTGACAACGTCCATTAGACGCATTTCAATTTTTTCATGAACTGCCAGATTTATGAGATATCTGAAGGTGATTGCATCTTATGTCTCCATATAATCAATGCCAGGTCTTTGAGAAAATTCTTGAGCAATGAGTCGGGCCTTATATCTCATGACTTCACCTTTCTCATTTCTTTTTCGTACAAAAACCCATTTGTACCCCACTGGCTTGATACCTTTAGGTGTTCGGATAATCGGCCCAAAAACTTCACGTTTTTCTAGTGAAGCCAATTCAGCTTGAATTGCATCCTTCCATTTTGGCCAATCATTTCTCTGTTTACATTCGTGAATAGATTTTGGCTCAAAATCTTCATCTTGTTGCATTATTTCAATAGCAACATTATAGGAAAATATGTTGTCAATCACAACATTATTTCAGTTCCACAACTTTCTCGTCGAGACATAATTCATTGAAATTTCATTATTTCAGAAGTTCGAACCTCCTCATCATCATGTGTTATGACTTGGGTCTCATCTTGAGAAATTTCTTTCAAACCATGATCATCTTGATCATTTATTCCTTTTCTCTTTCGTGGATTTTTATCCTTGGAACCAATTGGTCTACGACGCTTCAAATGTGGTCTAGACTCATTTGCCTTAATAATTTGTCCCGTCGGGATATCAACTCGAACTGGAGCATTAACAGCTGGAATATGCGATTTAGTAATCCTTGGAAGATTAGTAAATGCATCTGGTAGTTGATTTGCAATGTTCTGCAAATAAATTATTCTTTGAACTTCTTGCTCACATTGGTTTGTTCGAGGATCCAGATGAGATAGAGATGATGAATTCCAATCTATCTCTTTTCCCAATGGCTTATGTTCTCCCCCTAATGTTGGGTATACTGATTCATCAAAATGACAATCAGCAAATCTTGCCTTAAATAAATCTCCAGTCATAGGCTCCAAATATTTTATGATTGAAGGAGATTCATACCCAACATATATCCCCAACCTTCTTTGGGGCCCATCTTTGTGCGTTGTGGTAGAGCAATTGGGACATACACCGCACATCCAAAAACTCTAAGATGGGAAATGTTTGGTTCTTGACCAAAAGTCAATTTTAATAGGGAGAATTCATGATAATTGGTCGCCTTATGCGTACAAGTGTTGCTGCATGCAAAATAGCATGCCCCCACATAGACACAGATAACTTTGTTCTCATTAGTAATGGTCTAGCTATCAATTGCAGACGTTTAATCAATGATTCTGCTAGACCGTTTTGAGTGTGAACATGAGCAACTGGATGCTCAACTGTTATACCAGTAGACATACAATAACCATTAAATGCTTGAGATGTAAACTCACCAGCATTATCTAGACGGATTGTCTTTATTGTATAGTCTGAAAATTGTGCTTTCAATCTTATTATTTGAGCCAACAATCTCGCAAAAGCCATGTTGCAAGTTGATAATAAACACACATGTGACCATCTTGTAGAAGCATCTATCAAGACCATATAATATTTAAAGGTCCACATGCAGTTTGAATTGGTCCACATATATCACCCTGTATACGTTCCAAAAACGCAGGGGATTCAATTCCAACCTTAAATGTTGATGGTTTAATGATCAAATTTCCTTGAGAACAAGCAGCACAAGAGAATTCCTTTGATTGAAGGATATTTGGGCTCTTTAATGTGTGCCCATGTGAATTCGCAATAATTTTGCGCATCATATTAAATCCGGGATGGCCCAACCGGTCATGCCAAATAATAAAATCATTAAAATTAGTAAACCTTTTGTTTACTACGGCATGTGATTCAACTGTACTTATACTTGTATAGTACAACCCAGAAGAAAATGCAGGTAATTTTTCATGCACAATTTTCTTCTCTACATTAATTGTAGTAATGTAAAGGTATTCAACCTTTCCTTCATTAGCCGTCTCAACATGATAGCCATTTTGGCGAATAACTTTGAAACTTAATAAGTTTCTTTGAGACTTACTACAATATAATGCATTATCAATGCTTAATATTGTCCCTCCAGATAGTAATAAGGTCGCTTTTCCAGAGCCCTCAATTAATTTTGTACTACCTGATATTGTGTTGACATATGCCATTTTCATAACCAAATTAGAAAAGTATTTCTTTTCTTTTAATATTGTATGCGTTGTAGCACTATCAAGAAGGCATACATCTCCATTACTCATCTTGAATCCAACTGACAACTGGGGATTTCTATTAATTTTCATTAAAATAAAATACATCAAACGAAGGAAGAAACAAAATTAACAACGGAAATTTAAATACTTCAACATTAATAACATAATAATTAAAAATACATAAGTAAAATATTAACAAATCTCATTCCCCAGCTAAAAGATCAAACATTAGTTTCGATCTCCAAAGAAGTCATCAACTTCCATATGAGTAATGTCAGCAAGGCCATCAAAAACATCATCCTTTAAAGCCAAATTTTCTTCAACATCTTTATCATATTTCTGAGATGTTCCCGGCTTATCACCATCTTTAAGAGTCATATGTGACTCAGCTCGAGCATTGGAAGAGGAAGCACCACTTTTATTTCCTTTCTTTTTAAAGGAATTTTGATAGAGCCTTACAAAATGTTCATGTGTGCGACGTTCATTCTTCCAATGGCCTTTCATGCCACAACGACGACAATTACTTTTTGAGGGGTTATTTTGAGAACTCATGTTGTTCTCCCTTTTATTATGACCACCTTGACGATTAGGGTATCGTCTTTTATCTTTGCCACGTCCCCGTGCATTATTATATCCCCGATAATCATCTCTTTTTACTTCAGATTGATCACGTGCTTCCACCACATTTGCCTCCGGTAATGGAGCAGCTCCAGTGGGACGAGCTTCATGATTTTTCATTAAAAGAGCATTATGCTGCTCAGCCACCAAAAGACATGAGATTAGTTCAGAATATTTCTGAAAACCCTTTTCGCGATATATTGCTGCTGCAATATCACATTCGAGGCATGAAAAGTAGTAAGTGTCTTTTCGAACATGTCCTCATCTTTTATAGTCTCCCCACATAATTTCAACTGGGAGGTTATCCTGAATACAACAGAGTTGTATTCAATTACGGTCTTAAAATCTTGAAACCGTAAATGCATCCACTCATAACGAGCTCTTGGCAACATTGTTGCCTTTAAGTGGTCATATCTCTCCTTTAAATCAGTCCACAATTCAAGTGGATCTTTCACCGTCAGAGTATTCAATCTTCAGGCCCTCATCAAGATGATGACGAAGGAAAATCATAGCCTTCACCTTATCTTGACTCGATGCTTCATTTCCCTGAGTAATAGTGGCATCAAGACCTTTAGCAGCCAAGTGAATCTCAGCATCGAGTACCCATGAAAGATAATTCTTTCCAGAAATATCTAATGCCACAAACTCAAGTTTGGATAAATTCGACATAATGAAAATTATGAGAGAATATGTGAATTAAATAAAAATATTTATATTGTACCTTTGCAAGTAGCAATTTCGTGCTGATAACGTGTTGTAAAGAAAGCTCAGAATATAAGATGAAAAAGCCAAGAAGTATAAGATAGAGGAGATAATTTTCTTATTCAAGTATATCATATAATGGTGAATGATATCTCTATTTATAGTGTTGACATATCATTGTCAAAGGTCACATTGAAATTTTACATAGTTATCATCAAGGTTCATATCACCTTGATATCTTATCACATTGGAAACACTAATACATTAATCCAATTAATTGTTGGATAACTCTAATGGATCATCCACATATACAATGGATTTACAACACTTTTATCTTTTAATTTTTTATTTTTGTTTCGTATCTTTTATTTGATAGTTTTTTTCAACATTGATAATTCTTTCATTTTTTTGTTCCTCAATGTAGTATAACATTGAAGAATAAAGTTTACTAGTACATAAAATTATTTAGTTGATTCTCACCTTAAATATCATAAGCTTTAATATTTAAATGTAAAAATATAAGATGAAATTAATGATATTAACAAATATTTAATTTTGTATGATATATATTGTATTTTTTATTAAATTTAGAGAGTAGTTTTTAAAATTAGTCGACGTAACTATGATTATGGTAATTATTAATATAATATAATCTTGACCTTTAAATTTTAAATAAGACATGTGTCGCTTATCTAGAGGTGCACTTGACGATATGGATGGAAGGGGTAATGGAGGGGAGCCGGATCCCCCATTTTATATGTCATCTCTTTCTATAAATAGTTACATCACAATACTTATTATTTTATAAAGGGATAATGCCCAAGTACCCCCTCAACCTATGCCTGAAATCTCACAGACACACTTATATTATACTAAGGTCCTATTATCCCCCTGAACTTATTTTATTAATAATTTTTTACCCTTTTTAGCTTACGTGGCACTATCTTGTGGGCCCAAGGACGGTTGACTTTTTTTTCGAACTAGTGTCACGTAGGCTAAAAAGGGATAGAAAATTACATATAAAATAAGTTCAGGGGGGTAATAGGACCTTAGTATAGTATAAGTGTGTCTCTGAGATTTCGGGCATAGGTTGAGGGGGTACTTGGGTATTTTCCCTTTTATAAAATTTATGCATAAATAAATCACCATATTTTCCAATTAAACTTTTGATAGAATAGTTAATTAATCTTGTTATTTATTAATAAAGACATTAAATAAAGATAGAAGGATAAAATTACATCATTTCTTAATGGAGAGTAAAGTAAAAGTATGACATATAAAATAAGACGAGAAAAATATTTAATAACAAAGGTAAAATAGATATAAAAAGATAAATTATCTTTTAATTTATTAAACTAGACTAATATTATTAAATAATTATTTCTAATATAATCAACAAATAAGAGTTAACAGAAAACCAAACAACTAAGGCGTTGAAATCTGGTGGAACTTGCCATGTTATGCTTTCAATGTTTGACTGCGTGCAGCCGGCATTGTTAATAAAAGAAAGTGACTTAGTAATGGCATCAATAATGAAAGAAAATGGGCGTCACTTGCTAACGATAGATTTCGTCGGTTTATTTTTATTTATTAATTATAATTTAAAATATATATTTATTTTTAATATATTAAAAAAATATCTATTATTTTTATTTTTATTTTAATATTAATTACTTTTTTTAAATCATTTCTTAAAATTTTAAAAAATATATTAATTAATATGAACATTATGATAAAATATGTATATTATTTTTTTAAAAGTGCGTAAAATCTAAAATTGACAAGCATCTACATAACTAAAAATTTGATTATGAGATTATTGCTGATCTCATCTTCCAATAAATAAACAAATAAAAGTATAGCTTTACCACACCAAGATATGATGGAAAAATCGAAATCTGTGCTATATCTTTTTTATACTAGAAAAATTGATTTCTTATAATTAATTATATACATAAAAAAGAAAAATGACCTTACATATTTTTACTGTTTTTTTTGAGTTAATATTTCAAAAGTTCACTCAATTTTGAAAATTTATCTAATAAAAGCATTAAACTTTGTTTTGTATCAATAATATTACTCAATTTAAACCTTTATATTAATAAAAAATCACTCATCTAAATGTGTTACTAAAGTAAATTGATATAACAAATTAAATTATTTTTTGGTCATATTCATGAATTAAATTATAAATAAATATCTCAAATTACTATTTTATTAGAAAATAAAATAATAAAAACGACTAACAATATTGAAATATTAAAATACAAATTTAACTTTTCTATACTTGTTTTCAATTTAACTTTAAATACATTAAAAAAAAAAGTTCTCTCCAAGTGCCTACTAATATTTATCTGCAGGTATAAGAAATACTCGAAAAAATCATTGTATCACAATTATTTTAAAATTTTCTCTCATAATCAAATAAATTTGTGTGTAAATTTGTGTGTGTACTAATGGGAATGTGAGTGCACAAAGAAATAATTAAAATTCTTCTTTTCATCTTATCTCAATTTCAGAATCGACAATGATAACAAAAAAAAAAAATTATAAAAGAAAATATTGTTATTTATCTTTATTATTTTATTCTATAAGGAAATACTAATTTTAAGATATTTATTTATTATTTCAATAATAATCATGATATAATAATTTATTTTTGTCATGTCAATTTTACTTTTTTAATAATAAATTTAGTTATATGATTTTATTAATATAAAAGTCTAAGTTGATTTATTGATTTAAAAGTCTAAATTGACTGATTTTGTTGATACAAAAAAAATTTAATAACTTTGTCAAATTTATAAAGTTGAATAACTTTTTCGGATATTAACTCATTTTATTCATCTGATTGCTTTGTTCTATTTTTGTCACGAATCTCTTGCTAAAAGTGCTATATAACTAAAATATTATTTTGTGATAGTCACAAAATCAGTCACCCTCTTCGTTCACTTCTCTTTTTGTCACGACCCAAAACGAGCCGCGAGTGGCACCCACACTTAACCTCCTATGTGAGCGAACCAACCAATCTAAACCCCAACAATTCAATCATAATAAACAGAAAATAATGCGGAAGACTTACAACTCATTAACGAAATAAATAAATGACTTCTAAAACTCAAAACTTATTATTATCCCCAAAATCTGGTAGTCATCATCACAAGAACATTCTATCCTCAAATTACTAAATCTAAGAGTGTCTAGGAAACTAAAACAAATAAAAGAGATAGTCCTTGTCCGAACTTCAAGGACATCAAGACATGAATGTGAGAGAATCCAGTCCGACCTAGGAACAATAGCTCACCCTAAAATCTGACGTGATGAAGACTTGCTAGAGTTGCGGTTGAGTTGAAGACGACGGTACGTTTGCTCCACTCCACAAATAACAAAGAGGAAACATACAAGTAGGGGTCAGTACAAAACACAAGTACTGAGTAGGCATCATCGGCCAACTCAGAATAGAGAGCAATATATATCAAATAATAAAATAAAATCAACCATAACACTTAACAGGTGACAACAACAAGTACCATAACCATTGGGCACAACCCAAGCACATCTATGAGGACCCAAGCCTCCACACCATACTCATTTGGGAAACAGGTTCATTAAATCTGAGTATATTAGCATAATTCAAGATTCATTCTCTTTACTATCCTGGTGTCGGTACGTGACATCCGATCCACTACTACTATCCTGGTGTCGGAACATGACACCCGATCCATTAATACTATCCTGGTTTCGAAACGTGACACCCGATCCACTACTACTATCCTGGTGTCGGAACGTGACACCCGATCCATTAATACTATCCTGGTGTCGGAACGTGATACCCGATCCACTATTACTATCCTGGTGTCGGAACGTGACACCCGATCCATTAACCTCATTCTTTTAGTTCATCAAGCCTTCTTTTATACCAAGGCATCATCATTAACAAAGAGGTTTTAAGGTTTAAGATCCAACAGCCTCATCAAGCTAATTCATCAAAATTACATAATCACATCATGCAAGCACACAATTAAGTATATAGAAGACTTGACAATACTACCCTACACATATCATTCGCTATTAAGAGTTTACTATGAAATAGAATAAACCATAACCTACCTCCACCGAAGAATCGTGATCAAGAAATCTGCTTCTCCAATGCTTTCCTCTTTGTTTCTCCCTCTCTCGATCGTTCATTCTCCCTCTTTTCTGTTCTTTCTATTTTTCCTTATTCCAACTCTTTTTCTTTTACCCTAATTACCATATAATTAAGTATAAAAAGATGGTAAAAGTAACCACTATTTATTCCAAGGTTGTGTCCTTTAAGCCCCAAGTAATTGAATTAATAACATTAAACCACTAACTTTATATTCATAAGCAGGAATAATCCAAAACGCCCCTTAAAAACTTTTAACAGAAATCCGACACAGTCAGGTTTACGCAGCCCGTGACGGCCCGTCGTGCCTGCGACGGTCCGTCCTGCTGCTTTCGTCACAAAGTTCAGAGACTAAATTTCACTAAAGGGTCTGTGACGGTCTGTCGTGACCACGACGGTCCGTCCTGCCATGTCGTCGCGAAGTTCACAGAGTTGTTCTCAGTACCCAAATTTTTAGAATCTAAGTGTTTTGGAACGAGACCCCCTCGACGGTCCGTCGTGCCAATGACGGTCCGTCGTGGGATCCGTTGACCCAGACAGTTATTACCAGAAATAAACTCTACTGCTCAAAACGACTAACAGGTCGTTACAATAGATACCAATTTACCCATCGTTCGTCCTCGAACGATCACAAGAAGAAAAACAAGGGCAAAAAGGAGTACCTGAATCTGTAGACAGGTGTGGGTATTTTTCTTGCATATCAGCCTCCTTCTCCCAAGTGGACTCTTCAATTGGTCGATTCTTCCATTGAACCTTGATGGATGAAATCTCCTTGACCTCAACTTGCGAACTTCTCTATCTATGATAACAACAGGCTCCTCCTCATAAGACAAATTCTCATCAAGAAGAACTGAATCCCAACGAATGATGTAGTTTCCATCCCCATGGTATCTTTTCAACATAGACACATGAAATACCGGATGCACTCCTGACAGTCCTGGGGGTAAGGCTAATTCATAAGCTACCTCCCAACGCGCTTCAGAACTTCAAATGGACCAATATACCTCGGACTAAGCTTACCTCGCTTACCAAACCGCATCACCCCTTTCATGGGTGAAACCTTCAGCAAAACTTGCTCGCCCTCCATAAACTCCAAGTCTCTAACCTTTCGATCTGCATATTCTTTCTGCCTACTTTGAGCCGCTAGAAGCTTTTCCTGGATGCATTTCACTTTATCTAACGATTCCCTCAGAAGTTCAGTACCCCAAGGTCTAACCTCAAATGCATCAAACCACCCAATGGGAGACCTACATCTTCTCCCATACAGTGCCTCAAATGGAGCCATATCAATACTTGAGTGATAGCTATTATTGTATGAGAACTCTGCTAAGGGTAAGAAGTTATCCCAATGACCACCAAATTCTATCACACATGCACGAAGCATATCTTCCAACACCTAAATCGTTCGCTCAGATTGACCATCGGTCTGAGGGTGAAATGCAGTACTAAGGTCCAACCTAGTACCTAATTCAACATGCAATTTTTTCCAAAACTTAGAAGTAAACTGTGTACCTCTATCTGATATGATGGAAAGTGGAACTCCATGCAATCGAACAATTTCTCAGATGTAAAGTTTGGCTAACTTCTCTGCATTGTAAGTCACCTTAACCGGAATGAAGTGAGCAGACTTAGTTAACCTATAAACAATTACCCAAATGGAGTCATACTTACCCATTGTCTTTGGAAAACCAACCACGAAGTCCATTGCAATTCTCTCCCACTTCCATTCAGGAATGGGCATTCTCTGAAGTGTCCCTCCAGGCCTCTGGTGTTCATACTTTACCTGCTGACAATTCGGGCATTGGGCAACAAAATCAACAATGTCACGCTTCATCCTACTCCACCAAAAATGTTGCTTTAAGTCGCGATACATCTTGGTTGCACCGGGATGTATAGAATACCTTGAACTATGAGCCTCTGTAAGAATGGTGTGAATCAAATCATCGACACGGGGTACACATACCCTTCCCTTAATCCTCAAAACACCTTCCTCATCGATTTTTGCTTCTTTAGCCTCTCCTTGCAATACCTTATCTCGAATCCGGATCAGTTTCTCATCAGTAAATTTCTTCTCCTTAATCTTGTCAAGAAAGGAAGATTTTTCCTCCACATAGGCCAAAAATCCTCCCTTCTCATTTACTTTTAGTCTCATAAAGTAATTAGCCAGAGTCTGAACCTCTCTAGCCAATGGGCGTCTAGAAACCTGCAAGTGAGCTAGACTTCTCATGTTCCCTGCTTTTCTACTTAACGCATCTGCCACAACGTTAGCTTTTCCCGGATGATACAAGATAGTGATATCATAGTCCTTCAGTAGTTCCATCCACCTCCTCTGTCTCAAATTCAAACCTTTCTGAGTAAAGACATACTGTAAACTACGATGATCTGTATAGACTTCACACTTAACCCCATATAGATAATGTGTCCATTGCTTTAATGCAAACACTACCGCAGCCAACTCCAAATCGTGGGTCGGATAATTACGTTCATGCACCTTTAATTGCCTCGAAGCATAAGAAATTACATTCTTCTCTTGCATTAGCACTGCACCCAAACAAGAATAGGATGCATCACAATAAACAATGAAATTCTTACCTTCCACTGGCAGGGTAAGAATTGGTGCAGTAGTCAACAAGGTCTTGAGCTTCTGAAAGCTTTCTTCACACTCGTCCGACCATACAAACGAAACACTCTGCTTAGTCAAGTTTGCCAATTGGGAAGCAACATAAGAAAATCCCTTTACAAATCGACGGTAGTAGCTAGCTAAACCGACAAAGCTCCTTACTTCTGTAACATTAGTAGGTCTTACCCAATTCTTCACTGCTTCGATCTTGGAAGGATCCACCATCACTTCATCCTTAGAAACCACATGCCCCAAGAAGGACACTGAATCTAGCCACAACTCACACTTGGAGAATTTGGCATAAAGCTTTTTCTCCCTCAACATTTCCAATACCATTCTCAAGTGCTCCTCATGTTCTTTCCTGCTCTTTGAGTATACCAGTATATCATCGATGAATACAATGACAAAGAGGTCCAGATATGGCTTAAAAATCCCGTTCATCAAGCTCATGAACGCAGCAGGGGAATTCGTAAGCCCAAAAGACATTACTAAGAACTCATAATGTCTATACCTGGTCCGAAAAGCAGTCTTTGGCACATCCGTTGCCCGTATTTTCAATTGATGATAACCAGATCTCAAATCGATTTTTGAGAAGGTAAGAGCACCTTGTAACTGATCGAACAAATCATCGATGCGAGTAAGAGGATACTTGTTCTTAACAGTTACCTTATTCAGTTGCCTGTAGTCTATGCACATCCGAAAACTTCCATCCTTCTTCTTCACAAACAACACAGGAGCACCCCAAGGAGATGCACTTGGTATAATGAAGCCTTTGCTTAACAACTCTTGAAGTTGGGCCTTTAACTCTCTTAACTCAGCGGGAGCCATTGTATTAAGGGGGGTTATGGAAATGGGGCGAGTACCCGGCTCCAGGTCAATACAGAAATCAATATCCCTATCCGGTGGCATACCAGGAAGTTCTGCAGGAAACACATCATGAAACTCACGGACTATCGAAACCGACTCAATTGAAGGTACTTGAGTAGTATCATCCCTGAGGTGTGCCAAGAAAGCTAAACAACCCTTACTAACCATTCTCTTAGCACGAAGAAAGGAGATAATACAAAATGGAGTGGAAGTGTAGTCACCCTCCCACATTAACGGATCTGTCCCAGGCTTGGACAACCTTACAGTTTTAGCATTACAGTCTAAGATTGTAAAATTTGGAGACAGCCAAGTCATACCCAGAATTACATCGAAGTCAACCATTTCTAAGATAACCAAGTCTACATGAGTATTTCTCCCCACAAAAGTCACAAGACAAGACTTATACACCTTTTCAACTATCACAGCCTCACTCACCGGAGTAGAAACACGAATAGGTATGTCAAGCAATTCACAATGTAAATTAAGACCAGTAGCAAATGAGGAAGATACATATGAAAATGTAGATCCAGGATCAAACAATACAGAAGCAATGCAATCACAGACCAAAAGATTACCTGTGATAACAGCATCAGATGTCTCCGCTTCAGACCTCCCAGGGAAAGCATAACAATGGGCCCTATAGCCTGTCTATCTGTTGCCCCTACCATGTTGTGCTGCAGTCGCTCCGGCATTCCCGCCACCCCGGTTGGTTTGTTGACCACCATTACCTTGACCAACGCGTGCTCCAGAATGGCGGCCTCTCCCATGACCACCTCTACCTCTAACTATTGGGGTTCTGTAACTCTGTTTGGGACAAAACCTCCTAATATGTCCGATCTCTCCACATCCATAACACTATCTAGATTCAAGCATAGGTCTCTGTGAGAATGACGGAGTCTGGGGATAACCCCGAAACTCAGGGAAGTGTTGACCGGTCTGCGGTGGACCCCCAGCTACAACCTGCAGTGAAGACTGAATAGGTCGGGCTGGGTAACCTCCTGAACCCTGCCCTCTGGAGTAAGAACCATTAAACTCGCCTCCCTTACGAAACTTCTTAGGTGTTGATGTCATGGTGAAGTCGTCTGGCTTCACTCCCTCCACTTCTATCACAAAATCTACCACCTCCTGAAAGGATTTTGCTGCAGTAGCTACCTCTAAGGCTGGAATATGCAAGTATGACCTCAATCCCTTCACAAAACGTCGAATCCGCTCTTGTGGAATGAAGCAAAGCTGGGTGGCATACCTGGATAATGCCCGAAACTTAGCCTCATACGCAGTAACCGACATCCTACCTTGCTCTAGGCTCAGGAACTCATCTCTCTTCCTATCCCTCAAAGTCCGGGGTATATACTTTTCCATAAACAAGCTAGAGAATGATGCCCAAGTCAGGGGTGGTGCCTGTGCTGATTGACACTCAACATACGATCGCCACCATATTTTGGCATTTCCCTGAAACTGATAGGTTACAAACTCAACACCGAATCGTTCCACTATGCCCATCTTATGTAGCAACTCATGATAATCAACCAGAAAATCATAGGCATCCTCAGATTCAGCACCCTTGAAGACTGGAGGTTTCAATTTCAAGAACTTAGTGAAAAGTTCGTGCTGATCATTCGTCATTATAGGACCTGTAGTCAATCGAGGAAACGTGCCTATTTCCAATGAGGCATCCATGCGGGGAGCCACAGCAGCTGCATGTTGTACTCCCGGAACCTGAGGTGCTGGTGCAGAAAACACTGGAGGCGTTTGGCCTTGATCGGATAACCCGCTAAGATAAGCAAGAACCTGGTTAATCATTTCTGGGGTAGGTTGGGGTGGTAATCCCTCATTCTGCACTTGTTCATCATCCCTTTCCCCACCCTCTCTTAATACTTCCTCAGTCGGTGGAGGAGTCACCGCCCTAGTACTAGCTGGGCCAGGTGCTTGTCCTCTTCCTCTAGATGAAGTCCTCCCGCGACCCCTACCACGGCATCTTGCCACTGCTCCTCTTCGAGCTACAGCCTCAGTGGCTGGTTCAGACGCATCTTGTCTTGCCGGTGTTGGTGCTGGCGTAGTTGTTGCTCTAGTTCTAACCATTTGCGAAATAGAGTGAACATGGTCAGATACCAATTTGTATCACCTAGATACCAATTGGATCCAAGTAATAGCACGAAAGAAAGAAGGAATGAAATTTTCCTAAAGTCTTATAGCCTCTCAAAGAAAAGTAAAGGTGTCCCCCTACCGTTCCTTAAGACTCTACTAGACTCGTTCTTGTGTGATGAGACCAACGAACCCTAATGCTCTGATACCAAGTATGTCACGACCAAAAATGAGCCGCGAGTGGCACCCACACTTAACCTCCTATGTGAGCGAACCAACCAATCTAAACCCCAACAATTCAATCATAATAAACAGAAAATAATGCGGAAGACTTACAACTCATTAACGAAATAAATAAATGACTTCTAAAACTCAAAACTTATTATTATCCCCAAAATCTGGTAGTCATCATCACAAGAACATTCTATCCTCAAATTACTAAATCTAAGAGTGTCTAGGAAACTAAAACAAATAAAAGAGATAGTCCTTGTCCGAACTTCAAGGACATCAAGACATGAATGTGAGAAAATCCAGTCCGACCTAGGAACAATAGCTCACCCTGAAATCTGACGTGATGAAGACTTGCTAGAGTTGCGGTTGAGTAGAAGACGACGGTACGTTTGCTTCACTCCACAAATAACAAAGAGGAAACATACAAGTAGGGGTCAGTACAAAACACAAGTACTGAGTAGGCATCATCGGCCAACTCAGAATAGAGAGCAATATATATCAAATAATAAAATAAAATCAACCATAACACTTAACAGGTGACAACAACAAGTACCATAACCATTGGGCACAACCCAAGCACATCTATGAGGACCCAAGCCTCCACACCATACTCATTTGGGAAACAGGTTCATTAAATCTGAGTATATTAGCATAATTCAAGATTCATTCTCTTTACTATCCTGGTGTCGGTACGTGACATCCGATCCACTACTACTATCCTGGTGTCGGAACATGACACCCGATCCATTAATACTATCCTGGTGTCGGAACGTGACACCCGATCCACTACTACTATCCTGGTGTCGGAACGTGACACCCGATCCATTAATACTATCCTGGTGTCGGAACGTGACACCCGATCCACTATTACTATCCTGGTGTCGGAACGTGACACCCGATCCATTAACCTCATTCTTTTAGTTCATCAAGCCTTCTTTTATACCAAGGCATCATCATTAACAAAGAGGTTTTAAGGTTTAAGATCCAACAGTCTCATCAAGCTAATTCATCAAAATTACATAATCACATCATGCAAGCACACAATTAAGTATATAGAAGACTTGATAATACTACCCTACACATATCATTCACTATTAAGAGTTTACTATGAAATAGAATAAACCATAACCTACCTCCACCGAAGAATCGTGATCAAGAAATCTGCTTCTCCAATGCTTTCCTCTTCGTTTCTCCCTCTCTCGATCGTTCATTCTCCCTCTTTTCTGTTCTTTCTATTTTTCCTTATTCAAACTCTTTTTTTTTACCCTAATTACCATATAATTAAGTATAAAAAGATGGTAAAAGTAACCCACTATTTATTCCAAGGTTGTGTCCTTTAAGACCCAAGTAATTGAATTAATAACATTAAACCACTAACTTTATAATCATAAGCAGGAATAATCCAAAACGCCCCTTAAAAACTTTTAACAGAAATCCGACACAATCAAGTTTACGCAGTCCGTGACGGCCCGTCGTGCCTGCGGCGGTCCGTCCTGCTGCTTCCGTCACAAAGTTCAGAGACTAAATTTCACTAAAGGGTTTGTGACGGTCCGTCGTGCCCACGATGGTCCGTCCTGCCATGTCGTCGCGAAGTTCAGAGAGTTGTTCTCAGTACCCAAATTTTTAGAATCTAAGTGTTTTGGAACGAGACCCCCTTGACGGTCCGTCGTGGGATCCGTTGACCCAGACAGTTATTACCAGAAATAAACTCTACTGCTCAAAACGACTAACAGGTCGTTACACTTTTGCACTTGGACTATTCAAAATTGATTTGAAATTGATAATTCAAAATTAAAAAAGAGTTACTTATTTATCAGTAATGAATTATTAATTTAACAATTTAAGTAACAATTTTAACTTTTTTTACATTCATACCCCCTTCAGGAGCGGCTCAAGTATATTAGTGGCCTAAAGCAAAAATCAAACGGGATCTTAAACTTGAATTGTTAATAACTTTTATATTTCTTCTAGTTTTCAGTTGCTATATAACCATTATTATTTTAAATTATTTTTCATGAGATATAGTACGCTACATATGTTAAATTTCTTGTAATTATTCCTTTATTTTCGTGAAAATTTTACTTTTTCTACAAATAGTATTCAATATTTGTTAAAAATTAATAACTTATAACCTACTATTATTAAAAATAAGACCCCTTAAAATTGGACACCTAAGACACATGTCTTTTTTTTAACACTGCCAAGCTACCCCTGACCCCCTTTTTAATTTTAAAGTATCATATAATTTACACACTAGCCATTTTTTTTCTCTCTCTCTCTAATATCATTGAAGAGTATGAATACACTTTGATGGTATCAAAAAGTAATCGAGCAGTGTCTTCATTGAAGGACTAGTTCTTCCTCCTTGATACCGTCAAAGTATAATATACTCTAGTGGTATCAACGAGTAATTGAGAAGTGTTTTCATTGAAGTTTCCTTCTGTCTTTCGATGAGATGATTCAATCATCCACAATATCATTACGGTATAACAACATATTGTCATGATAATATTAGGGTATGCTTCAATTTTTCAATATTTTAATTTAAAAATAATTTTAAAAGGAGTCATAATTTAGCTGTATTTTTTTAAAAAATATTGCGGAAAGAGAAAAAAATATAAAATATATATTTTACTAATTTATTAGAGTTTAATAAATAAGATTGTGACTTTAATAATTTTCTCTTAATTGTTTCTTATTTAATTTTTTTAAAAAAGAGTTCAATCATATATGATACCTATAGGGTATCAATAGAGCGACGAAGTATCATAAAGGCTTAGGCTCAATCATGTACGTTACATATGATATTAATATAGTGACAGAAAAGAGTATCACAACGAATGTATTTTCTACTAACTTATAGTTTAGAAAATAAAATTTAACTTTAATAATTTTTTCTTAATTGTTTCTGTAATCATTTAAAATTTATTAAATATAAATTTATAAAATGATTCGGATTATATTGAATTCATAAATATATTAATTCAAATAAATATTGTGGATTGATATAATTGAGTTAAATATTTAAGTCCAATAAATATGGATTTAATTAAAGTCTAAATTAATTGATTTGGGCTACATTGGATGAACCCAATTTGTTAAACCCAATCTCATCTCGTTCTAGAGCCCATCTTGGCGCCACGTGTGCAGATGATGTGGCATGCCAAGTCAAATAAGAAAGCCAATAGAATCATGACATGTGTCAAAGATGACAAGCCCACTCTATAAAGCCCAAATGCCATGTCACTTAAATCTGATTGGCTGAACGGAATCTTATTCCAATCGCAACTCCTCTATTCTAAAACTATAAATAGGGGTCCTCATAATTCAGAAGAAAAAAGAAAATTCTAAACAAGAAGCTAGAGAAACTTCGTGGTACAAACGCCATTCAATTCTCTACAAAGCTACAAGTTTAAGAATTCAAGCATTCAAGTTCAAGAACGATAAAGATCAAGACCACCGAATTCAAGAACAAGTTTTAAAGCCCTTGAATTTATATTTGAAAAGGAGAATTCAGAGGAATTATAGAGATTGTAACACTCGCATTTGAAATAATAAAATTGATTGTTGCTATAATTTTTCGTTCTTGATTATTGTTTTCTCGACGCGAATTTTATTGTCCATAAAAATTGGCACGCCCAGTGGGACCAAATCTGCCCTTCATCTTTTCTCTCTCAAATTAAATCTGAAAATCTGAAGCTACAAAGGTGGAAGAATGAGTACTTCAAGCCTCGTCTTTGAGTTTCACAAGTCTACACTCCGTCAAGCCTTGAAGCAGGGGGCATTTGTGGACATTGAAATTTTGTAGGACTCTACAAGATGCGTTCAATTCGAGTTGGGACTGTACAAATTGTGTTCAACTCAGATAAGGATTCTTGGAGGTTAATCAACCCTAAACCCTAGTTTATGCCTATATAAAGGGTACTAAATTCCTTTAAAAGACATCTCAAAAAATCCACAAAGAGATCAAGATCTCGAACACTCCACAAATTGATGGATTATTCATATATATGGGTCAAATCTAAATTATCCTAGTTCGAGAAATACTCCACTAACGGCCCTCGGATCATGGATAAATCATCTTAGGGAGTAGAATCAAGGGAGGAACAAATTTTTACTCATAATCTTGATGAATAAAATCACGTTTCTTCATATTTTATTTGTATGGTTTGTTTATTTTCCATATGTTTAAAATTTGTTGCAAACAAATTGGCACGCCCAGTGGGACAATCTCTACCTCTCATCTCAATTTTTTAAACGTCTAAGAATATCAAGATGACTTCCATGAACAACATGAACAACAACTCTCGATCAACCACCTCTAAGGTCACTAGCTCCAAGTTCTCTACTGAAGTTGAAGACATCCTTGGTGTTACCTTTGGAAGTTTTGGAGCTGTTACGAGATGCAAGGCTGCTACACTAGGACAACAAACACTTCAAGTGTCGCCTATGTCAACTCCTGTTTTTGGGTCTTCGACTCCAAAAGGAGCAAGTTCCTCCACAAATGATTTAGAAGGAGGAAGTAGTGTTGCTGAAAAGGTCAAGAAGACATTGTCTCTACTTGAGCAATCTGGTTCCAAGAACTCTACCACAAGGGAGAACTGTGATTCAACTTAGGAATCATTTCCACGTATATCACGTAACATGAGTCCACTAAAAATTAACTTACGCGACAATCCATGTTACTCTCCTGCAACTTTGATGATCATGCAAACGATAGTGACTGCTGCTTCATCTCCTGAGGAACAACTCGCAAATCTGACGAAGTTGGTTGAAGGATTGACGACGCATGTACAACACCAAGAATCACGAATTGACAAGTTGATGGACAGGATAGAAGGACTTATAGATGGAGATGCGAGCCATGCACTTGAAAGGGCATTGAAGTTCAAGAAATCGAAGATCCTGCTAAGAAAGCCCCGTTTGTTAAAGAAATGCCAGTTTCTTCTGAAGGAATGATCCCACTCGATCGCTAGAAGGAGTTTATTGAAGGAACTATCAAAGATAAGTATGAAGTCTCCACCAAGTCTTCTCATATGTACGCTAAGACATACACTGCTAGGATTGATAACTTTAAAATGTCTGCTGGTTATGAACCTCCCAAATTTCAACAATTTGAGGGAAAAGGAAATCCAAAACAACATGTCGCGCATTTAGTGGAGACATGTAATAATGCTGGAACATATGGAGACTATCTTGTCAAACAATTTGTCCGCTCTCTAAAAGGAAATGCCTTTGATTGGTACACAGATCTCGAACCTAACTCTATTGATAGTTGGGAGCAACTAGAACATGAGTTTCTCAATCGCTTCTATAGCACAAGGCGCACGAAGATCATGGTAGAACTCACGAATACTCGTCAAAGGAAGGACGAATCGGTCATAGATTTCATAAATCGATGGAGGAACGCGAGCCTAAATTGCAAGGGAAGGCTTAGTGAAGCTTCTGCAATCGAAATGTGTATTCAAGGAATGCACTAGGAGTTTCTTTATATCTTGCAGAATAAAACCAAAATCTTTTGAGGATTTAGCTACTCGCGCTCATGATATGGAGTTGAGCATGTCATCTGCCGGAAAAGATATGAATATTGTCCATGATCCTCGCAAAGGAAGGGACAAGCAGGAACCCAAGAGATGGAGCAAGTTTCTTCCCAGAAATGACAACAAAGAATCCATGAGTGTAAATGTATCACCCGTAAAGTTCACCACGAATGAGGGCGTAAAACAAAATGTGAGAATGACTTTCCAAGCACGTTCAAATCAAAAGTCGACACTAAGGGAGATGCAAGGGAAAAAGTATCCCTTCTTGGATTCTGACGTTTCTGAAATTTTTGATGAATTGCTTGATTTAAATCTCATTGACTTGCTAGAGAGTAAGCGACCCAATGAAGCTGGAAAAACTGATGACCCAAATTATTGCAAGTATCACAGACTTGTGAGTCATCCTCTTGAAAAAAGTTTTGTCTTTAAGGATAGAGTGATGCGATTGGTAAACGAAAATAAATTTATCCTTGTGATGAGAAGGCTAGTTCTAACCATATTTCTATCACGTTTGGGTCATTGGATCCAATCAAAATGTATATCTCTGAAAAGCATAAAGAAAAGCCAGTAGAAATAGGATGTTGACATAGATGGTGATGAGGGTTGGATTCTTGTAACTAGGCGAAGACGCAACAAGTCAAGCTTACGAAAAGAATTGTCCGAGCAACCGGTTAGAGGCAAAATGGTGAAGAAATCAGAGAAGCAAAAATCAATCAAGCGCCACAAAAGGGCAAAGGTTGAAGTGCATCACTACCAAAATCCTCGACGTCTTGTGACTCTAGAGGAATTCTTGCCAAGCTCGTTCGATACAAAGTCTACTCAAGGCAATGTAGAGGCATCATGTTTCAATGTGGATAAAGGACAAACAATGAAGGTGCCTCCTACTGTAAAAGAAGGAACAACGAGTGAATCCTCACCAAAAGTGTCTCCTGGGGAAGAAGAAAAAGAAACAAGGGAAATCTCAGAAATGATGTCTCTTTCATCTTCTGAAAAATCTATTGTACTTTCTTCCCAAGAAGCACATGTCTGTGATACTAAAATCACATTTACGGATAACGATATTCTATTTTGTGAAACACTACACAATCGTCCTTTGTATATGGTGGGTCATGTGCTAGAGAAGAAGATAAATAGAATCTTAATAGATGAAGGATCTGGAGTCAACATTTTGCCTATCCACACATTGAAGGAACTTGGCATGACGACTGGGGAACTAAGTGAAAGTCGTCTGTTGATACAAGGATTTAATCAAGGCGGGAAGAGGTCCATAGGCTCTATTAAATTAGAGATCCACATGGGAGATTTGCGATCAAGTGCATGGATGTATGTGATTGATGCAAAGACTTCATACAACATATTACTTGGTAGGCCTTGGGTACATGAGAATAGAATTGTCTCATCTTCTTACTATCAATGTTTGAAATATCTTGAAGGTGGAATTGAAAGAAAGATAGTTGCAGATGATAATCCTTTCACCGAAGTGGAGACACACTTTGCGGATGCGAAATTCTATATGAGAAGTTATGTTGTTAAAGGGGTCAAATCCAATGATGTCAAATCAATCAAGATTGATAATATCGTAAGTAAAAGAATTGATGCAGCTATCGAAAAGGTGAAAATTGACACTAAAGACTCTTTTCCCATTCTTAATGAAGGGAAGATTCTGTCTTCAAAGAAGAAGCAGACTTCTAGGATTTGCTATGTTCCAAAAGAGAAAAAAACAAGATCAACCATCTAACCTTGAAGAAAATGCATTAAGAGGGCTATCTCTTCCTATCAGAAGGATTGATGCAATAAACTTGTCTGCAAAGTTGCCAGAAAAGTCAGTCGTTCAAGATCAAGTTCTAGATATGGCTCTCCCTACAAAGCGCACAAGAGAAGGTTTTGATTCCAATGCCTACAAGTTATTTGTGAAGGCAGGATACAACCCTAGCGAGCCATCAGCGCTAGGGAAACTCCCATTAGAAGATACAACTAGGAAAGCGCGTGAAGGCCTAGGTTATATCCAACCGCCACCAATTTGCATTTCTATAAGAAGGGCCAGTAATAATCATATAACTTTTGAAGATGACGTCACTACTCCCAATAAAAGGCCTTCTGTCTTTGATCGACTTGGTGAAGCGACAACAAGAATTTTTGTGTTTGAGAGGTTAGGTCCTTTGAAGATGAATAACAAGAACCTGAGATGTTATTTGAAAGTTACAAAGCCTACTTCACATTTGATTTGAAAGGATCTCAGAAGTTTGATTCCTTCTAGGATGAGGCGACGAGTGGAAATTATGGTTTCCTGTAAAGAGGAACTCAAGGCAAAGCTTCATACTGTGGTTTACACCAAAGAGCGCGAGGAAGATGAAGAAAGTGTAGGTTTCTCAAATCACATTACAATCCAAAATGAGTACGATTCTTTGCCTCAAAAGAAGATTGAGAAAGAGGTAGAAGATATTGTCTAGTGTTGTCATATATCAGTCAATGACAATGATCCTGTGGAAGAGGAAGATGCTAAATATGCTCCACCCGAACTTGAAGAAGGAGTAAAGATCACAATAGATTTTTTGAAGGAAGTTAACCTTGGCACTGATGAAGATCCGAAGCCAACTTACTTGAGTGAATTTCTAGAAATTGATGAAAAAGTCGCTTACATGAATATATTCAAAGAATATAGAGATGTATTCGCTTGGAGTTACAAAGAAATGCCTGGGTTGAATCCTAGAGTAGCGGTCCATTAATTGGCAGTCAAAAATGGTTCTCGTTCAATTAAACATGCTCAAAGACGTTTTAGACCAGACTTGATTCCGTTGATAGAAAATGAAGTTAACAACTCATTGAGGCAGACTTTATTCGTGAGGTCAAATATCCTACATGGATTTCAAGTATTGTTCCTGTGAGGAAGAAGAATGGTCAAATTTGAGTTTGCGTTGACTTTAGAGATCTCAATGATGAATGCCCTAAAGATGAGTTTCCTCTTCCCATTCTAGAGTTGATGATTGATGCCACCACTGGTTATGAGGCAATGTCGTTCATAGATGGTTCTTCTGGATATAATCAAATCCGCATGTCACCAAAAGATGAAGAAGTCACTGCATTTCACACTCCAAAAGCTATTTATTGCTACAAAGTGATGCCATTTTGTTTAAAGAATGCTGGCGCTACATATCAAAGGGCTATGCAAAATATCTTTTACTTGCTCCATAAAAATGTTGAATGTTATGTTGATGATTTGGTAGTAAAGTCGAGGAAGCGGGGTGATCATTTGAAAGACATAAGGATGGTGTTTGAGTTACTCCGAAGATATCAACTAAGGATGAATCCATTGAAATGTGCCTTCGGAGTTACTTCCGGCAAGTTCCTTGGCTTTATTGTGAGACATCGAGGAATTGAAATTGATCAAGCCAAAGTCGATGCAATATCAAAGATGCCTGAACCTCGAGATATTCATGAGTTAAAAAGTCTCCAAGGAAAGTTAGCCTACTTGAGAAGGTTCATCTCAAATTTAGCGAGGAGATGTCAACCATTCAGTCATCTCATGAAGAAAGGTGCTCCTTTTAATTGGGACCAAACATGTAGCGAAGCCTATAAAAGTATCAAATCGTATCTAGCGAAACCTCCGGTTTTTGCAGCCCCTATACCTGGAAAACCATTGATACTCTACATTACAGCACAAGAAAGGTATGTAGGAGCCCTGTTAGCTCAAGAGAATAGTAAAGGCAAAGAAAATGTTCTTTATTACCTAAGTAGAACGATGACGCCAAATGAGCTAAATTATTCGCCAATTGAAAAGTTATGCTTGGCACTAGTCTTCTTAATTCAAAAGATGAAGCATTATTTTCAAGCTCATGTTGTCCGCCTTATTTCTAGAGCAAATCCATCAAGTTTATTATGTCAAAACCTGTTCTTAGTGACCGACTAGCAAGATGGTACCTCCAATTCCAACAATTTGAGATTGTGTACATCCCTCAAAATCCGTGAAGGGACAAGCACTAGCGGATTTCTTAGCAGACCATCCTATATCAAATGATTGGGAGTTAACTGATGAGTTTCCTGATGAAGATGCGATGTTGATTGAAGTTCAACCTCCTTGGAAAATGTACTTTGACGGGGTTGCACATCGCGACGGAGCTGGTGCTGGCGTGGTATTCATCACTTCACATGAAGAGATCTACCATTCTCTTTTACTCTAAAACAATGTTGCTCCAATAATGTCGCTGAATATCAAGCACTGATAGTTGGACTTGAAATGGCCGTTGACATGAAACAATTACATTTACAGGTCTTTGGTGACTCTCAATTGGTGATTAATCCGCTCTTAGGAAGTTATGAGGTAAAAGAGCCTGAATTGCGACCTTATCATGATTATGCTCACAAGTTGATAAGATGGCTTGGGGATGTAACCCTTGAACATGTGGGTCGAACAGAGAATAAGAAAGCTGATGCATTGGCTACTCTATCTTCAACGCTAACCCTTCCTAATCAAACACAAGTAACTGTCTGTCAAAAATGGATAGTACCACCATCAAATGAGGAAGAATATATTGAAAATAAACTTGATCATATCCTTGCCATTGTTGAAGCTGCGAAGGAATATTGGATACAACCCATCATTGACTACCTATGTTATGGGATACTTCCAGAAAATCCAAGAAGAAGAACTGACATACGTCGTCGTGCACCTCGTTTCCTTTACTACAAGGATACATTATATAGAAGATCATTTAAGGGTATGTTATTACGATGTTTGGTAGAGGAAGAAGCGATTCAAGCTCTGCAAGAAGCACACTCAGGATTATGTGGATCACATCAATCTTGACAAAAACTTCATTTTCACATAAAGAGGATGGGGTATTACCCGCCAACCATGGTGAAAGAATGCTTATATTATGCCAGGAAATGCGATGCTTGTCAATTTCATGCGAATTTCATTCATCAGCCACCCGAAGTATTGCACCCAACCATCGCATCTTGGCCATTTGACGCTTGGGGACTGGATATTGCAGGAACATTACCAAAGTCTTCTGGTGGACACTTGTACATCTTGGCTGCAACTGATTACTTTTCAAAATGGGCTGAAGCTGTCGCTCTTAAAGAGGTGAAGAAAGAGAATGTTGCAAATTTTATCTGAGTAAATACTATCTATCGCTTTGGCATCCCTCGCTATATAGTAACAGACAATGGCAAACCATTTGATAACAAGTTAATGAACAAGATTTGTGATCTTTTTGACTTTAAGCAGCGTAAATCTTCTATGTATCATGCTGCCGCTAATGGTCTTGCTGAAGCATTCAATAAGACTCTATGCAACCTGCTTAAGAAAGTTGTCTCCAAATCCAAACGGGATTGGCATGAAAGAATGGAAGAAGCTTTGTGGGCATATAGGACAACATATCGCACACCAACTCAAGCAACACCATATTCACTTGCTTTTGGAGTTGAAGCAGTCCTGCCACTCGAGCGTCAAATACCCTCCTTAAGACTTGTTATTCAAGAAGGGCTCACTGAGGAAGAAAATGCTCGATTGCATCTTGATGAGTTAGAAGCACTTGATGAAAAGAGGTTAGAAGCCTAACAAAACCTTGAATGTTATCAAGCTCGTCTATCTCGTGCTTTTAATAAGAAGGTTCGCTTGAGGTGCTTTCAAGTTGGAGATCAAGTTCTCGCGGTAAGAAGACCAATCATTACTTCGCACAAGTCTGGGGGAAAATTTACCTCAAAGTGGGATGGACCATATGTCATACAAGAATCATATTCAAATGGTGCTTATAAGCTTGTTGATGCTGATGGCTTAAGGATCGGTCTTATTAATGCCAAATTTCTAAAGAGATACTATCCTTGAAGGAAGATGATGCTTCTTAAGGTACGAGCCTAAACTGCAAGTCACTCCTGGCCCGCAAGAGTATAAACTGTGTACGGCACAACCACAATAAAAAATCACTCAAATCCCCAGAACTGCGTTGTGACTTGATCCTCTTTATTGAGGTACGTAGGCGCTTAGAACCATATTCTAAGTTTAGTTGCATGAGTGTCAAAAAAATATTCCCACTTCATCTATTGCATGAAAGTCAAAGCGATATATATTTTATTTTTATCTTTTGTCTCATCAAACTTAAGACTTGCACGAAGTATTGGGTCTATGGAAGGGGAAAACCCTTATAAAATATGAATCTCTTATTAGTACGGTGGAAGTCTTTAAATTAGATCAAGTATGCAAATTGGAGTCTTTATATTCTTCGAGTTTATTATTTGAAGTATCCAAATTCTCTAAGTATACAGGTTGAAGTATTCAAATACTCCAAGTATGAAGGTAAGACTTCAAGTATATAAGTAGAAGTCTCCAAATGTGTATGTAATTGAATTCCATGCCTAAAGGTGCGCGAGATTTGTCCCTTTGCACCTTAAGCTAGCTTTGTTGCGGATTATCCCTCAATAGATCTTTGAATTTCTATGTTTCAAGGTGGACAAACTTGTCCCTTTGCACCTTAAGCTAGGACTTTTCACGGATGTATACTTAAAATAATCTTTTTAATTTTTCATGCCTTAAGGTGGACGATATATGTCCCTTTTCACCATAATCTAGCTTTGTTGCGAATTTATCCTTCAACGAATCTTTAAATTTCTATGCCTTAAGGTGGGCAAACTTGTCCCTTTGCACCTTAAGGTAGAGTTCCGATGGATTTATCTTTAAAAGGATCTTTAAATTTCCATGCCTTAAGGTGGACAATATTTGTTCCTTTGCACCTTAAACTGGTCTTTTCAGGGGTTTATCCTGTCTCAAGTTGGTCAAACATTCAGGTCCTTGTAACACCTTGAGGTTATCTTCAAGGCGGGAGCGTTACATGGTATCCTATTAAAGCTTCAAGTTGGTCAAGCATTTGGGACCTTGTAACACCTTGAATTTATTTTCAAGGTGGGAGCGTTACACGGTATTTTAGTAAAGCTTCATGGTTAAGCATTAGGGAACTTTTAACACCTTGAGGTTATCTTCAAGGCGGGAGCGTTACATGGTATTCTAGTAAAGCTTCAAGTTGGTTAAGCATTCGGGACCTTGTAAAACCTTGAGGTTATTTTCAAGGCGGGAGCATTACACGGTATTCTAGTAAAGCTTCATAGTTAAACATTCGGAACCTTGTAACACCTTGAGGTTATTTTCAAGGGGGGAGCGTTACACGGTATTCTAGTAAAAACTGCAAGTTGGTTAAGCATTCGGGGCCATGGAACACCTTGATAGTATTATTTACTTATTTTGTTAAGGCATGAACGTTAAGCACATTTTTATGTGATAAATCCTTTTATTATGTAGCCTCCACAAAATATAAAATTTCTTTAGCTGATCTACAAAAAAAGAGAGAGAAGGAAATACAAGTAAAGGAGAGATTGTTACCTGTCAAGATGTTCGAGACGAGAAAGGTATTAAATCTTGAATCTTGGATGTGTTATATAACTTTATTTCTAGTTCTAAATCACCAAGTGGATTGTGATTTCGTTGTTCCTACGTCAAGACACGAGATTTTTAGTAAGCCACACAAATCTGAAAATTTTTAGCATGGCAGAATCTAGAGCTAACTTCAAAAAAATCATCTAGAAAGATTCTGAAGGTATTAAATTTTGAATTTTTGATATGTTAGAGATCGAAAAGTCTAGTTTGTGAAAATCAAACGGTTCATGATTTTGTTTATTCTACAATGAGATATGAATTTTCTACGACGAACATGTCAGGCTGTAAAAAAGTGACGAATTTTTAGCATGACAGAATCTAGAGCTAACTTCAAAAACTCATCTAGAAAGATTCAGAAGGTATTAAATTTTGAATTTTGGATATGTTAGAGATCGAAAAGTCTAGTTTTTAAAAAATTAAATGGTTCATGATTTTGATTTTTCTACAATGAGATATGAATTTTCAATGACGAACATGTCAGGCTGTAAAAAAAGTGACGAATTTTTAGCATGACAGAATCTAGAGCTAACTTCAAATATTCTGAAGGTATTAAATTTTGAATTTCGGGTATGTTAGAGATCTAAAAGTCTAGTTTCTGAAAAATCAAACGGTTCATGATTTCAATTTTTTACAATGAGATATGAATTTTCTACGACAGACATGTCAAGCTGTAAAAAAGTGACGAAAAAAAAAGAAAAGTTCCCTTGAGTATGCCTTTTTTGTCGTAGGCTCAGAATCTGTAATTGAAGATAAAACTATGGAGACAATGTATCTATTTATAGATGTCATGTGGTGGGATAAAATCATTCTCTCAGTTAAATTACAATTTCTTTTTGGCTTGGGCAATAAAACATATATATGAATATGAAATTGAGTAGGATTACAATCCCTAGTTCAATTACAATTTCTTTTTGGCTTGGGCAATAAAACGTAATATGAATATGAAATTGAGTAGGATTACAATTCGTAGTTCAATTACAATTTCTTTTTGGCTTGGGCAATAAAACATATATATGAACATGAAATTGAGTAGGATTACAATTCCTGATTGAATTATGATTTCTTTTTGGTTTGGGCAATAAACTATATATAGGAATATGAAATTGAGTAGGATATAGATTTTTAATTCAATTATAATTCATTTTTAACTAAGGTGAATTTAGTAACCGGTTAATGCTGCAAGCCTAGTCTCTAAAAGATAAAATATCTCGACAAGACTTGAAGCAGGGGGCATTTGTAATCATTTAAAATTTATTTAATATAAATTTATAAAATGATTCGGATTATATTGAATTCATAAATTTATTAATCCAAATAAATATTGTGGATTGATATAATTGAGTTAAATATTTAAGTCCAATAAATATGGATTTAATTTAAGTCTAAACTAATTGATTTGGGCTGCATTGGATGAACCCAATTTGTTAAACCCAATCTCATCTCATTCTAGAGCTCATCTTGGCGCCACGTGTGCAGATGATATGGCATGCCAAGTCAAATAAGAAAGCCAATAGAATCATGATATCTGTCAAAGATGACAAGCCCACTCCATAAAGCCAAAATGCCATGTCACTTAAATCTGTTTGGCTAAACGGAATCTTATTCCAATCACAACTCCTCTATTCTAAAACTATAAATAGGAGTCCTCATAATTTATAAAAAAAAAAAGAAAATTCTAAACAAGAAGTGTCACGACCCAAATCGGGCTGCGACTGACACCCACACTTACCCTCCTATGTGAGCGAACCAACCAATCTAAACCTTAATATTTCAATATAATATCAACAGAAAGTAATGCGGAAGACTTAAACTCATTAATAAAAACCAATTCAATAACTTCTAAAAACTCAACAACTATTATTATCCCCAAAATCTGGAAATCATCATCACAAGAACATCTATCCTCAAATTACTAAAGCTAAGAGTATCTAAGAAACTAAACATAAATAATAGCTAGTCTATGCCAGAACTTCAAGGCATCAAGACATGAAGAGGAAGATCCAGTCCAAGCTAGAAGCATTAGCTCACCCTGAAATCCAGAGTAATGAAGACTGGCTAGAGTTGCGGTTGAGTTGAAGACGATGGTATGTTTGCTGCACTCCACAAATAATCAAAAAGAAAACATACAAGTAGGGGTCAGTACAAAACACAGGTACTGAGTAGATATCATCGGCCAACTCGAAATAGAAAACAGTATATATCAGATAATATCATAAAATCAACTACAATACTCAACATGCGACATTTACAATTACCATAACCCTTGATCATAACACCAAGCTCATCAATGAGGACTCACGCCTCCTCATCATAATCATTTGGGAATTAGGTTCATTAGATTGAGTATATTAACATCTTTCAAGATTCATTATCTTTATTCTTCTCGTGTCTGTACGTGACACTCCACTCCTCATATACTATCCTGGTGTCGGAACGTGACACTCCGATCCTCATATACTATCCTGGTACCGGAACGTGGCACCCGATCCATATACTATCCTGGTGTCGGAACGTGACACTCCGATCCTCATATACTATCCTGGTACCGGAACGTGGCACCCGATCCCCTAATCTCACTACTTTCGTTCATCAAGCCTTCTTTTATACTAAGGCATCATCATTAACAAAGTAGATTAGGGTTTCTTTTTCAAGATTTAGGATTCAATAGCTTCATCATGCTTATTTTATCACCATTATATAATCACAACATGCAAACACATAATTAAGCATATAGAAGGGTTTACAACACTACCCAATACATATCATTCGCTATTAAGAGTTTACTACGAATAGCATAAAAACCATAACCTACCTCCACCGAAGATTAGAAATCAAGCAAGCAAGTTCCCAAAGCTTTGTTCTTCTTCTCGTCTCTCCTCTTTCTCGTTCGATCCCCTCTCTCTCTTTCTGTTCTTTTCTTTTTATTATTCAAACCCTCTTTCTTTTACCCTAATTAGCATATAATTAAGAATAAAATATGGCAATAATAACCCACCAATTTACTCAAGGTGACCTCTTTTATCCCCAAAGTAATTAGACTTATTAACATTAACCCACTAACTTTATAATTAAAGCCGGAATAGTCCAAAACGCCCCTTAAATTACTTAACAGAAATCCGAACCAGTCTGGGATTACGCAGCCTGTGACGGGCCGTCGTGCCTGCGACGGTCCGTCCTGCTGCTCCGTCACAGAGTTCAGAGACTCAATTCTCTGAAGAGTCTGTGACGGTCCGTCACGCCTGTGACGGTCCGTCCTGCTATTCCGTTACGAATTTCAGAGAGTCAATTTCAGTACCCATTTTTCAGAATTTCTAAGTGTTTTGAAACGAGACCCCTCGACGGTCCGTCGTGCTCATGACGGTCCGTCGTGGGTTCCGTCGTCTCAGCCTGTTTTTCCAGAAATAAAATCTGCTGCTCAAAACGACTAAACAGGTCGTTACAATAGATACCAATTTACCCATCGTTCATCCCCGAATGATCACAAGAAGGAAAATAAGGGCGAAAAGGAGTACCTGAATCTGTAAACAGGTGTGGGTATCTTTCTCGCATATAAGCCTCTTTCTCCCAAGTGGCTTCTTCGACTGGTCGATTCTTCCATTGAACTTTGATTGATGCAATCTCCCTTGATCTCAACCTGCGAATTTCTCTATCTAGAATGGCAACAGGCTCCTCCTTATAAGTCAAATTCTCATCAAGAAGAACCGAATCCCAACGAATGATGTAGTTTCCATCCCCATGGTATCTTTTCAACATGGACACATGAAATACTGGGTGCACTCCGGATAGTCCTGGGGGCAACGCTAATTCATAAGCCACCTTCCCTACTCGCTTAAGTACTTCAAATGGTCCAATATACCTTGGTCTTAGCTTACCTCTTTTTCCAAACCGCATCACCCCTTTCATGGGCGAAACCTTCAGCAAGACTTGCTCACCCTCCATGAACTCCAAGTCTCTAACCTTTCGATCTGCATATTCCTTTTGTCTGCTTTGAGCCGCTAAAAGCTTTTCTTGAATAGATTTCACCTTCTCTAATGAGTCCCTCAAAAGGTCAGTACCCCAAGGTCTAACCTCAAATGCATCAAACCAACCAATGGGACACCTACATCTTCTCCCATAAAATGCCTCGAATGGATCCATATCAATACTTGAGTGATAGCTATTGTTGTATGAGAACTCTGCTAAGGGTAAGAATTTATCCCAATGACCTCCAAATTCTATCACACATGCACCAAGCATATCCTCCAACACTTGAATCGTTCGCTCAGACTGACCATCGGTCTGAGGATGGAACGCAGTACTAAGGTCCAACCTAGTACCTAATTCAGCATGCAATGTTCTCCAAAACTTAAAGTAAACTGCGTACCTCTATCTTATATGATGGAGAGTGGAACCCCATGCAACCGAACAATTTCTGAGATATAGATTTTTGCTAACTTCTCTGCATTGTAGGTCACCTTGACCGGAATGAAATGAGCAGACTTAGTTAACCTATCAATAATCACCCAAATAGATTCATAATAATCACCCAAATAGATTCATACTTACCCATTGTCTTTGGAAGACCAACCACGAAATCCATTGCAATCCTTTCCCACTTCCATACAGGAATGCACATTCTCTGAAGTGTTCCTCCGGGCCTCTGGTGTTCATACTTTACTTGCTGACAGTTTGGACATTTGGCAATAAAATCAACAATATCACGCTTCATTCTACTCCACCAAAAGTGTTGCTTTAGGTCACGATACATCTTGGTTACACCAGGATGTACAGAATACCTTGAACTATGAGCCTCTGTGAGAATAGTGTGGATCAAATCATCCACACGGGGCACACATACCCTTCCCTTAATCCTCAAAACACCTTCCTCATCCATTATTGCTTCTTTAGCCTCTCCTCGCAACACCATATCCCAAATTCGGCTTAGTTTCTCATCATCAAACTGTTTTCCCTTGACCTTGTCAAGAAAAGAAGATCTCGCCTCCACACAAGCCAACAATCCTCCCTTCTCATTTACTTCTAACCTCATCAAGTCGTTAGCCAGAGTCTGAACCTCTCTAGCCAATGGACGTCTAGAGACTTGCAAGTGAGCTAGACTTCCCATGCTCCCTGTCTTTCTACTTAAGGCGTCTGCCACAACATTAGCCTTTCCCGGATGATACAAGATAGTGATATCGTAGTCCTTCAGTAGTTCCATCCATCTCCTCTGTCTCAAATTCAAATCTTTTTGAGTAAAGACATACTGTAGGCTACGATGATCTGTATAGACCTCACACTTAACCCCATATAAATAATGTCTCCATTGCTTTAATGAAAACACTACCGCAGCCAACTCCAAATCATGGGTCAGATAGTTACGTTCATGCACCTTTAATTGCCTCGAAGCATAAGCAATTACATTCTTCTATTGCATTAGCACTGCACCCAAACCCGAATAGGATGCATCACAATAGACAATGAAATTCTTACCTTCCACGGGTAAGGTGAGAATTGGTGCAGTAGTCAACAAAGTCTTGAGTTTCTGAAAGCTTTCCTCACATTCGTACGACCATACAAATGGAACATTCTGCTTAGTCAAGTTCGTCAATTGGGAAGCAATGGAAAAGAATCCCTTGACAAATCGATGATAGTAGCTAGCTAAACCGACAAAGCTCCTTATTTTTGACACATTAGTAGGTCTTGCCCAATTCTTCACTGTCTCAATCTTAGAAGGATCTACCATCACCCCATCCTTAGAAACCACATGCCCCAAGGAGGACACTGCATCTAGCCAAAACTCACACTTGAAGAATTTGGCATAAAGCTTTTTCTCCCTCAACATTTCCAATACCATTCTCAAATGCTCTTCATGTTCCTTCTTGCTCTTTGAGTATACCAATATATCATCAATAAATACGATCATAAATAGATCCAGATATGGCTTAAAAATCCCGTTCATCAAGATCGTGAAAGCAGCAGGGGCATTCGTAAGAACAAAAGACATTACTACAAATTTGTAATGCCCATACCTAGTTCGAAAAGCAGTCTTTTGCACATCCGTTGCCCGTATTTTCAATTGATGATAACCGGATCTCAAGTCAATCTTAGAGAAGACACAAGCACCTTGTAACTGATCGAACAAGTCATCAATGCGAGGAATGTGATACTTGTTCTTAATAGTTACCTTGTTCAGTTGTCTGTAGTCTATGCACATCCTAAAACTCCCATCCTTCTTCTTCACAAATAACACCGGAGCACCCCAAGGAGATGCACTTGATCTAATAAAGCCTTTGCTTAGCAAATCTTGAAGTTGTGCCTTTAACTCTCTTAACTCCGCGGGAGCCATTCTATAAGGGGGTATAGAAATGGGGCGAGTACCCGGTTCAAGATCGATGCAGAAGTCAATATCTCTATCCAGTGGCATACCCGGAAGGTCTGCGGGAAACACATCTACAAACTCACGAACTATCGAGACCGACTCAATTGGAGGTACTTGGGTAGTATCATCCCTGAGATGTGCCAAAAACGCTAAACAACCCTTACTAACCATTTTCTTAGCACGAAGAAAGGAGATGATACGAACCGGATTGGAAGTGTAGTCACCCTCCCACACTAACGGATCTGTCCCAGGCTTGGCTAACGTCACAGTTTAGCATTACAATCCAAGATTGCAAAATTTGGGGAAAGCCAAGTCATACCCAGAATTACATCGAAGTCAACCATTTCTAAGATAACCAAGTCTACATGAGTATTGCTCCCCATAAAAGTTACAAGACAAGACCTATACACCTTTTTAACTATCACAGACTCACCCACCGGAGTAGAAACACGAATAGGCATGTCAAGCAATTCACAATGTAAATTAAGACCATTAGCAAATGCAGAAGCTATATATGAAAATGTAGAGCCAGGGTCAAATAATACAGAAGCCATACAATCACAAACCAAAAGATTACCTGTGATAACATCATCTGATGTCTCCGCTTCTGACCGCCCGGGGAAAGCGTAACAATGGGCCCTATCACCTGTCTGCCCGTTGCCCCTACCATGTTGTGATGTAGTGGCTCCAGTTTGCCTATCACCCCGGCCGTTTTGGTGACCACCATTACCTCGACCACCGCGTCCTCCAGAATGACGGCCTCTTCCATAACCACCTCTACCTCTAACATTTGGAGGTCTGTAACTCTGTTTTGGACAATACCTCTTAATGTGTGCAGTCTCCCCACATCCATAACACTCTCTAGATTCAAGCATAGGTCTCTCAGAGAAGTGTTGACCGGTCTGAGGTGGACCCCCAACTACAGTCTGTAGTGAAGACTGAATTGGTCGGACTGAGTAACCTCCTGAACCCTATCCTCTAGAGTAAGAACCATTAAACTCACCTCTCTTTTGAAACCTTTTTGATGTAGTTGCCATGGTGAAGTCATCTGGCTTCACTCCCTCTATCTCTATCACGAAGTCTACCACTTCTTGAAAAGATTTCGCTGTAGTCGCTACCTGTAAGGCTGAAATCCGCAACTCTGATCTCAACCCCTTCACAAAACGGCGAATTCGCTCTTGTGGACTGAAACATAGTTGGGTGGCATACCGGGATAATGCATGGAACTTAGCCTCATATGTAGTAACCGACATCCTACCTTGCTCTAGGCTCAAAAATTCATCTCTTTTCCTATCCCTCAAAGTTCGGGGGATATACTTCTCCATAAACAAGCTAGAGAATGATGCCCAAGTCATAGGTGGTGCCTCCGTTGGTTGACACTCAACATGTGACCGCCACCACATTTTGGCATTCCCTTGAAACCGATAAGTCAAAAACTCAACACCAAACTGTTCTACTATACCCATCTTGTGTAGTAGCTCATGACAGTCAACCAGAAAATCATAAGCATTCTCCGATTCAGCACCCTTGAAGACTGGAGGTTTCAATTTCAAGAACTTACTGAAAAGTTCATGCTGATCATTTTTCATTACAGGCCATGTAGTCAGACGAGGAAATGTGCCTATTTCCAATGAGGCATCCATGCGGAGAGCCACAGTAGCCACATGTTGTACCTCCGGACCCTGAGGTGCTGGTGCAGAAAACACTGGAGGCGCTTGGCCTTGATCAGATAACCCGCTAAGATAAGCAAGAACCTAATTTATCATCTCTGGGGTAGGTTGGGGTGCTAGTTCCTCATTATGCACTTGTTCATTCTCCCCATCCTCCCCTTCTCTTACTACTTCCTCAGTCGGTGGAGGAGTCACCGCCCTAGTATCAGATGGGCCAGGCGTTCGTCCATTTCTCCTAGAGGACGTCCTCCCACGACCTCTACAACGGCCTCTTGCCACTACTCTTCCTCGAGCTACAACCCCAGTGGCTGGCTCAGACGCTTCTTGTCTTGCCGGTGTTGGTGTTGGCGCAGTCGTTGCTCTAGTTCTAACCATCTGAGAGATAGAGTGAAGATGGTCAGATACCAATTTGTATCACCTAGATACCAATTGGACCCAAGTAATAGCACGAAAGAAGGAAAGAAAGAATGGAATTTTCCTAAAGTCTTATAGCCTCTCAAAGAAAAGTAAAGGCGTCCCCCTACCGTTCCTTAAGACTTCACTAGACTCGTTCTTGTGTGATGAGACCAACGAACCTAATGCTCTGATACCAAGTTTGTCACGACCCTAATCGGGCTGCGACTGGCACCCACACTTACCCTCCTATGTGAGCGAACCAACCAATCTAAACCTTAATATTTCAATATAATATCAACAGAAAGTAATGCGGAAGACTTAAACTCATTAATAAAAACTAATTCAATAACTTCTAAAAACTCAACAACTATTATTATCCCCAAAATCTGGAAGTCATCATCACAAGAACATTTATCCTAAAATTACTAAAGCTAAGAGTATCTAAGAAACTAAAGATAAATAATAGCTAGTCTATGCCAGAACTTCAAGGCATCAAGACATGAAGAGGAAGATCCAGTCCAAGCTAGAAGCATTAGCTCACCCTAAAATCCGGAGTAATGAAGACTGGCTAGAGTTGCGGTTGAGTTGAAGACGATGGTATGTTTGCTGCACTCCACAAATAATCAAAAAGAAAACATACAAGTAGGGGTCAGTACAAAACACAGGTACTAAGTAAATATCATCGGCCAACTCGAAATAGAAAACAGTATATATCAGATAATATCATAAAATCAACTACAATACTCAACATGCGGCATTTACAATTACCATAACCCTTGGTCATAACACCAAACTCATCAATGAGGACTCACGCCTCCTCATCATACTCATTTGGGAATTAGGTTCATTAGATTGAGTATATTAACATCTTTCGAGATTCATTATCTTTATTCCTCTCGTGTTGGTATGTGACACTCTGCTCCTCATATACTATCCTGGTGTCGGAACGTGACACTCCGATCCTCATATACTATCCTGGTACCGGAACGTGGCACCCGATCCATATACTATCCTGGTGTTGGAACGTGACACTCCGATCCTCATATACTATCCTGGTACCAGAACGTAGCACCCGATCCCCTAATCTCACTACTTTCATTCATCAAGCCTTCTTTTATACTAAGGCATCATCATTAACAAAGTAGATTAGGGTTTCTTTTTCAAGATTTAGGATTCAATAGCTTCATCATGCTTATTTTATCACCATTATATAATCACAACATGCAAACACATAATTAAGCATATAGAAGGGTTTACAACACTACCCAATACATATCATTCGCTATTAAGAGTTTACTACGAATAGCATAAAAACCATAACCTACCTCCACCGAAGATTAGAAATCAAGCAAGCAAGTTCCCAAAGCTTTGTTCTTCTTCTCGTCTCTCCTCTTTCTCGTTCGATCCCCTCTCTCTCTTTCTGTTCTTTTCTTTTTCTTATTCAAACCCTCTTTCTTTTACCCTAATTAGCATATAATTAAGAATAAAAGATGGCAATAATAACCCACTAATTTACTCAAGGTTACCTCTTTATCCCCCAAGTAATTAGACTTATTAACATTAACCCACTAACTTTATGATTAAAGCCGGAATAGTCCAAAACGCCCCTTAAATTACTTAACAGAAATCCAAACCAGTCTGGGATTACGCAGCTTGTGACGGGCCGTCGTGCCTTCGACGGTCCGTCCTGCTGCTCCGTCACAAAGTTTAGAGACTCAATTCTCTGAAGAGTCTGTGACGATCCGTCACGCCTGTGACGGTCCGTCCTGCTATTTCGTTACGAAGTTCAGAGAGTCGATTTCAGTACCCATTTTTCAGAATTTCTAAGTGTTTTGAAACGAGACCCCTCGACGGTCCGTCGTGCTCATGACGGTCCGTCGTGGGTTCCGTCGTCTCAGCCTGTTTTTCCAGAAATAAAATCTACTGCTCAAAACGACCAAACAGGTCGTTACAAGAAGCTAGAGAAACTTTGTGGTACAAACGCCATTTAATTCTCTACAAAGCTACAAGTTCAAGAATTCAAGCATTCAAGTTCAAGAACGATCAAGATCAAGATCACCGAATTCAAGAACAAGCTCGAAGCCCTTGAATTCAAAGAAAAGTCAAGATCAAGATAAAGTTCAAGTTCATCATACATTCAAGAACAAGCTTTAAACCCCTTGAATTTATATTTGAAAAGACGAATTTAGAGGAATTATAGAGATTGTAACAATCGTATTTGAAATAATAAAATTGATTGTTGCTATAATTTTCCGTTCTTGATTATTGTTTTTTCGACGCGAATTTTATTGTCTACAGTTTCTTATTTATTTCTTAAAATAAGAGTTCAATCCTATATGATACCGATAGAATATCAATATACTAATAGAGTATCACAGAAGATTAATTCATTGCAGTGATGTTGTTGTCATGCGCAAAATAAGAAGGGAATGAAGAAAAGTGAGGTAAGTGAGTAAATGGTTTGGGCCATTAAGGATACTTGTTTAGGTTGGGTCCAATTTAGGTACACAATTTCACAATTAGGTCTATTTTGTGTAGTTTTTCCTTAAATTAAGACCTAAAAGATGTCTTACATATGCGCCACTTATGAATAAAAGTGAACGGGTTCAAATTGAATTTTTATTTATGTATACACGCAAAAAAAAATACTCAAAATCCAACAAAATGAGGGTAAATAGTGATAGAGTGTGTTGTACCCAACATATATTTGATCGCTCTCTCACTATTGATGATACTCAAAGAAGCGACGTGTGAACTCAAAGACTAGCTAATGGAAGAATGTATAGTTTGAAATCTAAATAAGTAAAAAAAAAAGTGACTAAAATAAGTTACTATTTTAGAAATTAACTAAACTAGGCTTAGTGGAAGAAAAAAATTTACTTCATCCAATATTTCAAACGTTTTTTGTTAGTTCCATAACATTTATATTTTAATATTTATTGAAATTATTCCTTATACTTTATAAAGTGGAAGTTTTTCTTACACTTTGTAAAGTGAAATTTTTTCTTACACTTTATAAAGTGGAAGAAAAACTTACAATTTACAAAATGAAATATTTTTCACATTTTGTTCTCTTTATGAAGTTTTTGCCGTGTTTGCATACAATTGAGATATTTTCCCTATATATGTAAAAATATATAAATATTTTTCACATGCAATTAACTTACTTAACTAAAAAATCAAGTGTTGAACATACTGATAATCATTTGCATAAAAAGTAGGTGAAACATGAAATTTTGAGAATGTCCCAATATTTTCCGTCATTTTAAACAGTGAGGACTGGCCAAAATAATTATTTAGTCCGTAACTTGGAGCAATATTCCTATCTTGTGTAAGTAGACCGCTACAAAATATCTAATACTACATCCGTTTCAAAAAGAATTTCTCTATTTCCTTTTTAGTTTGTTCCAAAATGAATGACCCCTTTCCTTTTTTGACAATACTTTAACTTTAACTTTTGTGGCACCACAAGATTAAAGGGCATTTTGGTACATTTAACATAACTTTAATTTAGAACCACAAGATTAAAAAGTATTCTTGCTTTTCTTAAACTCAGTTTCAAGTCAAACTAGGTCATCCTTTTTTAAACGGAGTGAGTAATAATAATTAGAATAATAATAAATCATATTAAATAATATATAATTGAAAAAATGAACAAATAATCGAAATATAATTATTGAGAATTACCAGTCAATTTCATTGATATTTCGTTTAAATCAAAATCATATCGATCGGTAAGAATATTTTGATAATGAGTTAGAAAAATCAGTAGATTGAGTTATCGAAAATTCATCAACGCTATTATAATTTTCTAATTGGAGATGGACATAGACCAATAAAGAAGAACATTGTTGGCTAGTCTTAGGATCCTTTCTAACATAGATATTAAGTATTGTTAACTTGATTCGATCTACATAATTATTTGGAACCCTCAAAAAGTCAATCAACGATTCATCATTATAGATAATTCACTCTCAAAAATTTACTTGTCCTTGTGATAAAAATGAAGTAGGTATTTTCCGACTATAATCATAACAATACTATTTATACCCCATTATTTTATAAATTGATGTCAGAGATATATGATATCGGATCAGGGGTGGACCTAGTAAGCCAGACGCGGGTGCTCGAGCACCCATTAATTTCCGAAATTTTTTGTATATATATATATAGAAAATATGATACAGATGTTATTATAATTTAAATGTCCACCCATAGAACAAAAACAGCTGTGGGTGAGCAGGTTTAACCTTTGCAATAAGAGGCCATCGAAGCCAGTGTCGAGGGTTTGAATCCTGCCAGTAGCATTTCTTTTTTTAAAAAAAAATATTTCAGCGAATTTTACACCTGTTTTTTTTTTTTAAAAAAATCCTTTTTCTAATTAAGGGCTTATTTAACTCTTCTTTTTAAAAAAAAATTAATTCCAACGAATTTCATGATTTTTTTATCTTTATTTTTCCTTTTTCTAATTAAGGGCTTATTTAACTCCCAATTTTGTACTTGTTTTGAATTTTCCTATTCTTAATTAGTTTGGGTAGCATAATTTTTCTTTCTTTTTTATTTTTAACTTTTCATATGCTTTAAAACCTTTTGCACTGCCCACTTTTATGGGATTTTTCTCTTAGCAAACTACGAAGTCATTCATTCTTCTTATTCTAGTTTCAAAGAGAAAACCATCAGTGTAACTGCCCAACAACAAACTTCAACCTATTTTCTTTTCAAAATCAGAATACAAAAGTAAGGTAGTAAAATTTGATGATTGATTAAAGTTAGTTAATGAAAAAAAAGAGTTTGGGAAATTATGTTTTAAGATTTACATTGCTTATGGATGGTACTCTTAAGTCTTAATTCTTAAAATAGATTCCACATAATATTTTTGTTACTTGATAAATAGGTTTAGACTTTAGATTAAAATTTTTTTTTTTGAATACTTTTGAAATAAATATTTTTCTTACCAATTACTTGATTCAAAAATTAAATTTTATAATGTATACGTATTTGGTGCTCATTAACTCATATATTGCTAATTATTGTTTGTGGTGTTGAAAAATCAAATAGATATATTAATTGTTGATTGTTGTTTGGGTTATCGGTAGAAAATTATAGATTTTAATGAAAAATAATTGAATTATGTGAATTAATTATAGGATAATATTTTCTTGGTAGGAATTTATTTTTATAAATTGAGATGGATAAGTATGTCACAAGATCGAAAATTGGGTATCCAAGTTCTAGCTCTACCAATCCATCTACTGCTTTAACCATAGCTCCGAAAATTCAACAGAAAATATTTATTTCAGATGTTGATTTAGAATCTCTTGAAGCTGATCTAGCAATTAGAAAGCCCATTGCAGAGTATAATCCTAATATACGTGATGATATTAGGAGATATTATATTCTTAAAAATCCTTGCCAACCTAAGGATCATAAATTTCCTAAAACTAAGTTTGGGAAGGAAATGCGGCAGTTCTTTCCTAATTGGTTTAAGGATCGTAAGTGGTTGAAGTATAGCATAACAAAAGATGTTGCATTCTGTTTCTGTTGCTACTTGTTTAAAATGAATATGAAAGTCATGGAGATGTGATTGATGCTGCTTTTACAAAGACCGGCTTTAGAGCTTGGAACAAGCTACAGAAAGATTTAGAGCTCATGTTGGAGATGTAAATAACATCCACAACAAGTGTTTCAACAAGATGCTTGATTTGATGAATCAATCACAATCAATACGCACTTCATTTGATAAAAAAATCCAAGAATGAAAAAAGTGAGTCTCGACGTCGCTTGAGTGCTTCAGTTGATGTGACAAGATTTCTCTTGAAATTAGGATTATCATTTCATGGACACGATGAGAGTCGATCTTCTTCAAATAGAGGTATTTTTCTTGAACTTTTGCGATGGTATGGAGATCTTAATAAAGATGTGGGAAGCATTATTTTAGAAAAAGCTCTAAAAAATGAAATGATGTGTTCTCCAAGTATTCAAAAGGATATTGTTGATTTTTGTTCTAAGGAAACAATCAAATCTATTCTTGAAGATTTAGATGGGGATTATTTTGGGATATTAGTCGATGAATCAAAAGATATATCACGCAAGGAGAAAATGACACTTGTTTTGAGATATGTTAACAAAGAAGGAAAAGTGATAGAACGATTTGTTGGTATTGTTCATGTTAGTGTTACATCTGCTTGTTCATTAAAGGAAGCAATCTACTCTTTTCTTTCAGTTCACTCATTAAGTCCACCCCAAATACGTGGGCAAGGTTATGATGGAGCTAACAATATGCAAGGACATCTAAATGGTCTTAAAACTTTTGTTTTTAATGAGACTCCATCAGCATATTGCATTCATTGTTTTGCCCACCAATTGCAGTTAACACTAGTGGCTCTTGCAAAGAAGGATTCGAATGTAGATGATTTTTTTGCTTAGTTACTAATGTGTTAAATATTGTTGGAGCATCTTTTAAGCGCAGGGATTTACTTTGGAAGCACCAAGTTGAACACTTAGAGGAGTTGCTTATATCAGGAGAAGTGCATACCGGGCGAGGAGTAAATCAAGAACGTGGACTTCAACGACCAGGTGATACTCGTTGGGGTTCTCATTATAGAACATTAGATAATCTTATTGTTCTATTTCCATCAGTTATTCATGTGCTTGAATTTACTTGATGCGAGTGTCCAAAATATACTGATAGACTTCATGCTAAAACTCTTGTGGATACGATTAAGAAATTGGATTTTTCCTTTATGCTGCACTTAATGTGGAAAGTTCTTATGATGACAAATGAATAGAGCTCCTCATTACAAAGGATGGATTAAGATATTATCAATGCTATGGGATTTCTTGCTCGTACAAAGCAAAGATTACAAAATACGAGGGATAATGAATTCGAATCATTAATGGATGATGTATCTTCTTTTTGTGATAAACATGATATAGTCATTCCGGAGATGAATGCTAGCTATTTTCCTGGAAAATCAAAGCGTAAAGCTCTTGATGTTACGTATTCTCATCATTTGCATGTTGAAATACTTTATGTTGTTATTGATTTGATTCTTCAAGAGCTTAATAATCGTTTTGATGCACTGACTTACTTCTCGGTATGGCTAGTTTGAATCCAGTTAATTCATTCGGTAGTTTTGATAAAGGCAAGATAATGAGATTGGCTGAATATTATATTAATGAGTTTGATAGTAACAAGCTTTGGGATCTCCGTTTTAAGCTTGATAGCTTTATAGTTTATGCTCGTGGTTCTGACGAGAGGTTCTTCAACTTAAGGGAATTAGTGATTTTGCTAAAGTATTGATCAAGTCATATCTACATCAAACTTGACCACTTGTTTATTTTCTTATCAAGTTGACTCTCATTCTTCCCGTTGCTACTGCTTTTGTGGAACGAGCTTTCTCATCCATGAAGTACATTAAAAATGAACTCCGTAATAGTATTGGTGATGAATTTTTGAATGGTTGTTTAGTTTGCTATGTAGAGCGTAATATATTTTCAAATGTAAGTAATGATGTAATTATTTATCGTTTTCAACATATGAAAAGTCGTCGAGCACAATTATGACTTGACCAATTAGTAGTAGGTCATTGTGACTTGTAAGTAGAGGTTATTTTTTTATAATGATAATATTGATCTTTGTTTTATTTTATTTATTTTTTTATTAAGAGTTTGAGTTAATATACATTTACTTTTTTTATTAAAGAGTTTGAGTTAGTATACATTTACCATTTGTGATTGCTAACAAGTTTATGTTAAAGGAAGTGAGCACCCACAACCTTTAAATCCTGGATCCGCCACTGTATCAGATATTATTTGAATTTTAACATTGTATTTGAAAGCACAAATATAATAAACGGTATTTCCATCATGTATAATTTCACCATCCCAATAAACCAAAACTCTATCTTTTGGTTTAGAAGACATTATTTTGTGATTTAAATGAAGTATAATAGAAGACTAAAGATGTTAAATGTGCTATGTTTGAATGTCCTTAAATAGAACGTGGATGAGCTTTCATAATAAAAAATAATAAAAATACATAGTGTAATTATTTTTTTATTTTTATGATATGTCAAATCTGTAACGCCCGCATTCTAGAATCCGAACGAGACTAGCGTCGTTAATCTCTCAGAGGTTGTAGACAAGCCTCTGCTTAGCTTTCATCACAATCATACAGTTAAGTTTGCTGGAATATTTAAAAAATTTAATATGCTAATGAAGTATACTTAGACTTCATAATTAAGGTTTATAAAAACATACGATATTCTAAAACTATTGTCTCACAGATGTAGAAACCATCTATAGAGTGCAAATCTGAACTTATCCAATAATAGTTAATATGCCATATAGGTCTTATTACAAAAGAATCCAAAGAACATAATGAAAATAGCGTATTCTTAAAACTACTAAAAATCTACGTAAGCTAGAATACGAAAGATAGCAGCCCCGAACATGAGGACCTACCAAGACTTGGAGAAAGAGTTCTAAGCTTCTTCAAATTGACCTCCTTATGCTTGAATGGCCGGAACCTACAGTAGTAGTAATGTAAAGTAATGGGGTTAGTACGCCACATGTATTAAGTATGGGTATATGCACATAACACATAAGGACATGCATGAAAAAGTATCATTTATCATTTTTTAGAAAACATACTAAGTCATATGAAAGTCTTCAATGCACATACCATATAACATATACAAGTAAATATTCCGTCACTTAAAGCATGATCATAATCGAAAGCATATTCTCATAAAGTCACGTTAACAATTTATATTCAATATATCATATAAACATAACATACAAAACACTTACCAATGATCCCATCCCCAACCTACAAGTGCAATGGACATGTGAAGCCCTATAACCCCACACAACCAAGTAGATAAGATAGGAGACCATAAGGAAAGATTTGCTTCATATAAAAATATAACTCAATAACATATTCATTATAATAGCCAACATTCATGTAAGATTAACATCATACATCATAAACATATATCTTTCACATCATCATATTACTTAAAAACAATCTCCTACGACTTTCCTTAGAGTTAACTTATGCAATGTCTAGGTAGCATCCCATACCACTATGTATACTAAGAAAACTCCTCAAGTCACCCTAGTAAACGTTCATTTACTTGTATTTCGTTTTACATGAGGGAACATACACATTAACTGACATAGACCATGTGAGTTAAACATGAAATTTGATGTTTCTCCCCACACCAAAAAGAGGTGATCTACTGGCCAAGTATGACCGAAAATAACGTAGCTTTCTAGGTGGATCCACTAGCTAGTATCCTATGGTGGCAACATAGTTCAAGAACTAGGAAATGTATTAGAGACTCATAGTTCCACATTACATGGCAACCTCAATCTCATGAGAATCATTGTGAACCTACCTTCCTCTAGGGAAGGGACACTTCCCAACTCTAGTTCATCGGTGCTTAACTTAAGTCCATTTTCTTGAAATAACCTTTAATTTTTTTTTTCATAATAAACTTATCATAGGTTATAGGAGATTATATCCTTGTATAACATGTTCATGATCTCTTTTAGATTAGCTGAGAATTGTCCATTCATCGTAACCTTTTTTTCGTGAGATTAACATAACAAAATAACCTTGTATAAAGCATACAAAGGATATCATAAACTTGCATATTCGTGTTCTTATCATGATCATACAATTTACATATTCATAGACAACATATTCACATAGAATCATCATACATACTTTTCATAACATAGCATCACAACTTATAGGCTAACATAAACATCTTACAGTAATCACAATTTTAGAAGACTTACCTCTTGTTTCCAAGAACCTTATTCATCATGCGATATTCATAATAATACTTAGTGAAATAATCATAAAATCATGTACAAGATCAATCCATAGCACGGGAGAAGGTAAACGGGTCATTAAAGGGTTCATTCAAGTCTTAATCCGAATCATAACGTTTACACGTATCAAATACCGTAAACAACCTATTCGAAATCATCACTTAGAGAAATATCATGTGTCACACGTCATTCAAACATTATTAATTAAATACTCAACAATTCGTGTGAAATTAGGTATGGAAGACATTTACTTTTTATTGAAAAACATATATCTAGGGTTAGGAAGAAAATCCATTTTGTAGAGTAAAAACATTAGTATTCGAAGTTCTTGAAAACTTATCTTGAAAGAACCTCTTGGGGAAAGTAATCCCATGAGTGAAAACTCATACCTTATAGATGAAGAATCCACGAAATATTGATTGGAAACTTCGAGACCTTCGTCTTATTCCTTAAGCTTTTCTTGTTCTTCAAAGGAGTTTGAAAAAAAAAAGAGTGTTTCTTGAGAGATTAAGAGAATTTCATTTGATTCTGATTTTGAACGTGTAATTGTGGTCTAAAACTGACCTATCAATATATAGACGTCCCAAGACTTACCCTAAAGACCATCCACTTAAATTACCTAAAAATGCCCCTCCTAAAGTGACTAAAGTTAGAAGAACGCTTGACTTAACCGAAATCTGGAAATTGCTTAGTGGTTTCAGTTTGACCAATTAAGTTAATTAATTAAGTTCCTAATTTAATTAATTAAGTAGCCTATTAGGACCATAACCAACCCTTTGTACCATCCTAGGTTAGGTAGTAGGATGTCTCTTAGTTAGTTTCTTGTCTTAATATCACCCGATTAGGTCTTAGGTTGTCGGGTCTCTTAGTTAGTTATTTTTGGTTGGTCCTAGGTTAATTAGTTAGTTAGGGACGATAGTTAGGACCTAGAATCAGTTAGGGAGCTCGGCCCTACATGGCTTGAGTCGTTCGATCGCCTGCCCCCTAATCGCCCTGACCGAATTCGGCTGGGCTTGGTTGCTTGTCTCTTGGCCGGTTAGCACATGTGTTTGCACATGTGTTGCTGCTCATTTCTTGTCCAAGGACCCTCATTATGTCCCTGTGAACTGCTTAATCTACATGATCATTTTAAATGTTTATGTGCTATGGTACCTAGGATTGACACTTGGATGCCTCGTATCTAATATGTTTACTGATTGATTACGAATTATAGCCTAAGGTCTTCATTGCAAGTACACTTCCTAAATAAACTTGGATAGGGGCATTTGAACATCAAAGTGTACTTTAAGTTACTTGTTAATACATAGAAATTGGCTAACACCCTTAGGTCAATATTTTCTAACATGCCCAATATTACTAAATATTGGACAATCGGATGCATATGTACCTTAATACATATACTTAAAACCTAATAGACTCTTCACTAGACAAGTATATTTTCTGGGAACATCATTTTAAGCATTATTAAATAGATTAAGTTTGAACACCTAATTTTTGACGTGTTTATTTTACTCTTATAATATTTTAGTAAGGAATTTTAATTTTATTTGCATTTTTGGGTATTTGTTTTTATTATTTTTATTGGCTCAAATGACCCAATTTTGTTTAGATTGGGCTGATTTAGATCAATTCTGATGGCCCAATTGATCTTGACCCGGTCCATAGAAATTGTCAAGATTAAATCTTAACCATTTATGATATTTTGATCCAAGGGCTATTATTCCCAAACAAAAATACAGAACTCCAAAAAAATAGCATTTTTTTATTTTAAATTTTTTTTTCTTTCTTCTTCCCCTTACTGCCATGCCGCCGTCCGGCCATCGCTACCACCACCGCCGCCTGGTGGCCACCACCTTTTTGGCCGAAAAAATCTTTAAAATTTTACCATCCTTTCCTTTCAACCTCTTCTACCTAAATCTACAAACCTTTCATCCATATCCATAGCCAAACTCCGTAGATCTAAGGAAAATCAAATATGAATTTTTACTTTTTTCCTTAGATTTATAAAGTTCCGGTTATTCTTATCCCAAATCCTTTACATAAATGTGTAGAGCTCTTCAAGGGCTATCATTTGATATAAATTTTAAGTTCAAAATCCGTCAAAAAAAATTCGGCGACCTTCATTTACCCGGAAGTTATGTCAATCTTTTCCCACTCTCAATCTTTATCCAAATTCATCATTATCTTTTTTCGTTTGACCATATAAGTCGTTTGATGTCAGATTTGTGTTATTAATGTTCTTTAAGTTTATCATGTTGATGATTTGCTTGAAGTATTGTTATTATTTATTTTTTTATTTCATTTTTTATGTTTATTATTTTTTATTTTTTTTACTTTTTTTTTCTACATTATTTTGTTGTGTTTGATCTTTTAAATTGTTTTGATATTTAGATTTTGTGTTAGTGGGTCAATTTGTTTGGATCTTGATGAAATGGGTCAATATTTGGGCCTATTTTAGATTTTGTCAAATGACCCATTAACTATTATTCAAACAATGAATAAAAGGAATGGGACATCTAAATGACATTAGGGCCTATTATTTTCTGATGACCCATATAACTATATTCAGTTAATGAATAAAGTAAATGGGTCATCTAAAAGGGCAAATGAATTATTTAATTAATCTGAATTTTCTTAAAACAAAAAAAAATTAAAAAAAAAAGAATTTCATTGGCCATCTTGGGTGGCACCTTGGGAAAACAAAGAGTCCAATGCATGCATCGACTCTATTTTCAAGAAAAGTGGGAGGTGTAATGTTAATCACCTATTTAAACCCCCTTTTTTTTCCAAAAGAGAAAGAAGAGGAAGAAGGAGAAAAAAAAGATAGAAAGAAAATTGCAAGAAAAAAAAAACTTAAAAAAGTTTCTTCTTCTTAAAAAGAAAAAAAAAGAACATATTTCTCTTGGGTTGTCTTGGGAATTCAATTGAATTTGCTTCTATTATTTGCTTGTCATCAACTCTAGGTATTCTTTTTACATTTTAATGTAATCTTGAATTAATGTTTATGTTCTTTTTATGTTTTTTTTTGTGAAAAATTGTTGATTTTTTTTGCCAAGTTTATATTATGATTCTCGTATGATTATGTTTATCCTTATGTTACTTAGTTTGTATATTTTTATTAATTTATTCTATAGTGTTTCTCATATGATTGTGTTTATTATGATGTACATACATACTATTAATCATATTTAGTTTAAATTTTAGCTTAAGTAAGTAAAAAAAAGTAAATAAATAAAATATAACAATCGCAAATTTTTTAGGTTCTTGATAACTTTCTTCTTTGAAGAATGAACTTAAGAAAAAATAAAAATAAAAATAAAAAATATAAAACTTGTCATTTTTGCAAAATGGTTTAATCTGGTCATTTTTGCAATAAAAGAAAAATGTAAATATGTTTTTTTCTTCAAAAAAAATGTAAATCTGGTTATTTCTGCAAAAAAAAAAATCTGGTTATTTCTACAAAAAAATGTAAATTTGGTTATTTCTCAAAAAAATCTGGTTATTTTTGGAAAAAATTGTAAATATGGTTTGTTTTTTTAAAAAAAAAATAAAAATAAAAATTCTCTTAAATAAATATTTGAATTGATTATTGAAGTAAAAATACAAATTTGACTAACTTGACTTAATAATTCAACAATTAGAAAATTTGCTATTTTCCAATCTTCTATCAAATAAGTCAAGGTAGTCATTTTATATATATAAAAAAAATTGTTACTAAATTGGTTATTTCTTAAATTTTTATCAATATATATATTAAAAAAAAGAAATTAAAACTAGTATATCATTAATTTAAAATAGTGTTTAATTATAATTTTGTAAAAGTTTCTTTTTTTCTTCTTCTTTTGTTGTCATTGTCTAATAGTAAAATTTAATTGTTTTTTTTTCTTTTGGTAAAACCATAAATATAAATGCTAGAATATTTTTTGATAATAATAAATAAATAAATACTAATCATTTCTTGGTTTGTATGTTGCACCAGTTTCTTTTATTCATTCTTATCATTATTTTTTTTAAATTGAGTAATTAATTATTGTTTTTTCTTTTTTGAAAAAATAAAACTTCAAATACCATCATGTTTTCGGTTACGATCCTTGGTGTGTATTCTTTTCTAAAAAGACGGGTCTTATGTGCGGTTACGCTCTTAGGTCAATCAGTTTTTTAAAAAAAATAGTAATTAATACACTCTTTCCCGTTTTATCCAAATTAAATAAATAAATTATTTTAGCCAAATATAAGTTAATAAAGCGACTGTTCTAGAACAACAGGACTCGTTTGTGCTTCATACCTTCCCTTCGGTCAATAGAATTTCTTACCCAATCTCTGTTTTTCGTAGACCAAACCAAACAAAAAAAAGTTTTTATTTTAAACTAAGAACTATCTGGTGACTTGGAACACCTAAAAAACTCAATTCCAAGTGGCGACTCTACAAAAAAAAAATTAAAAATCCTTCATATCCTTAACAATTGTAACAAAATCAAAGAGGTGTGACAGATTTGGCGTCTTCGCTGGGGATCCCTTCTTTTCGAATTTGAGCTTTGTACATGAACTTTTTTTTGGCTATTTTGTTTATTGGGATAAATTTATGTTTGGATGCTAATTGTGTTATTTCAGCAATTTAATATTTTGATATTGTATTGTATATAAATCATTTCTCTCGCACACCCTCTAAGTCTCTATAATTTTGTTATACACTGTGTGTGCGGTTACGCTCCATAGGACTTCTGTCTAGGATGAGTCAGTGTGCAGTTACGCTCGTGATTCTAGGTTGTTACACATGTTAGGAGGGGTTGGACCACCAGTTAAGCCGGAATAGCTCTGCTACCGGTACGCTGACCCTACCCGACTCGAGTTGTCCGCTCGAGTAAGCCAGTCTAGACACCTCCATAAATGTTAAACCTAGATAAAATGTCTTTGGTATGCCATTTTTTTTCTTTCATCATGTACATTTGACCTAGCGAAATTCAAGATATGTATCCATGCTAGACCAAAATGTTCATTTTATATGCTATGTAAAAATAGTCGGTTCAGAAGGCCTTGACATTGTTGACCATCTTCAAAATCGCTTTGTGAGTTTATTTTTTAAAAAAAATTCAAAATAAAAGGGGTAGTCTTCCCAATAGAAGTTTTTCTTTTATGAACTACGCACACCTGATTCTCACTAAAAAGAAATACGTAGGCATCCCTTCAAAGGTTCGGTGTTTGTAAAAATTGGTGTTTTATTTTAACTTTTTTTTAAAAAAAAGACTTCTTTTTACTTTTCTTTCTTCACTCTGTTAGAGTTTGTCATAAAAACCTTTAGTAAATTCTATTTAAAGGTACAAATGGCACCATCGACAAAAGGACAAGGTTCAAAAAGGCCTAAAAGCGAAGGAATTCCTGAGTTCATGATCGTAGATACTACACCAAAAGATTTATGACAATGGTGGACAGACATGGGAAGTCATGAGAAAAAAATAGTAAAGGAACACTTGGGGCATTTAGTGCATCTTATGGAGATTGATCGTAGAAGGAATGTGGTGGAGGCATTGATTCCTTTTTGGGATCCCAAAAATAATGTATTTTGTTTTTATGACTGTGAGATGACACCAATTTTGGAAGAAATTGTCGGCTTCATGGGGAAGGGGTCTACTATTCGAGGTGCTGATCTATGCAATAAAAGACACAGAGTTCCGAAACATGTTGATGCCAAAAAATTTCTGGAACTGCTCAAAATTAATCAAGTAGAGAAAGAGAGTTTGACAAATGGGTGGGTCTCATTGGACTTTCTATATCAGAGATACGACCAAAGGGATGGTTTCAAGAACTATCGAAACCACTTGAGTAATCAAGGGGGTGAAGAGGCTTGGAAGGCAAATGGATGTTTTGCTTTTATGGTCGCATTTTTGGGGCTCATTATTTTTTTTCAAAAGGGACAAGCATATTGACATTCGTCTGGCTGGTGTGGTGAAGGCGTTGACCACAATGGAAAATCCAACTATTATTCCTATGATCCTGGAAGATATGTTTCGTGCATTAACTAAATGTTTAAGTGGGGAAATGTACTTTGAAGGCTGTAATATTTTGCTCCAAATGTGGTTTTTGGAACACCTTTATCACCATGATTGTGCGCCTAGGTTTTCTCCAGATTGGTGCAACTATGTTTCCTCTCATAAGGAAAAGGAAGCCAAAATTGATTTTCCAAAGGAATAAGAGCGTGTGAAAAAAAACTTAGTGATCACATCTAATGAAATAGTGTGGAATTATTACTGGTTCCCAGCTAAGGATATCATTTGCATGTCTAGTGGTATCTCATTTCTTGTGTTGATTGGTCTTAGAGGTGTTCAACCATATGCCCCACTTCGGGTTATACGTCAACTAGCCAAAGTTCAAGAAATCCCACCCAATAATGATATGAGTAGGTTTGCATATGACACTCCACCAGGGTTTTTTTTAATAACGAAGAGATTATGAAAATTTGGTATGGGAGTATTATTTCTGAGCTAAGTGAAATGGTTGTGGAGAAAGATAAAGGAAAGGTGGTTCCTGGGTACCTATCGTGGTTTCGTGATCCAATGACGTTTGGTGACACTCCCGAAGGATCCAGCAGAAAAAGAAGAGATCGACATATTATAAAACATTTGAAAAAAGAGTTGGAGAAGGCCAAAGCAACCATTGCACGGCAAGAAGTACAGGTCCAAAGAGGAAAAAATCACAAGTTAGAGTTGCAAGATATGGAAGGAGAATTGAAAAATGCAGAGGGAAGATTAGCCCGATGGGAGGAAGAATTGCATAGTAGAATCCACTTGGCACGAATATAAAAAAGGAGCAAAGTTTTGAGATCTCTCGATTGAAGAGGGACTTAGTGGCATCCGAAGAGGTTGTGCACTATCAAAATGGAGAACTTAAGCGCCATAAGGAAAAATTTGAGAAAGAAAGATCGTGTTGGATGCATCAGTTAGAAGAATGTAAGAGACAAATCAGTCATTATGTTGATATCGAAGAGGGGCAAAGACAATTGATCATCGAGAGAGAAACACGTCGCCATCAACTTGAAGCAGCAGAAGGGCGAGAGGCCCTCTTGAGGAATAATCTGGGTGATGATCAGGCTTTGTTAAATGACTGTCATCAAAACATGGGAAGGGCTAGACTTCAAGTCCATCAAATGGCAGAGTAAACCTCCTATGTTATTAAAAATCAGTGTCGTATGAATGATCAAAAAGTGGCTGAGCAAGCACGGACCATTGTTCCCCATCTGCCGAAGGTGTTGCTGAATTTGTATGAGACCTTGGGAGGAAAAATAAAGCCCCAAGAAAGTGATGAAGATTGAAGAGAAGTTTTAGTTGTTTTTTGTTGTTCGTTTCATTTTATTAGTTGAAAGACTTGGTTTTCAGTTTAAAATTTGGTGTTTAAGGATATTATGTTGATCCGGGTTGTATTTAAACCTTTTGATTTTGTTGTTTTCTTGAAGTTTTGGCGAATGAATTCCAAATTATTCTATTTGAGTTTTCTAAATTTTGAACTACGTAATGATCTGATTCATGCAGTAACATAATACGTAGGCAACCTCCAAACGGTCCGATCAGAATTTATTTTTCAAAACTTTTTCTTTTTCCAAAAAAAAGGACAATAAGCAAAGCAAAGATGGGATGAAACAATGACCTTCTGAACCCATGCTACTATGTGATTAATAAGTGTGTGATTGATTTATAAAATTTTCTAACCCCTAACAAGTTTTTTCATTTCATATCAACTCTAGTTAGCTTTCGGTGGTTAGGTTTGTGGTAAACTGGCAGAGTACCCGTACTTTACCAGGTCTAAGGTAAGAGCGTCAATGACAACCAATACTGAAACTATGGTAAATCCAGCGAATACTCCAATTGATTCAACAACTAGAGAGACAGTCACTGTTGAAGAAAATCAGACGTTGAGACATATTATGGCACAATTGTGGCAAGCCTGGTCTAATGGACAAGAACCACCAACGTCTATTCCTGATTTTCCTTAGGTCACTACTATCCGATCTTTATCTTCTCGGGTCCCAATATCAGAACCTTTTTTCCCTCCAGGGTATGGTCCATTTGGTAATTGTGGGGCCGGGCTATCAACAACATGTCCTCAAGGCATGACATTCAGGGATACTCTCACTGTCACAACAGCTGCATCGGTCTATACACTCCCACAACCGACTGTGACGCAAAGAGCAGCTCAAGACGGACAGTTCACCACTCATTCGGAGTAAAACTATACTCCTGGGATAGCATTTAGGGGCCCTAACTCTGTTCAATTCGGCTCCCCCATTGATGTTGAGAGGCCTATTCCAGGCTCAGAGCAAGAAGAAATGTTGAAAAAAATGAAAAGAATCTAGCAACACATGAAGAGCATGCAAGGTTGGGAGGGCACAAAAGTGTCGCATTCAAAGACTTGTGTATGTTTCCAAATGTCCACCTGCCACCAGGGTTCAAAACCCCTAAATTTTATAAGTATGATGGACACGGTGATCCCGTAGCCCACCTTAAGAGATACTGTAATCAACTTCGGGGTGCAAGGGGTAAAGAAGAATTGCTCATGGCTTATTTTGGTGAGAGCCTGACTGGTGTTGCCTCAGAATGGTTTATAGACCAAGAGATTTCCCACGGCAAATATGGGATGATATGGCTCAAGATTTTGTTAGACAATTTTAGTATAATGTCGACATTATGCCAGATCGTAATACTCTCTTCAATACAAGAAAAAAACCAAGTGAAAGCTTCAGAGAATATGCTATCAGATGAAGGGAACAAGCAGCCCGAGTCAAGCCCCCATTAAATGAGCAAGAATTGGTTGATATCTTTATAAAGGCTCAAGATCCTGACTACTTCCGCCACCTCACAGCCACAATGGGAAGACCGTTTCACACAGCAATCAAAATTGAGGAAATGGTCGAAAGTGGTCTCAAAACAGGAAGGATCGTGAGCCAGGCAGCAATCAAAGCTACCACACAGGCCATTCAAGGTGGTTCAACAAGTTTTGGAAATCGTAAAGGAAAGAGGAAGTTATTTCACTGGCATCAGGGTCAAGAGGAGCTCAGATAAATTCTAATTGTCCTTACACATCAGTTCAGGGACAACTTAGCTATCCTCAACGTTACTACCCTTATGCCCCTCAATATCCAGTATCTCCATCTTCGTACACGGTCTTAAATGCTCAGTCATATGTGCATCCTCCCAATCGCCATCTCAAAGAAACATTCACCCACAACGGCCACCCTATCAGGTCCCTTACAACTCTCCTCTTATGAGGAATTATGCTCAAGATCAAGCATAGAAAAAGAAATTCACTCCATTGGGGGAGTCGTACTCCAGCTTGTTTCAAAAGTTAAGAAAGATAGGAGCGATTGAGTGTATCCCACCACATCGTCTGAATCGAAATGCTCCAGGTTTCCAAGACAATGAAAGAATTGAATACCATTCAGGAGCCCCAGGACACAGCACTGATAATTGTTGGACCTTGAAGGGAGAAATAGAGAAGCTGATTGAGCATGGAGTTGTTGTTGGGACAGATGATACCAATAACCCACTTCAAGCTGAAAACAACTTAGTGGGCATGGTTTATGATGATCAAGAGTACAAACTCCTCAACAAAATAGGAAATTTGTTTAGGAAGATCAGAGAAGAAGACAAGTCAATGAAGAGTTTAGAACTAGTTGCATCTTTGAGTGCGGAAGGTGTCAATCTTGACACCAAAGTCTTGTGCGTCCCGGGGGTTTCAAAGGGGATTGAAGTTCGAGCAGCTATGCCAAAGTTGTATGTATCAAAAGGCTTTTCATTCACATAACATGACCAAAGTGGCTTGACCAAGTTGAAAGAGCCTATTTTTGTTAAGCCCATTCAACAGCTTCCAGTAATTGATTCAGAGGCTGTCCCTTGGAACTAGAACAAAACCACAGTAATTTATCGAGGAAAGGAGATTATCGAAGAAGTTGATGAAGCGGGAGGTTTAACACGCTCTGGAAGATGTTATTCTCCAGAAGAATTAAGAAAAGGCAGGATGACTGAAAATATCCAAGTACCACTAAAGAAAACAGTTATTGAAGAAGAAAATGTAGAATTTCTAAAAAAGCTTAAGGTTCCAGATTACAGTGTTGTGGAACAATTGGAGAAGATGCCTACACAGATTTCACTATTGTCTCTACTTTTGCACTCAGAAGAACATCGTCTTGTGTTGAACAAGGTTTTGAATGAAGCACATGTGCTAAAAGGGACCACATTAAATCAGTTGGAGAATATCACCAAGCGCGTCTTTGAGTCAAACGCCATCACATTCACTAATGATGAGTTGACCAAGGAGGGAGCGGGACACAACAAAACTTTGCATCTTACAGTGACATGTGAAGGCTACTATGTATAGAGGGTCATGATAGATGGAGGGTCAGGGGTAGATATATGTCCTCTTTCTACGCTGCAAAGCTTGAAAGTCAACACTAACAAAATTCGCTCCAGTAATGTATTTGTGCAAGCTTATGACGGCTCAAGGAGGGATACCATTGGTGAAATCAAGTTAATCATGACAATTGGACCAGTAGTCTTTACGATTGTGTTCCAAGTAATGGATATGGAAACATCTTATAATTTTCTACTAGGAAGGCCATGGATCCAAATGGCTCGAGCCGTCCCATCAACTCTACATCAAGTTGTCAAGTTTGAATACAACAATAAGGAAATCACTGTTCATGGGGAAGATGATTCACCTATATACATAGATTCATCCGTCCCATACATTGAGGCAAAGGAAGGATGTGATTTTATTGTTTACCAATCTTTTGAGGTTGTATCAGTCGATCGCTTTAAAGAATGAGAATATAGCATCCAATCATGTATCTCTTCTTCCACTTCAATGGTATTAACAACGATGCTCAAATATGGTTATCAACCCGGTAAAGGCTTGGGAGTATATTCGCAAGGAATCGTGGATCCCATTACTCTTTTAGGAAACCAAGGCACCTCTGGCATCGAATAAAACAAAGCAAGAGAAATGGAGATAAAGCTAAGAACCACAAAAGGATTGATTGGTCGTTGCCACAACCGATTCCCCATATTTCTCATTTTTTTTATCAAACCTCGGGGTCCAGAATTGAAAGATTCATTCACTCTTGAATACATTGAAGAAATTATTGAGGATCTCAGTCAGTTATTTTTTGAAGTAAATATGGTCCAAGTTGGTGAAGGCACAAGTCATGCCAATATGCAGCTCGTGGGCTCAGGGGTTGAGTTAAGCAATTGGGAAACCACTTCTTTCCCCATAAGGAAAGAGTCGTGGTAGTTTGTTTTGCTACTCTTTTGTATTTTGTTGGTCTCAGGGTTGTGGTCCGAATAGTTAAAAGTTTTTTGTTATTGTCAACCCTTCTGTCCCTTTTTATGTCAATAAAATGAAATTTCATCTTCATAGTAAATTTTGTTTTTTTTTCCTCCCTTAATTCTTATTCTCTATTTTTTCAGTTCTGTAAATGACGGATTTGATAACATGACATGCATGTGGAATTGACTCCCTGATTTCAAAGAGTTGTTTATTCTTGAATCACTAAGTCAAGAGGTGGAATATGATGAAGAAGAGGCTTTTAGGGAAATTAATAGGGAACTGGAATAGTTTGAGCACAAACCGAAGCCTAAGCTTAGTGAAACTGAAACAATCAATTTGGGAAGTTCCGAGGATGTTAAGGAAATAAAAATAAGTTTACATATCAATCAGAAAATTAGAGAGTCAATAATACTTTTGTTTGAATACAAAGATGTATATGCTTGGTCTTCTGATGACATGCCAGGTTTGAGTGTTGATTTAGTGGTTCATAAGTTGCCTGTTTATCATGATTTTCCACCCATCCAACAGAAAAGAAGGAAATTCAAACCGTACGTAAGTGAAAAAATCAAAGAAGAAATAATGAAACAATTGAATGAAAAGGTGATCCAAGTTATTCGTTACACTACTTGGTTGGCAAATGTTGTTCCTGTGCCAAAAAAGGATGGAAAGATAAGAGTTTGTGTTGACTATCGGGATTTGAACAAGGCTAGTCCAAAAGATAACTTTCCATTGCCAAATATCTACATCCTAGTTGATAATTGTACAAAACACGAGATAAAATCTTTTGTGGACTGTTATGCGGGGTATCATCAAATCTTGATGGATGAAGAGGACGCTGAGAAAACTGCTTTCACCACTCCATGGGGAACTTATTGCTACAAGGTCATGCCATTTGTTCTAAAAAATGTTGGGGCGACTTACATGAGGGATATAACCACCATGTTCCATGATATGATGCATAAATAAATTGAAGTATACGTCGATGATGTAATCATCAAGTCTAAAACACAAGTTGGTCATGTGCAAGATCTGAGAAAATTCTTGGAAAGAGTGTGAAGATATGATATCAAGCTTAATCCAGCAAAATGTGCATTCAGAGTTCCATTTGGAAAACTTCTGGGTTTTATTGTCAATAGAAGGGGAATCGAATTGGATCTCTCCAAAATAAAAGTCATTCGAGATTTGCCATCCTCGAAAAATAAAACCGAAGTCATGAGTCTACTTAGGAGGTTGAACTACATCAGCATGTTTATTGCTCAATTTACAACCACATGTGAGCCCATTTTCAAACTTTTGAAGAAGGATGCTGCTGTCAGATGGACAAAAGATTGTCAACAATCTTTTGAAAAAATCAAGGAGTATTTGTCCAACCCTCCCGTGTTGATACCGCCTGAACCTAATAGGCCTCTCTTTCTATATCTTTTAGTAACAGACAATTCCTTTGGGTGTATTCTCGGTCAACATGATGCTACAGGAAGGAAGGAGCAGGCTATCTACTACTTAAGCAAGAAATTCACTAGTTATAAGGTCATGTACACCATTTTGGAAAGGACGTGTTGCGCCCTAACTTGGGTAGCTCAAAATTTAAGGCATTACTTATTGTCCTACACAATTTACCTCATATCAAGGATGGATCCTTTAAAGTACATCTTTCATAAGCCAATGCCAACTGGCAGACTCACGAAATGGTAAATTTTTCTCACTGAATTTGACATTATATATGTCACTCGCACTGCAATGAAAGCCCAAGCTTTGGCAGACCACTTGGCAGAGAACCCAGTCGATGGTGATTACGAACCATTGGATACATATTTTCCAGATGAAGGGATTAACTCAATTGAGGAAGTAGGTTCAAATGGAAATCAAGCCTGGCAATTGTACTTTGATGGAGCAACCAACACAAAAGGCATGGGGATTGGGGCAATTTTAATATCGCCCACAGGGCAACATTACCCTGCAATAGCTGGACTTCGCTTCTTTTGTACAAATAACACAACTGAGTATGAAGCTTACATCATGGGTCTAAATATGGCAATAGATTTAGGTGTACAAGAATTAATTGTGTTGGGAGATTCTGATTTGCTTATCTGACAAGCTCAAGGCTAATGGAAAACTCGAGACCTCAAACTCCTTCCATACAGACAATGTGTGGAAGATCTTAGCAAAAGGTTCATGTTCATCAAGTTTAGATACATCCCCAGGTTTCATAATGATTTGGCCGATGCCTTGGCTACTTTGGCCTCAATGCTTCCCTATCCTGGAAACACTTACATCACTTCATTAAAGATTCAAGTTCGGGACCAACATGGCTATTGTAATACAGTGGAAGAAGAACCTGATGGTGATCTATGGTACTCAGACATCAAGAAATTTTTAAAGACAGGGAGATGCCCCGAACATGCCAACAGACGTCTGGCTAATGGTTTCTTTTTGAGTGGGGACGTTTTGTATAAATGAACTGCGGATTTGAATTTATTGAGATGTTTGGATGCTGAAGAAGCCGAGAAAATTATGAATTAAGTGCACGCTGGAATATGTGGACCACACATGAACGGATATGTCCTTGCAAAAAAGATACTCCGGGAAGGGTATTATTGGCTTACCATGGAAAGAGATTGCTTTCACTTTGTGAAAAAATGTCATCAATGTCAAATCCATGGAGATCTCATTCATTCACCTCATTCAGAGTTGCACCCCATGGCTGCTCCTTGGCCCTTTGTTGCATGGGGAATGGATGTAATCGAACCAATTGAGCCAAAAGCCTCTAATGGACATCGATTCATTTTGGTTGCAATTGATTACTTCACCAAATGGGTGGAGGCGATAACTTTCAAAGCAGCCACTAAGAAGGCGGTCGTGGATTTTGTTCATTCCAACATTATTTGTCGATTCGGTATCCCAAGATCTATCATCACAGATAATACTGCAAACCTCAATAGTAACCTGATGAAGGAGGTATGCGAGCAGTTCAAAATTGTGCACCACAATTCTACTCCATACCGACCAAAAGCCAACGGAATTGTAGAGGCAGCCAACAAGAATATCAAAAAGATTCTCAGAAGAATGGTTCAAGGCACTAGACAATGGCATGAGAAACTGCCTTTTGCACTTTTAGGATATCTCACAACAGTGCGTACCTCGATTGGTGCAACTCCTTATTTGCTGGTGTATGGAACTGAGGCTGTGATTCCAGTAGAAGTCGAAATTCCATCTCTTCGACTTATTGTCGAGGCTGAAATTGAAGATATTGAATTGGTCAAAACCCGATTAGAGAAACTCGCGTTAATAAGCGAGAAATGATTGACGACTGTCTGTTTTGGTCAACTTTATCAACAAAGGATGGCTCGTGCATACAACAAAAAGGTGCACCCAAGACACTTTGAAGTAGGTCAACTGGTGTTAAAGCGTGTTCTCCCGCACCAAGAAGAAGCCAAGGGAAATTTTCCCAAAATTGGCAAGGTCCATATCTTATCAAGGAAGTGTTGTCCAAAGGAGCCCTACACCTTACTGATGTGGAAGGAAAAACCACGGGCATAATTGTTAATGCAGATTCAGTCAAAAGATACTACATCTAATGCATTCTAAGGTTCTGCGACATGTTTGGGGTTGAAAGAACAGAGGCACCTCTTAAAAACATTCTCTCATCGAAAAATCTGAACTACATTTGACTGATCCCGAAAGGATACGTAGGCAACCCTTAAGGGGTTTGGTTATATCAAAAAAATAATTAGTTTTTCAGTATTTACAGAAAACTGGGACATTGTTTTAGTTTTTTTATGTAGAATAATGTCAGATTGTAATTCTGTTTATTCTGGCAACCGACTTTTTGGTCAAATCTGAAAATGATATTAATCATCAAAGGCAACATCAAAAAAAAACTTACGAGTGAAAACCCTTGGGGGTACCATAAGTAAGTAAGTGAGTACAAAAAAAAAGGAGAGAGAGACAGAGAGAGTCTTATCGGTGAAAACCTTCATAGGCATCATAAGATGAAAAAAAAATAATAAAATCTTATAGATGAAAATCCTACGGGCACCTTAAGATAAAGGGAGAGCACATCATGAATGAAATCTGCAAAGATGATCATTTCTCGACATCTTTGCATAAAGGGCACATAGATCAATTGACGGTGACTTAGATTTTGAGAACTAAAAAAAATGGATCAGGGGGCAAGTCCAAGCGCATGTCATGGTTCAATCAAAGTCGACATATGCCGCCAGATAAGTTCTCTTTCTCATTTTTAAAGGAATATCCCTCATTAATTTTATAGTCTTCTTGATCCAATCTTTCCTACTCTTAAGTTTGTATTTTTTTATTTATTATTTTTTTCTCTTCTCTTTTTGATATAATCTCTTGACAAAATAAAGTAAAGAGTGCAAAGCTTACTACGGGTTCCCAAAAGTAAAGCTGAGTATCTGAGTTGACAAGCCATTGACCAAGGACTAAAAACACCTGAGATCTTCACTGAAAATTCATGAAGGTCATCATTCTTTGGGATATCACTCGCACTATGATATTTGGTAGAACCAAAAGATCAAGGCCCCTGGTTAACAAAGAGGGAAATTCAAAGGTTACTTAACCAAGGAGTTGTAGTAGAGTTGAAGAAATTGGTCATGAGTATGGTCAAGTCGTTGGAGAATCAAGGCCACAAACCAACCACCATTTTAAACTAACAATTTTCTCTTTCATTTGCTCAACACAGAAAGAAAAAAAATGCAGGGTTACAAGTCAAAAAGGAAACATCACAAAAAGGAAAATCGCCAAAGTCTTCAAATGTTTAATGTTTCATCTCATTCTACTCGCATTTTGCCTATCAATGCGAGAGTTTCGGGAAATACGCTTCAATCTGAATTCCGTGCAATACGCACACGTCCTTTATTCATGGGCAATACGCACTATCCTTTGTTCATGTGCAATACACACCTGTCTGAATTTCATGCAATACGCACCAATCTGAATTCCGTACAACAAGCACACATCCTTTATTCATGGGCAATACACACCATCCTTTGTTCATGTGCAATACGCATCTGTCTGAATTTCGTGCAATACGCACCAATCTGAATTCCGTACAACAAGAACACATCCTTTATTCATGGGCAACACGCACCATCCTTTGTTCATGTGCAATACGCACCTGTCTGAATTTCGTGCAATACACACCAATCTGAATTCCGTGCAACAAGAACACGTCCTTTATTCATGGGTAATACGCACCATCCTTTGTTCATGTGCAATACGCACCTGTCTGAATTTCGTGCAATACGCACCAATCTGAATTCCGTGCAACAAGCACACATCCTTTATTCATGGGAAGTACGCACCATCCTTTGTTCATGTGCAATACACACCAGTCTGAATTTCGTACAATACGCATCAATCCGAATTTATGTGCAGTGTGCACCAGTCCTTATTCACATGCAATACAGATCAATTTCTCTATTCATGGCAATACGCACCATGGTTCATATCTGGAGCAATACGCACCAACATTCATAGGTTATACACACCTTATTCACATTTTGGGGAGAGATCCAATCTTAGTACAATGCATCTTATTTGGAACTCTCAGGGCAACACGCCTCACTTAACATATTCATTCTAGGGTTATTCTTCCTAGTTCAAGATTCTCATATGTTTTCTTGTTTTCTAAAGGAAACATATTCTTCATGGGTTCTTTATTTTGTGATCTTGAGTTTTGAGTTTCAACAACCAACTCAAGTTAAAACATGCACTTAAGAATGATCTACCAGCCGCCTAGACATCATGAAGATTGATCTCAAAGATAATGCACAGAGCAAGTGAAAGATCTAGACAAGATCCTAAGAAGATACATCAATTAGGGATCTTGTAACATTTATAATGTAGAGAGACATAGTTCTCTAACTTTTTTCTTTTAACTATAGGCAGTAGATGATGACAAGCAATATGAAGCAATCTTTTGGCCGCCTTTTCTGATAGTTTCGACTATCAAAGTTTCTCGAACTACACTGATCTGATTTCCTTTTAATCAAGGATATGTAGGCAACCTCTGAAGCAAGGTTCGGTCATCTTTTCTAAAATTGCTTCATCGGACTTTGAAACAGTAAAAAATTAGCCACTTCGTTCACTTTCTTTGCTTGAAAACTCTTCATGTTTTCAAGCAAAGAGGGGCATGCTATGAACACCTAATTTTTGACATGTTTATTTTACTCCTTTAATATTTTAGTGAGGAATTTTACTTTTATTTGCTTTTTTGGGTATTTTTTTTAATTATTTTTATTGGCTCAAATGACCCAATTTTGTTTAAATTGGGCTGATTTAGATCAATTCTGATGGCCCAATTGATCTTGACCCGGTCCATAGAAATGGTCAAGATTGAATCTCAACCATTCATGATATTTTGATCCAAGGAAAAATACAAAACTCCAAAAAAATAGTATTGTTTTTATTTTTGATTTGTTTTTCCTTTCTTCTTCCCCTTACTACCATGCCGCCGGCCGGCCACCACCGCCCGGTGGCCACCACCTTTTTTGCCGAAAAAATCTTTAAAATTTTACCATATTTTCCTTTCACCCTCCTCTACCTAAATCTACAAACCTTTTATCCATATCTATAGCCAAACTCCGCAGATCTAAGGAAAACCAAATATGATTTTTTACCTTTTTCCTTAGATTTATAAAGTTCTGGTCATTCCCATCCCAAATCCTTTACATAAATGTGTAGAGCTCTTCGAGGGCTATCATTTGATATAAATTTTAAGTTTAAAATCCGTCAAAAAATTTTCCGGCAAAGTTTTCCGGGGACCTTCATTTACCCGGAAGTTATGTCAATCTTTTCTCTCTCTCAATCGTTATCCAAATTCATCATTATCTTTTTTCGTTTGACCATATAAGTCGTTTGATGTCGGATTTGTGTTATTAATGTTCTTTAAGTTATCATGTTGATGATTTGCTTGAAGTATTATTATTATTTATTTATTTTGTTTTGTTTTTTATGTTTATTTTTTTTTTTTACTTTTTTTTCTGCATTATTTTGTTGTGTTTGATCTTTAAAATTGTTTAGATGTTTAAATTTTGTGTTAGTGGGTCAATTTGTTTGGGTCTTGAAGAAATGGGTCAATATTTGGGCCTATTTTAGATTTTGTCAGTTGGCCCATTAACTATTATTCAAACAATGAATAAAAGAAATGGTCATCTAAATGACATTTGGACCTATTATTTTCTGATGACCCATATAACTATATTCAATTAATGAATAAAGTAAATGAGTCATCTAAAAGGGCAAATGAATTATTCAATTAATCTGATTTTTCTTAAAACAAAAAATAAAAAAAATAAAAAAGAATTTCATTGGCTCTTAAGTTTTCAAGAAAAGTGGGAGGTTTAATGTTGATCACCTATTTAAACCCCCTTCTTTTTTCCAAAAGAGAAAGAAGAGGAAGAAGGAAAAAAAAAGATAGAAAGAAAATTGCAACCAAAAATAACTTAAAAAAAATTCTTCTTCTTAAAAAGAAAAAAAAAAGAACATATTTCTCTTGGGTTGTCTTGGAAATTCAATTGAATTTGCTTCTATTATTTGCTTGTCATCAACTCTAGGTATTTCTTTTTACATTTCAATGTAATCTTGAATTAATGTTTATGTTCTTTTTATGTTTGTTTTTTTGTGAAAAATTGTTGATTTTTTTTTGCCAAGTTTATATTATAATTCTCATATGATTATGTTTATCCTTATGTTACTTAGTTTGTATATTTTTATTAGTTTATTCTATAGTGTTTCTCATATGATTGTGTTTATTATGATGTACATATATACTATTAATCATATTTAGTTTAAATTTTAGCTTAAGTAAGTAAAAAAAAGTAAATAAATAAAATATGACAATCATAAATTTTTTAGGTTCTTGATAACTTTCTTCTTTGAAGAATGAACTTAAGAAAAAATAAAAATAAAAAAATGTAAAACTAGTCATTTTTGCAAAAGGGTTTAATCTGGTCATTTTTGCAACAAAAGAAAAATGTAAATCTGATCATTTCTGCAAAAAATGTAAATCTGGTTATTTTTGCGGAAAAAAATAAAATCTGGTTATTTCTGCAAAAAATTTAAATCTGGTTATTTCTGCAAAAAATGTAAATATGGTTTGTTTTTAAAAAAAATAAAAATAAGAATAAAAATTCTCTTAAAAATAAATATTTGAACTGATTATTAAAGTAAAAATACAAATTTGACTAACTTGACTTAATAATTCAACAATTAAAAAATTTGCTATTTTGCATTCTTCTATCAAATAAGTCAAGGTAGTCATTTTATATATAAAAAAAAACTGTTACCAAATTGGTTATTTCTTAAATTTTTATCAATATATATATTAAAAAAAGAAATTAAAACTAGTATATCATTAATTTAAAATAGTGTTTAATTGTAATTTTGTAAAAGTTCCTTTTTTTTCTTCTTTTATTGTCATGTTTAGTAGTAAAACTTAATTATTTTTTTTCTTTTGGTAAAACCATAAATATAAATGCTAGAATTTTTTGGATAATAATAAATAAATAAATACTAATCATTTCTTGGTTTGTATGTTGCACCAATTTCTTTTTTTCATTCTTATCATTATTTTTTTTAAAATTGAGTAATTAATTATTGTTTTTTCTTTTTTAAAAAATAAAACTTCAAATACCATCATGTGTTCGGTTACGATCTTGGTGTGTATTCTTTTCTAAAAAGAAGGGTCTTGTGTGCGGTTACGCTCTTAGGCCAATCAGTTTTTTTTTCAAAAAAAAAGTAATCAATACACTTTTTCCCGTTTTATCCAAATTAAATAAATAAATCATTTTAGCCAAATATAAGTTAATAAAGCGACCGTGCTAGAACCACGGGACTCGGGGGTGCCTCATACCTTCTCACCGGTCAATAGAATTCCTTACCCAATCTCTGTTTTTCGTAGACCAAACCAAACAAAAAAAAGTTTTTATTTTAAACTAAGACCTATCTGGTGACTTGGAACACCTAAAAAACTCAATTCCAAGTGGCGACTCTATAAAAAAAAATTAAAAACCCGTCATATCCTCAACAATTGTAAAAAAATCAAAGAGGTGTGACATTAAGCTCTATTCTAAGTCATGAAATTTCCGGAGTATTACAAAATCAATATAATTGTATGACAAACACCACAAAAGCATCATAAGGAGAGCAAAGCATAAAAAATATTCTCTTTGTAAAATGTAAGTTTTTCTTCCACTTTACAAAGTGTAAGAAAAACTTACATTTTATAAAGTTTAAGAAATAGTTCTGTTATATATTAAAATATACCCGTTATGGACTAACGAAAAACGTTTGGATATTGGATAAACTCGAATTTTTTCTTCCACTAAGCCTATTTTAGTTACTTCCTAAAATAGGGGCTTATTTTGGTCACTTTTTTTTGTGTGGTTTATTTAGGTTCCAAACTCAAGAATGTATAACATTTAATGTGTGTTTAATACGAGGAAAATGTTTTCCTGGAAAACACGTAGATTTATGACTTATTTTCTCATGTTTGATTGGTGAGTAGAAAATATTTTTAGGAAATGATTTTTAATGTTTGATTTATGAATGAACAATATTTTTGAGAAACATCTTTTATTTTTACTAGAGTAGAAAATAATTTTTGAAATTGAAAATATATTTTTTGAAAAAAATAAAAATTTAAAGTTGAAATATTTTTTAAAAATAATTTTTTTGGGTGGTAGGGGTGAAAAAATAAAAATTTGAAGTTGAAAATATTTTTTAAAAATAAAATGAAAATTTATTTTTGGAGGTGGGGTGGGGTGGGGTGGGAGGTGGGTGTTGGGGGCGGGGTCGAGGTAGGGGTGAAAAACAAAAATTTAAAATCGAAAACATATTTTAAAAACAAACTTAAATTTTTTTTTGGGGTGGGGGGAGGAGTTGTCTATAAGGGACGGCCCAGCCCCACACGGCCAAGCCTCGTGGGTCAAGGAATTCAAAGGGTTGGGGCAGGCTAGCCCTTCATTCGGAAGGGCCTGAATATCCTCAACCTAACCCAACCCTTGAAAGGCCAAGGGCAGGGGCGGGCTAGTATTTTTTTTTTCATTTATTTTTCAGACCTATAATTCTATAACATCAAGAAAATGAGAAGATTTTCAAATCAAATATGACAAACAATGGTGTTGTTTAGCTAGAAGTCTAGTGTAATTAGCATGTATCTCATATACCAGATACGCGAACGAGATAAGTAAGTGATAAGCAAGATGGGAAGGAGGCGAGGGTGCGAGATTTTGTAAATGCATCCTAGATACATGCGAATCTATTTTGGTAGAGTGTAACTAGAACATGTTAACCTAATTTTGAGTCCATATATTCCGAGATATATGTATCTGGACGTACTAAAATCTGGTAAGATTCGTGATATTACAACATTGTGTGTATTTAAGTAATTAGAAAATATACTAGTTAGATTATTGTAAGTTACCCTAATAAAAAGTTTTGGCCCATGGATCGACCCTGATCAAGCCTCAAGGGTTAATGACTTATATGGTCGGATTTATAAGCCCTAATTTTAAAAGGGCTTGAAAAATCTTATCCAGACCTACCCCAATAATAGGTTGGGTTGGGCCGGCCCCATGGGCTAAGCCCATTTTGATGACTCTACTCATCTCCTTTCTATGGTCTTGTATCTCATTCGATCCCTTTCTGGTTGCTTCTTTTTCGATAAATCTCTCCTTTATGCATTATTACTTATTGTGTGTATTCTACTTTGTAACTTGTAATTGGTGAATCATATGTATCACTGTTTGGTTTGGAATCGAGTCTGTTTCAGAATGTTCACAACTTCTCTTTGACCAATAAAACCTATATTATCTTCATTCTAACTATTTTAGACAAATATTATCAGAAGCAGTCTTAACATGTATGAAATAGAGCAAATCAAACTTTACAATAATATATCACACAAAGGCATACTATGTAGTCATATTAGTTCACAACATAAAGGTGATTACAAATTCTTGGATGGGAATTGCAGCTAGGAAGAGCCATTTTTTTTTTGTTAACATTTCAATTACTCAAAAGGCACATTCATTCACTGAGGCTGCCCATTTTCTACATCCATCTCCAGTCATTTGCTAGGGGAAAAAAACAATACTGCTAGTAGTCACAAATTGATAACATGATAATATCTCATCTATAACAAGTGTTTACTGTTTAGCCTGCAAAAAAACCATAAAAACAAATTTAGTGCAAATTGGTCTGTATTTTTTTTTTTAAGTGAAGCAAAGTTTCTTTAATTTATGACATACTTATTATATAAATGTGTCATTTAACTTGCCTCATTTCACATTTATGTCCTCCTATTTTTTATGTGCATAAATAGACATTTAAACTTGTATAAACTTGAACAATTAGACACATGAATCCTAGATGTGACATAATGTATGTCGGACACGAATTGTCATGTAAGTTGCCACGTATGACGTGTGTATCTATTTTTCAACTTTAGACAAATTTAAGTGTATGCTTTGCACACATAAACTTGAAAAACATAAATCTGAAATGAGCTTAAGTTAAAAGGTATATTTATGTATTATTGCGCAAAATTATTGTTTGTAGTGGTCACAATCCTTATAGGTGTCTAAGCATGGAGTAACAAGTTGTCCATATGCTAGATTGATTATTTTGATCGATCTTTATTGGTCCCCAAGTAAAATATGAAAAATAAAATATTACATTTGCTAATATCAAATTCAATACTTTTTTTAAGACAAGAATTCTGTTACCTGTGAGTAGAGGAAAGTTCCTAAGATTGCAATAGCAGCACCAAGGGCATTGATTGGTTGAATTGGAATTTGAAAGATGATGATGGATGAGACTATGACAGAAATTCTCTTCATAGTGTTACCAATGCTAAATGTCAGTGGGGAGATCTCATTTAGAGACATGTAGGAGACTTGATTGTACAAGTGATAGAACACACTTTGGGCCACCACCCACCTAACAAAAGAGCAATCACATAAGAAATCAATTCATCGTATCTTGAAAATCTCTTGTTTTCACTTGTTCTTTCTTTAGAAGGTTGAGCCTCAGAGAAACGATAAAGTTGTCTCTACGTAACCTATACATCAGGAGGTTGAGCCTTGGAGAAATGATGAACTTGTCTTCATGTAACTTATATGTTAGGGGTTCGAGCCGTGCAAGTTGTCATTGATGCTCGAATCAAGGTAGATACTATCTACATCACACTCCTTGGGGTGCGGTCCTTCCCAGGAAGACCCTACTTACATAGGATGTTTTGTGCACCAGACTACCTTTTTTTTTCTTTAGGAAGTAGGAGTACTAAGATCTTGGACCACTTTTACTATGCAAACCAGAACCACGAAAGAATTATATATATAAATTATGAGCATGATTCCAAAGGGAAACATGTGACATGACATACTTGTTTTTGCTTTTACAAAGAAAGTGAAAGTGACATGGGGATCTTTTATCAATCTAACCAAAGGGCAGTTATTTCAAGAACTATATATGTACTTACCATATAAAATTTGGGCCAATTTGGGTGACTGCATTCTGCCATCCAAGTGCCCATACTTGTGGACCCTCCACAGCAATAGCAAAGGGAGTCAGAATCAATAGAGACATCATTGATAAACAAGCATAGTAATTCATCCCTCCAACTGATTTCCCCTTCATGCCTTTCTTTGAAAATATGTTTCTGAATACAAATGCCAAGTTTGATATCATTGCTCCCATAAAGCCTGCAGTTCATCAAAGATTAAAGATCGCATAATTCCAAAACTAATAGCATATAAAACAATACAGCCTAAGATATAAAATTGTACATCTGTGTTTCAATTTGTTTATGTCACTTTCCTTTCTTGATAACTTTAAAATATTCAAAAAAGGACCTTTTAATACATTATACATATCTTTAATTTAAGATTACAAGATTCAAAAATTTTCTTTTACTTTTCTTAAACTACATGAAAAGTCAGAACCAGACAAACAAATTAAACTGGAGAGAATAATTGAAACATGCATTTTCTTCTTACCTATTAGATTGAAGTTGAGTTCAGTAATAGCAGCAAGTCCACAACCACCAATAATTGGCAAAAGTGAAAGGTACACTGGCAATGGGAAAGTTTCACCTAACAATCTTGAAACCAAAACACTAAAAGCAGGCTCTCCACTCTTAATAATATGAGTGAATGAAACAGCAACTTTTGACATGCTCACTGTTGCAGCCACATGGCCAATTGTGTGAGCCACAGCAACCTAAAACCAAAAAAACAGAAAATGAGTTTCACTATCCAAAAAAATGAACTTTTGAAAGTAGAAAAAAGACACAATATATAAACAGTTCCTTTAACTTGGTTTAAACTGACAACTTTGACCTTTAACTTTGAATATACACAAGTAGACACTTAAATTTGTACAAAATTGAACAACTACCACAAATTTGTCGTATATGAATATCTATGTGACAATTTTGTGTCCTACGTGTATTATGTCATGTAAGACATATGTGTCTACTTATTCAATTTTATACAAGTTTAAGTGTCTACTCGTGCACACTCAAAGTCAGAGAGTACAGTTTTCCGCTAAAGTCAACTTAAGAGTCATGTTTATGTATTATGCCTAGAAAAAATTATGAAAATGCTAAAGATTCATCATTTTACTTACAGGAAACAAGGCTTTCCAAAAATCAAAGTCAGTCTTTGGAGTTTCAGCAATCTTAGTAGCCCAAGAAACCAACATCATAAGAGAGCCAGCAGCCAGAGAAAGAGTAGAAGTAAGCCATGGAAATGGAAATGCATTCAAAACCTTCTTGTTGTAAATATTGAAAACAACATTCAAAGCCCACCATGTTGCAAAATAGAGTCCAATCTTGAGCTTCTGAGTAGCAGCAGCCTGAGCTTCTTGGCCAAACTCAATGTTGATTGGTATCGATTGGGGTCGACTAGCTTCATATGCATTGCATTGGACTAAAGGGTCCCTAGATTTGAACTCTTTTGATTCATCAGCATGTCCGAATCCACTTAGTACTGCTGAAATGTATAGAGGTTTTTTAGACAAGATGTTAGGCTTATCACATTGTTTAAAGTTGATATCTTTGAGGGAAAATGATGAAATATGAGGCTTACAACCCCATAAATTTTGTTGCAAGGGATCAAAATTTGTTGAAAATGCATAAGATTGTCCAGCAGAGAAGGCCATTTGAAATGTAGTACTAAAATAAGTATCTTGCTACTATGGCCAAAAGACTAGTGAGGCCAGTAGTAGTAGTAGTACTTCAGTATACAATGAAATGCACTTTAGGGGCTTGAATATATAGTAGTATTTCTTAAAGGTGATGGAAGGGGTCTGTTTGGGAAGGGGAAAGTGGCGGGACAAAATTTTCATTAAGGGATGTCAGAGTATAAAGAAGTCAAGGGGTGTCAATATGTAATATATATATATACATAAATTTTTTTTTACCTAACCAGACAGTGTAATTTTCTATTAAGGGGGTGTCGTTGGACACCCCCTCAAGTACATGGGGTCAAGGTATGGTCCTCTCGAGGCTGTGAAGGCTAGCTAGTTGCAAAAGAGCTGTCTATATACATATTGCAAAAGGCAGAGGTAAATGTCTAGTGTTACAAATGTTGAGTTTCTTAGCAACTTCTCATGTGTCACTTGAACTTGTGCACAAGTTGAATTTGGGATCTTGGCTTTTTCTTGTCTCAAAGGCTAATGGTGAAAAAAGTGTTCACATGTCACTTGACTTGTGCACAAAATTGAGTTTGGAGTTTTGACCTTATTGCCTTTGTTTTAACCACATCTTCACTAAATTTAAGTAATTTTTATATGATTATACGTTTGTTTTTTCTCTTTTTTCACGATTTTAAGTACATTCGGCGTACATCCTTTTCTAACTAAATTTCACGTATGAGATTATGCTGAATTTGTTGTTGTAATATATTCACTCTATTATTTCCTTTTTTGGGTTCCAAACGTGTGGCCACTTTAGATACCTTATAGAAATCAAGGGTATGACTCCCCAAGCATGATTTGCACTTCATATAACTATAATATACATTTTTTCAGTTATCCAACCAAATATGGATGCATTGTGGATTTTAGAATTATATGAAAGAGTATTACTAAAGAAGGCTATGATAGTACATTGTTTTTGGTCCTAAATTCTTGAACCTTTCACTCAGCGCGTACTTAAAAAGTAATTTAAACATTAAATTTGAAGATCTAGGATCCTAATAAAGCCCAATTTCATCACCAACGCTGAACTATGCGATGCACGAAAGAGAAGAGTCATCATTGGAAAACTTCCTTATGCAAACATTTCCACCTTTATACTTCTTAGGGGCATTTTCCTCAGTTACATTCCACATGTCATATATACTTACCCCGCACCCGTTCTCCAAACTTTTGGCCACATCTCTAACTTCGAGTTTCAAAGAATATACACATTCCTAGAACAACCTCATCATGGATTATTTTTTTCTTGATCTACCGTGTATATTTTTCAGACCGGTATAAGTCACTTATAAAATGAAATTCATAGGTATCCCATACTACAACAACCAATCCAATGTATAAAGTCTTGTACAAGGCAATTGAAAATCAAAATGCACGACACTATCTATTCAATAATTTGAAAAAAGTCTCTCTTGGTCACAATTCTGAAAATTAACAATAGCTTGGTAAAGCAAATTACTTATTGTTCCATATTTTCTACATTTTTATCGTGGGTTTTTGTTTTCTTTTCTTTCTTTTTTTTTGTTCCTTTTGACACTAGACTTCTGGCACACAAAATTCTCAATTGAAAATCACCGTTGGTGTCAAATTGAAAAAATAAAAATAAATAACGAAATGCATAGGCATCGTTGCAGTCACCATCATACTTTTAATTATTGAACTCCTGTCATTTTCCATCTTCCTTAAAATTTGTTCAACTTTGGTAAGATTGATGCTATCTCCATAAATAGTTTCTTCAAAAAAAAAAAAATTCAATGGAATGCAAAATCAATAAACATCAAATCTTAAATTCGTTTGTGATCGCAATTATTGGCATACAAAGGTGAATTATCTAGTATATAGCTAGACTCAACAACAATAACAATATACTCATTAAAATTTCATAAGTAATCAGATATAGAAATAGATTATATGAAAATCTTATCACTATCTTGTGGATATATAAAGAGATTCTTTCCAAAATACCTTTAGCTCAAGTGCAAAATATGTATACTTGCATTTCTCTCTTCCTACAAAGTCCTATAAATAACTTGTTATTGATAGGTTGATTTTGTCTACTAAATTACCAGATAATACACAATCATACCACTCCTACAAATATATATTCTTATGAATATTGAAGATCCATTACTTCAAAAGGGCATAATACATATATAAATATATCAATAACTTATCACATTTATACTCTCAAACTTTATATGTACACAAGTAGATACTTAAATATGTATAACATTTAATAAATAGACACACATGTTTTATGTGGCATCCTACATGGTGTCCTACGTGTATGATGTCACATATGACTTATGTGTCTGCTTATTCAACATTATACAAGTTTAAGTGTCTACTTGTGCACACCTTAAGTTGGAAGGTGTAAATATGAAATGGGGTAATATAAAAGGGCATATTTATGTATGGTATAATACATAAACATGACCATTAACTTAGCTTCAACTAGAAACTATGACCTTTAACTTTCGGTGTGCACAAGTAGACAATTAAACTTATATAAAATTGAACCTATAGACATGTTCTCCTACATGACACCATACATGACAATTTTGTGCCCTACATGTCGTCCTTCGTGTATTATGACACATAGGATACTTGTGTCTACTTGTTCAATTTTATACAAGTTTAAGTGTCTACCTATGCACACCTAAAGTTAAAAGTCATACTTGCCAATCAAAGTCGAGTTAAGGATCATGTTTATGTATTATGTCTTTCAAAACGAAGAAACCAACTAAGAGCTATTGTATTGTGTTATTAGCTTAAAACCATGTTTGTTTTAAGGAGAATACATAAAAAAAAAAAAACTGAACTTGGTCCGAAAACTCATTTTAGCACTTACACTACACAGGTGCTTAAATACCCCCTTAACATCTTTCAAATGAATTAAAAATCACCCTAAAGGATGACATAACAAAGAAAGTGAGTTCACTCTCCTAATAGAGTGAGAAGGAGTTAAAAAAGAAATATTTAGTATAAAATCATACAAATGACATATTTTTATCGGTCAATATATAATAAAAATTTTAAATATTATTTTTCTTGATATATTAACTTATATTAAAATATATGAACAATTTTATTGGCCCATTAACTTTTATTCTCTTTATTTTATTGCTTCCCCATTATAGATTCTTCTCCATTGAAGCATCATTTTTTCCTCTATCTTCACCTTTAACTCTATTAATTACTTTAATTTCACAATCACTTTAGTAATCCACAAAACTCAACACCACCATCTTATTATTGACTTCAATTTAACACATATAAATTTTATCGATTTTCACAAGAGCGAAAAAACTTGCTAATTTACCAGACTTTGCGGAGGTAAAATCAATGATTTTTTTATTTTTGATTTTTCAAAGACGAAGGTAGTGATTGTAGATCCTTTATCTCTCCGGTGTTGGAGGTTTATCAAATAAGACGTGAAAGGAAGAAAAACAGGTTGATTGTTGGTGTTTTGTTTCTTCCTCTAAGAGCTTCGAAGCTCACTATTAATGATGATTTAAGGAAGAAAGTGATGGCGAAGTGGTAATTCAGTTGTTTGTTGGTGTTTTGGGGAATCTAGTAATGGAGCTTCAGCGGTGATTTGAGAGTTACAATGAAAGAAGTTTGGATGGTGGACGTAGTTGAAATACGGAGAGGGGAAAAATGAATATTGAAGAGTAAGAAATGGTGAAGAAGAAAGAAGAAGAAAGAAGTAAGAGGGCGGGTGGGGGCTGGGTATGGGGTAAAATAAAAATTGGTCAACATTTTTAATTTTAATTTTAGAAAATTCACTTTGAATTTATTAATTAATGTAAATTAATTTTAAGAAGTGTTAAAGAAAAATGGTGAAAATAATTAATGACGTGGTGCTGATATGACGTTGTGGCACTTATATGGCTATGATGTGGCAAGTGAGAATGAGATAATAATCTCAGGGTTGTTTTCAAATATGTTAAGAGGGGTATTTAAACGCCCTTATAGTTTAAGTGCTAAAGTGAATTTTCGGACCAAGTTCGGAGTTTTTCTTATATCTTTTCCCTTGTTTTAATTGTTATTCCCTCCATTTCATATTAAGTTTTTTGAGACATTTTTCATTTTTTAAATTAACTTAATTGTTCAGTTTTTTCAAGACTATTTTTACAATGTTCTTCTACTTTTACTCATCATTAGTTAGTATTGGAATTAGTGATTAATTAATATTTAGTTATTTTAATCATAAATTTGGCAATAATTAATAAGGGTAAAAATGAAAAACTAGATTAAATTTATGTCATCTGTTTTTCTTAAACACGTGAAACACCTCAAAATTAACTTACTTTATGTTTGGATCATTGTTATTCATTATATTGTATTGTATCATTACTATACCGACAATGTTTGTTTTGATTGTTACTTAAAATATATTGTACTGTACTGTTAAAATTTGTTGTTACATAACAATGGAAACCCCTATTTTATGGAACAATCAATTTGGTGTGTTCCAATTGTTACTTAATTTCTTTTTTCAATTATATCTTTACCTAATATTTCAAAATACTATTTTACCCTTTATCTTAATTATTTGAACCTAGTCAAACCTCTTACCTTAGAATAATTAAGGATATTTAAGTAAAATTATAAATTACAATACAATACGATACAATCAAACCAAACAATTAAAATGTTGCTAAACAACAACAAACAATACAATCTAGCCAAACACTGTATATACCATATAATACGGTAAAATAGAGTACAATACAATACAATACATTATCAAAAACAATTAATAACAATGATCAAACAAAGTGTAAAATATGAAATGAAGGAAGTATTAAATTTTGCTGTATGGTATCATTAAATTCATCTTTATGTAAAGAAAAAAAGTCTCATTTTCTATTGCTATTAATTTGGTATTATTATATTGTCACCTTTATAATCTTGTCATTTTATTTTTACTTATTTAATATTCTTATTTTATTTTTAATATTCTATTTTTATAGTAAACGTTTATGCGTATCGCCAGGGGCAGATCTACGTGGACGGTTGGTGGTGCCACAACATCCAATGATCTCGAAAAAATCGTTGTATATATATGTATATATGTATAACAATTAAATGTATATTACTTTTGTCACTCATTGACTGCATTGCGGAATAGTCCAATTGGTGAAGGAGGAGGATGACCACACAGTCAATGCTGGTTTGAACCTTAACAACAACTGTTTTTTTGCTTGCTCCTTTGCTTCTTTTTCTTTTCTTTTTCTTAATTTATTCTTATTTATTTACTATTCTTTATTAATTGAAGTTGACTCATTTTCATAATTAATTTTTTTACTTTCTCTTGTACTAATTATTAATTTATTGATATGAGTGTAATGTGTTATTTTTTTTCAATTAGTGAGTACTGAATTATGAGCATCAAATAAATATTATTAAGAATATATTTAAATAGTAGATTTTAGAAAAAACATAAGTTTCAAAAATGTTTTTTTTAATTTAAAGGTTCTTTCGATCTCCATCGACGTTTTTGCTAAGTAAGATGAATAGGCTGAAACTACAATTTTTTATTCTTTTCCAACTTTATATCTCCAACAACACATAAAGACCATGGAAGATGAATATATTATGTAAATATTATTATATGGTTTATACAAGCTCAAATTTTTAATGTGAAGTTTTTTCTCAAAGTTTCAGCGAATAAGACATCTAACTCCAAAATGAAAATAAAAATTAAATTGTTAGTTATCTATGATCACATAATATCTAAAAGAAAATACCAAAATTAAAGCAATCGGTCCTTTTATCTTACTTGAACAGTGTGGCACCCCGACCTTCAAATTCTGAATCCGACTCTGCGTATCGCATACCTTACTTACGATCTACGTTCAATATTATTATGTAATGACATATCAAAAAAATGACAGTCTATTTAAATATATTGTATTTATCAAAATAATATATATATATATATATAATACTCCTTTTGTTCATTTATCTGAATTTGTGAGACAATACAATACACATGTTAAGAAAAATATCCAAAAAAGACATATAATTCGGAAAAGGGTGTAAAATACCCTTGAAATGTTGAAAATGGTACAAAATTACCCTTCATCCACCTATTGGCTTCAAAATGCTCTTTTCATCCACCTATTGGCTCCAAAATACCCTTGTCATCCATCTTTGGGTTTAAAATTGACCACTTTTTTAATTGTTTTAAAATTAAACTTTTAAAATATTTTTTAAAATACTTGGCATCCAACTATTGGTTATAATATAATTTATTAATATAATTTATAAATCAACCCACTACCCACTCATTACAAACTAAACCTCACCCAATTAATAATCCAATTATAGTATCGAAATCATCATAAATACTACTAAAACACGATAAAATTATAGATTCCTGAAAATGATATCCAAAACTATTCGAGTCCGAATCGAAGCCCCAATTAAATTTAAGTTGAGCCGCTTATTTAGGAGGACATTTTCTTTTAAAATTGAATTAGAAATTTATGATTAAAGGTAAAGTAATACATCCCGAATTGATTCATGCACTTTTTTTAAATATAATTTTATAAATATTTATAATTTGTTTTAAAATCTTTAATATATTATTTTGAAAAAAAGTTACCTATGAATTAACATCATATAATTGAGACGGTAAGAATAATTAAGATGAACATAGTCAGACTTTTAAGTTTATCGGTAATTTTTACCTAGACACTTGAATGCTTGATAATTTACTTCTGTAGATATTTTTGCCTCAAATTATTAAAAACATTCATTGGGCAGTAGTTAATCTGTTGTTGCATTAATAATGTGATGGGTTTATTAATTTAGAGGGATTTAATTAGTAATTGGTAGGTAGTGGATTGATTTATAAATTATACTAAAAAGTTAAATTATAAAATAGTTGAGCGCCACGTATTTACAAAAAAATTTAAATAGTTTAAATATAAAATCGTTAAATAAGTGATCAATTTTGAATTAAAAGGTGGATGACAAGGGTATTTTGGACCCAATAGGTGGGTGGGAAGGGTATTTTGAAGCCAATGAGTGATGGAGGGTAATTTTATACCATTTCCAATACTTTAAGGATATTTTAGGCCATTTTCCGTATATAATTTTTACTATTTCTCTTAGTGAAATTATAAATCTGAACTTTGTAACTACTGTAATTTATCTCTTACAAAAAAAAATTCAATGAATGAAAATACAAATATTAAATAAAAATTTCAAACATTCATCTTGAACTTTGAAAAATTTAATTATTTTACACAATAAGAAAAACCTTAGGAAGTCTACTAATATAAAGTAGAAAGAGTACCATACATTATAAAACCACATACTAACGATTATCGTAACAAAGTGTGTATTTTCTTTGGCATTTAGCTCAAAGCATGTTGAACTTTGCGGTTCAAAATTTAGTACAACAAATCATCAAATATATTGTGGGGCAATGTGTTGGAAATCACCACTGCCATGCATGAAGAAGATGTCAGATCACTATTCCTTCCTAACCCTTGATTCTCTGTTTATTTCTTCAAATTCATGTGAATTCTGCTTTTTAATTTTTTGAAAGTCTGAATGTGACTGCTCAAGCCTCACTCATGGTTCATATTGAACGGCTAGGTTTTCCTTTCCAAAAGTCACACATAATTACATAAAAAATATCTTAATCAAAATTTTTTTTAGTTAGTGGACAAATTGATACTCACATACATACTAGTTTGTTTGTATTTCTATGGCCTTGTTCAATTTAATTTACTCTCTCGACAACTATGCACTATGGTGGAAGATCAATTATTGAAATAATATTTGTATAAGGAGGTGTATTAACTTTGATAATTAATCTCCCGCGACGTCAGTTATTCATGTTTGAAATATTGCTTAGAAATATTTTTTTAAGTGATTTACTTAGACAATTTCTCAAACATGGTTGATTGTTCAGAGAATATACTCTAATATTTCATTGAATTAATATATATATATATATATATATATATTATTATTATTATTATTATTATTATTATTATTATTATTATTATTATTATTATTAAAAGTGAAAAACTTTCAACTTTAAAATTGGATTATCATTTTCCCTTACTATAAATTAAAATGTTTTAAAACATTTAATTAGTCAAATATTAGAATTCACAATAAGTTTTCTCTAATATATATTTGAATTCATGATCGAATTTTTATGCAACCTATAATTACAATATTTAATATGTATTTTAACCTCTCACAATTGAATTATTATTATTATTCTTATTCTTATTCTTATTATTATTATTATTATTATTATTAATAATAATAATAATAATAACAATAATAATAATAATAATAAAATATTATTTTGCACACCTTTAGTAATAGTTAAATAAAATTGAATTAATTAATTTTTCAAATACATAAATTGAACGGAATTTGAAAGTGAAAAAGTGATACTTTAATGCCCAGAGTCATCCATAATTAATTGCTTTAAATTAACACATCATGTATTACTTTACCAAACTCCTACAATTCCTATAATATGTCTTTTCATTTTCTTAACTTGACTTATCAAATTTTAACACTTTTAAATTAGTAACCAATATTTGTTAATATAACAAATAGTAGAATTTGAATAGTTCATTAAATAGTTAAGTGTGGGTTAATTAGTATTAAGTCAAAAAAAATTCAAAGAATATAAAAAAAACACTATATGAAGGTAACAAATGATTTCTATTTCTTTTAAGATTTGTTTCTTTAGTTAAGCATCTGACGTTCCTTCTAAGTTTTTTTCTTTTCCCTTAATTTTTTTCTTTTGCATGAACTAAAGAAAATGGGAAATGGAGAAACTTGTAGAGTTGATACATGTAGGAAGTGAATAATTGTGATATCTATTTACATGCATCATTCAACATTCATAAGGAGTGCTAACAAAAATTTATGAGCTATGAAAAGGAGGTAATTGGTTTCTTTGGAAGACTATTTCAGAATTTTCATTAATTGATTTATTTTTATAATGTACTATAATTATAATTGTTTACAGCTACAAATAAATGTGATGTTATTTGTGTATTTAGAGGGAGTTATAAAATGATATCATGTAGTATGCTTTCATGGCATCATGTGATTGGTATTTAAAATTTTTTTTGGTAATTTTTTGTATTATGTTATATTTCTTTATATGTATCTTCATATTTAATTTTACTAATTCATTTTACGGAAAGAATTAGGAGTATCTGCATAATATATAAATATAATATCAAACTTTAAAAGGAATTTTTCTTTTATTTTGATATGATATCATTGAATAAAAACTATTTTAGCTACAACAAAATATAGAGATCTTCACTTAAATAGTTATATATATATATATATATATATATATATATATATATATATATATTGTTGTAGTATATACATATATATATATATATATACACTATTTATTTTAATTCTTCAAAAATAATCTTAGTTGTAAATTTTTGCTACTTCTATTTTCAAAACTAATTTATGTATGTAATTTTTAATGGGAAATACATGCAACGTGCGTGCATGAAAAATAGTGTATATATATATATATATATATATAAAAGTTCTAGCAATTGTGAATTTCTTTTAACAGCAAAATAAATGAATTATTTGTCATTTTTGATTGAATGCAAATTCACACTTATTTAATTGTTCTTAATTGCATGCTAAGTATCCAATTCTTGACATAAATTTTATTGAATCAAAATTCAAATCAAATGTCATAATGTAGCATGTCATGACATAAAATTTGACTAGTAAAATATAAAACAAAACTCTTAATACAATTAATACTCATCTTGAAAAATCTTTACAATCTATAGTATTCTTTTAACAACAAATATACAATTATTAGAAATAATAACACTATCAAACTCTACAATAATTTCAAAGTTTTTCTTGGACAACTAATTTAAAAACATTAAATTCTCCCTGATTTCAGGCACACGATAAATATTCAAGAAAGTTAATTTTTATTCAAATATGAAATAGACGAAGAGAAAAAAAATTTAATGAAATGCACTCCTTTAGAATATATAAGCCTATCATCAATTGAATTAAAAGTACAAAAAATTGTACCAATTGACATCTTTTAATAACAAACATAAGCAATTGAATTGCACTTGTTTAAAAAGGTTACAACACTTTTGTAAAACAAACATGTCCCCTTGTAATTGAAGACAGATGAGGCAGTATTTGTAGTCGAACTAGGATTAGTCTCTTGTCTCCTAGTTTGTGTTGGTTTTGTTATTGTACTTGTGTAATGATAGTACTCTTAAGTTATACTCTATACATTGTCTCATGTACATCACATATAATATGTTGAAAAGGTTCTTCATGGTATCAGATCCCTAAGAGGTTTAAACAACTGGAGAAAAAAACATAATGTTCAATTTCAACGACAATGGCAGGCGACTCTAGTTCTACTACGTCTGGAACATCATCCACTACACGTAATTCCTTTGTCCTTCTCCCAACCTTTCCCATCAACTGCCTGTTAAACTTACATCCTTCAATTTTTTGTTGTGGAAGACACAATTTCTCCCTATGATTAGAGGTTGTAGTCTTGATTATCATATTGAAAGTGATGAGGTAATTTCAGAACGACTTATGGACAATAATGAACCCAACCTTGCCTATAATTCTTGGGTGAGAGAGGATTAACTAGTCCTTAGTTGGATCGTTGCTTCAATCTTAGAAGGTATATTACCTTAACTAGTTTGTGCTGAAACTGCTCGAAAAGTGTGGACTAAACTTGTGACTGTTTATGCTTTTGGTTCAAAGCCAAAAATACGTGATTTAAAATCTCAGTTGTATAATTTACAAAGAGAATACAACTATTGAGTCATATATAATAAACGCGAAGGGAATTTCGGACAGGTTGGCTGCCTTACTGTTAGGTAGTAGAGCCTGATTAATTTTAGGTTTTCCTATTTATTCTCTATTTTAGGCTTTCCTATTTATTCTCTATTTTAGGCTTTCCTATTTATTCTCTATTTATTCTCTGTAACCAAAAATACTCTGATTTATTAATATAAAATATACCTCACTGCCGTGGAAGTTTACTTACGGGGTGTTACCACGAAATATTGAGTTTTCTCTTTCTCTCTCTAGATCTCTCATCTCTTTCTCTTGAAAGTTCTTGTGTTCTTCATTCATCTAGTGTGTGTGCGTGAATTCGATCCTAACAACTGGTATCAGAACTAAGGAGATTCAACACGATCACTAAAGATGGATAGTTCGAAGCTTGGAATCGAGAAGTTTGATGGATCCGATTTCAGTTTCTGGAAGATGCAGATTGAAGATTATCTGTACCAGAAAGATCTTCACGAACCGTTGACCGGGGTGAAGCCGGAATCCATGACGGAGGAGAAGTTGAAACTCAAGGATCGTCAGGCTCTAGGGTTGATCCGGTTGACTTTGTCAAGAAACGTGGCGTTCAACATCGTGAAGGAGAAGACTACGTCCGGTATGTTGAAGGCACTGTCAAACATGTATGAAAAACCATCGGCTATGAACAAGGTATATTTGATGCGTAGATTGTTCAATTTACAAATTTCTGAGAATGGATCCGTTTCTGATCATATAAACGAGTTCCATATGATTGTGAGTCAACTCAATTAAGTGGATATTAATTTCGAAGATGAAATTAAGGCGTTGATTTTGATGTCATCTCTGCCCGAGTCTTGGGATACTGTTGTTGCTGTGATTAGCAGTTCCCGTGGATCTGAGAAACTGAAGTTTGATGAAATTCGTGATGTTGTTCTTAGCGAAAGTATTCGCAAACGAGAAGTGGGAGATTCATCGGGTAGTGCTCTCAGCGTTGATCGAAAGGGGAGAAGTAAGACGAAAGGCCAAAATCAACATGGTCGATCAAAATTAAAGAATCGAGGAAAATCTCTGAACAGATCAAACGTGACTTGTTGGAACTGTGGAGAAAAAGGGCACTTTCAAACGAACTGTACAAAGCCAAAGTAGAAACAGAATCAGAAATTTGAGATGACAATGATTCTGTAAATTTAGCAGAGGACATTGGGGATGCTCTAACCCTTAGTGTGCACAGCCCGGTTGAATCATGGATTTTGAATTCTAGTGCATCTTTCCATTCGTCTCCAAGCAAAGAGTTGTTTCAAAATTTCAAATCTGGAAATTTTGGAAAAATATATCTTGCTGACAATAAAGCCTTAGAGATTGAAAGAAAGGGGGATGTTTTCATAAAGACCACCTCGGGAAACCAGTGGATATTGGAGGATGTCAGATATATTCCTGGGATCAAGAAAAATCTGATCTCCGTTGGTCAGTTGGATAGCACGGGATATGCAGCAGAGTTTGGGAAAGGTTCGTGGAAGATCGTGAAAGGTGCTATGCTAGTAGCTCGTGGCACCAAATCTGGAACCTTATACACCACTGCAGGGTGTATAAACATGGCCGCTGTTGCTGAAGGTGCTTCCGGTTCATGTCTGTGGCACAACAGACTTGGACACATGAGTGCTAAAGGAATGAAGATGCTGGTTGCAAAAGGAGCATTAGAGGGTCTGAAGTCTGTTGATATGGGTATTTGCGAGAGCTGTGTTATGGGCAAACAGAAAAGAGTAAGCTTCACAAAGATTCCTAGAGAGCCAAAGAAAGTGCAGTTGGAAATGGTCCACATAGATGTTTGGGGACCATCTCCAGTATCATCACTTGGAGGATCCAGATTCTATGTTACCTTCATTGATGATTTCAGCAGGAAGGTATGGGTTTACTTCTTGAAGCATAAGCCAGATGTGTTTGCAACTTTCAAGAAGTGGAAAGCTGAAGTTGAGAATTAGAATGGTTTGAAAGTCAAATGCCTAAGGTCTGATAATGGAGGAGAGTATGACAAATTAGAGTTCAAGGCACTCTGTGCAGCTGAGGGAATCAGATTGATGAGAACAGTTCCTGGTAAGGCAATGCAGAATGGAATTGCTGAGAGGATGAACAGAACATTGAATGAGCGTGCAAGGAGTAGGAGGATACACTATGGGCTGCCCAAAACACTTTGGGCGGATGCTGTGAGCACAGCTGCATACTTGATCAACAGGGGACCATAAGTTCCTTTAGGGTTCAAGATTCCAGTGGAGGTGTGGACAGGAAAAGAACTCAAGTACTCACACTTGAGGACTTTTGGTTGCACTGCTTATATTCATGTTGATCCAGAAAAGAGAGACAAGCTTGATGCCAAGGCTGTGAAGTGGTACTTCATAGGCTATGGTTCTGATTTGTTTGGTTACAGGTTTTGGGATGACAAGAACAGAAAGATCCTGAGACATTATGACGTGACATTTGATGAGTCTGTCCTGTACAAGGACAGAGAGCAGAAGGTTCTAGAGATTACAAAGCAAGTGGGAGTTGAGGTTGAGTTGGAGAAGAGTAACCCTAGAGATGTCGAAGCATATACTCAACTAACTCGTACTGAAGAATCTGAAGTGGAGCAAGTTACACATGAGCAGATGTTAAGGAGATCATCCAGATCCATCAGGGCACCAGATAGGTATTCACCTTCATTACACTATCTATTGCTGACTGATGAGGGGGAACCAAAGTCTTTTGATGAGGCCCTACAGGTGGAAGATTCGATCAAGTGGGAGCAAGCCATGGATGATGAGATGAGGTCACTTGAGACACATGGGTGTTTACTGAGTTACCTGCAGGGAAGAGAGCTTTGCTGAACAAGTGGGTGTTCAGAATCAAGACTGAACCAGATGACAAAAGAAGGTTCAAGGCTCGTTTAGTGGTTAAAGGATATTCACAAAGGAAAATTATTGATTATGCTGAAATATTCTCTCCTGTTGTGAAGTTAACCTCTATTTGAATTCTGTTGAGTGTTGTTGCATTGGAGAATTTGCATTCAGAGCAAATGGATGTAAAAACAGCATTTTTACATGGAGATCTGGACAAAGAGATCTATATGCAGCAACCGGAAGGATTTGTGGTTCCAGGCAAGGAACACATGGTGTGCAAGCTCACCAGGAGCTTGTATGGACCAAATCAAGCACCAAGACAGTGGTACAAGAAGTTTGACTCCTTCATGACCAAGAGTGGATTCTGCAAAGCTGAAAAGGATCCTTGTTGTTACTTCAAGAAATACACTGATTCATATGTCTTTCTACTCCTGTATGTTGATGATATGTTGATTGCAGAATCTAGTATGATGGAGATTAACAATCTGAAGACAAGGTTGTCTGCAGCGTTTGAGATGAAAGATTTGGGTCCAGCAAAGCTGATTTTGGGGATGAAGATTTCTCGGGATAGATCTGCTGGCACTTTAAATCTATCTCAGGAGTTGTACATTGAGAAGGTGTTGAGCAGATTCAGGGTTAATGATGCTAAGCCCAGGACTACTCCATTGGCAAATCACTTTAAATTGTCAAAGGAGCAGTCACCCAAGACTGCCGAGCAGCGTGATCACATGACACTTGTTCCATATGCTTCAGCAGTTGGTAGTTTGATGTATGCTATGGTCTGCATTAGACCTGACATAGCACATGCAGTGGGAGTTGTTAGCAGGTACATGGCGAACCCTGGGAAAGAGCATTGGGAAGCTGTGAAGTGGCTTCTGAGATATCTGAGAGGTACATCCAATACTTCACTTTGTTTTGGCAAAGGCAAGGTGACTCTACAGGGTTTTGTGGATGCTGATCTTGGTGGGGATGTTGACTCGAGAAAGAGTACATCCGGGTACATTTACACCATAGGTGGAACAACAGTGAGTTGGATGTCCAGGCTTCAGAAGTGTGTTTCTCTTTCATCTACTGAAGCTGAGTATGTGGCAATAGCTGAAGCTGGGAAAGAGATGATATGGCTGGCAAATTATCTTGAGGAATTGGGCAAAACGCAGAGCGAGAAGATTCATTACTCAGATAGCCAGAGTGCCATATAGTTGGTGAAAAAATCCAGTCTATCATTTGAAAACAAAGCACATCAGAAGGCGATACCATTTCACTCGCAGGGCAGTGGAGGATGGTGATATGTTCTTGGAGAAGATAGAGGGTGCAAAGAACCCGACAGACATGTTGACAAAATGTGTTGATGTTGGGAAACTGAGGTTATGTAAAACCTCGGTTGGTCTTCTGTAGTTGTTGCTACAGATGTTGCGGTGCGGTAAAGATGTTGATGATGAAGAGATTTTTTTTTTAGAATGTATTTTTTGGATGACTGAGTCAATCTCCAAGTGGGAGAATTGTTAGGTAGTGGAGCCCGATTAATTTTAGGTTTTCCTATTTATTCTCTATTTTAGGCTTTCCTATTTATTCTCTATTTTAGGCTTTCCTATTTATTCTCTATAACCAAAAATACTCTGATTTATTAATATAAATATACCTCACCACCGTGGAAGTTTACTTACGGGGTGTTACCACGAAATATAGGGTTTTCTCTTTCTCTCTCTAGATGTCTCATCTCTTTTTCTTGAAAGTTCTTGTGTTCTTCATTCATCTAGTGTGTGTGCGTGAATTCAATCCTAACACTTACAGCACCCGATTTCCAATGATGATTCGTTTGAACTTGTTCTTGCTGGATCAGGACCAACTTATCTTCCTTTCACATGATCACTTGAATCACGTCAAAAGAAAATTTCTTTTGACACTTTATATGGAATGTTGTTGAATGAAGAACAATAATTAAAACGAGATGAATCTCTAACTGTTATTGCACTCACGACATAGTTTACACAAAGTTCATTCACTCCGCATCGTGATCGTGGGAGAGGAGGAAGAGTTAATCGAGGTCGTGGACGCAATCAGAATCAAAGATTCTCTCAGTCGACTCAAAATCGTGCTTCCTACCAGCTCTTTAGTCCAATACCTTCAGACATGTCACCAATTGTTTGTCACTGTGAAGGTAAAGGGCACGTTACACGAATCTGTTCCTCACCAAAAACTCCTAATGGAACCAGAATATCTAGCCGCCCTGCCTGACATTTGGCCAACATCGAAAGCTCACCTACACGGAATTGGTTGATGGATAGTGGTACAACGCATCATCTTACCTCTAATCTTAAGAATCTGTCTATTCATTCTGAATATCAAGGTTCCGAAGAAGTCACTCTAGGTAATGATTCTAAATTACCCATATCTCACATAAGTAAAAGTTTCATCAGTACTTCTGATAAAAAATTTAAACTTGATAATATTCTATATGTTCCTACCGCTACTCAGAATTTGGTCTCTATTAGTTCTTGTGCCAAGTCTAATAATGTTTCTGTTGAATTTTTTCCTGACTATTTTTTGATGAAGGACTTGTTTTTGATGAAGGACTTGGAAACAAAGGGAATACTACACACTGTCCCGAGTATTGATGGACTCTATTCTTTTCAAGTGAAGAAATTACTCTCACCAGCTTCCTTTCCTGCTTCTCTTGGTGTTTGGCACGCTCATCTAGCGCATACATCATATCCTATAGTTCATCAAGCTTTATCGACTACTATTTTCAGGTCTAGTAAATCATCTAGTTTATGCACTGCATGTGCTGCTAGTAAGAGTCATAAAGTCCCGTTTAGCGAGTCTACTTTTAAGACATCTTGTCCTCTTGATTCAATATGCTCAGATGTTTGGGGCCCTGCTCCGGTTGTTTCTAATGATAGTTATCGATATTATGTCTGATTTTTTTTTATCATCTTAGTAAATACACTTGGATTTACTTTCTTCGCTTCAATTTTGAAGTTCTTTCTATAATTATCCAATTTCGTACTCTTATTGAAAAGTATTTTGGACAATCTATCAAATCTTTTCAAGATAATTGGGGAGGTGAGTTTCAAGCCTTGATACAATATTTACGTGATAATGGGATTACACAAAGATCCTCATGTCCCTATACTCACGAACAAAATGGTTGTGCGGAACGAAAACATAGGCATATTGTTGAAACAGGGAGATCACTCTTGCATCATTCTAATGTCCCTTCTCGTTTTTGGACTAATGCTTTTGAAACAGCTGTTTATACTATTAGTAGACTACCTACACCTCGGCTACAATATCAATCCCCGTTTTTTGTTCTATTTCAAACAGATCCTGATTACTCTTTATTATGTGCCTTCGGTTGTCTTTGTTTTTCATGACTGCGTCCTTACGCAAAAGAAAAATTGTCACCTAGGTCTAAACCTTGTATCTTTCTAGGATATAGTAAAATTCATAAGGGGTATAAAAGTTTTTGACGCTGCATCTGAAAATATTTTTATATCTCGTCATGTCATTTTTGATGAAAACGTGTTTCCATTTTCCTCGCGGAATGCAAAGGTTCCCAACCCATCGACCAATTCTAACGATTACCCAATAACTTTACAACTACCCCTGTTGCCTTCACAACCAACACCCCATGCTTCATTTGAGACAAATGTTATCACTTCTCTGTTACCTTCACATAGTCCAGCTTTTCACCAACCTTCAACAGTAACAAACATACACTCACCACAACCTAGCTCCATCTCATCATCTGTGTTAATACCATCACATGATAATGATAGCCTCCCTTGAGTCCTGACCAGCCTCAAACTTCAATACCTACTGCTCCATCTCATAATAATTCATCTTCGGCTTCACTGCCTCCTGTTCCACGAATAGTTACTCGTACTCAAACAGGCTCGTTGAAGCCTAAGATTCCATTTTCCTTGTCTGTTATTACACATTCTAGTGAGGAACCTACTTGTTATTCACAATCTTCACCACTGACGTCGTGCTATGTCTGATGAGTATAATGCTTTGATTCAGAATGGAACCTGGGAACTTGTACCGCCATCATCTTCTCAGAATGTTATTGGTTGTCGTTGGGTGTTCAAAACAAAGATGAAATCTGACTGGTGTCTCGATCTCACAAGGCACGCTTAGTTGCCAAGGGTTATTATCAACGTCCTGGAATTGACTTTGTGGACACATTTACTCCAGTGGTGAAGCCGATAACAATCAGATTGTTACTCTCCTTAGCTGTGACTAAAGGTTGGAATATCACACAACTGGACATATCGAATGCGTTCCTCCATGGGCATTTAGATAAGGTTGTTTGTATGTCGCAACCTCCTGGATTCGTTGATCCATCTCGTTCTGATCATGTTTGTATGCTAAAACGTTCTCTTTACGGTCTGAAACAAGCACCTCGTATGTGGAACAAACGCTTAACTGATGCACTTTTCTCTTTTGGCTTCTTGGGTTCCAAGACACAACTCTTTATTCTACATATCCACTGATACTGATAAGCTTTGTTGTTTGGTGTATGTCGATGATATATTTTTATTGGGTAATAACCCTACTCGAATTAAGTCACTTGTTACATAGCTTCAGGCTTAGTTTGTTGTTCGTGACCTTGACACTCTTTCTTATTTTCTGGGCATTGCAGCAACCTGGACCAGTGAAGGATTACTTTTGTCTCAACGTAAATATGTAGAGGACCTTCTTAATCGAGTACATATGGCTGCTTGTAGTCTTGTTTGCTCACCCATGCAAACTGCGTCGAAGTTATCATCTACTTCTGGTGTTCCTTTTGGATGATCCTACTTTATATTGCAGCACCGTTGGGGCACTTCAGTACCTCACCTTCACTCGACCATATGTTTTGGTGGTACCTCAAATAACTATTTCGATATAACAAACTATATATGTTTGACCATATATTTTCAAATATTGTTGACAAATATTATTTTGATGAAAATTTGGATGAAATTTCACTATGTGTTTGGAAAATATATTTCATTTTTTTAGAAAAAAATATGATTTATACCCATAAGTTTTAAGAACTATCAAAACTAACCACAAATTTGTATTACAAGTCAATTGAGTCTTTGTTGAAATAATAACAAATAGTGTCCATTACACTAGAAGAATGTGGTAGTTTAGAGTGAGAGCAACAAGCATTAGTCCATACATCGCGAAATAGACGTCAAAGCACATGACTTTGTTACCCTGAGCCGATTGTTCATCATTTTCATCAACAATCATATCATCATTTAATATTTATTGAATATTTCATCTCTACTTTGATGTTCACGTAAAAAAATTATGTAATACAACGCAAACAACTACTATAGAGGGTGTTTTTGTAAAATATAAAGGTTTGGTGTAAAATTTTGTTTTTCAAAAGATCCCAAATAATGAGATTTGATCCAAATACTAGAAAAAACTAGTATTTGTGAATTTGGGATATTTGCCAAAGTTATTTATCAAATAATGACAAATTATATGGATAAACATTATTTGTCAAATTTTTTCCCAAATATTATTTGAAAAATATATGACCGAATGATTAGCAACAAAAGTATATTAAGGCGCTCGAGAGGACGAAAAAGGAACTAGGTAAAATCACGAATAATCGATAAACCAACTCTACAAATTACAAAGTCAAAAAGAAAACAAGAAAAAAAATGTTCTTCATTCCACAAATTTGTGTATATTACATAATGACATAATAACTAAGACAACCCGACATTTCACTATCTTGTTACAGTAAAAGTAACAAGCTTTAGTGATCGGTTGTCTATGTGAGTCATTTGTATTCTAATAGTCTATAATAGGTTCTCCAATGGTGAGGTTGCGTTCCAATGTCCATGGTAAGTTGAAGATTTTGGCTGTGATGAACTTGAAGATCTTGTTAACATTTATGTTATAGGCTGAACTTGAGAAGAATAAAGTTGCATTTAGTGCCTTAGCATATGCTCTTGCCTGTTCAAACAAAATTATGTTGTGTTTTCAGATATTACAAATAAATAATCATAGTATAAGTATTCGCTTTGTTCATTTTTTTTGGCCTATTTTGAACTTTGTATGTCCTTCGAAAAAAAAAAACTGATTTATATGAAGATTTTATTATAATATTCATATTAATTGACATATAGTCTTAGATTTTGACTAAAAATCAACAATGAGGATAAAACATAAAAACAGAATATGTTATTCTTTTGATATATATGTTAACAATGATAAAAATAAATAACTATTTTTAATATAACAGACAACTAAAAAGTGAACAGAAGAAATATTTAAGTAATCAACCACTTGATAAGAATGGTGATGCACTATCTATCATAGATTCAACTATGCTACTAATGCAAAAAAAAAAAAAAAGGAAACTTAACATTGTGAATTTGTACAACTTAAATTGATCATATCTGAATTTCCAATACTTGTTAGCAAAGGAAGCCTCGTTGTTTTAATTTATTTGTTTTTTTCTTTTTTAGTTCATTTCAAAAGAAATATTTATTTTTTTGACAACTCTTTATCTTAACTTTCAGACCACAAAATTAAAAAATAATATCAAATTAAAATCAGGCAAATAAATTAAAACGAAAAAAATGTTAAACTTCATCTTAATTTATCTTTATTGGTGCCACAAAGAATGAGAAAATATACCTGTAAAGCGACTGTCCATTGCACATGCAATGGTAACTGAGCAAAATCATCAAACTTTGTTCCTATTAGAACTGGAATTGCTGTCTGAAAACCCCAAAAAAAAAAAATTAACATATTCTTTGATATTTCATCTAGAAAAAGGGAAAAATAAAATGAAAAGTTCAAATCTTCTTACTTGGTTCCATTTTCTTGCTTGTTGATACCAGCTAATTACACTGTTATTAATCAAGATACGAAAAAATGTCAAAAATATCCTTAAACTACATGAAATTAAATAAAAATATCTTCATCACTTAATAATTTGATCTAAAAATATTTTTGTCCTCAATAATCACAACCATAATCCACTATTTTAATGTTGGCAAAAAAAATTAAAAATTAAAAATACCTATTTAATGTACAACGACTTGTGAGATCAAACATAAACAACATTGCTACAGAGTCTTTACAAGCTATTGGAATATGAGAAACGTCACCTGCAGTATCATAAACATAATTTTAGAAAAAAATTATGTTCACAAACTTGTATCTTTAGAATGCCCAAAAAAATGTAGATTTTATTAATTATTTGCATGCCAAAAATTGATGAGATTGTTCGGACAATTGACGTAAAAAAAAAAAAAGAAGAAAAATGAGTCTAATCTGGATGAACGGATGGAGGAAAGAATATACCTTCGACTTCCCAAATGTTGTAGGAAATTCTAGCGCCACTAACACATAGAGTTTTGTCCATATGGTTTAACCCTGTTGTTGAAAAACCTTCTTCCCCTTTCTCCTTTCCTACATACTTTGTCTACAAAAGAAAATACACAAAATTCATGATTACTTAAACTTGAATTATAATAATACACATGTATCTAGAAAATTATGAGGGTATGTTAATGTTATTTTTGATGTATCTAGAAAAATAGAAGAAAAAAAATAGGGTTCTAACTAAAATATGCACATGTTATAAGAATTTAAAAGGTGTATGGGTGGCATGGTGGAGTCAAAATTCATACAAGAGGATTAATTGGTTTATATATAACAAAAATAAATGTTTTTGCCTTATTTGTACGGTTTAATTGGAACCCTTTGCCTTGTTTTAGGTCCGGCTTGTGATGTTATCTATTATACTAAAATTTTGAATCTGTCTCTACAAGGTAGAATTGTTTTTGCCTTGTTTTAGGTACGACTTAAGATATCATTTGTTGTTTTTGAATCTTGAATTTGCCTCTACAAGGTAGAATTGTTTTGCCTTATTTGTGTGGTTCAATTGGAACCCTTTGCCTTGTTTTAAGTCCTACTTGACATATTATCTGTTTGTATTTAAATTTTGAATCCGTCAAGTTAGAAAATATGATAATATTGCATGCATGAAAAGAAAAATTGTAGTAATTATTTATACTAACCAAAAAACTTGTCTTTCCAATATGATAATCACCCAAGAGGCTGATTTTTAAAGCAACTAAATCCCCCATGGAATCCTTGTTGGCTAAACTACTAGAAAAAACATTGGCGGAGGCGGGGATAGTGGTCGGAGAAGAAGACATTATATGTCGATTGGTGATGATGGTGGTGATAGTGACGATTCAAAAGGTAGGATTTTGTGTTGGAATTAGGTAAAGGGGTGTTTTTTCGACCGTGTTAAAGGAAGGGACGGTGGGAAGAAATATAAGTTTTAGGTTTGCTTTTATATTTGGAAAGTTAGTGTTGAATCCGTGGGTAATTCTTGGGAATGAGTAAATCTCTCAATGTTAGTGTTGTTGTCTCCATGAGAAATTTTTGGGAATGAGTGGATCTCTCAATGGTTGTTATCTTTTTTGAGTCTGATTACTTTAGATTCGTGTCTATTTTATTTTTGGAATCGAATACTTCTAATCAAAGATGATTCTGAATTTTTTAGATAAAAATGAATGAGTACTCACTATTTGTCACAATTTTAAAAGATTATTCAATAGAATGTATCATAAATTAGTTTTGATATTAATTATTATTTAATTTTATTATTTATCAATGATTTCAATCTATTTATAGCTAATACATGTATAACTGATATAATTATACACCTAATTCATTATTATTCTTATGCATAGTAAGTCATGAGCCCATGATACTAATTAGGGCTACTTATTCTTGTAAATCCTCGTTTACTTATAGCTAAGGTTGTGCAAGCCAAATCATAACTCAAATTGAATCGACGAATCAAATCAAATAAAAAAAAGACAATTTGTGGTTTGGTTTGGTTGTTTTGACGGTTGAGAAAAAATTCGACCACTCTTGATTTAGTTTGGTATTAAAAGAAAAAATATATTATTTACAATCTACTTTGTTGATATAATTTTAGTTAATTAGTGTTTTCAATTTTATATATTTTATTTTAAATTTGCACTTGTAAATTTTTTTATTTTGTATATATATATATATATACATATATATATATATATATACATATATATATATATACACACATATACATATATATATATACATATATATATATATATACATATATATGTATATACATATATATATGTATATACATATATATATACATATATATATACATATATATATACATATATATATACATATATATATATATATATACATATACATATATATATACATATATATATATACATATATATATACATATACATATATATATACATATATATATACATACATACATATATATATATATATATATTGGGAAAATCAGATACACCTTAACTAAACTAAGATTTTATTACCCCTAAACTTATTTTTTTTTTTTGTAATTTTGTGCAACTTTTTGGCATATGTGGCATCCAAATATCTCTCACGCGCCTCAATTGCCTGGAGTCACGCAATATTTCAAGTAAGACAAAAGGTTCACAAAATTTTAAAAAAATACGTTTATGGGGGTAATAGGACCTTAGTTTAGTTATGGTGTGTCTCTGGAATTTTGGTTATAGTTGTAACAACCCTAAAAATGGATATGCTAAGTAATGCTTAATGTGTCTAGAATGCCAACGATTAGACCGGGTTCACACGGCTTGATGCGAGTAGAACCAGACCTCAGAACCCTTGCTACATCCAAGCCAACTAACTTTGGGAGTTAGTTGAGCTAGAAAAGGTTGGGTCCAACCATGTAGGGCTCTCGAATACGAAGATTTACTTGAAGGAGTCTTTATCGGACTTAAAAAGGGAAAATCTTAGGTTTGGAGGGTCTAGGGGTAAAATGGTCTTTTTCCAGGCTAAGGATAGTATCGTAATTATCCTAAATATATAATTAATTATTTAATTAATAAGGTGGAGGGGCATTTTGGGAGAGAGGCCGAAATTGAAATCTTGAAGTGAAGTCTTGCTCCACCCGGGTTCGAACCTAGGTGGAAGCAATGAATTAAATTATTTTTAATTTAAGTTGATAAATTAATGTAATTAATTTATATTTATTATTTATTAGCTGAGATAAAATAAAAGGAAATCAGATTTTTAATAATTAAATAAAACCTTATTTGACTAAGTCCTAAACTAGACTCGTAAGCCTAAGAAAACTCTTCTCTCCCACGCTCATCTCTCTCTCTCTCTCATGTCTCTATCAGTCTCACTCACGTTTTTCTCTGCCAAACAACGTACAAAAACAGTAGGTAAACCAAAGTTCTTCACACTTGAAGAACTCACAACTAAAATTATAAACAAACAACTAATCAAACACGTTAGGCAAATAGAGGGTTTTTCCATCAAGTTGGTGTTGAAGCTATTGGATTTGGACGTGTGTTTGGAAGGGTTCTTTGGGCAGCAAGTCGAGGTTTGAATATAAAAAAAGCATAGGTTTCCTTCTCTCTTGGTACCTTTCCCAAGAGACCATTAAGGTTTAGAATATTCATTCTGAAAACTAGGATTTGTTCCCTGTCATTAGCTCCCATTGAATCATAGGTTGGTTATGTTTGTTGGTAGAAAACTAGGGATGAAACGTATTTTCGTGATGAGTATGTGTTTATATGTATGTTTGGAATTATGTGACTTATGTTGATGTTTTCAAAAATGTAACTATGTGTGTATGTGTGTTGCCGTGGCTATTGTTCATGGTTTAGGACTTGAAATGGCATGATAGTTCTTTATATTTCATGTACACATGTTGATGTAAATGTGATGTTCATATGAGTTGAAATGTGGCTGATTTGAGGGGTAATATCTTGTCAAAATGAATTCATGAAAACGCACCTAAAACGTTCTAAATGCACTACGAAATTCCCCTAAGAACTAAGGTGTAACTTGATGAAAGGATGCTGAAAATTAAAAGAAAATTTCCAGCGTCTAGTGATGAATTTCGGTCAGCAAAGAGGGTTCAAAATGTTGAAAAAAAAGAATTAAAACAAGTGAGGTCATGGAGGATTGAACCTGTGACACCTCTCCATGTTAAAAATCATAAAAATAAAGAAGTAAAAAGAAATGTGGTGAAGGGGATTCGAACCATGGTATTGACTGAAAAATGTAACTTAAAAGAAAAAAAAGAAATGGGAGGAGTGGGATTCGAACCCACCACCTCTCAATCAAATTTAAGGAGGAGAATAAAAGAAAAATAAAGGGGGAGGGGTGTGGGAATTGAACTTACGACCTCTTAGAAATATTAAGGAGGAGAATAAAAGAAAACTAAAGGGGGAGGCGTGTGGAAATCTAACCCATGACTTCTTAGGCAGATTAAGGAGGTGAATAAAAGAAAAATAAAGGGGGATGCGTGTGGGAATCGAACCCACGACTTCTTAGGCAGATTTAAGGAGGAGAATAAAAGAAAAATAAAGAAAGGTTATGGGAGTATGATCGCACAACCTCATAGTCAACTCGAAATAGACAAGGAAAAATAGATAAAAAAAATAAAAGGGGTTGTGGGGATTTTATCCCACAACCCCTCCTCTAAGTAAGAGGTAATTCAAAGGAGAAAAATAAAGAGGAAACGTTGATGTTGAAGCTCGATCTAGGGTCCCAATGTAATGTGGACCAAAATACGATAAATGAAAAAAATGTAAGTGTTGTCTAAGGGATTCAAAATAGGGTTCCCTTGCCCAAATTCCGTATAGATGCATAAGTCATACGTGAATTAAATCTTCAAGAAAAATGTTGCCTACTTAGATCGAAATCGAGATCTTGGCATACATATAAGATGCATAAGTCTTGTACTACATAATCTTAGGAAGATATAAATCACTTAAACGAACTATGAATGAAGCCTCATGGCTTGTATTTATAGACCCATAAGTCTAGCATACATTTAAAAATAAGTGAACGTAAGATGTATGTAATGAAATGATGTAACCCTAGAAGGGTTAAATACGAGTGTAAAACACACTATATGGCCAAGTGCATTGGCATACGATGAAATGATTATATTGTAATGAAATGATGAAACCCTAGAAGGGTTAAGTAAGAGTGTGAAACACACAAATGACCAAGTGCGTTGGCATATGATGAAATTCACATTCACGTAAAAAGGGGTGAGTTATGAAGAGAAAATGTGCTAATGTTGATGAATATAGTGACAACATGATATGAGACTAATGTAAAATATGAGAGCAATCTCAAATGAGCCTAAGTAAATGTTACCAAAACGTACTCACCTATGAGAGTGTAAAGTTAATGAAGAGACCAGTCTATATGAACACTCTAATGAAAGTATTGAGATTAACACACTTAATACTAATGATGAGATGAGAAACAAACTATTGAGCTATGATGTCCTCATACTAGAAGCCAGCTTCCATGACGTATGAGTTGAATGTAATGAAACTTTATACTGAGCACCAATAGACTAGCTTTGAGCGGTGATGCCTTTTCTCGGGAAAGGGCGGAGGTTCACGTAACTCTCATGAGATGAGATTGTCCGACATGCCGGGTATGAGTCTCCTTATATCTCCTAGTCTTCGAACTTATACTGCCAATATAGGGATCTGGAGGGGTTCAATTCCCATGTACGCTATCATGTTTTGGGTCACTTTAGCTGGTGATTCCACCTCTTTTCGGTGTGGGGTTTCATGACACTGGATTTCATGATACTCATATGATTTATGTCGGTTAAAGTCAAAGTTCCCATTGAATGAATGAGGCCAGCCTCAAATGATGCATATAATGAAATGAATGATACCAAAGGTGTTAGGATAGGATAATCAAGAGGTGAGTTAGATTCAAGTAATGACATTAGGTCATTCTTGGTCATTGCACAACGAACCCGATGGAAGTCTTAAACTACATCCTAGGTATAGCTGGTGTTTACACTGGTCCATGAATGAAATGAAATGAAGTACGTATGAATGAATGAAACAAACTCTGTGTTTGCTAAATCAGACTCCCTAGTTGAGGTCCCGTATGTTGAGCCTCATTTTTGGGAAGTCTAATGTCAAGTCCATGATTCCAAGGTCTCATGACATACGAATGAATGATATGAACAACATTACGTGTTATATGAATTATGATATGAGCTATGTGTATGCTGTTGTGTGTTGTGTGCAAAATGTTAAGTATGATGATGCATGTTACTCTCACGGCATAACTTTCCTAATCCAAATTTGGAAAGCTCATTCACTTTTCTAATCTCAATTTGGCAAGTCCACTGACTTAGCTTTCCATAAATCATATTGTTAGGAAAGAGCTATTATTTCTCATGCATGTCCTTCGTGTGTGCTTGCATATACCCATACTTAGTACAAGTGTGTACTAATTCCATATAATTATCTATTTTTAGGTGCAGGCACAAATGGACGTTAGATCGTACGGTACAACGTTACAACTATCCGGATGTGGAGCTTTCATCCGGACTTGGTAGGCCTTCATGCTTTCGAGGATGCTTGCCCATTATATTCTAGCTTAGTTATAGGACTGGGCTAGTGGAGTATGTTCCACTAGCATTTCTTTCCGCTTTTGTTCAAACATTGTATTGATGTCATTTTGGCAAGTATACGTTTAATGCTATATTAAACTATTTCTTTCATTTGATGATCTTAATGTTAGATGGTTGATGGTGAACAATTATGAATTTAATTGAATGATTAGTATGTATGTTAACAAACAAAAAGTTTCAAATTTTCCGCTAAATTAACCTAGACGAAGTAAGAATGATGTACTTAGGCTTGTCTGCGACCTCTAAAAGGTCAAGGATGCCGGTCTCTTCGGGATCTAGACTTCGGTCCTGAGAAAGTCTAGAGTACTTGTGCATTTTTACAAGCCTAAATTCATGTAACATTTTTTAAGTTTAGCTTTTCACACAGGTAAGGAAAAGAATATTTGATCTCTTTTTCAAATACCATATGTATAGTCATAAAAAATCAAAAAATAAAACAATCCAAAAGAATCGACTAAAGGCGAAATGAAAAAACCGACATTATGTAGTTTGATTTGGCGTTTAGATTTAATAATCGACATAATTAGTTTTTTTTAATGAAAGACAAAATCAAATCGACCTATGTAAACCCGACCCCTACTTACAACTAGACTCGAGTTTCTTATATTCCTATTATTAAAAAAGTGACAGTTCATGGTCAAAAACTTCAAACTTCTTTAATTAAGTACTCCTTCCGTTCACTTTTAATCATCATATCACGCTTTTCTAAAATTAATTTAACTTATATTAAAGTTAGATTAAACTACATTAATTCGATATTTTTTAAAAAAAGATTGATATTCAAAAACTAAATGAGAAATAGTATAAATTTCAATTTTTTGCATATCAATATAATGAAAAATATATTGTCAAAATTCTTATAGTTTAACTCTAAAAAAGAAAATGATGCCCGTTAAAAGTAAACGGATGAAATAGTAACAAACCAAGAAGAATAACTAAAGATACACTTCATCTATATTTCATGAGTCCGAAGCCAAAAGAACAAAAAAAATTGTCAAAAATTCTAAAAGATAATCATTTTTTTAAAATCTAAAGGGCAATTCTGATAAAATTGACGTGTTAATTTTTTTTAAAAAAACACTTTTGTCCAAAAAAAATTTCTTCTTCCTTAAAGTCGCTGCTATGGCAGCGATTTTGTCAATTTTTTTAAAACAAATCCGACCCTGCAACATTTTTCTCAAAAAATTAGTTGAACTGTGGTGCCTGCCTCTATTACTGCAAAGAGACGAAGACCAAAATGGTGCTTTTGTTAAGCTATCGGACTTGCTTCTTTTCGTTTACTTCTTGTTAATCGCCATTGTTGCCCTTCCAAAACACATTTCCCCCTGTGTTGGTTGACCTAAAGTGCTGGTACACACTCCACAATATGATGATTATTTGGTTTCTGAGGAAACCCATTTTTAAAGTCTTGCCAGCAATTTTTTTTTTTAAAAAAAATATTAACCTTTTTAAGGAAAAGGACAGCAATTTTCAATTTAAAATATTTTTTTTTTGAAAAACGCTGTGGCGCAGCGATATTAATAAAAAAACTCACGGTATCAATTTGTCAGAAGAAAATCTCTCGGTCATTCTCTTTTAAAAATTTTGACAATTTTTTTACCCTTTTTACTCGGGACTATATTTCATTCTGCTTTATTTTAACCTCTTTCTATTTATTTTAACCTGAACATCAATCCCAAGTTCTGGTGAACTAAGATGAACAAAGCATTATCTTCCCACAAATAATAGGACACAACGGAAAAGTAAATGGAAGTTATTAAATTTATTTACTAAAAATACAATAGTACCCAAAAAAGGAAAACAGATGATTGAACTTTGAATACAATTGTCCCTCTATATCAATCATTTATACAATATAATATAGCCACTTTTTTATTACCATGGTGTCCGGAACCAACTTTCGTCACTTTCACAGGATATTTATCACTTCCACCAATAACAGGTACCAAGTAACTCTGTCCATCAAGACTCGAACAGATGGAAAGAATCACTTGTGTTTTTGTGTCTCCACTCAGTTTTGAACCTAAAACCTTAGGATTTACAATCACTTCATTGACCACTAGACCACGTCTGTTATTTAGTCTTTTCATACTAAATAGCCTACAAAGATATTTTTCATTCTAATCTACCTAAGTTTTTATGACAAATAAGTTACATAAAATAGCAATTGCAAATGTCATATACATATATAGCTTGATGCATTGAACAAAAACACATCAACCCAACAATATTTTAAACAGGAGAGTTCTGTTGCACATCTGAGATATGACTTATCTGTTTCTTGTTGTCACTGTTCTTACGTTTGAGCATTTCTTTTATCTCAGCTTCTCTTTTATCAACAAAGCCCATTAAGTCCTTGAAGCTACGTGACCGTAGGGAACGCCTACTAGACCTTGCAGATTCAGGTTCACTGATCTCCGGTTCCTCTGTCTCGGGGTCATACCTGAGGAATTGACAGTAAACCCTGCAGATAAACACTACAAGAGCAACAGCGCAAGCACCACCACAGATCACATAAAGTCCCCAGAAGCTACTGAGAGAAAGGCGAGTATCGTCGACTTGGTTGTTTTGTGAAGAGCATTCATTGTTAGATAGCCATTTGTCATGGATCCTTTGTAATTCACCATTTTCTGATAGTTGAAGGATAGCAGTTGACAAATCAATAGCCAGAGGAGAGTCTCTTTGAAATGCCTGACCAAAGACAGTTAAGATCAGTCTTTTAGTAGACCAGATTGCCTGTGCATCATCAATAGGAGATAAACATAATACTTCCCCGGTTCAAGTTATTTGTCTGGTTTTGACTTGGCATGGAGTTTAAAAAAGTAAATTAAGACTTCTGAATCTTGTGGTCTTAAGCTAAAGATACGTACAATGAACTTCCAGATTGTTCTTTAATCTTGTGGTCTAAATATGTCAGGTGGATAGTCAAAATTAAAGAGTTGTCGAAAAGGAAGGAGACATTCTTTTTGAAATGGCCTAAAAGAAAAGTAAGACGAACAAATTGAAATAAAGGGAGTATGTTGTAGTTTCCATTTTTTCTATTCCAATATTGGATTGGGTTCTATTTATTCCTCTTCGTTGGGGTTGAGGAGGAAGTCGATTTAGATCATGTGTAAGTGGTAAATATAGTTTTATGGGGAACTGTCAGCTATCTCATCATAGCAAAAACAGAAAGGAAATACTTACAAAGCCCCATCCGCTCTTTGTGAACTCCTGTCCTACAGTCCTGAATATGCATTTGCTATTAGACAAAAAAAGCTCAACATAAGGGAGCTCGTCGACAATGGCAGCAACACCACCACCTTTTGGACCATTCTGGAGGGCGCTAACATATTCAGCTTCACTTTTTATTATTTGGAGCCGCGACTTTGGAACATGTAGCTCATCAATGAGATAATTGTATGCAAATGACCCATCCTGGACTCCTATAGGATCAGGGCTTGAGATTAAACTGTCAATTCCAGCAACTCCTGAAGACAGCTTCTGCACTGTAAGAATAGATGTCAAGCTAGCTGTATAGCTCGAATTGATGATTAAAACCACAAAGAGCCAGAAAATCAGCACACAGCGTCCCAAGGTGCTCAATGTGTTCTCTCCTGTATTCATTCACAACGGAGAGTGTCAGCTATGCGAAGCTAGAACTAAGTACCACAATAGCACCTTGCTAGAAAAGTTCAAGCAGGATATTCTTACTGTGCGCGAAAAACATGGTTGAGAAACTAAACCTGAAAGAAAAAATGGATGTTAGTACCAGGGATAATACACTTGTACAGGCAAAAAGATTTACTGAAAAAGGATCTCCTCATCATTAATAGTGTCATCAGAATTCAAATTGTGCAAAGGAAAGAATCAAAATTAGCTTCATGCTAGTACATTAAAGAAAAATTTGCACTTAAACAGCATACTGATTCTCGCTTCACAAGAGGTTGTAGCAGTAAGAAGTACTAACCAGAACACTGTAATGAGTTGTTTCCTCGGTGGACCGCGGAATTCAGGATTCATCCGATGCTCAAGAATCCAAACAACACAACCAACAAAGAGGAAGAATACCCCAGTTACACCCCACATTTGAATTGTAAATGGCTTAAGGAAAGCCCAAGGACTGGATTTGGTCTCTTTGACAGGAGCAACTACTACGAGTCCAGATTCCATATAAGGCTGTGTGAAGTCCACAATCCTTGTGCGATTTGTCGTAATTGCAATATCTCCAACAGCTGCATCATATTTCTAACAAACAAATGAAACCTGATAAGTGGTCTAAGAAATATCCTCATTTTTTTTATGCATACACCAACTGTTCTAACTTTAAGGCAGAGATGGAATGTTACATCATTACGAAGTACAAAAAAGAAACTAAATTTTCTTGGTTGTTCCTCCCTACCGACATTTAAGAAATTTTACCAAACGACTTTACTCAATAAACTGAATGTATAGACAATTGCTGCTGACCAACCTATTCAGTTCAATTACATATTTCTCCAACTTACTGGGTCATATTGTGTTAGTAACAGTCACAAAGATATCCGTTTATATCACAATGAACCAAATATTTGAGTTATGCATCCGTAAATCCTCAACAAATTCACATAAGTATAAAATCCACTATGATCATGCATATTTCACTTACCCTATGTAGAATTGTGATACTTCTAATCAGCATCAAGGGTCTCTATCACATTTCATATTTATAAAAAAGGAACCACCTTATTTCCTAATTAGTTAGTGTTTCCATCATGAAAAATCCTGATGCATAGATACTAAAGCTGAGTAGATATAGTCAGACTGGTCACTGGCTTGGCTAGAGTACTTTTGTCATAAATACTAGGTTGTTGAATGTAGCTGCAAGTACTCACATTTTGTGCAACATCATTCACTATGCTGTTGAACGACGGGTTTCTTTTTCCATCTCCGTACAAAATGTAGACATGAGGGACAGGGTAAGCCAACAAGTCTATTGCAGCCTCAAAAACATCAATGCAATATCCTTTCACCCCAGCGGGTCCTTTGTCTTTCTTCACAAACTCTTCAAAAGTGACACGGAAAGGAACGGCAATTCTCAGGGGCTTTCCATTATTGGGGAACACCCATCCTCGAGGTCGTCTTATAGTTTCTCCAGGCCATATAGCATTATATAGCTTTTGGTTACTTGTTGAAGTGTTTGCAGGCTTTGTATATAAAACCTCGGGTGTTGTAACAGAGAGACCAGAATAGTTTGACCAGTAACCTATAGTGCGTAATCCAGTTCCAACTACGTTAAGTACATCATATGCTGGATGAATCAAATTCTTCTGAGGATCAAACTGAATCTGACCAGTTAGACCTGTGAAGTTCATGCCAACAAGTATCTGGAGTAGTTTCTGTCCTTGGTCAAAGACTCGGAGGGATGACAACTTCAGAGAACTTCCATTGGTATCACGCAAACTGGGGTCATTAGAGAAAGTGACATTTCCACCATTCTTGAAGAAAAGGTCAAGAGCACGGGCGACCAACCAAACTGTATCGTAAGCATAAAGTGCATAAGAATTAAACCTTGAAGTTTTTATACTCTTCAAATTTTTCCATCGAAATGTAAATGTCTTTTTCTTATCAGAATCTGGAGTGTGATGGCGAAGTGCGACAACCCCTTGTAGTACGTCCATAGTATCTTTATTAAAATCTGATGAATCCAAAACAGATGGAAGCCAATCAGTAGCAATCCAAACATAACCACTGCTCATCATTCCCAATTTTTTAGCCTTCGAAAAAAATGACAGTCCAGTATCAGGATTTACATGAACAATATAAACCCGTGCCTCCATAAGGTTCACACTAACTAACAAGTCATCGATATCACTCATAGTTGCTCCAGGAGAAAAGGCTGCTTTATAAGAGATCTTGGCCCGCTTCATTGCAAGGGCATCACCCAACACCGATATCCCATTTCTACCATTGTCATCATCAACAAATATGGCTATAACCTCCTTCCATCCATAATAATCAACCAGATCAGCAATAGCATACATCTGGAAGTAATCACTTGTGACAGTTCTAAGAAAATATTGGTACTGAAGAGAGGAAAGAGTAGGATCAGTTGCAAAAGACAAAAGTGGGACACGAAGTTCATTCACTACATGAGAAATGACATGTGCTATTCCAGAGGATTGCGGACCCACCGCAACAACGACTTCTTTTTCCATCAGCTGCAAAGCTGCAACGGAAGTGTGTTTGTCAAATATTAAGAGGGGTACAGGAAAAAAAGCAATCGATAAAGTTAATGTAAATAACCTAAATGCGAAAGGAACACCAGTATCGGTTATGGTTTCGACAAAGGCTTACGTCTATAAACAATCATTTATCAAGACATTGAACTATTCCAAAATCCCGAAACAGGCCATGAAGGCATGAACTAAACTTAGCTTCTGCATTTACTTATAGAGGAAGTATGCATTGCTTCATGGTCCTTTTCTGGTATAAATCCATTCGTGATAGCTTACACTTCTCAAAAAACTGCCGAAACATTCCATTGCACCCTTCTCCCTGGTGCCACCACGCCCAGAATGCTTTAAAATTAATGAAGCAGAAGAAAAGAAATACCGTTACCCCCTTATGTATGATCAAATTGATCAAGCGAAGGAATTGGATTGAATAAGCAATCTTAGTCTAATATTTATACTTTAAATGGGGAACATCACATTTGTTAATAATACTGAAAGTAGAAGAAATTGACTATACGATATCATGTGTCTAGACACCAGCACTACTGAAAATTAAGTAGCTTTAATACAGACAAGAATATTATGGTGGAAAAAAAGCCTTTACCATCAATAGTGCCTATGAATCCACTGCAATTTGTATCCTGTGTTACGACGTGCAATTTGGTCCCACTAAGTACTGTAGAATCAGCATTAACATCATCGACTGCAGCTAAAATGGCGGGCATTACAGAACTTCCGATGACTGAATTTACTGTGAATAAAGCTCCAAACTTCACCACTTTTGGCCAAGACAAGGAAGAGACAGTGACATTCTCAATCCCACCAAGAACCGCCATAGGCACCCATATACATGAAACCAATAAGAGAAACACTCTCCTCCTAACTCGGGCCTCCATCACTACCTTCCAGCAAGCACGGCTTGAGCTAGCCTACCGTGTAGCTTTGGCCGGCCAGATTTTGTATTTGTGTTAAAAAAAATCCACCTATCAAGAACCAGTAATTTGCTTTTTGTAGAACCTAAACTCATAAACTCAAAATCCTAAGTCCACGTCTATCAAGAAATGACGAGGATTACCTCACCCTCACAGTTTCTCCCAAAAAAAACCCTGTCAACAAATGCAACATAAAAATGAAGCTTAAATCCCAAATCTTGAAGATAAAAATTCAAGATTTTATGCAAGATCCTCAAAAAATAAGAACTTTGCAGAATAAGGAGTTCCAGTATGAGCCTCAGAGCAAGAATCTGAAATTAGGTACCCCATTAGTGTCAGCACAGCAGTTGTCCTAACTAGGAAACCTCAACCCATAAACCAAAACAGAAAAGTACAATATTTTCTGAGCCTAGCACTTATTCCAATATGATTTGATTCCCAATTGAGAAAGAATAAAATCTCACCACAAACACAAGCTTAAACAATGTAATCAATATTAAAATATATTATTCTAGAGAGTTCAATAAGAGAACTAGTCAACCACTATAGTCATACAAGCTACACACATCAGTGTAGACTAATTAATAAAATAAAGAAATGAGTTGGGGGCTAAAAGGTTCAAACTTTACCTTGGATTCATGTTGACTGATGAATAAACAAAAGGATTTACCTGTTAAGTCTTTGCCATTTTGGAATAAGAAAGTGAAGAGCAGCTTTCAAGCAGATTTGGATGGAGGAAAAGTGTGCAACATTCTTGCAACCTCAGTAAAGTATGATATGTGCTTCTTCGTAACTCTCTTTCCGTCTCAAATTAAGTGATACGATAAAAAAAAAAAATAATGTCAACTAAAAATATAAATCATAATATATAAAATCATATCTATCAAATTATTCTTCTTGTAAATTAAATGTTATTTTCTTCATCTGACATCGGTTAATTTGACATGATTATAAACAAAGAAAAAAAAAATTTAATTTGTGATCTAAACCATTTTTTATTATTTATATGATTATAAATCACTTTATCAAAAATAAATAATAAACTTTAAATTAAATTTTTTAAAAGATATTAAAGTCATAACATTTTGTTAAAGAATAAACTAAAAAAATAGAACATTGAAATGAAATGTGACAAAGAGAATACCGAATAGTGATACATAAAGGTATATGTATACGTATATATATATATATATATATATATATATATATATATATATATATTAACTACTTTATTTTGAATTCCTAAAATTACAAATAATCTATTACAATACATTTCACTTATATATTTGATCTTATCTAAAATAAATATTTTACTTCATTTATTTATTTATTTATTTTATCAAATTAAAAGGTTCTATTACAAAAAAAATTGTACGATCTTCAATATTAAATAACTATATAAACTGATACAAATCAAATTTTAAATTCCTAAAATATTGATGATAAAATTAATTTAATAAAATACATATCTAATTAAGATTTTTTTGTTGTTTGATTTTTTTTATAGATTGTAGGTGGGGCCTGTGTGAAACTCGTGGATTCATTCCCCCAAGGCTTTGTCCAAGTCTACCATGTGATGCATATGATAGGTTAGAGTTCTTCCAAAATAAATGTGAGAAGGATAATTAATATATTTATAGGAAAAAAAAATGTGAGAATGATAATTAATATATTTATAGGGGAATAATGAGAAATATCGATATAGCACGACTTCTTCTTTAGCGCTAACTGGCAACATATCTCTAGATCCGATGCAAATAGAAGTCAGTCGATAAAATTCTTCGAGTGATTGACGACTCGTGAGCTCGCAGGGCTCATAGGATGAAAAAAGCCCCTCTTTTCATTTCATTATTTCATTAACGGGTTTTCACAATGTAAGCCAATGAAAGCAAACGGGCTACTTGCAAAATTTATTTATTGGCTTCAATTTTAAATACACTATAACCTAACACTTACGTAGGGTTAATTTAGGGCTACTTGCAAAATTTATTTAATGGCTTCTAATTTTAAATAAACTGCAACCTAACACTCACTTAGGGTTAATTTGATAGAGTATCTCAAAATTTTATAAACTTTTAGATATACATAAAAAGATCAAGAAATTCTATATTGGCTTTCTCAAAATTGTTGTTCGATGCCCTTAGCAATCCAAATAATTTCATTTAAGAAATATGCTATTAACATTTATCAAATTATGGTGAATATTTAGGAGAGGAGAATCAAAGGGGGATAAAATTATACTCGCACTGTTACTAATAAATTACGTTTATTCAAATAAGTAAAAATAATAAATAAGTAATATTTTATCTCTAACTTTCAACAAAAAAAAATATATTTTATCTCGATTTTAAATTTCTATATATTAAACATCTTCACATTATTTTATGTTATTAAATACCAATTTCTTTTCTTTTTTAAATAATGTAAAAGTTTTATGATATATAAAATGTAGCTAAAGAGGAACATCAGAACGCATCATGCCAAGATATACAAGGTACTTAAATATAGTAAAGAAATTTTTGTCATTGATGTGAAAGTCAAAATTATGTGGTATTGATATACCAAAACACATTTTAGACACTAAGATAAAGGAAAAACAAAGTAAAGTAAAATCTCATTAAATTAATATACAGTAAATCAATAATTTCTTTGAGATAACATTTTTTTTGGTCTTAACTTAGGCCAATTTTTTAAAAAACAATTTCGATAGGATAATAAAATAATTTATTTTTAGAAAATCATATATAAATATATGATCCCATTAATATTATAAATTAATAATTAATTAAAAGTACAAATATATATAAGACAAGTTAGAGAAATATGATTCTACCGTGTTTTATTTTTGTTAAAATTTAAATTTAGTTGAAACTCATCTCTAACTTTTCTTATTGCATTCAAATGTTCCGGTGTTGCCACAACTACAAATCTTTTTTAGTGCATATAGAATGATCTCTTTTATACTCACATAATATTTTACGTACTTCTGTCTGTGTTTTTGTGCATATAAAATAAATTCTTTTTAGTATTTACTTTCTGTCTAATCAGTAAAAGAGTTTACTTTCTGCTTAAATATCAACAATTTTTTTTGGAGGAGGAGGGGGGGGGGGGGGGGGGGGGATAATGAACAACTTCTAAGGCTAGAACAATATTTTTACTAATTAGAATTATCACTCAAGAATTATAACCCCCAAGGCCCCAAGGCTGAAATTTCTTGGGACATAAACACTCCAACAATTATTAAAATAAAAAAAATGAATAAAGGACATAAAACAACAGGAAAAATAGTGACCAGTAAAAAAATATTACATGAAAAATATTGCAATCAAATTAATTTGTTTTAAAAGAACTTAAGGAAAGTATACAATAATATTATATTGTAATGGAATCTTGAATCATTGTAGTAGAAGTGTTGAGGACAACACTTTTTTTGCAAAATCCTCGTGGCCACCAACTCTGTGTGAATGACAATATTGAGATTAGTAACTTCAAAATAAAAATAAGTAATATTCAATGTGCATGAAGTATGCATATTGTATACTATCCTAAGATAATAAACAACATAACAATGAAACAAAACTTATCATTACTTTTCTTGAATAAAACCTCAACATTCGTAATATTTGACAAAAATAATAGAAAGAGGACTACCATGCTTATAACAAAATGGTCAATCCGGCGGCGTATCGACATCTTGAGCTAGTCAATGAAATATTTTAAACTATTTAGAAAGCTTTAATAAGTACAAAAAGTTACCATGAAATATAATACCTTCTTAGTTATGATAGATCAAGTATAAGGTGCTCGCTTGGAAGTGCAATTAGCTATCCATTCATGATTACAACAAAATCGCGTATAATCAAATTTGATATTCTATAAAGGTGAGATGTAAGAAAATCGTCTACAAATTGTACTATCGTTCAAAACAATCTAAATATATATCATAGAAATATTATTCGCTTCTACATAAAATTTAAGGTTTATAATAAAAATAAGTTAAAAAAGAAAAAACAAAGAGATAGATTTGCTAGTCAGGAAACATACCTCAAAGCTTGACATCTCCTCTTTCTTATATTTCTAATTTTTTATTGTTAATTACCAATTAATTCAAATGCTAATTAATGGGGGTAAGCAGTAGTTGAGCTAGGAGATACAAAAGGCCTATTTGTTAATTAGTATTTAGGAGTTACAAAAGTTTTGAAAGTAAACGGATGTCTTTTCCTATTACATTGAGTAGAATCTTCGAATTAATAGAACCATTTTTTTTCTATTCATAGACTTGATTATGTTACACATTGATTTAAATTAAGATATATATATATATATATATATCTCCTTTATATAAGTATAATATATATCGATAGATTTTAAAAATTAATAAAAGATTTTTTAATTTAAAAAAAATTGGTGAAAGACATTTTCGTAATTCGACTTTGAACTTAAAATCTTCCTACTTATAATAATATATGATATATATCAACCCCAAAAGTTAGCTCATAAAGAGAGTATTGCCCAAGTCCATATAAGGAGACCACTACTCATTTTCTAATCGATGTGGGACTTTTACCTACTCTAACACCCCCCTTCACGCTAAGGCCCAACGTATACGTGGATTGGGAGTCCAAACGGGGATGGACCTGACTCTGATACCATATAAAGATATGACATATGGACCTAACTCAACCCTAAAAGCTATCTCATGAGGGGAGGATTGTTCAAGCCCATATAAGGAGACCACCAGTCCATTCCCCAACTAAGTGATACTCGATTCAATAATAATATAGTACTGATATGGTACTCGATCATTCATATATGTGTATATATGTATATGTGTATATATATATATATATATATATACCAATGTGATACTTGATCTAACATCTACACACAACACAATTATAACCATAATGAATAATAACCACACATTTATATTCAAGTAACACATTCATTGCATGCAATTGACAACATATTCACTTACATTTCACATTCTTTCCTTCTTCCCCAAACTTGTATCATGCATGAATTACTACAAACACTTGATAAGTATATATAGTATAGACGAAAAACAATCAACCATCCTCTACTCGATAGAATTCCTTCTGACTATTCTTTGTCACAATCTAATTACCCACCATTACTTTTCCAAGATAACACCCAACAAATATCAACACCAACAATACTAATCAAGTTCATCCTCAGCCTAAACATAACTAACCACAGATCTAACAATCTGGACTCCTTACTTGAAGTCCTAGGTATGAAATATTTCGATAATCTATATGAATAAACACACGTCTAACTACTTAGTTAAGAAAACTTAGCCTACTTGGATGATAAGCACTTGCTGAAGAATGTTGTACTCTTTTGGCTAAAAAGGAAAATCCTAACAAATAGATGGAGAATCAATGGGTTTTTCCCTTATTCGCTCTAAAAATCATATTTTTCATTTTTTCTCATTCTTAGAGTGGTTTAAATAATTTTTGGAGTAGCCTTCATATATTTTCTCCCAAGAAAGTTGGAGGAGAAATAAAATATATCGATTTAATTAGGGTCTGATTTCATAAGCCTCGATATAGTGACCATGTAGGCCCTATAACAACAGTGCCATAATGGGAAGCTTTACGATATGGCGAGTTGGCGTCAGTTTGAATAAATATAAATAATTTTATTTTGGGCCCTACGTTCTAATTGGACTTCATATTTCAGGAATTATTAGGATTCTGCCTGAGGTGTATCTAAATAATTTCACCTAATTCATTTTGTGCTAAAAGAAATGACCAGTTGATGTTGACCCAAAATTCATTTTCCTCTAAATAGCTGTTGACCCTCACCTACGACCAGAACTATGATTTGCAGGTCAAAACACTGATCGTAATAATCGACCGTGGGTGAATTCAGAGATCCCCAAGTTTGGAACCCTACAACAGAACCCTACCTACTGTCTGTGGCCTGACACATGGTCTGTCAATGACTTCCATTAGATCTGATACCAGATCCTGAAAGCTACATATTTTCATCTTTTCGAATCAGAGATATTACAATATCTCTCCCTTGGAAACATTCGTCCTCGAATGAAGTATAAATCATATGAGTATGGAGGGATGAAGTTGCAATCCCTACCCCTAAGTACTAGAAACAAATGCTAAACGAAACTTCATGAACATGCAAATATGTTGAAATGCAAGAATAACTAAGGGAAAAGATAATGATACTGAAACTGAATTAGTCAAGAGTAAACTGAGAGACTGGAGAGGAACTATTACGTCAAGCTGCATTAAATCACAAAGAAAGAGGTGAGGATACTTGGCATTATGGTTGCTTCTGCTTCCTATGTAGCTCCCTCTACGAACTGTCTCCTTCACAATACCTTTACTAAACCGACTTCCTTAAATTTCAACCTACAAGCTTGACGGTCAAGAATTTTAACTGACACATCTTCATAAGTGAAACTGTCATTCACAACCACACTCTCTAATTGTACTATTGTCACGACCCAAAATGTGTCGTGAGTGGCACACACACTTATCCTACTATGTGAGCGAACCAACCAATCTGAACCCCAACATTTCAAACATAATAAATAGAAAACAATGCGGAAGACTTAAAACTCATTAACAAAATCAATAATCAACTTCTAAATCTCAAAACTTATCATTATCCCCAAAATCTGGAAGTCATCATCACAAGAACATCTATCCTCAACTTACTAAATCTAAGAGTATCTAAGAAGCTAAAATAATTAAAAAGCTAGTCCATGCCGGAACTTTAAGGCATCTAGACATGAAGAAGAAGATCCAGTCCAAGCTAGAAGCATTAGCTCAACCTGAAATCTGACGTGATGAAAACTGGCTAGAGTTGCGGTTGAGTTGAAGACGACAGTACGTTTGCTGCACTCCACAAATAACAAAGGGAAAACATACAAGTAGGGGTCAGTACAAAACACAAGTACTGAGTAGATATCATCGGCCAACTCAAAATCGAAAGCAATATATATCAGATAATATCATCAAATCAGCTACAATACTCAACAAGTAGCAACAACAAGTACAAGGATCATTAAAAATAACGCCAAGTACACCCATGAGGACTCAAGCCTCCATACCATACTCATTTGGGAAATAGGTTCATTAAATTTTGAGTATATTAAGATAATTCAAGATTCATTCTCTTTATTCCTCTTGTGTCGGAACGTGACACTCCGATCCCCTAATACTACGTGTCGGTTCGTGACATCCGATCCCCTAATACTACGTGTCGGTTCGTGACACCCGTTCCCCTAATACTACGTGTCGGGTTGTGACACCCGATCCCCTAATACTACGTGTCGGTTCATGACACCCGATCCCCTAATACTACGTGTCGGTTCGTGACACCCGATCCCCTAACCTCATTCTTTTAGTTCATCAAGCCTTCTTTTATACCAAGGCATCATCATTAACAAAGTGGTTTTAAGATTAAGATTCAACAGCCTCATCATGCTTATTTTATCACAATTATATAATCACATCATGCAAGCACACAATTAAGCATATAGAAGGGTTTACAATACTACCCAATACATATCATTCGCTATTAAGAGTTTACTATGAAATAGTATAAACCATAACCTACTTCCACCGAAGAATTCGTGATCAAGAATCTACTTTTCAATGCTTTGATTTCCTCTTCGTTCTCTCCTCTTGATCGATCGTTTCTCCCTCTCTCTGTTCTTTCTATTTTTTCTTATTCAAACCCTTTTTTTCTTTTACCCTAATTAGCATATAATTAAGTATAAAAGATGACAAAAGTAACCCACTAATTAATTCAGGGTTATCTCCTTTAACCCTCAAGTAATTGAATTATTAATATTACCTACTAACTTTATAATTATAAGCAGTAATAGTCCAAACCGCCCCTTAAAACATTTAACAGAAATCCAACCCAGGAAGGGTTACGCAGACTGTGACGGGCCGTCGTGCCTGCGACGGTCCGTCCTGCTGCTTCCGTCACGAAGTTCAGAGACTAACTTTTCACTAAAGGGCCTGTGACGGCCCGTCATGCCTGTGACGGTCCGTCCTGCCATTTCGTCGCGAAGTTCAGAATGTTGTTCTCATTACCCAATTTTTCAGAATTCTAAGTGTTTTGGAACGAGACACCCTCGACGGTCCGTCGTGCCCATGACGGTCCGTCGTGGGATCCGTCGACTCAGACAGTTATTACCAGAAATAAACTCCACTGCTCTAAATGACTAAACAGGTCGTTAAAATAGATACCAATTTACCCATCGTTCGTCCCCGAACGATCACAAGAAGAAAAACAAGGAGGAAAATGAGTACCTGAATCAGTAAACAGGTGTGGGTATCTTTCTTGCATATCGGCCTCCTTCTCCCAAGTGGACTCTTCAACTGGTCGATTCTTCCATTGAACTTTGATGGATGCAATCTCCCTTGATCTCAACTTGAGGACTTCTCTATCTAAAATTGTAACAGGCTCCTCCTCATAAGACAAATTCTCATCAAGAAGAACTGAATCCCAACGAATGATGTAGTTTCCATCCCCATGGTATCTTTTCAACATAGACACATGAAATACCGGGTGCACTCCTGACAGTCCTGGGGTCAAGGCTAATTCATAAGCTACCTCCCCCACGCGCTTCAGAACTTCAAAGGGACCAATATACCTCGGACTAAGCTTACCTCGCTTACCAAACCGCATCACCCCTTTCATGGGTGACACCTTCAGCAAGTCTTGCTCACCCTCCATAAACTCCAAGTCTCTAACTTTTCGATCTGCATATTCTTTCTGTCTACTTTGAGCCGCTAAAAGCTTTTCTTGAATGCATTTCACTTTATCTAACGATTCCCTCAGAAGGTCAGTACCCCAAGGTCTAACCTCGAATGCATCAAACCATATCAATGCCTCAAATGGGGCCATATCAATACTTGAGTGATAGCTATTGTTGTATGAGAACTCTGCTAAGGGTAAGAAGTTATCCCAATGACCACCAAACTCTATCACACATGCACGAAGCATATCCTCCAACACCTGAATAGTTCGCTCAGACTGACAATCGGTCTGAGGGTGAAATGCAGTACTAAGATCCAATCTAGTACCTAATTCAGCATGCAATGTTTTCTAAAACTTAGAAGTAAACTGCGTACCTCTATCTGATATGATGGAGAGTGGGACTCCATGCAATCGAACAATTTTTGAGATGTAAAGTTTGGCTAACTTCTCTGCATTGTAAGTCACCTTGACCGGAATGAAATGAGCAGACTTAGTTAGTCGGTCGACGATTACCCAAATGGAGTCATACTTACCCATTGTCTTTGGAAGACCAACCACGAAGTCCATTGCATTTCTCTCCCACTTCCATCCAGGAATGGGCATTCTCTGAAGTGTCCCTCCAGGCCTCTGGTATTCATACTTTACCTGCTGACAATTCGGGGCATTGAGCAACAAAATCTACAATGTCATGCTTCATCCTACTCTACCAAAAATGTTGCTTTAGGTCACGATACATCTTGGTTGCACCAGGATGTATAGAGTACCTTGAGCTATGAGCCTCTGTGAGAATAGTGTGAATCAAATCATCGACACGGGGTACACACACCCTTCCCTTAATTCTCAAAACACCTTCCTCGTCGATTTTTGCTTCTTTAGCCTCTCCTCGCAACACCTTATCTCAAATCCGAATCAGCTTCTTATCCTTAAACTGCTTCCCCTTAATCTTGTCAAGAAAGGAAGATCTTGCCTCCACACAGGCCCAAAATCCTCCCTTCTCATTTACTTCTAGCCTCATGAGGTCATTAGCCAGAGTCTGAACCTCTCTAGCCAATGGGCGTCTAGAAACCTGTAAGTGAGCTAGGCTTCCCATGCTCCCTGCTTTTCTACTTAATGCGTCTTCCACAACATTAGCCTTTCCTGGGTGATACAAGATAGTAATATCGTAGTCCTTCAGTAGATCCATCCATCTCCTCTGTCTCAAATTCAAATCTTTCTGAGTAAAGACATACTGTAGGCTACGGTGATCCGCATAAACTTTACACTTAACCCCATATAGATAATGTCTCCATTACTTTAATGCAAACATTACTGCCGCTAGCTCTAAATCGTGGGTCAGATAATTATATTCATGCACCTTTAATTGCCTCGAAGCATAAGCAATTACATTCTTCTCTTGCATTAGCACTGCACCTAAACCAAAATAGGATGCATCACAATAAACAACAAAGTTCTTTCCTTCCACTGGCAAGGTGAGAATTGGTGCAGTAGTCAACAAAGTCTTGAGTTTCTGAAAGCTTCCTTCACACTCGTCCGACCATACAAATGGAACACTCTGCTTAGTCAAGTTTGTCAGTTGGGAAGCAACAGAAGAAAATCCCTTGACAAATCGACGGTAGTAGCTAGCTAAACCAACAAAGCTCCTTAGCTCTGTAACATTAGTGGGTCTTACCCAATTCTTCACTGCTTCGATCTTAGAAGGATCCACCACCACTCTATCCTTAGAAAACACATACCCCAAGAAGGACACTGAATCTAGCCAAAATTCACACTTAGAGAATTTGGCATAAAGCTTTTTCTCCCTCAACATTTCCAATACAATTCTCAAATGCTCCTCTTCCTGCTCTTTGAGTATACTAGTATATCATCGATGAATACAATGACAAAGAGATCCAGATATGGCTTAAAAATCCCATTCATCAAGTTCATGAAAGAAGTAGGGGCATTCGTAAGCCCAAAAGACATTACTAAGAACTCATAATGCCCATACCTGGTCCGGAAAGCAGTCTTGGGCACATCTATTGCCCGTATTTTCAATTGATGATAACCAGATCTCAAGTCGATTTTTGAGAAGGTACAAGCACCTTGTAACTGATCGAACAAATCATCAATGCGAGGAAGAGGGTACTTGTTCTTAACAGTTACTTTATTTAGTTTCCTATAGTTTATGCACATCCGAAAACTTCCATCCTTCTTCTTCACAAACAAAACGGGAGCACCCGAAGGGGATGCACTTGGTCTAATAAAGCCTTTTACTAACAATTCTTGAAGTTCGGCCTTTAACTCTCTTAACTCAGCGGGAGCCATTCTATAAGGTGGTATAGAAATGGGGCGAGTACCCGGCTCCAGATCAATACAAAAGTCAATATCCCTATCCGGTGGCATACCAGGAAGGTCTGCAGGAAACACATCCAGAAACTCACGGACTATCAAAACCGACTCAATTGAAGGTACTTGGGTAGTATCATCCCTGAGATGTGCCAAGAACGCTAAACAACCCTTACTAACCATTTTCTTAGCACGAAGAAAGGAGATGATATGAACCGGATTGGAAGTGTAGTCACCCTCCCACACTAACGGATCTGTCCCAGGCTTGGCCAATGTCACAGTTTTGGCATTACAATCTAAGATTGCAAAGTTTGGAGAAAGCCAAGTCATACCCAGAATTACATCGAAATCAACCATTTCTAAGATAACCAAGTCTACATGAGTATTGCTCCCCACAAAAGTTACAAGACAAGACCTATATACCTTTTCAACTATCACCGACTCACCCACCGGAGTAGAAACACGAATAGGCATGTCAAGCAATTCACAATGTAAGTTAAGACCAGTAGCAAATGATGAAGATACATACAAAAATGTGGATCCAGGATCAAATAATACAGAAGTCATGCAATCGCAAACAAAAAGATTACCTGTGATGACAACATCAGATGTTTCGGTTTCAGATCTTCCAGGGAAAGCATAACAATGGGCTCTATCACCTGTCTGCCCGTTGCCCCTACCATGTTGCACTGCAGAAGTCCTAGTTTGCCCGTCACCCCGGCCGTTTTGATGACCACCATTACCACGACCACCATGTCCTCTCGAATAACAGCCTCTTCCATGACCACCTCTACCTCTGATCATCGGGGGTCTGTAACTCTGTTTTGGACAATTTCTCCTAATATGTCCAGTCTCTCCACATCTATAACATTCTTTGGATTCAAGCACAGGTCTCTGTGAGAATGACGGAGTCTGGGATAACCTCCAAACTCAGAGAATTGTTGACCGGTCTGCGGTGGACCCCCAGCTACGGTCTGTAGTGAAGACTGAATAGGTCGGGTTGGATAACCTCCGGAACTTTGCCCTCTGGAGTAAGAACCATTAAAATATCCTCCCTTACAAAACTTCTTAGTTGCTGATGCCATGGTGAAGTCATCTGGCTTCACTCCCTCCACCTCTATCACAAAGTCTACCACTTCCTAAAAGGATTTTGCTGCAGCAGCTACCTGTAAGGCTGAAATCTGCAAATCTGACCTCAACCCTTTCACAAAACGGAGAATCCGCTCTTGTGGACTGAAGCAAAGTTGGGTGGCATATCTGGAGTGTGCACGAAACTTAGCCTCACAAGCAGAAACCGACATCCTGCCTTGCTCTAAGCTTAGAAACTCATCTCTCCTTCTATCCCTCAAAGTACGAGGTATATACTTCTCCATAAATAAACTAGAGAATGATGCCCAAGTCATAGGTGGTGCCTCTGTTGGTTGACACTCCACATGTGACCGCCACCACATTTTGGCGTTCCCTTGAAATTGATAGGTCACAAACTCGACGCCAAATCGTTCTACTATACCCATCTTGTGTAGTAACTCATGACAGTCAACCAGAAAATCATAGGCATCCTCGGATTCAGCACCCTTGAAGACTGGAGGTTTCAATTTCAAGAACTTACTGAAAAGTTCATGCTGATCACTTGTCATTATAGGCCCTGTAGTCAACCGAGGAAACGTGCCTATTTCCAATGAGGCCTCCATGCGGGGAGCCACAGCAGCTGCATGTTGTACTCCCGGAACCTGAGGTGCTGGTGCAGAAAACACTGGAGGTGTCTGGCACTGATTAGATAACCCGCTAAGATAAGCAAGAACCTGATTAATCATCTCTGGGGTAGGTTGGGGTGGTAATTCCTCATTCTGCACTTGCTCATTCTCCCCTTCCTCCCCCTCTCTTACTACTTCCTCAGTCGGTGGAGGAGTCACCGCCCTAGTACTAGATGGGCTAGGCGTTTGTCCTCTTCCTCTAGAGGACGTCCTCCCGTGAACTCTACCACGGCCTCTTGCCATTGCTCCTCTTCGAGCTATAGCCCCAGTGGCTGGCTCAGACGCATCTTGTCTTGCCGGTGTTGGTGTTGGCGCAGTTGTTGCTCTAGTTCTAACCATCTGCAAAATAGAGTGAAGATTGTCAGATACCAATTTGTATCACCTAGATACCAATTGGACCCAAGTAATAGCACGAAAGAAAGAAAGAATGGAGTTTTCCTAAAGTCTTATAGCCTCTCAAAGAAAAGTAAAGGCGTCCCCCTACCGTTCCTCAAGACTCTACTATACTCGTTCTTGTGTGATAAGACCAATGAACCTAATGCTCTGATACCAAGTTTATCACGACCCAAAACGTGTCGTGAGTGGCACCCACACTTATCCTACTATGTGAGCGAACCAACCAATCTGAACCCAAACATTTCAAACATAATAAATAGAAAACAATGTAGAAGACTTAAAACTCATTAACAAAATCAATAATCAACTTCTAAATCTCAAAACTTATCATTATCCTCAAAATCTGGAAGTCATCATCACAAGGACATCTATCCTCAACTAACTAAATCTAAGAGTATCTAAGAAGCTAAAATAATTAAAAAGCTAGTCCATTCCGGAACTTCAAGGCATCAAGACATGAAGAAGAAGATCCAGTCCAAGCTAGAAGCATTAGCTCAACCTGAAATCTGACGTGATAAAAACTGGCTAGAGTTGCGGTTGAGTTGAAGACGATGGTACGTTTGCTGCACTCCACAAATAACAAATGGAAAACATACAAGTAGGGGTCAATACAAAACACAAGTACTGAGTAGATATCATCGACCAACTCAAAATAGAAAGCAATATAGATCAGATAATATCATAAAATCAGCTGCAATACTCAACAGGTAGCAACAACAAGTACAAGGATCATCAAAAATAACGCCAAGTACACCCATGAGGACTCAAGCCTCTATACCATACTCATTTGGGAAATAGGTTCATTAAATTTTGAGTATATTAAGATAATTCAAGATTCATTCTCTTTATTCCTCTTGTGTCGGAACGTGACACTCCGATCCCCTAATACTACATGTCGGTTCGTGACACCCCATCCCCTAATACTACATGTCGGTTCGTGACACCCGTTCCCCTAATACTACGTGTCGGTTCGTGACACCCGATCCCCTGATACTACGTGTCGGTTCGTGACTCCCGATCCCCTAATACTACGTGTCGGTTCGTGACACTTGATCCCCTAACCTCATTCTTTTAGTTCATCAAGCCTTCTTTTATACCAAGGCATCATCATTAACAAAGAGGTTTTAAGAATAAGATTCAATAGCCTCATCATGCTTATTTTATCACAATTATATAATCACATCATGCAAGCACACAATTAAGCATATAGAAGGGTTTACAATACTACCCAATACATATCATTCGCTATTAAGAGTTTACTATGAAATAGTATAAACCATAACCTACCTCCACCGAAGAATTCGTGATCAAAAATCTACTTTTCAATGCTTTTCTTTCCTCTTCGTTCTCTCCTCTTGATCGATCGTTTCTCCCTCTCTCTGTTCTTTCTATTTTTTCTTATTCAAACCCTTTTTTTCTTTTACCCTAATTAGCATATAATTAAGTATAAAAGATGACCAAAGTAACCCACTAATTAATTCAAGGTTATCTCCTTTAACCCTCAAGTAATTGAATTATTAATATTACCTACTAACTTTATAATTATAAGCAAGAATAGTCCAAAACGCCCCTTAAAATATTTAACAGAAATCTGACCCAGGCAGGGTTACGCAGACTGTGACGGGCCGTCGTGCCTGCGACGGTCCGTCCTGCTGCTTCCGTCATGAAGTTCAGAGACTAACTTTTCACTAAAGGGCCTGTGACGGCCCGTCATGCCTGTGACGGTCCATCCTGCCCTTTCGTCGCGAAGTTCAGAGAGTTGTTCTCAGTAGCCAATTTTTCAGAATTCTAAGTGTTTTTGAACGAGACACCCTCGACGGTCCGTCGTGCCCATGACGGTCCATCGTGGGATCCGTCGACTCAGACAGTTATTACCAGAAATAAACTCCACTGCTCAAAACGACTAAACAGGTCGTTACAACTATCAATGCCAGATCATCCACACACTTCATCAACAAGGAAATGTGAAAGATTGGATGAACCACTGCTAGTTCTGCTGATAACTTCAACTAAGCCACATTACTAACCCTTTTCAGGATTCTGTAAATACCTGCATATCTAGGACTAAGATTTCCTTTCTTTACGAATCTCATCACCCCCTCATAGGTGACACCTTCAGGAAAAATCCAATCAACGATTTCGAAATCTAAGTCCCTTATCCTCAAATCTGCATAGGATTTCTAATGACTTTGATTTGTCTTTATTCTATCTCTAATGAGTTGAACTTTCTCCATAGCCTCATAAACTGAATTTGGCGCAAACAAGGTTGGTTCACCTCCTCAAACCAATGAATCGTGGACCTGCATTCACACTGATATTGTGCCTCATAAGGGGACATTTGAATACTGGAATGCAAGATATTATTATAGTTTAACTCTATGAGAGGTAGGTGATCATCCTAACTTCCCATGAAATCAAACACACAAGCTCATAACATGTCCTCTGAGGTCTGAATGGTACGCTTTGTCTGACCATCTGTCTGTGGATGAAATGTATGAGAGGTAATCTAAGGACCTCTATCTGAAATGATAGACAAGGGAATCCATGTAATATGACTATCTCATTGATGTAGAATTTGGCGTAGTCTTCTGTTTAATTTGTAGTCTTGACAACCAAAAAGTGAGCGGACTCAGCCACTCTGTCCACTATCACCAAAATGGAGTCATGTTGTCTGTGAGTACGAGGTAACCCGTGATGAAGTCAATGTTTATCACTTCCCACTCCTATGTAGGAATGTTAATATCTTAAATCACACATTTATGATGTTCTACTTTAACTTGTTGACTAATAGGATACCTAACCATAAAGTCTTCTATGTGTTGCTCCACCAAACAACTTACTGTAGATCACGATACATACTTTTTCAATAGTTTGGAAAATGATTCATGACTTGGTTGTTCTAATTCTTAATATCATCTTATTCCATAATTTTAATAAATACCATGATCATCTTATCCATTGAAAGATCATTTTCAAAGACTAGAGTACACGGTTCGTGAGCTCTTTGGTATTCATATAAATAATAACTCATATCCCCTTTTTATCCCTAAATAAAAATAAAAGTAAGTTTTATTGTGAATTGATTTAAAAGTGACAAGATCAAGACTTTTTAATAATGAAAAAGAATGAAGGAGTTAGTGCTTAGTAAAATTTCTCAATCGGCTACATAAATAAGAAAAAAAATATTGTTCACCCCATGATAAGAACATAATCAATTTATATTTTTGAATTACTTGGAATTCATGATATTTTCTAACGTCCACAAGTCCGTAATTAGAGTAATGTGTTTCTTCGTAGTATGATCATCTTCTTTCATACAATGGTTGGTTAAGTTAATTGATCACACTTTGTGCTATAAATTTGTGCAAGAAAAAACTAACAATAAGGAAAAGGGAGAACATAAAAATTAAAATAATTCATGAAGAAGATTAAGTTTGAATTTTACCTTTTCTCGAAGAAAAAATATTCCTTTAAAGATTCAATTTTTAGGTTTTAAGAGTTAAGATTTAAGAATAATCAGAAAAAGATAAGAAATTGAGTCGCCATTTTCAGATGATTGAGGTCGAAAGGTAAAAGATGTAAATAGGATTCTTTGAAGGTGAATATTGTTCTTCAAATTGATATTGGCTCGTTTCCGATCAGATATTACCATTGGAGGGACAAAATGAATTTAATATAGATATATTTTTTTGAACTTTAAAGTAAACTAGATGATTAACATGCCAACGAAAGTTGTTTCCATACGCGTTGGGTTGGTGTTGGAAGAGTTGGAAAAAAATCACTTGAAAGATGATAAGGGTGTATGTAAACGTTTACGTAGTTTAAGTGCTAAAGTGAAACAGTTAGATGTTATTTTATCAACCAACACTTGTCTATCTTATACTACATATTAATATATTACTAAGAGAGAGGTACAAGAAGTAATACTATTAGTTGAAGTATCGATCAGGTTGTTGAATTATAATTTGTGACATCTATTCATTTTGTGTTATATTTAATTATGCACTTATTTTTACTCGAGGGAGGCAAATAGTATAATAATTAGATATAACAAGTAAGTTGACCGAAAGGGACTTAGAGATTGTTTTAGTTCAAGTAACACCTTTGACACTATTTCAGAAAATATAAACAAAAATTATCTTCTCTAATTACAAAGTTTTAACTAAAATTGTATTTAAAATTATATTAATACTCAACATTTTCTAAAGTTCTTCCAAATAATAATTAGAATAAGAAACATCTGTAGAATAGATTAATCTGTGTGTGTGTGTGTGTGTGTGTGTGTGTCAATAATGGACTATAAACTTGGGGGCTCGATCATGCAAAGATCTTGCCATCGATGCATTGCATGCATCCGTTGAGTGTCATTCTGACATGAATGGACTTGAGCTATGCTCGAGCGCGTTTGCACGTATCCTACTGGATAGTGAGACATTGTTATGACATAGCCATCTAATTGTTTGTGAAGAATGACAGGTGAGTCCCTACACGAGGATCATGCTAAAGGAGAAGGTGGGAGCTTATCGTATGAGCAAGATGGAGCTTGCTAATTATTCGTGCCAAACACCCCACTAGCATAAAGTTGAGCACACATTTAGGTATCTTTGCGGATGACCGTAGTGTCAAGAAATGGTTGGAGTCAGCCATCGGGTGTTGAGGGACACATCTGCCAAATCATTTATGAGGTGCATAGTGACCAAAGTACTATGGTAAAGAAATGCATCAAGGTGGGATTAGTTGAAGTGTTTGAAGTGGATGAGTATCCAAGTTCATGAATGAAGTATTTCCAAGAGTAGAAGGTTGATCCAGATGCCATATGATGGGAGAGTCGTACACGCCTCGCTGTCGGCCAAGTTTATAATTGGTATCAGCATTGGGTCCTCGCCATAAACTTGAACCCCAACTATCAAATTGCTACAAAAAGGAAGAGAATGTTCTGGACGACAAAGTCTTGTTTAGCGATGAATGTGAATGCCAACACTTTGATCTAAGAAGTACTTCCCAGAAGTACATTTTAAGGAAGTACAAGGTGCCTACAGGTGTGAAGCACATGATAAGCCAAAGCTTCCATGTTACACCGTGCGTGCCAAAGGTTGAGTGGTATGACAATGGGACAAGGTCAAGTTTGGATGAAAGGACCATAAGGTTATGGTTAGTAGAAATTCAACATCGAAGGATGCCTACTTTCCCGGCCAAGCAAGCCAAGGAATCTTTGTGATGTTGAATGCAAGCATTTGAAAGGAACGTCTTCTATTTAAGTGAAGACACGATGGGCTGCAGGTTATCCATCCGAGTGGACAAATTCTAGACCGGGCTAGGGATGTCAATGACATGCTTTCGAGGCCTCCAATGCTCTAGTCTTGTTTGCGGTACTAGACAGTTCTTATCATTATGTGTCCAGTTACTAGGAGGGGCTGAAGGTAAGAAGGGTGCTCTTTAAGAACTTCAATACTTTAGCCTTGTATACGTTGCTAGTGATAATGAAAGTGTGTTGTAAGGAAGAACAAGGTTTCTAGAAAGCTGAAGGTCGTGAGGGTCATGGTGTGGCGAACTTGAGTGTTGCCACAAAGTGAGTCACCATAAGGTGCAGGTGTCGAGACATCGTCCAAGTGAACACCGGGAGGTGTAGTGCTGATGCAACTTGGATAAAACTTGAGAAAAGGAACTATGTGGGGCATTACTCCATTTTAAAAGGAGATCGAAAGAGTTCCACACATATGGATTTGGAACTATGATGTAAAACCCCAAGAGGACATACTTTGGGTCTTCGTTGGTGTCGTATGTTATCGACACGATAATTGTCTTGGGTGTGTGAGGGTTTAAATTACAAGGAATATGGGGGTCTATATTAGATAGGAAGTCGGGCAAAGCGTGCGGCCAAGCAGGCCGCACCTATGTTAGCCATGCAGGCGGTGTGTGCTAAAGAAGGCACAAAGTAGCATATTAAGGAAAAGGGTCATAGAATGAGACAACAACCATTTAAGATATTGCATGACATGCCCCTATAGTGCCAAGGATGTTTGACAAGGACTTGGGGTGCACCTAAGGGCTTAAGTCTATCGTCGAAGGCCGAGTACGGCGAGGTTTGTGACTGCCAGACATTCTGGAGCTAGAAGTGGAATATGAGGAATCCAAGCTATAGACTTATTCATAGTCCATCCTTATAAATGCTGAACAAATTTGGGTCCAAATATAGTTCATTTGGATACGTCTATGACTTAGCCAAAACTGATTGCATTTTGGTAATTATGCAGCAAGTCCAAAGGCTATAACCCTCTCTACGAGTATGAAAATGGTGTGAAACTTCATGGAGATGTGAAGGTAGACAAGATGAGCAACTACAACCAAACAACACCCAATTTGGAGATCAAATGATCAATTTATGGCCCATTATGATTCTCTAGCAAGATTATGTCTAGTCCTGTTACATGGGAAAAATTATTTTAAGCATATATAAGGGGGATATATATGGTGACAACCTACCAGCCTCCCCTGGACAGATTTGCCCCAAGTGTGTTACCTTGAAGCTGGACATCAAGGGACTGCCTAGGAACTTCAAAGGAGTGTCTTAGGTACCCATATGATTTAAGGAAGCTCTATGGGAGACGTGCGACTAGGAAGTCAAAATTGGGCGTCTCGATGATCGTGGGGGCTAGTTATACCAAATGTTGGGACCTCCGGGCCATTCTCCTTATGGGAAAAGACCTCCCAGACGATTGAGCAATCTAGGAACTCACTCAAGAGCTTGGTGAGCTTACATGTGAGCTTGACATAGGTTCAACCAAGCGAACAAGCGTCCGTAGGCCTAGACGTGCAGTCATGGGGTGACACTCTACTGTGAAGCTCGAATGCATAATGCATCGGCTATGTCGGGTTATTACCTAAGACAAATGAAGGCACCATTAGGAAGACACACATGTCTATAGCCAAGGATGGGACGTTTCCCTACTCAGGCGAAGCGACAAGCCAAGTGAAAGGCACGAGGCGACTGACAAGCTTGAGGATTGGACTATGCACGCGGCAATGAAGCTTAGGTCCCGGCATTGCATAAGTATGTCCATAGTCGAACCCCAAGGCACATATTGAAGTAATCCGACATGTAAGGGTGCACTAGATGAGTCAAATGTATGTCAAGGCATCGACACACATTAGACGGGCTGCACAACGAGGGGAACTATGGGGTGAACCTGAATTATTGACCAAAATGAGCTATTTTAAAAATCAATTTACCTAATTAATACAAAAACAGTATAAACGTACTTTATGGTTACGTTTTAGGCTTTATTTGATTTAAAAAAAATTAACGCTGTTAACTTAATAAACGTTACTGGCGGTAACCATTTTATATTAAAACGTGACAATGCCCCATCCTCACTAAACGACGTCACTTTGTTATTAACTTTAATGTTATTTGGCTGCTAAACCCTTTCACCCCTTTCACTGTAAAAAAAAATTGGCAGCCGCCATTGTCACTTTCTAAGCCTCCATAATTCCATTTTCGATCGATAATTTGTGGACGAAGAGGAGGCGTGAAAGAACAAAAACACAGGAAGACAATGAATGGATCAAAACCTCATTTTGTGGATAAACGGTAGCGGTAGTTTTTCCAAATCAATTTTAGGGATTTCTTGTTATATAGAGTTTCACGATAAATTGCGGCTATCAATCTTCTGGAAAGCTTGGAATCAAGTTAATTTCCTGTGTTAGAGCCTTGAGGTATGTTTTTATTCCCTTACAAACTAGTAGATGGAATGCTTGAATTTTAGAATTTCTATCTTCTCGTATTTATATCATTTTGGTTATACAGAACAATCACTCAAGAAATTCTAATCTGCATGTTCTGTTTTTATTTTGAATTCATGCATCTTGTTGATGCAAAGAGAAACAATGAAAAGAAAAATAAAGAAAAAAAAATGTTCACATGAAAATGGAAGGAAGACTATAATAGGTTGACCTGCAATGCGCTTCTACTAAAATTGTGTTTATTTTTCAATATTTTAATAAAACATTTGTTGACAGTACATTACTTTGATTTGGTTGTTATATTTTGGGCTAACAATTATATTTAATTTACTTTCATAGGATTTTTCAGTTTAATAGATACGTATATGACTGGTTATAGTGCATATCGATTGGATCCCCGTCCACTTGAACCATCGGTACTAACTCAAAAACTTACCCATAGGTCACATGATATATGGAATGGAAGTGTTAATATTATTTTAAATACGAGGAGGTGTGATGGAAAATTTTAGGACCTCGTAAAGAAATATCCCATTCATCCACGAGTCTTAGAAATGATTGAATTATCAGGACTATATGGTGTTTATAGATCAAATCGACCTTCTATTGATCGTAGCTTGATCACTTCACTAGTAGAGAGATGACGTCCCAAACTCATACATTTCACTTTAGAACGGGTGAGGCGACAATCACCTTGCAAGATGTAGAAGTGTTGTATGGCTTACCTGTGAATGGTGATACAGTACTTGGTGATGAGTCGATAAGGACCATAGGGGATTGGCAAAATATTTGTCAATGATTGTTAGTTTTTATTCCACGTCCTCAAGACTTCAACCGTAGTAGCCTCAAGGTAACTGCACTTAATGCGCAAATGCTCGAGCAACTACAGTTACCTGACTTGGCAACACAAGTTGGTGTGCTATTTGAGACCTACGGGTATACCGTTCAATAGTTTGCTCCAATGAAAGTGTAATCATAGCAGTGACAGGCAAACCTCGTGCTTTTTTCAACACTCCATTGAATGACTCTGAAAGATTTGTTGTCAACACTCCCCATCTTTTTCCATCATCATGGCTAACAGTCCATTTATCCAAGGGAATTTCCATGAGGTATGCATGTGCTTCGATATTTTCTTCTTTAATTTGCCACATCATGGACTCAAACTTCCTTACTTGATGGGCTGAAGCAGCCCTCCACATCAATCTGCTGAGGTCCTTGTTTGGAAATTTAGATGGAAAGTTGCTCTTAAGATGTCTTATGCAAAATCGATGGAAGACTCGAGGCTCTTTAAAACGCCGCGACTCCTCCAAACTAGTCAAGATTCCTTTTTCCCTATCAGATATAACACATACATTTTGTCTACTTTTTATCACATGTGCACTCAAATTTCTAAAAAACCATTTCCATGCCTCTTTTGATTCTTTGTCTACAATAGCAAATGCTAAAGGGAGAATATTATCATTTCCATCAATTCCAACAGCAATTAATAATTTGATCTCATAATTTCCATAAATATGAGTTTCATCTACTGAAATAACTGGCTGACATGTTTGGAATCCATCAATGCATGGCTTGAAAGCCCAAAATACAAATTTAAAAGTTTTTACCTCCTATGAACTCATAGACTCTTCGTATTTCCATTCCACAATTGTTCCATGGTTAAAGTGTTGAAAAGTTGCAAAAAATTTAGGTAGGTCACTAAATGATTTCTCAAAGTCACCATACACCAATTCAAATGCGCGTTGACGTCCAATCCATGCTTTTCTATATGTCACTTGGTGACCAAAATTTTCATGAACCTTTGAAATGACATCTACCACCAAGAACTTAGGATTTTTTCTAATTTGATTTAGAAGTAGTGATGCAATCAAATTGTATTTACGTTGGCGTGACTGCTAGAAAGCCCCTCAGTCTCACATCTATGGTTTTCAACATATTTTCCTATCTTTCAAAATTTATCTCCAACTTGTCGTCCTCGAAGAAACCACATGCAACCCAATAAATTATAAAACTTACATCTCACAACCCATAGACTTTTGGCAGATGTTACAACCTTGAAATCCTTATTTTTGTGCACACTCCAAATCGTTACAGCCATTTTCAACTTTTCTTTACTACTAAAAAGCATACCTTTTTTTAAATCTTTTTTTTCTTGCTCAGACCAAACTGAACAACATTCCATCTCAGATTCACATGTAGACATGAAAATATCTTCCTCATTCTCTAATGTCCTGAAATAGGGTATGTCATGAGACACACCCTGATCATGATTATAAAGATTTACACCATTTTGAGAAAAATCTCTAATATCATCGATATCTTCATCAGGTTCACTTTCATCACCATCTTTCGGAGGTTCATCTTCCTCCGAACTTTCATCACTAATTTCAGCATTTACATCATTATATAGATCAACGTTGATATCAATATCTCTGTAAAAAATATTAGTCAAATTCTAGCAAAATTATAAATATACAAGCTTGTTTTAAAAGCGATAATAAATATTCTAAAATAGTATTTCTTCTATTTATAAAAGATAATTTGTGTATACTGACAATAAAAATTATCTTATTAAATTGTTAGACTAAAATTTAATAAAATAAAGATTTGTTGTTTACCTAGCTTCATATTCCATGTGACTATTATCAATATGCATTTGACTATTTTAGCCTTCACCAAATGATAGATGATCATGCATCAACAATTGTTTAAATGGTGGTTGAACAATCGGTTTTACAAAATGAGGTTTATTGATTGTGGTAAGGCCATAATTTTGAGCCAACAAATTCACGTGATAACCATGACGACCACTAACCTGAAATGCAACATTTTGGTTTGTCGATACAGTCTTACATACATCTCCAAAACATTTATATCAATCTTATCCAGAAATTTTTGAGGTATGAAAAGAAATTGTAACAAAGATTGGTCATTCTCAATTTTAAACTCAATGAACCTTGTATTGTTACCTTGAATTGAACATGGATATTTTCCAGAAATATCCATATAAATATTTTCACTATATGTTCCCATTTTCTCATGCAACAATCCAACCAATTCAACATAGGTAGTTGAAGTCGACATGCTAATAATCGTTCTAGCACATTTAGTATACCTAAATCTGTTCATATCCGTAATTATTTCTCCACCCAATACAAAGCAACGATCACATTATGTCCAAAGCTCGTAATCTTTGTCCTACACATAAAGATAAAATATTTTTTAAAACAATATTATTAAATTAGAAAGATAATTTTAAAACTATAATAAGAACATAACAAAGGATAAACTTCACTTATTTAATTCATACCTGATGAAATTTTGTGAATATTATTTTTAAAATGGACCACACAAGGAAAATTTTTGCTGAATTATATTTGAACATGCAAAATATTACAACAACATTTATTTATAGTCACTTTGATCAGTTTGAAATGTGGAGGAATATGACTTTAACAGAGTGTTGTAATTGACAACAACATTTTTAAGGTAAAACGTCACTGTGAGAAACGTTTTATAGCTAAATATATTCTAAATTTGCAGAAGTCGAAGGCCCGTGATTGGATTCTTAAGAAACGGGACTCAAAGTAACATTTTAAGTGTAAAACGTTACTCATAGTAACGTTTTACAGTTGAATGATGTGACTCCGCCTTTACAGGATTGGAGTCAATGACCCGTGATTGGATTCTCCAAAAACGTACTTTTGAGTGACGTTTTACACCTAAAACGTTACTCACAGTTACGTTTATGCGTTTAACGTCGCCAACCCATTAACTTTTTGTCCGTTGAATTTTGATAATGAAAATATCCTAAAACATTACCATAAAGTACGTTTATACTAGTTTTGTGAAAAAAGTTAAAAACGTATTATTTTGGTGAATTGGTTTTAAAAATAGCTAATTTTGGTCAAAAACTTGGGTGAACCTCGCCACATGTACAAGAAGTGGAAAGGCTGGCCCTAAGCTATGGGGAGTTTTGGGAGTGTGTCTGTGTGTATATATATATATATATATATATATATATAATAGAAAAATATTTCCAAAAATTAAACTTGTTCATCTTTCTCTAGAATTATATTTAGAACTATCATATATTTACAATAAAATAGAGGTTTACATTTACCAAAACCTAAGATATGCTTACGAACTTGAAAAACCAATCCAAAAAATTGGTTTTAATTCTTCTTTTGAGTTAAAATTCATTCAAATATAGTTCATTTGCATTACTTATCATAATTGAAAGTCGAAAATGCTATCACCTGATCCTAACATGGTAGAAAAAACTCCGAAATTCTCAACTTTTATAGACATGGAAGAAGATGATTTTGCAAACAAAGATAAGGTTCGGAAAATCATATTCAAGGTGCTAATTTTTTTTTAATATTTTTTCGCATCATGTTAAATTCAATTTTATTTCTTTTATGTGAAATTATTTTCTTATTAGCACGTTTAAGTACTATTACATTTCTATATGCATATATACGTGTAATGTTAATACATTATTTTAGAACTAATTTAAGTCTAAAGAACTTATCCTGAATATTTATTTTGCATGTACTGAAGATTTTGTATGCTTCTGATTTTAATGCAAAGATAGATTTTGCTATTTGAATTTTGAGTTGTCCAATAAGTCAAAAGATTGCTTAATGATGATCGATGGTCGACCAACACTGCAATTATTTGTTAAGGTTATATTGTTTAATCAATATATGAATGATATGAAAACCCCATCAACTTATGTTGGTGGAAATTGTTTAATTTGCCAAAGGAGGCTTGTTGGTGATTCGAAATCTACAAAGATGTCATGTTCTCATATGTTTCATATTAATTGTATTATAATTTGACCAGAGAAAAATAATATTTGTGCATGTGGTGTTGCTAATTATTGATATTGGCTTGGAACAATAAGTTTGAGTTTATTAAGTACAATATTACTATTTGTTGAAGGATTGTTGTTGTTGCTAAATAATATTGGAATATTATGTAATGTTAGTTGGCTTTCTAATCTTTGTTTTTATGTAAGTAATTCAAAAGGCGTACAAAATTATAAAAACAATGAGTTCGAGGGGTAATAAAATCTTTAGTTAAGGTGTGTCTGAGATTTGGATCGTAATCTAGGTGATATTTGTGCGAGTCCGAAGTGTAATGGGTAAAAAAAAGTTAAAAATTCCAAAAGGATACATTAATTTTCTTTAACCAAAAGGGCTGAATCCCTATGTCATAGGCGATTTTGTTGTCAGCGCGTTAAGTCTGTTAAAAGCTCAAAATCGCTGACTTACCAGCGATATTTCCAAAGAAAATCGCTGCATGAGTAACGTTTTTGGCAAAAAAAAAATTTATAAAAAAAATCACTTTAACTGTAGCGTTTTTATTTTTATTTTTTTATTTTTAATATCGCTACCTAGATAGCGATTTAAGGGGAAACTATTATACTTTTTGGCAAATCGCTGCCACAACGTTTGTATGGATTTTTTTTTCTTTGTTTTTAAAAATCTCGGCAAATATTTATTTAAATAACTTTTATTAAAATATTGCTGGCAATTATTTTTTAAAAATGCATTTTAAATTTTGGTGAATTAATTTTAAAATATATTTATACAATTTCTTTTTTAAAAAATTGGCACTGATTTATTTTGTAAAAAAACTTCCACCAAGCAGCGAATTTTTGTAAAAAAAATTCGCGAAAATAGCTGCCAAGAATTTTTTTTCACCAAAACGCTGTTTTTACTTTTTTTAATATATAAATACGGCAATTGAAGTGATTTAAAAAAATAGATTTTTTATTAAAAAAAAATCATTTTGTGAAATCTTTCCTAAAAATTATAATGCAATTCTATTTTGATCAAAATCCAAAAAGAAAAATCACCAAAATGAAAATGACTTTTTTTTAAAAATAATTGGCAACGATATACTTAAAAAAGAAAATTTACCAGAAGTGATTTTTTAATTAAAAAGAAAAAAACCTTTTTTTTTTAATTTATAAAAATGCTGATTTTAATTATTTTTTTTTTTAAAATCACCAACATTTAATAATTTCTTTAAAAATAAATGGCATTTATTTATTTATTTTTTTAAAAATAAAGTATTTGAATAGCTGCCAAAGGCAGTGATCTTAAAAAAAAAAGAGAGCATATCCACATAAATCGTTGCTTCGGTAGCGAATCTAAAAAAAAAAATTCCACCAAAATTGTTGCCTAAGCAACTTTTTTTTAAAAAAATAAAAAAAATACGAACAAAATCGCTGGTATAGGTAGCGATTTTGATTTAACGGCATGACAACAAAATCGATGCATCAGTAGTGATTTTGTCCTTTTGGTTAAAAGAAATTTGATGTACCTCTTTAGAATTTTTGATATTGTTTTTTACCCTTTAGGATTTGGACTCATATTTGTGCCCTATCCCATTAAGAAATTGCCTATGAAAAACTTTTGGCTTTTTTTTTTTGTCTTCATTAGTCGTTCTTTTCTAAGTATGGTAGTGAAATATATGACATAATTCTTATTTGTTGTATAAGTTAGTATTTTAAATATAGGTGCATCTGGACGTATTTGAATATATTAAAATTTAGTAACATTCATAATATTAAAACCAACGTGTATCAACTTGGATTGGACTTTTTCTTGTTTAGTTAGTGTAAAAACTTAATTATTTTATTTTTACTAAAGTAAATAAAATAAAATTTTAAGTTGTTAATATGATCACCTCCCAAAATTTAAACAAATATAATGACAGTCTTATCCAATAAAAAAATCATTTTCAAAAGAGAGAAATATTGAAAACATCCTTAAATTCATCGCAGAATGTTAGTTTCATCTCAAAGATTGACGGTCTTAATAACACATTTTACTTAACTAATTGAACTTATATACACCTTGAATCTTGTAACATGAGTGAAATATATATACCCCTAAAATTTCATCAAGTTTAGTTTTTTATGAGTATTTTCAACACTTCTCTCGGTCTTTTATCAAGAGTTTCAAGCTCATACAATAGGTTGAGACCTCTTGCTTTGTCATGTGGTAAATCTATGTTACTGGCCAAATGCTTATGTATTTTTAAGAATGTCAATGATTGAGAGACAAAAATTAATAATTTGCGACATGTTCAACGATGTTTTCAGTATTCTCTATACAAAATACATGTATCCTTGGATTGGATTCTTTTGGAAATCAATCAATTTATAAACTTGCTTATTTATTTATATGTTTATTTATTTATTTTGGGGTACGACAAAAGTATCCCCTAGACTATGTATGAAATAGCAGAGACACACTTAAACTTAATTATGTTCTTATTACCCCCTAAACTAATTAAAATGAAATAAAAACATCATAAATGCTGATTCGACATAGAGAGTGAGCATACTCTTGAAGGCAAGTGATGAGTGAAAAATTGGACACATGTCATGTTTTAATTGACAACTTTATAATTAGTTAGTATACACATTTATTGATATTAACACATATATATATTTAATTATTTTTATTTATGTCTTTGAAAAATAATTATATTAATTTCAAATTAATTTATCACATTCTCATTTTTAATCATTTTAAACTAAAAATTGTGTATTTTTTGATTTTTTAAAAAAAAGTGTCCTTTAATTTCAACATTTTTTATTTTTTTTACATTTTATTTAATCCTCTTCACTTATTTTGATATCCTTTCGAGATTCACTTATTTTAAATAGAAGACATTTTGAATTAAGTAGAAATCAAATCAAAACAAAAGACAAAGAAAATAAAAAGAGTAAGTAAAATCAACAGAAAAATAAAACAGAACAAAACAATGAATGGAGGTATGAAAAAAAGATTTGATGCAAGGTAAAGAAAATTGTATTAACTTAATTTAAATACAAGATAAAGAAAATAATAATATTTTTTTTTAAAAATAAATAAAAATAATTTTTGTTTAAAAATATATATTTTTTTTAAAAAATTAATATTTTCACATGTGGCAGACAAGTGTGTAGAAAGACAATCAACTTGGGTGGTTGATGGTGTCACGTCAACACAAAAGGTGCACAAAAATATGAAGAAAAAAGTGAATTCAAAGGGTAATAAAACTTTAGTTAAGTTTAAATGTGTTTGTGATTTTGGTCATAGTTTAAAAGGATATTTATGTCTTATTCATTTTTTTCAATAGTAAGGAAAATGATTTATGACTTGGTGATTCTAATTTTAATAATACTATGATAATCTTATCCATTAAAAGATTGTTTTCAAATAATAGAGTACACGGTCCGCGACCTCTTCGATACTTGTATAAATATTAACTCATATTCCCTTTTTATCCCAAAATAAAAATAAAAAAGTAAGTTTTATTGTTAATTGATCCAAAAGTGACAAGATCAAGACTTTTCAATAAAGAAAAAGAATGAAGGAGTTAGTGTTAAATAAAATTTCTCAATCGGCTAAATAAATAAGAAAAAGGATATTCTTTACCCCATAATAAGAACATGATCAATTTCTTTTTCAGGATTACTTGAAGTCCAAGATATATTCTAACATACCACAAGTCCATGACTAGAATAGATTGTTTGCTTCGTAGTATGATCATCTTTTTCCATACAATGGTTGGTCAAGTTAATTCATCACTAATTTTGTGCAAGGAAAAAAAAAACTAACAATAAGGAAAAGGGAGAAAACAAAAATCGAAATAATATATGAAGAAGAATAAGTTTGAATTTTACCTTTTCTCGAAGAAAAATTTTCCTTTAAAAATTCTATTTTTTGGTTTAATGATTTAAGATTTAAGATTAATCATGAAAAAGATAAATAAATTTGGTCGTCATTTTCGGATGATTGAGGTGGTAAGGGAAAAAAGAAATCAGGGTTCTTTGAAGGTGAAGATTGTTCTTCAAATTGATATTGAGTTGTTTTTGGTCATATATTACCACTGGAGGGACAAAATGGATTTAATATATATATATATATATATATATATATATATATATATATATATATATATATATATATATATATATATATATATATATATATATATATATATATATTAAACTATAAAGTAAACTAGATGATTAACATGCCAACAAAGTTTTTCTGATACCAACTTTGTCACGACCGAAACCATCGTGATTGATACCCACACTACAATTCGGTGGGAGAACCACTACTAACAACCAACTAAACCAAAAAATCTAAAACTAATGTATTTAAGTTAAGGAAGCAAGTTAAATAACTAAAGAAAAGGTTCCATTACTAAATAAAGATCTAGTAACTAACTAACAATACGGAAGATAAACCTTGAATCTGAAAGTCAATGTACCAAAACTTTAACGATATCCATATGTCACAAGAATTTCTAATGATCTATCTCACTAGCTAGAACAATGTCTATGTACGAAAGTGGTGGACATAAATTAAAGAGAATTCCATGGCAGCCCTTAAAATGTGGGTCACTCTTGAACTAGAAGCGATCATCAATCTCCTAAGTAAGGTTTGTCAACAACCACGTGAAGATGACATGTACTCAACAAAAATAAGAGTAAAAGTAGAATTAGTACACAACCACCGTGTACTGGTACGATTAACCGCTATCTCACTCGTGTAACATAAACAAGCAATTACAACATTATAACCAATCATAAATATCAACATATTCAATATTATCATAAAACTCAATATCAAAAATCATTTGTTGTTAGCATGCCAGAACATGGCAATTCGATCCCATTTTTTTTATGTCGGAACGTGTCAACCGATCCCAGTTAGCATACTGAAACATGAAAATCTGATCCAAGTTAGAGTGGCGAAATGTGGCAGACGATCCCAATCACACATCACAATGACACATCAAGATCACACATTCAAGTCATGATTTCATGGTATCGATATTCATATATCTATTTCAAAATCTATGATCAATATTGCAACATGCATCTATATACAAGTATCACAACGAAGCAAAGCAAGTTTATATCAACCAATCATAGAATCACAACCATCACCTACCTCGAAACAAGTTTGAAACCCCAAACCACTTGATCCTTCCCTTTATAAATTTGCTTCGCTTGTTCGTGGTCTACAAACAACAATTTATATATGAGAATCAATAAAGAAACATTGAATTCCGGGAATACTAACAAACTATGAACCCTAGTTCAAAACCATGACCCCAACTAGTTAATTTAGGGTTTATTCCACCATATGATTGTTCAAGAAATCATTCCCCATCAATATTGACTCATTTTAAAATGTTCTACGGATTGAAAAATGAATTCGGGAAGTGAAAAGCTTACATTTAGCTTCAACAATGCTCAAGGGTCGTCTTTTATATCAAAAAGTCAAAAAATACAAAATAAGGTCATTTAAGGGTCTTATTTACGAATTCTAAAACTTGTTATCCCGCTACAACATCACACATCCCGCTGTAATGACACTAATACTATTGCAGCGGCTCAAAGCAAACCAGTGAGCTTCCCTAAAAAAAATCTCAAATCCTTAAATTCCATATCTGCCTCGCCTGGTACAACCTTACCCATCCCGCTGTAGCGGTGTTGCTGCAGCGACAAGACTCCCACTGCAAAGGAACTAAGCGAGGCAGTGATCTCCTTAAGGAAATTCCACTTATCCAAATTTAATTTCGAAAAGTCGAACGGATTCCTTAACAAGTTTTGTAATCAATTATCTAATCATAACCACATTTACTCCCCCTGATTACTACCAAATTTCCCTACTCCTTAAAGACTCAATATTCCTTCAAATCTGGAAAATGTTGAGAAAATCTTAGTACTATGAAAATTTTATCCGGCCCCATTTTTTCCTCCTTGGCATTTCAATAACGAAGAAACCCATTCATTATAGAAAGTTGTTTCCATAAGCGTTAGGCTAGTTTTGGAAGATCTAAAAAAATAACTTGCAATATGTTAAGGGTCTATTTAAACGTTTATGTAGTTTAAGTGCTAAAGTAATACAATTAGATGTTATTTTATCAATAAACACTGTCTATCTTATACTACATATTAATATAGTATTAACTCTTTAATCGACAGAGATAGAAGAAGTAATACTATTAATTGAAGTATTGTTCAGGTTGTTGAATTATAGTTCGTAACATCTTTCCATTTCGTGTTATAAATAATTATGCACTTATTTGTACTCGAGAGAGGCAAATAGTGAAAAAATTAGATATAACGAGTAAGATAACTGTAATATCCTGATTCCATCATTATGAAAACATCAATGAAAAAAAGAATTTAGGCCAGAAAAATCTTTTGTAGTAACTTGGAATTGCCCAAACTAATCTAGATTTGGAAGAAATCAGATCAATTAAGGTATTGGAAAAATGTAGTAATAAATAAGAGATCTAATCGTGAATTTTATTTAATGAGTGTATAAAAAAGACGATAACTAACCCGTACCACTTTACGGAATCAAAATTGGATGCGTAGAACTCCAGAAAATGATATTTTCGTGAAGGGATACATTCTACCTCCACCATGGCCGCTAGAGCGGGATTATGGCCGGTAGAGAGACACCGATGCAATATGATGGGTCCACTGGAGCGGGCTAAAGAGGCGACCCTAACTGAGTTCTTAACAATATTTAACCATTTTTGAGGCTAAAGGTAAGGTTTTAACTCTCTGCATCCATTTTTCGATTCGTAGAACCTATTTTCTTGGGTTATCATTGATGGGGAAGGGTATTGATCTACGAATTATGGTGGAAAAACTCTAATTTGGGTATTATGATCATGGGTTTTATCTAGGGTTATTGGGTTTATTATAATTCGAATAGTTAGACCATTGATTAATCCTTGCATATATTAATTGTTGTAGACCTAGAACAAGCGGAAAAAATCTAGAAAGGTAAGATTTAAGTGCTTTAGGAGATTCAGGCTTGGTTTCTACGTAGGTAATGGTTGTGATTTCATGATTGTATGATATACAATTGCTTTGCTTCATTGTGATACTTGTATATATATGCATGTTGCAATATTGATCGTAGATGTTGAAATGAGATATATAAATATTGATACCATGAAATTATGATTGAATGGGTGATATTTATGTATTTTTGTGATGTGTGATTGGGATCGACTTCCATGTTTCGACACACTATCTTGGATCTAATGGCCACGTTCCGGCATACTAACTGGGATCAGTTTCCACGTTCAGGCATAAAAATTTGATAGGATCGCCATTTTCTGGTATGCTAATATTTTGACTTTGCGTTCAGTGAAAGGACCAACTATGTGATAATCATGTTAATTGTGATGTTGATTCTTATTATAGTATTGAATATGTTGATATACTTTGAATATGTTGATATTCATACATGTGTTATAATGTTGTAATTGCTTGTTTATGTTTTACTGGTGATATAGCCGCATGATCCTACCTATACACGATAGTTGTGTATTGATTCTGAACTTACTCTTATTTTTGTTGAGTAGAGGGAATCTTCACGGGACTGTGGACAGACCTTGCTTGGGATATTAGTGATCGTTTCGAATATAAGGGTTAGCTAGTTCTTCCGAGTTGCCTTGCGTGTTCTCTTTTTTAAGTCCACTCTTTTCTCACTCAGACTATTTTTATGGTGTTGTTTAGTTTATAGGGTAGTACTGTCATATCCGGGGATCACCCCCTAGAAGTAACATGGCGTACTTGACCTCTCAGAGGTCTTATACAAGCCCATAGTTTATCATTCATCTCATTAACATAGTAAAGTGTAAAATTTAAAACTTTTCATAGAACATCATATGCTAGAAACTTAACTTCACATATATATTTTAACATAAGTCGTAATACATATTTAGACCCTAAGTCTCTTTGCCATCTTAGACTCAACATTATTAGAATACATTGGGGGACACGACCCTTAAGACATAATACAAAAGTATACGATATTTATAGACTTTACAGTAGGTACACATTAGAACATCCTTGGACTTAAGGATTCCTTTCCTTGAGCTTGGGTATCACCTATAAAGCTCCTCAACCATGTATACACCCTTTACACATCCATAACCTACACTTTGTGTAAAAAGTAGAGAAGAATGAGATTATTACAAGAGCGCATTAAGTATGACAACCATGCAAAAATATGCATTTAAAAAGAGATTTTTTCTTAAAATCATACTTCATACCTTTTTGATTAAATCTTTATAAAAATCTTTAAAAAATGGAATTTACATCATTTTCATACTGCATATAAACACAATCAAAGGCCAAACATCATAGAAAAACATATATAGAATTTAAGTCCCATTTGAGGTCACTTTACATTAAGCTCAATCTTTTTAACAGGGAACCCTTTCCTTGAATTCATTAGCCTCCCAAGTAATCCTTTATGGATACTTGGTGCAATGTATCACCTTAGGACCACAAAGAAAACCCTACATATTACTTACTCAAGACAACACATGTCATCATAAAAGTACAGTACAACATAGATATAATTAAGTCAACACCTTCATCATATAGTCAACAAGATCAACATCATGCATAAATACTCATATCATACACATCTTCATAACAAGTACACAAATACTACAATGTCATGCATAAGGAAGACATACATAGTAACAAACATTAGACCACCTTCATAGAACTTCCTAAGGAGCTACTTGTGCAATGTCTAGATGGGTTCATTACTTTCACCTATCCTAAGTAACCTCCCTTAAGTCATTCTAGTTATTGTCCTAGTCATTTAACTCCATTGTCCATTTTACTTTAGGGAAACTATAGCTTTAACCGACATAAACCATGTGATGCTAAACATGGAATCCGGTGTCATAGAACCCCACACCGAAAAAAGGTGGTCTACTGGCCAAAGTAAAACCAAACGTGACATAACTTTCTAGGTGGTTCCACTAGCTAGTACCCTATGGTTGCAGCATAGTTATGGAACTTGGAGGTACATGTGAAAACCCTCTTTATGCCAATATTAGGCATTGTCATTATTCACTTATGGAAGCCCTATTTATGCCCATTGAAGCGTTGTGTTTATCCACCTAATGAGATTTATGATGACCTACCTTTCTACCATAGGAAGGGACACACACTCTTATTCAAGTTCACTCGGTGCTTAGCTAAGTTCCCTTCATTGAAAACTTTTATTATATTATTACTTTATAAAACATAGGTTTAGGAGAGTCATCCCCTCATATACTTAACTTATAGGTCATAGATGAAAGTTCATCAACCCAAATCATGTATAGAATCCCTTCACATGAACATAACATATGTAAAGAATCATCTAGTTTAGGGTACACATGAACACACCATTCAAGGCCCCTCTCTTCACTAGGTCTTCATACATGTGTGTGTATACATATATGTGAGCAAACCTTTCACATAACACATTAAGACACACATGTTCATACATACATATTCATAAATATAGAAACCAAAACTATAACTATCCTATAAAGGTACACATGTGCAATGCATATACAAAGTCCCATACCCTTGCCCATACTAGTACACCTATCAAGTCATCCTAGCTAAGGAAACATATATCATGCTTTCATAAACATCATCTTAACATGCATAGTAGTAGATACTAGTGAATATGAGAATGACCTTTCATTTAGACACCATGACTTATACTACTTGTAACATGCATGTAAAGTGAGTGTGTGTGTACATTGGTCAACATGATCACATAATGGCTGTCAACAACATATTGGGGCATCCTCCCTCTTAGACCATAATACTCTTTCAAGCATAAACCACACAACACACAATAGTTTAAAAGACAAGCCAACTTCATATTACACTTAAGACTCCTAACTTGTGCTATTCATGCCTTTACATTGGGGTACATAGGTAAGGGATTATTAACCATTTTTAACTCATCAATGGCAGCACCTATACTTTACCCTAACATGGATATACACATGCTTACACAATAGCCATACAACCGAAATTACAACTACAATAGGAAAGTAGGCCTAATCGTCACATTGTATCATCATACACACATGTTCATATATTCATAAATTTGACTTCAAGAAAATGGTACACATATATAATGAAAATAAAGTAAACACAGCCACCAAAAATGGACCATACCACACAATGTCATACAAGGCTTCGTCAACTACATTACTATTAGGAAGTGTAAAAGAGATAAACATTCTTACCAATTTCTCACGCTTTGATCATCATTGATCAATACACCTTGTTCATCAAAAATTCACATATAGAGCAGTAGCTAAATGTCCTTTAATTATAAAAGGACCATGTACAAGTTGCTAAAAAGGATTGATATAACATAATATAAGGCATCTCACATGTATTAGGAAGTAGAGAGAGTCCTAGGTCATCAACTTACCTCCCTAGCTTAGTTCATCCATGATAATGTACCTATAATATACATTTAGGGTAGTCTAAAAATAGATATAAATCAAATCTAAATCATGCTTTATCTACCCCAGAATTAAGATCACATAATGTTCATTACAACATTCAAATTGTAGACTAGAAGAACCTAGATCAAATCATGCCATGATTTCTTTTCTTTGATCATCAATAATTTAAACGCAAAATCCATTAATATAATAAATAAGGCAGTACATAAGGACAACATGCTCGACACGATATCCTACTACTATTGCTATAACCTTTAGATCATAGTGAGTATGCTATTTAAGACATCAATGGAAAGTAAGAATCATAGGCTAAACAACATTCATCAATCATGAAATCACTTATTTACAATTCATACATAATATCCAATTAATAAAATAGATACAACCAACCCTAAATAGTCGAATTCCCAACTAAATCATCAAAAGACCAACATTACAGTGAATCAAGGAAAACTAGAATAAACATGCTCAAATCTTCATACATTGATTCACATGGGTAATTAACCAATGATTCACTATCAATATACATAATAAACAATATACATAATCATATTAACATAATTGAATCATAAATCGACATGCATAAGATCAAGATCGTAGAGTCATACATAAGCTAAAATCGAGTTTGTGAGAGATGCATGGGTTCATCATGCAGTAGGATTGAAAATCACGTCCAAATCAGTAGATAATCATCAATACATTCATATGATGCTTTTGAAATCAATTTAAGAAAGAACCCATGGCTAGAATGAAGAAAAAGCACGTGATCATATTTTTCTCTTTGAAAACTTTGAAATTAACTCTCTAGATGGAAGGATAACTAGAGATGAAGGATCACCATACCTTTGTTTCGTTTAAAACCTCTTAAACTTGATGATTCATCCATATAAATCCAAGATCCAATAAGTTCTTGAGCTTCACCAACAATGGTGGTTTCTAGGGATATATTTTTCGAGGGAAATACTTTAATCGTGTGAGTTGATTTTGGAATGGGTTGATCCCGTTTGGACGACTTATATACACCTAAAAATAGCTAAATAAACCTATTAGAGTCAGGTGAATTTTCCATTCACCCCTTTAGTGAAACTCACGCAGGCTACAAATTGCAGGCGACCATCGACGGAAGCACCTACTGGCTGTAGGTCAGTCGACGGGCCGTGCATAGGCTTCCGTCGATTGTTACTTAGCAAATTTTTGGCTTGATAACTAACTAAGGTAATTGAATGGTAGGGGCAACGGACAGACGAACGATAGGGCCCATTGTTACGCTTTTCCTGGGCGGTCTGAAGCGGAGGCATCTGATGCTGTCATCACAGGTAATCTTTTGGTTTGTGATTGCATGGCTTCTATATTATTTGATCCCGGATCCACATTTTCTTATGTATCTTTCGCATTTGCTAATGGTCTTAGTTTACATTGTGAATTGCTTGACATACCTATTCGTGTTTCTACTCCGGTGGGTGAGTCTGTGATAGTTGAAAAGGTGTATAGGTCTTGTCTTGTAACTTTTGTGGGGAGCAATACTTATGTAGACTTGGTTATCTTAGAAATGGATGATTTTGATGTAATTCTAGGTATGACTTGTCTTTCTCCGCAATTTGCGATCTTGGATTGTAATGCTAAAACGGTGACGTTAGCCAAGCCTGGGACAGATCCGTTAGTGTGGGAGGGTGACTACACTTCCAATACGGTGCGTATCATCTCCTTTCTTCGTGCTAAGAAAATGGTTAGTAAAGGGTGTTTAGCTTTCTTGGCACATCTCAAGGATGACACTACCCGAGTGCCTTCGATTGAGTCGGTTTCAGTAGTCCGTGAGTTTCTGGATGTGTTCCCTGCAGATCTTCCTGGTATGCCACTAGATAGGGATATTGACTTCTGTATCGATCTTGAACCGGGTACTCGCCCCATTTCTATACCTCCTTATAGAATGGCTCCCGCAGAGTTAAGAGAGTTAAAGGCACAACTTCAAGAGTTGTTAAACAAAGGCTTTATTAGACCAAGTGCATCTCCTTGGGGTGCTCCGGTTTTGTTTGTAAAGAAGAAGGATGGGAGTTTTCGAATGTGTATAGACTACAGACAACTAAACAAGGTAACCATAAAGAACAAGTATCCTCATCCCCACATTGATGACTTGTTCGATCAGTTACAAGGTGCTTGTGTCTTCTCTAAGATTGACTTGAGATCCGGTTATCATCAGTTGAAAATACGGGCAACGGATGTGCCAAAGACTGCTTTTCGAACGAGGTATGAGCATTACGAATTTGTAGTGATGTCTTTTGGTCTTACGAATGCCCCTGCTGCGTTCATGAGCTTGATGAATGGTATTTTTAAGCCATATTTGGACCTCTTCGTGATCGTATTTATTGATGATATATTGGTATACTCAAAGAGCAAGAAGGAACATGAAGAGCATTTGAGAATGGTATTGGAAATGTTGAGGGAGAAAAAGCTTTATGTCAAGTTCTCCAAGTGTGACTTTTGGCTAGATGCAGTGTCCTTCTTGGGGCACGTGGTTTCTAAAGAAGGAGTGATGGTGGATCCTTCTAAGATTGAGACAGTAAAGAATTGGGTAAGACCTACTAATGTGTCGGAAATAAGGAGCTTTTTTGGGTTAGCTAGCTACTACCGCCGATTTGTCAAGGGATTCTCTTCTATTGCTTCCCAACTGATGAACTTGACTAAGCAAAATGTTCCATTTGTATGGTCGGATGAGTGTGAAGAAAACTTTCAGAAGCTCAAGACTTTATTGACTACCGCATCCATTCTTACCTTGCCAGTGGAAGGTAAGAATTTCATTGTCTATTGTGATGCATTTTATTCGGGTTTGGGTGCAGTGCTAATGCAAGAGAAGAATGTGATTGCTTATGCTTCAAGACAATTAAAAGTGCATGAACGTAACTACCCAACTCATGATTTGGAATTGGCTGCGGTAGTGTTTGCATTAAAGCAATGGAGACACTATTTATATGGGGTTAAGTGTGAGGTCTATACGGATCATCGTAGCCTACAGTATGTCTTTACTCAGAAAGATTTGAACTTGAGACAGAGAAGATGGATGGAACTACTGAAGGACTACGACATCACCATTTTGTATCATCCGGGGAAGGCGAATGTTGTAGCGGATGCTTTAAGTAGAAAGGCGGGAAACATGGGAAGTCTAGCTCACTTGCAAGCCTCTAGACGCCCATTAGCTAGAGAGGTTCAGACTCTACCTAACGACTTGATGAGATTAGAAGTAAATGAGAAGGGAGGATTGTTGGCTTGTGTGGAGGCAAGATCTTCCTTTCTTGACAAGATTAAGGGAAAACAGTTTGATGATGAGAAACTAAGAAGAATCCAAGATAAGGTATTGCGAGGAGAGGCTAAGGAAGCACAAATCGATGAGGAAGGTGTTTTGAGAATCAGGGGAAGGGTATGTGTACCCCGCGTCGATGATTTGATCAACACTATTCTGACAGAGGCTCATAGTTCAAGGTATTCTATACATCCGGGTGCAACCAAGATGTATCGTGACCTAAAGCAACACTTTTGGTGGAGTAGAATGAAGCGTGATATTGTTGACTTTATTGCCAAGTGTCCAAACTGTCAACAAGTAAAGTACGAACACCAAAGGCCCGGAGAAACACTTCAGAGAATGCCCATTCCGGAATGGAAATGGGAGAGAATTGCAATGGACTTTGTGGTTGGTCTTCTAAGGACAATGGGTAAGTATGACTCCATTTGGGTGATTGTTGATAGGTTAACTAAATCTGCCCATTTTATTCCGGCTAAGGTGACTTACAATGCCGAGAAGTTAGCCAAGATCTATATCTCAGAAATCGTTCGATTGCATGGGGTTCCACTATCCATCATATCAGATAGAGGTACGCAGTTTACTTCTAAGTTTTGGAAAAAATTGCATGCGGAATTGGGTACTAGGTTGGACCTTAGTACTGCGTTTCATCCTCAGACCGATGGTCAATCTGAGCGAACGATTCAAGTGTTGGAGGATATGCTTCGTGCATGTGTGATAGAGTTTGGTGGTCATTGGTATAGCTTCCTACCCTTAGCGGAGTTTCATACAATAATAGCTATCACTCAAGCATTCATATGGCTCCATTTGAAGCATTGTATGGTCGGAGATGTAGGTCTCCCATTGGTTGGTTTGATGCATTCGAGGTTAGACCTTGGGGTACTGACCTTTTGAGGGATTCGATAGAGAAAGTGAAGTCTATTCAAGAAAAGCTTCTAGCGGCGCAAAGTAGACAAAAAGAATATGCAGATCGAAAGGTTAGAGACTTAGAGTTCATGGAAGGTGAACAAGTCTTATTGAAGGTTTCGCCCATGAAAGGGGTGATGCGGTTTAGAAAAAGGGGTAAGCTAAGTCCAAGGTACATTGGTCCCTTTGAAGTACTTAAGCGAGTAGGAGAGGTGGCTTATGAGTTAGCCTTGCCTCCAGGGCTGTCCGGAGTACATCCGATATTCCATGTGTCGATGTTGAAAAGATACCATGGGGATGGAAACAACATTATCCGTTGGGATTCAGTTTTGCTTGATGAGAACTTGTCTTATGAGGAGGAGCCTGTTGCTATTTTAGATAGAGAAGTTCGCAAGTTGAGGTCAAGAGAGATTGCATCCATCAATGTGCAATGGAAGAATCGACCCGTTGAAGAAGCCACTTGGGAGAAGGAGGCGGATATGCGAGAAAAATACCCACATATGTTTACAGATTCAGGTACTCCTTCCCGCCCTTGTTTTTCTTCTTGTGATCGTTCGGGGATGAACGATGGGTAAATTGGTATCTATTGTAACGACCTGTTTAGTCGTTTGGAGTAGCAGACTTTATTTTTGGAAAAACTGGCAAAAGCGACGGACCCCACGACGGACCGTCATGGGCACGACGGACCGTCGCAGGGTCTCGTTTCAAAACACTTAGAAAATCTGAAATTGGGTACTGAAAATCGACTCCCTGAACTTCGTAACGGAGTGGCAGGATGGACCGTCACAGGTGTGACGGACTGTCACAGGCCATTCACCCAAAATCAAGTCTCTGAACTCTGTGACGGGCAACAGGACGGACCAACGCAGGCGCGACGGGCCGTCACAGACTGCGAAATCCCAGTCTGGGTCGGATTTCTGGTTAAGTTTTAAGGGATGTTTTTGACTATTCTTGCCTTCATTATAAAGTTCGTGGGTTTATATTAATAACTCAAATTCTTGGGGGTTAAAAGAGGTAACCCTAAGTTAATTAGTGGGATATTATTGCCATATTTTATTCTTATTTATATACTAATTAGGGTAAAAGAAAGAGGGTTGGAATAAGAAAATAGAAAGAACAAGAAGGGAGAGAGAGAAACGATCGAGAAGAAGAGGAAAACACCAAGCTTTGAGGATTAACTTGCTTGATTTCAATTCTTCGGTGGAGGTAGGTTATGGTTTTCATGCTTTCATAAGTAAACTCTTAATAGTGAATGATATGTATTGGTAGTATTGTAAACCCTACTATATGCTTAATGGTATGTTTGCATGAATATGATTATGTGATTGTGATAAGATAAGCATGATCAAAATATTGAATCCCAAATCTTGAAAAGAAACTTTAATATACATTGTTAATGATGATGCCTTGGTATAGAAGAAGGCTTGATGAATTAAAGTAATGGGATTGATGATGCCTTGAAATAGAGAAGGCTTGATGATTTAAAGAATGATATTAGTGGATCGGAGTGTCACGTTCCGACACATAGTATTAGTGAATCGGAGTGTCACGTTCCGACAAATAGTATTAGTGGATCGGAGTGTCACGTTCCGACACATAGAATTAGGGGATCGGAGTGTCACGTACCGACACATGTAGGGGATCGGAGTGTCATGTTCCGACACATGTAGGGGATCAGAGTGTCACGTACCGACACATATAGGGGATCGGAGTGTCACGTTCCGACACATGTAGTGTAGGGGATCGGAGTGTCATGTACCGACACATGTAGGGGATCGGAGTGTCACGTTTCGACACATGTAGGGGATCGGAGTGTCACGTTCCGACACATAGAATTAGGGGATCGGAGTGTCACGTTCCGACACATAGAATTAGGGGATCGGAGTGTCACGTACCGACACATAGTAGTAGGGGATCGGAGTGTCACGTACCGACACAAGAGGAAGAAAGATAATGAATCTTGAAAGATGATAATATACTCAACTTAATAAACTTAATTCCCAAATGAGTATGGTGTTGAGGCTTGAGCCCTCATGGATGAACTTGATGGTACTTATTGATGATTATAGTACTTGTTGTTGCTACATGTTGAGTTTTATAGTTGATTTACGATAATATTTGATATATACTGTTCCCTATTTTGAGTTGGCCGATGATATCTACTCAGTACCCGTGTTTTGTACTGACCCCTACTTTTATGTTTTTCTTCTTGTTATTTGTGGAGTGCAGCAAACGTGCCGTCATCTTCGACTCAACAGTAACTCAAGCCAGTCTTCGTCACACCGGATCTTCAGGGTGAGCTAACGCTTCTAGCTTGGACTGGATCTTCTCCTTCTGTCTTGATGCCTTGAACTTCCGGCATGGACTAGCTTCTTATGTATTTTTAGGTTCTTAGAAACTCTTAGAATTAGTAGTTTAAAGTAGATGTTCTTGTGATGATGACTTCCAGGTTTTGGGAATAATAGATGTTGAATATTGATAGTTATTGAATTGGTTCTTATTAATGAGTTTAAGTCTTCCGCATTACTTTCTGTTGTTATTACATTGAAATGTTAAAGTTTAGATTGGTTGGTTCGCTCACATAGGAGGGTAAGTGTGGGCGCCAGTCGCGATCCGGATTTGGGTCGTGACAAGTTTCCTTTTATCTCGTTCTTTATTAAAATTTGAAGCTTAATATTCTACAGTATGCAATTAGTCATAATTAGATGAAATTAATATTCTACAGTATGCAGTTAGCCATAATTAGATGAAATTTAGTTCTTATTTGTTAAGTTACTTTTTCACTTTGTATATTTAATAAAACTGTATTTATTTATTTTTAAAGAAGAGAAGAATAAAAATAAAAATAAAATAAATCAAACCTACACTACCTTTACATTTCTTTTAATGCGAAACTTTTTTTTATTAAAGAAAATCAATTAATTTATTCATGTTGAAAAAAAATAAAAAATAAAAATTTATTTAAAAGGAAAAGACTTATAAAATTTTTATAAAACATAAAAGTATAAAAATAAAAAGGAGTAAATATAAAAGAAAAATAAGGTAAAGTATAAGAAGAAAGAGAATAAAAATAAAAAGGAGTAAATATAAAAGAAAAATAAGGTAAAGTATAAGAAGAAAGAGAAAAAAAATAAAAAATAAATAAATTAGAAAAACAATATTAAAGTGACCCAAAACTTGTAAAATAAATAAATAAATAAAATTAATTTTAATTACTGTGTTCTTTTCATTTTAATGACTAAAATATGAAAAAGTAAAAATTTTATATGAAAAGGTGTATTATTTTGTTTCTATATTATGTTCTTATTAATATATTGCTCATTATTTTAGAAAAATAAAACTAAGATAATGTATAATTTAGGCTTATGATAATGATAATACTAATAATATATTAAGATTCAAAAAATATTAAATTACTTTTAGTCTTTAATACAAACATATAAATAATTTGTGGTGAGGTTTGAAAGAGCTGCTACCAATAAACGATACACTAATGAAATATGACATTTTTACAAAGTAATTTAAAATAAATCAAAGAAAGCGATACATAAATAAATTGTTAGATAACAAACATAATATATTTAAAATTAAGTCAAGACATATAAATGTCAATAAAGCGACCGTGCTAGAACCACGGGATCGAGGGGTGCCTAATACCTTCCCTTCGAGCAACATAATTTCTTACCCGATTTTTGACTTCGCAGACCATAAAATAATGAGTCAACTTCCTTTTGCATAGGGATATAAATAAGGTGACTTTGAACACCAAAACTCAATTTCAAGTGGCGACTCTGAAATAAAATAATCTCTTTTTAAAATGTCACTTAAATTGGAAAAATCCTTACGCCGTCGCGCGGAAAAGGGGTGTGACAGATGGCTACTCCGCTGGGGAATAACTAGAATTCGAGCTTGTAAATATTGACTTGTATATGACTGTTATCAATTTTATTGTGTTTGTTATATTATTGTTGTATATATTTGCTTCTTTACCGCTATGATATTGTTTGAATTTCAATATAAATTGTCTTCTATAAACAACAATTTGAGTTTTCTGAGATACTTTATTTGGAGATGCGATTACGCTCCCGAACCATATGATACCAGAGATGCGACAATGCTTCTGGGAAGGATTCTATAGTAACACATCTTAGGATGGTGAGGATAAACAGTGAGGCTGGAAAGTCATGCTACCGGTAAACTGTCCATTATCAATTTGAGTTGTCCACTCATTTTATAGACAGTCTAGACTCTCATTCCATTAGGTTGCTAAACTAATAAAACAAGTCTCAAACATTTATTATTCTTAATAGGATTCACTTTATTTGCTACATATGCATTTTTTTAATTTAATGTGGCTCAACATTGGGTTCAAGTGTATGTGTTATATGTTACAAATATACTATTTGAATGCAGATCAACGTTTGAATAAATTAGTAAATTAAAAAAAAAGATTTTCCTCAAAAGTAATAAATATAACAATTATTTGTAAAATCTCAAAATTTTAATATTTTTATTTTTACAACAACATGACCAAAATAAAAATAATTTTCGAAAGGTAAAATAAATATTTTTTTAAGAAATAAATAAAAAAGGGTAAAATTTAACAAACTATGCACACCTACTTCTTAACTCGATCAGATACGTAGGCAATCCTCCTCGGGTTTGGTGATATTTTTTTTTTAAAATTTATTAAAAAATAGAAGTATTTCCTATAAAAAATAATGTTGTGTTTACAATATTTTGGAACTACGTTCGACCTGATTCTTGCTTTATACAAGATATGTAGACAACCTTATTTTGAGGTTCGGTCCAACCAAGAAAAAAAATCTAAAAAGTCTTCGCCACAAAAATTGGGGCAAAAAAATTTATTTTTTTAATTAATTTTATTTTTAAACAATATTTGACTTGGTTGGTACCAAAATTCTTACAGTTGTGCATAAGAAAAATAATAAAGTGTTAAACTATTTGACAGTATAGACTAACTTTGTTGTGACCTATAGAATTCTTTTGGTATCTATTGATATATTTATGCTATACTTAAGAAACTATTTTGCTTAAAGTTAAGGTTAAAACGAATTTGATCTCATTGTTTCCTGTGCATTGTGTGGTGAGCTTTAGATAAAATTCAATGGAATGTCTTTCGATCTAGACTTGGCCTAAATGTTGGTTAAAGTGAAATTGTGAGCAACATTTAACTTAAGAAATGATTATAGACTTTCTTTGATCCGATTATGTCTTTCAAGCCTACCAAATCACGTGTTATTCATAAGACTCCCATTTTGAGCCTGAAACATTTTTATTTGAATAACCACCACTTCAAGTATGTCATTTTAGAGAATAACTGTACTATTTTCTGGATCTCACCTCCAGTACTATCAATTAGATAAACAACGCCGAGACCTAAGTTGGATATCAAAGTGAAAAGAACAAGTATATGCAAGTTCAAGCAAAATGAAAAAAAACTGTAATAAAAAATGAAAGGAGAGAAAATAAAAAAAATGAATAGGAAAAATATTTCAAAAAAAATAAAAATAAAAAAAATTGAAAGTTGTACAAATTTTAAGGAGGAAATAATCATTTTACCCCAAATGAATGTCCTACCTTTCTCCAAAACCTACATTACAAGCCAATAATAAGTCCTATTTGATCCCATTTTGTGTGTTCTCACATCAATGGATACTTACATAAGGACCAAGCATATGGTATCTCAATCTCATACATTGAATATCCTTCTGAGTATGAGTGACTTTGATATGAAACGTCCTAAGATCGAAACACTTCTATCGTGCGAAGTAGGACTTCATTTATTGCGAGGGCACTTGAAACATGAAATATGAATTACTTTATCCCTTAATTTAGGCAATATCAATTCAAGTAAACACTTAAGTATGTTTGAGATACCATTTGAAATTTTAATGATTACTCAAAGTTAACCTCAAATTTGTCTCAAAGTAGTTGAAGAAGACTCATATGCATCATGCTAATTGTTGGTACCAACTAAAGTCAAAACATGTCAACCATAAATTGATTCATTTCTCAAAAGATGTCTTTTATAGAAAAAATCAAGACAAAATAAATAATAATTTTAGGTCTTTATGAACTACGTCTGACCTGATTCTTGTTATACAAGATACGTAGGCAGACTCACAATGGACTCGGTCTTAAGAAATAAAATCTTATATTCGTCAATAATAAAAAAATGGATTATCTTTTAAAAAAAAAATAAAAATAAAAAATGATTGATTAAAAAGACTTTCAAAATTCATCAATTTAAAAATTGAGCATAGTTTTATTTGTTAAAAAAAAATACACTGCCATTTCTAGAAAACAAACACGCTATCACCATTCATTTCTAGGGAACAAACTCCCTAATTACATATTGTCTTGCATTTCTTTCGGGAACATGTATTTCTTATTCATGCTACTAGTAATTTATAAAAAAAAATGTTTTCTAGTGTAAACTGGACTAAAAATAAAAAATGTTGTAATGATTCTAAATGATGATCCTGTTTAATAAGATATTATTTAATATAATATTTAGAATTAGCCGGATCCCCCTGGATATCCTGGATAATGGGAATAGCAGGAGCCTCCTGGATAATGGGATTAGCAGGGCCCTCCTGGATAGTGGGAGTAGCAGGACCCTCCTGGATAACGGTATTAGAAGGACCCTCCTGGATAATGGGAATAGCAGGACCCTCCTGGATAATGGGATAAGCAGGACCCTCGTGGATAATGGGAATAGCAGGACCTTCCTGGATAATGGGATTAGCAGGATCCTCCTGGATAATGGGAGTAGCAGGACCCTCCTAGATAATGGGAGTAGCAGGACCCTCCTAGATAATGGGAGTAGCTGGACCCTCCTGGATAATGGGATTAGAAGGACCCTCCTGGATAATGGGACTAACAGGACCCTCCTAGATAATGGAATTAGCAGGACCTCCTGGATAATGGGACTAGCAGGACCCTCCTGAATAATGGGACTAACAGGACTCTCCTGAATAATGGGACCAGCAAAACTCTCCTGGATAATGGGACTCTCAGGACCCTCATGGATAATGAGACTAGTAGGACCCTCCTGAATAATGGGATTAGATTACTTTCTCATAAAATAAACATTTCCTAGTCTAGATTTTTAGTCTTATTTTCTCCTAAAATGAACACTTCCTAGTCGGAGTTTATGTTTTATATTCATATTTGTTAATAACTCAAAAAAAAATTTCCAGTGAAAACTGGGGCAAAAATTTTGTTTGTTTATTTTTTGTTTGTGGTGGTTTTTCAAGTTTCCTCAAGAGAGACATGGATTTGAAATTCAAGAACAAAGTTTTTTTTTAAAAAAAATGATCAATTCAATGATGGTTAGAATTAGCATCTTCAATGCATGTAGCAGCATGACTTGCTCACATCTTTTACTATTCAACTTTTGATCAAGAAAACACGCAGCTATTCAAGAGCATTTTTCAAATTGTCATTTTGAAGAATGTCAAAAGTTCCGCCTAAGTGGCAAGTTCAGCCTCCATTCCAATTCTAGGTTAAGATATTCACCCAAAAATCAAGGTGATATCTTAAAGTCAAAATTCAAATGAAGATTTAAGAAAAGCTGCATGGATAGAAATTTGTACATTTGTTTTTCTTTTCAATATGAGCTTTCAATTTTATATTTTTATATAAGAATAAGAGTCGCGATCTAGAGCCTCGATTGAACCTCACATAACTCCAACTCATCACCTCATCTCCTTGAACTACATGTGATTCCCTTATAACCTGGGATATGTAGGCTGTCCAAAACAAGGACTCGGTCGCATAAATTTTGGTAGTTCAAATAAGAGTTCGGTCAAAACTTGTCACTTTGTCTACTTCTTTGTCTGAAAACCCTTCGTGTTTGCAGTCAAAGAGGGGCAAACTGTAGACACGTAATTTTGACCGAATTTAAATTTTATACCCTTTTTAGAGCTTAAATATTTTTTATAAATATTTTGACTTTTATCTTATTTTATTAAGTTTATTTTTAAAAGATATGAAAACCACAAAAAAATAGAATCACACTTTAAGGTATATTTTTATTTATTCATTCAAAGTTATAATAAATTAGTGATATTAATTGTTTATATTTATTTAATCTAGCCATTTAATTTTTTTAATTATTATTATTATTATTTTATAACAAAAAAAATAATTAAAAGAAATTAACCTACCCATTATCCCAACCCCACTTCACCATTTCTCTCCACTCACCCCACACCCCACTCCACTAATCCAACTCTTCCATACACATGTACACATATACATAAATATATACACATTAATAAGGGGAGAGGGAAGAAGAAGAAAAAGGGGTACAAAGGAAAAGAGAATTTTTTTTCAGCAATCCAAAGAGTAAAAAAATCAGCAAAAGCGAGGAATCAAAAAAAAATCAAGAAAACTTTTCACCTTTTTTTTCCCTTAGGAACACACTCACAAAAAAACCCCTCAAAAATAGTGATATTCGAGGCTTCAAATTCGTGGTCCTTATCGAGGTATTTTCTTTGTGAATTAATTTTCACAAAAGATAACTCTTGGTCTTCATTACATTATTTGGTTTCAAAATCATGCAAGATATGATTTCAATGATATAAAGTGTTCTAAATTTATGCATACTTAATTTTTACATTATGAAATGAAATAGATTGAGATTCATATTATTAAATTTAGAGTAAAATTTATATAACATATATTTATTCTTGCTTGCTCTAAAGTTTCCTTTTATCTCGTTCTTTATTAAAATTTGAAGCTTAATATTCTACAGTATACAGTTAGTCATAATTAGATGAAATTAAGTTCTAATTTGTTAAGTTACTTTTTCACTTTGTATATTTAATAAAACTGTATTTATTTATTTTTAAAGAAGAGAAGAATAAAAATAAAAATAAAATAAATCTAACCTACACTATCTTTACATTTCTTTTAATGCAAAACTTTTTTTTTTAAAGAAAATCAATTAATTTATTCATGTTGAAAAAAATAAAAAATAAAAATTATATAAAAGGAAAAGAATTAATTTTTTTTTATAAAACATAAAAGTATAAAAATAAGAAGGAGAAAATATAAAAGACAAATAAGTTAAAGTATAAGAAGAAAGAGAAACAAAATAAAAAAAAATAATTAGACAAACAATATTAAAGTGACCGAAAACTTGTAAAATAAATAAAAAAATAAAATTATTTTTAATTACTATGTTCTTTTCATTTTAATGACTAAAATAAGAAAAAGTAAAAATTTAATATGAAAAGGTATATTATATTATTTTTATCTTACGTTCTTATAAATATATTGCTCATTTTTTTAGAAAAATAAAACTAAGATAATGTATCATTTAGGCTTATCATAATGATAATACTAATAAAATATTAAGATCCAAAAAATATTAAATTACTTTTAGTCTTTAAATACAAACAAATAAACAATTTGTGGTGTGGTTTGAAAGAGCTATTACCAATAAACCACACAGTAATGAAATATGACAATTTTACAAAGTAATTTAAAATAAATCAAAAAAAGCGATACATAAGTAAACTGTTAGATAACAAACATAATATATTTAAAATTAAGTCAAGACATATAAAAGTCAATAAAGCGACCGTGCTAGAACCACGGGATCGAGGGGTGGGGTGCCTAATACCTTCCCTTCGGTCAACAGAATTCCTTATTCGATTTTTGATTTCGCAGACCATAAAATAACCAGTCAACTTCCTTTTGATTAGGGTTTTAAATAAGGTGACTTGGAACACCAAAACTCAATTTCAATTGGCGACACTAAAATAAAATAATCCCTTTTTAAAATGTTACTTAAATTGGAAAAATCCTTACACCGCCGCGCAGAAAAGGGGTGTGACACTTATTTACAATTCATCCATAATATTCAATTAAGACAGTAGATACAACCAGCCCTAAACAATCAGATTCCCCATTTAATAAAAAAAAATCAACATTATAGTGAATAATAGAAAACTAGACTAAACATGTTCAAATCTTCATACATTGATCACATGGGTAATTCACCAATGATTCACCATCAATATACATAATAAATATTAGAAATAATCATATTAACATAATTGAATCACTAATCGATATGAATAAGATCAAGATCATAAAGCCATACATAGACTAAAATCGAGTTTGTGAAAGATGCATGGGTTCATCATGCAATAAGATTGAAAATCACATCCAAATAATAAGATAATCATCAATACATTCAGAGGATGCTTTTGAAATCAATTTAAGAAAGAACCCATGGCTAGAATGAAGAAGAAGCACTTGATCATATTTTTCTCTTTGAAAACTTTGAGATTAACTCTCTAGATGGAAGGATAGCTAGAGATGAAGGATCACCATACCTTTGTTTAGTTTAAAACCTCTAAAACATGATGATTTATCCATAGAAATCTAAGCTCTAATAAGTTCTTGACCTTCACCAACAATGGTGGTTTCTAGGGATATGGTTTTGGAGGGAAACACTTTAATCATGTGAGTTGATTTTTGAATGACTTGATCACGTTTTGGACGACTTATATACACCTAAAAATAGCTAAATAAACCTATTAGAGTCAGGTTAGAACTTGGGGTGAATTTTCCATTCAACCCTTTAATGAAACTGACGCAGACTACAAATTGCAGGCCACCATCGACGGAAGCACCTACAGACCGTAGGTCAGTCAGCGGGCCGTGCATAGGCTTCCGTCGATAAGTAATTAGCCAATTTTTTTCTTTATACCTGACCAAGGTAAATTCCAATCGACGAGACCTCACCTACGGGCCGTTGGTTGACCAACAGGCCGTCGTTTGGTCCGTCGATTGACACTGCCAAGACAATGTCTCAACCAGCCTTGGGGCCTTCTTGTGGGGCCCTTTAGAAGTCGTACCCGGAAGTTTCCAATGTGAATACTACCCTTAACAATTTTTAAACCTTCAACATAAGTTCCACCCAAAAAAAAACACCTGCAAGTCTTCCAAACAGTCTAAGCCCCATCAAGGCACACGTTGAGCGTCTTACGGGCTATCTTTCAAACGCCTTGGACGTTCTTGGTCGTTTGACCTCCAAACATCTCAAAACTACATATACCATTATTAAAAATCATTTAAAGTTTTCAAAATCTCAGGACACATAAGTATAAGCATGCATAGACACATGAGGCACATAGGCAACTAATCATCGAAAGTTTTGGTCGTCCCTTAACATTCGACTTTCAAATCACCTCAAACTTTACACACTGCCTCTAGACAATATTATAAGACATTTTATGACCTTGTAACCTTAATACCAACATGTTAGTCTCTAGAAACCCTATCTCATTTTGGGGTCTTACAAGTACCTCTTGTTCTTGGACTTGTCGTTAGTAGAGTTTTGGTACAATCACTTGCAGGTTCTAGGCATATTTTCCACATTTTTTAGTTTATTTAACTTTCTTCCGTAACTTAAATGTCTTACTTTTAGATTATTTGTTTATTTTGATGGAAGTAGTGGTTCTTTCACCAGAGGGTTAGGGAGGGTGCCAATCATGATGAGTTGGGTCATGACAAATTGGTATAAGAGCCTAGGTTCTTTGATATCTTTGTAACAAAACGAGTCTAGTAGAGTCTTTGGAATGGTATGAATACGTCTATACTTTTCTTCGAGAGGATATAGGACTTTAGGAAAAATTCACTTCTTTCTACTCCTTCGAGTTATGACTTGAATCCTATTGGTATGTGGGTGATACAAATTGATATCTTTCCTCCTTCACTTTCGGTCCAAACTTGAGCAGCAAAAGTGGTAACACCATCGCTAGCAAAAGAGAATGTGTGTAGACTATCGACAGTAGAATAGGGTTACCATTCAGAACAAATATCCATTGCCCTAGATACATGACATTTTTTACCAATTTCAAATTGCATCAGTTGTCTCTATGATTGATTGATTTAAAGTCTTGTTACCATCAACTAAAGCCCGAGTCTATAATTATTGGGTTTGGAAAAGTTCTATGATTGAAAATAGAAGTCTTATGAGGCTCGCTAGCTACTATTGTCACCTCTGGCATGAGTTGGGTCCAATTGGTATATCTTGATTCCAATTGGTATCTCAACCAAGTGAACTAGATGTAACACAAGCTAGTTAATTGAAACTAAGAGGGTTCTGATTGGTATCTGGACTTAGTGACTGTATAAGGCATGAGAGATTGTTGTTTATGGAAAGAAATTATTAAATAAAAATTTGGATTTATGTGTGAATTAAAACTTGGAATGGTAAATGTGTGCTTTTATTTGGTTAAAATTAACCATGAATGTAAAGGGTGTATTACTTCAATGCTTTGATATGATTAGATTCCTGATATTGCTTGACTGAATGTGATATGTGCAATATGTTGGTCTAAATGTTGAAAGTGTTGCAGTTGTAAACGCTTAAATGTCGTTGTGGTACGTAGTGTAAAATGAAAATCATCATCAGATTAGGCGCAATGGGCTATATAGATTACGATGTGGTTCGTAAGAGAGAAACCTTGATGTGTGTTGCGACCAACTGATAATCATGTGAAAGTTGGGGGTATCCTGGGAACGAGTGAGTTGTAGTATTAAATGTAATGTAAGGGAAATTGTAGAGCCTGTGTAGTTAATATTAAATGGAGGTAGACAATTATTATCCTAGTGGAATTTTAGAAAAGAGACCCCTCCAAAAAAGTAGTTGGCTTGGGTTGTGTTTCTTTTATGGTCGCGTGGGCAAGATTCTTCCCGCCAGTGCATGGCCACTAGAGAGGGATAGGCTATACAAAATCTCAGCACCGTCTCCCCTATTTTTCCTAGTCATATAAAGGACCCCCAATTATACCTGAGTGTTTAACAATCAAATATAAGTTATGAAGTGTGTTAAAATTGTGGAGAACTTAGGCATATGAAAAGGTTGCTCGACAAGATGACATGGCTCAGTTTTATGGTTTCTCGAGCAAGACCAAGGTTGACATGTCTATTGTAGGGTCATATGTACTATGTTTGTTGCGACTAGATGTCTAACATGTTGTTGTTCTTGATTGTACTTGTTTGTCCGTGTCAGTTCAATTGCCTTGGAATTTGATATGGTTTGTGATCTACTTGATATCCTCATCCATTTTTGTACCCTAGTTAAGGAGTCAATCATACCCTCATCCATGTTTATACCCTTGTTGAGGAGTCAGTCATAGTCACTCTTGTGTATCAGGTTGTCCTATTATGTCGTGGGTTTTCTGACATGGATTGATTTGGTTATACTGGATATGACCGACTCGATATAATCTTATTAATGACTTGGTTTTCTCCCTATTATATCAGGTTTAATTGTGATTCCTAGACGGTAACTCTAGAGATCTATGATAGGGAAAGATTAGAGTGGGAAGGGGTGTACAAGCCAAAGCTAGATAAGATCATATCCTTCATTTGGGCTAGGAAACTGGTAGGGCAGGATTGTTTGACGTAATTGACACATATTTGGGATGTTGAGGTCAAATCCCTCTCTATTAATTCTTTTTCTTTGGTGTTGAAATTGAAAGAGCTTAAAGCTTAAATCCAAGGGCTTCTTAATAGAGGTTTCATCCATTCTAGTGTTTCTGGGTGGGGTGTTACTATCTTGGTTGTTTAAAAGAAGGAGGGTAGTATGAGGACTGGTGTTTCTTATATTAATCCATAAGGAAGTGGATTAATACTGGAATGACAAGCCTATAGATAAAGTAAGTTCTATTGAGTATACTTGGGTGAAAAATTGATGATTCTAGTTAGAAAGTGTGTATCAACATTGGGCTAGTCTTTTGAATTTGATGAGTATACATCAGTTTGAGGTGTTATGTCGATGGAAATATTGACTTGTGGAGATAATCAGGGCTGACTGAGCTTAGTGATAATAAGAGTTTGTAGTATATTCTGATGGTATGGAATTATATAATAAGATTGTGGCTAAGAAAAATCAATGTAGTAATTATGACTTGTGAATAAGGTTGTATATTTCTACTATTTGGTGAGTAACGTGGTTGTATGTGAAGTTTTAAGAGTTGGTGGGACACAATTCATATAGAGTTTTAAGGAGCTAAGTATAGTGGGATGTAGTAAAACCTTTAAGGAGAGGCGAGGGCAAGAATATTGTATTGATTGAAAAGGATAAAAAGACATCTTTAGAGGTGTAGATAATTGGTTGTAGATATGTGTAATTTCATTAGCGTTGTTGTGAGAATGGTAATAGTGTCACAAGTTCATTAGATTTGTTATAAACTATTGGAGAAGACTTGAGAAAGGAGTATACAAACACTAGCTCGAAGGTGATGAAAAGTTCTTTGTTTGTTTCAAATTTTTATAAGTAGATTTACGGGAATCAACCTTACCATGAAAGGTATTTTTTTGGCATTGTGAGTCAAGAATGTGTTTTGTAAAAAAGGCAGAATTGAATTTCTTCAAGAAAAAAACAGTCTCAAATTGTGCAACTGTAGAGGGAGTTTTTCCGCAGCAACGACACAACTACAGAGGGATTGATGCCGCCGTGGAGGACGAGATGGAACTTAAAATCGTAGATTATTAAATAAGGGCTCACTATTTCAAAATTTCCACTGCAGTGGGATTTCGTGGTTCTACAGCGGGCTGGGTACCGTTGTAGCGGGATGAGCGCGATATAAGGTCGTAATAAAAAGATAATCTTATATTGACAAACAAGGGGATTATGTTAGGTGACTGAATTACCATTCAGATTTTTCATTCGAAGTCAACATTTAGGTGATATATTTTATCAATTATGAATTTGCAAGCTGTGGAATGGTCAAATGTATCAGGTATTGAGCGTTCATAAGGGATTACACCTGGGCCTAGTTGTAAAGTTTATTATAGTGGAATTGTTAAGGTATCTAAAAGGCTTGTACTTTAAAAGTGTTGGGTTCGAGTAAGGTAAAATGGACGGAGTGTCCATGTTGTGGTTAGTATTGAGAGTGTGAGCTCAATGGATAGATGTGAAGAGTATGTAGCGTCAAGCGAATGAAAATGGTTGAGACGACTCTTCAAAGGAAAACCTATCGTGTTATTTGATAAATTCTTATGTGATAATCTATTTACATTTCTGCATTGTTGTGAGTGTGATGAACTAAATATGGTCACACATGCTTTTATTTTGATGGTGGATCCTTAGTGGTGGATTAATCTAGACGATATTGTGATGTTCTCTTGGATAAGTGGGATGATTGGGAAGAATTGGTTATTTCGATGACTTATGTGGTATGGACTTGCAGTTGGTAAAAGTAGTTTAATAGTTTTGCTTGTACCACCTTGCTTGTGAGAGTTTATAGAAGAGATACCCTACGTAAATATGGTTGGCCAACAATTTTAATATTCATCTGGTAGTTGAGGTCATGTATTGATTGTCTGTGATTAAATGTGGGGATCATGTAATCCAATTCTACTGTTCTTAACAGGTAATCTGCAATTACTAAATCTAGAATTTTAGTAGCGTTGTTGGATGGTTTGTATGATTTGGACATATCCCTCAAGCAGTATATGATGTGTAAAGATTGAGATTTGTGTAACTTAATCAAATGAAAATTTATGTTGTGGGATGAAGATGTTGATAAAAACTATGATTGTTTGGGTATTATGAGCATGTGTTTGTTGGTGTAGGTTCTCCTCTAATTGTGGTGAGTTTTGATATTAGAATTTTATCATGTTTATGTGAGGAGGGATGAGTCCTTATGATTGTGTCAAGATCCTTGATAACATCTGACATACGTGTGTACGATCAACTTTGGTCTTCATTGGGATTTGTTTTGTTAATTAGTTAAGTTTATATACAACAATACTCGAGTGTTGAGATGAGTTCATTTATGCATGGTAAGGGAGGATGTGTAGGTACTAAATTGGTTGATTTGAGGCTGGAGATGTGAAAACCTTAGGAGGTAATGAGATTCGATAAGAAGGGCATGCGAGACAATTACCCTAGTAATTCAACGTTTCAGATACTACTCTATCTTTATTTTACCCAAGTATTTCCTAGGTGATCACCCAGAGACGACTGATGGGTAAATTAATATCGATTGTAATGACATGATTGTTTTGTTATAGAAAAGTCAATGAAGAAAATATTGGGACCAAAAAACTCTTTCATAGTAGCTTGGAATTATCCAACCCTATAGATTTAGAAGAAATTGGATTTATTAACGTGTATGGAAAATCTAGTAATGAATAAGATATATAAATGTTAATTTTATTACATGAATAGATTAATTAGACGATAGGAACCCGTACAAACTTATGGAATCAAAATTGGATGAGTAGAAATCCCCAAAATGTCATTTTCGTGAAGGGGTACATTCTGCCTCTATCGGGGCCGCTAGAGCGGCGTCGCTGCAGTAGGATGGGTCTGCTAGAATGGGCCAGACGCGTTATAAACTCACCAATAAACCCTAAAATGATCATATTTGGTAGTTTTAGACTTTTAGGGCTAAGTAGGCGACCCTAGACGAGTTCTTAACAGTTGTTTTTATACCTTTTTTAGGCTAAAGGTAAGGTTTACACTCGTCAAAACCATTTTCTGATCCGTAGAACCTATTTTCTTGAGATATCATTGATGGGGAAGGGTTTTGGTCTAGGAATTATGGTGGAAAAATCTCTAATTTGGGAATTATGATCTTGGATTTGGTCTAGGCTATTAGATTTGTTATAATTCGAATAATCAAAAACATTTGATTGTTGATCCTTGTGTATATTAATTGTTATAAACCTAGAACAAGCGGAAAGAATCCGGAAAGGGAAGATTCAAGTGTCTTAGGGGATTCAAGCTTGGATTCAAGGTAGGTGATGATTGTGATTTTATGATTGTGTGATATACACTTGTTTTGCATCTATGTGATACTTATATATGTATGGATGTTGCAATATTTATCTTAGATGTCGAAATGAGATATATAAATACTGATACCATCAAATCATGATTGAATGTGTGATCTTGATCTGTTATTGTTATGTGCAATTGGAATCATATTCCACATTCTAACGAACTAACTTTGATCGGATTGCCACGTTTTGTCATAAAAATTGGATCGAATCACCACGTTCTAGCATGCTAACAATTTGAATTTGAGTTCCATGAGAGGACCAACTATGTTATGAAGCATGTGAATTGTGATGTTTATTCTTATGATAATATTGAATACGTTTATATTTATGCATGAGTAATTATGTTGTTATTGCTTGTTTATGTTACACTAGTGAAAAAGTCGCGTGATCCTACCAGTACACGATGGTTGTGTACTGATTATGCACTTGCTCTTATTTCTGTTGAGTACAGGGCTTCTTCATACGACTGTTGACAAACCTTCTTTGGAGATCGGTCATCATTTTGAATTCATGGGTGAGCTAGTTCTTTCGGGTTGCCTTGAGTTCTCTTTTTTTAAGTCCACTCATTTTGGATTCAAACTTTTGTTAAGCTGTTGTTTAATTTTTGGGGTTGTACTCTAGTAGAGTTTTGGTACAATTACTTTCAGGTTCTAGGCGTATTTTTTGCATTGTTTTAGTTAATTTAACTTGCTTCCGTAACTTAAATACCATAGTTTTTATTGTTTTCTTCATAAAATGGTAGTAGTGATTCTCCCACTGGAGGGTTAGGGTTTGTGCCAATCATGATGCGTTGGGTTGTGACAGTAACCGAAAGGGACTTACAGGTTTTTTAGTTAGAGTATATATTTCCGGTTCTTAAATATTACTATTTTGATAATTTAAGTATAACCAAGAGGAGTGCATTTTAATTGTTCAACTCTAGTAATATTACATAAATATAATTGTAAAAGATATTTTTAAATAAAAAATATGGAATAAAATATTTTAGTTTGTGGAGATTTATTAAGTGAAGTTAAAATCCCAACACCTTTCACCTATTTCGGAAAATAAAAACAAAAATTATCTTCTCTAGTTAAAAAGTTTTAACTAAAATTATATTAATACTCAACATTTTCTAGAATTCTCCCAAATAATAATTAGAACAAGAAACATCTATAGATTAGATAAATCAATCTTTGTGAATGGTCAATATTTTTATACTATAATTTGACAAAGCAATAATCAAATGCACACACATTAGGAAATCGTTAGTTAACAAATATATTTTCTTTGGTGAATCCATTTCATTGTTATGCTCAGTAACAAGTTTGTCTATGATGAAAGGACTATTGCGCCGGTAACACACAAAGTGTTTTTTTTCAATATGCACAAGCAAAAATATGTGCTAACATAGATAAGAAATTAACTAACCTAATATGTGTAGGCTTCTTTTCAAGAAATATTTATAATTTTTTTATTTAAAAATAAGTCTGCTAATAAATTTTAACCTATCTTATGTGTTTCGTGTAACAATAGTGGGTATATACATTGGGTGCGGACAAATTTTTTAAAATATAAATGACAATGTTATTATTTTGCTACCATTTCCGAATCTTGTATAATAAAGAATGACCTAAGAATATTAAAAAAAAAATCATTTAGATTTATATCAACAAACTTTAGAACTCTTCCATATATTTTAAGATGGAAAAAATATATATTTCTTCTTACCATAAATTGTAGAATTCCTTAATTATTAATTATGCTAACCTATCTCTTAACATACATTTTCCTCTTACTATGTGTTTTAGGACTTCTTAATTATTGATTATCCTAATACCTCCTATTATATACGACTCCTTAATTTTAAATATTTTTCTTTTATCATATATTTTAGACTCTTTAATTTTAAATATTATGGAGATAACTTTAAGAAAAATAGTAAATGATAATTTAATAATGAACAAAAAAATTCAATCAACACTTTAACGAACTTTCATGCTATATATATATATAAGTAATGCAAATGAACTTGATTTGAATGTACATCTATTTTTTCCTCCTAAAAGAAAGACAAGTGGGCAAGTTCTCATAAGGTATACTAATTTAGTTGCCCGCCTGTCTTCCTTTTAGGAGGAAAAAGTAGATGTAAAAGTGACGACATGCATATGCTAACACACCTTTATGATTTGACTTCATATGAACTACAGATTTATATGTAACACTTTGTTAACTCATTTATTATTTATTGTGCGGAATTTGAGATAATACAAGAAAATATATAAACGAGAAAAACAAGATAACAGATTTACGTGGTTCACCAATAAATTGGCTACGTCCACGGAAAGAGAGGGAGCAGTTTTATTATGGAGAGGCAAAAACAGAGTTACAGAATAGGGTTTGACATAGCGTCTATATATAGTGCTAAGCTACGCCCTAAAAGGCTTGGGCCCAACATAACAGCGAGACCCCCGTCCTTTCTGTTTGTAGCGGGTCCGATTCAAGGCATTCAACATTATTTAGTAAAAATAGATTTAAAAATAAAATAAATCCTAATAAGGCAAAAAATCTATCATAGGCTATAATGAGATAGTTGACAAAAATCGTATATATAATAGAACTATTATTTGCTAAAAATTAAACTTATTCATCTTTCTCTACAATTAATTAAACTATCATATATTTACAATAAAAATGGAGGTTTACATTTACCAGAACCTAAGATTTGCTTATGAACTTGAAAAACAATCCAAAAAATTTGTTTCAATTCTTCTTTTTGAGCCAAAATCATTCAAATCAAGTTCATTTGCATAACTTATCATAATTGGAATTTGAAAATGCTACCACCCGATCCTAATATTGTTAGGTAGTGGAGCCTGATTAAAATGCTAAATCCAGGACTACTCCATTGGCAAATCACTTTAAATTGTCAAAGAGGCAGTCACCCAAGACTGCCGAGGAGCGTGATCACATGACACTTGTTCCATATGCTTCAGCAGCTGGTAGTTTGATGTATGCTATGGTCTGCACTAGACCTGATATAGCACATGCAGTGAGAGTTGTTAGCAGGTACATGGCGAACCCTGGGAAAGAGCATTGGGAAGCTGTGAAGTGGCTTCTGAGATATCTGAGAGGTACATCCAGTACTTCACTTTGTTTTGGCAAAGGCAAGGTGACTCTACAGGGTTTTGTGGATGCTGATCTTAGTGGGGATGTTGACTCGAGCAAGAGTACATCCGGGTACATTTACACCATAGGTGGAACAACAGTGAGTTGGATGTCCAGACTTTAGAAGTGTGTTTCTCTTTTATCTACTGAAGCTGAGTATGTGGCAATAGCTGAAGATGGGAAAGAGATGATATGGCTGGCAGATTATCTTGAGAAATTGGGTAAGAAACAGAGCGAGAAGATTCTTTACTCAAATAGCCAGAGTGTCATACAGTTGGTGAAAAATCCAGTCTATCATTTGAAGACAAAGCACATCAGAAGGCGATACCATTTCACTCGCAGGGCAGTGGAGGATGGTGATATGTGCTTTGAGAAGATAGAGGGTGCAAAGAACCCGCCAGACATGTTGACGAAATGTGTTGATATTGGGAAACTGAGGTTATGTAAAACCTCGGTTGGTCTTTTGTAGTTGTTGATACAGATGTTGCAGTGCGGTAAAGATGTTGATGATGAGAGATTTTTTTTGAGAATGTATTTTTTGGATGACTGAGTAAGTCTCCAAGTGGGAGAATTGTTAGGTAGTGGAGTCTGATTAATTTTAGGTTTTCCTATTTATTCTCTATTTTAGGTTTTCCTATTTATTCTCTGTAACAAAAAATACTCTAATTTATTAATATAAATATACATCACCGCCGTGGAAGTTTACTCACGGGGTGTTACCACGAAATATTGGGTTTTCTCTTTCTCTCTCTAGATCTCTCATCTCTTTATCTTGAAATTTCTTGTGTTGTTTATTCATCTAGTGTATAAACATGGCCGCTGTTGCTGAAGGTGCTTCCGGTTCATGTCTGTGGCACAACAGACTTGGACACAAGAGTACTAAAGGAATGAAGATGCTGGTTGCAAAATGAGCATTAGAGGGTCTGAAGTCTGTTGATATGGGTCTTTGAGAGAGCTGTGTTATGGGCAAACACAAAAGAGTAAGCTTCACAAAGACTCCTAGAGAGCCAAAGAAAGTGCAGTTGGAAATGGTCCATACAGATGTTTGGGGACCATCTCTAGTATCATCACTTGGAGGATCCAGATTCTATGTTACCTTCATTGATGATTTCAGCAGGAAAGTATGGGTTTACTTCTTGAAGCATAAGTCAGATGTGTTTGCAACTTTGAAGAAGTGGAAAGCTGAAGTTGAGAATCAGACCGGTTTGAAAGTCAAATGCCTAAGGTCTTACAATGGAGGAGAGTATGACAAATTAGAGTTCAAGGCATTCTGTGCAGCTGAGGGAATCAGATTGATGAGAACAGTTCCTGGTAAGTCAAGGCAGAATGGAATTACTGAGAGGATGAACAGAACATTGAATGAGCGTGCAAGGAGTATGATATTACACTGTGGGCTGCCCAAAACACTTTAGGCGGATGCTGTGAGCACAGCTGCATACTTGATCAACAGGGGACCATCAGTTCCTTTAGGGTTCAAGATTCCAGAGGAGGTGTGGACAGGAAAAGAACTCAAGTACTCACACTTGAGGACTTTTTGTTGCACTGCTTATGTTCATGTTGATCCAGAAAAGAGAGACAAGCTTGATACCAAGGCTGTGAAGTGTTACTTCATAGGCTATGGTTCTGATTTATTTGGTTACAAGTTTTGGGATGACAAGAACAGAAAGATCCTGAGACATTGTGACGTGACATTTGATTAGTCTGTCCTGTACAAGAACAGAGAGCAGAAGGTTCTAGAGATTACAAAGCAAGTGGTAGTTGAGGTTGAGTTGGAGAAGAGTAACCCCAGAGATGTCGAAGCATATACTCAACCAACTCGTACTGAAGAATCTGAAGTGGAGCAAGTTACACCTGAGCAGGTGTTAAGGAGATTATCTAGATCCATCAGGGCACCAGATAGGTATTCACCTTCATTACACTATCTATTGCTGACTGATGAGGGGGAACCAGAGTCTTTTGATGAGGCCCTACAGGTGGAGGATGCGATCAAGTAGGAGCAAGCCATGGATGATGAGATGAGGTCACTTGAGAAGAACGACACATAGGTGTTGACTGAGTTACCTGCAGGAAAGAGAGCTTTGCTGAACAAGTGGGTGTTCAGAATCAAGACTGAACCAGATGGCAAAGAAGGTTCAAGGCTCGTTTAGTGGTTAAAGGATATTCACAAAGGAAAGGTATTGATTATGCTGAAAGATTCTCTCTTGTTTTGAAGTTAACCTCTATTCGAATTCTGTTGAGTGTTGTTGCATCGGAGAATTTGCATCTAGAGCAAATAGATGTAAAAACAACATTTTTACATGGAGATCTGGACAAAGAGATCTATATGCAGCAACCAGAAGGATTTGTGGTTCCAGGCAAGGAACACATGGTATGCAAGCTCACCAGGAGCTTGTATGGACTAAAGCAAGCACCAAGGCAGTGGTACAAGAAGTTTGACTCCTTCATGACCAAGAGTGGATTCTGCAAAGCTGAAAAGGATCCTTGTTGTTACTTCAAGAAATACACTGATTCATATGTCTTTCTACTCTTGTATGTAGATGATATGTTGATTGCAGGATCTAGTATGAGGGAGATTAACAATCGGAAGACAAGGTTGTCTGCATCATTTGAGATGAAAGATTTGGGTCCAGCAAAACAGATTTTGGGGATAAAGATTTCTCGGGATAGATCTGCTGGCACTTTAAATCTATCTCAGGAGTTGTACATTGAGAAGGTGTTGAGCACATTCAGGGTTAATGATGCTAAACCCAAGAATACTCCATTGGCAAATCACTTTAAATTGTCAAAGAAGTTGTCACCCAAGATTGCCGAGGAGCGTGATCACATGGCACTTGTTCTATATGCTTCAGCAGTTGGTAGTTTGATGTATGCTATGGTCTGCACTAGACCTGATATAGCACATGCAGTGGGAGTTGTTAGCAGGTATATGGCAAACCCTGGGAAAGAGCATTGGGAAGCTGTGAAGTGGCTTCTGAGATATCTGAGAGGTACATCCAGTACTTCACTTTGTTTTGGCAAAGGCAAGGTGACTCTACAGGGTTTTGTGGATGCTGATCTTGGTGGGGATGTTGACTCGAGCAAGAGTACATCCGGGTACATTTACACCATAGGTGGAACAACAATGAGTTGGATGTCCAAACTTCAGAAGTGTGTTTCTCTTTCATTTACTGAAGTTGAGTATGTGGCAATAGCTGAAGATGGGAAAGAGATGATATGGATGACAGATTATCTTGAGGAATTGGGCAAGAAGCAGAGCGAGAAGATTCTTTACTCAGATAGCCAGAGTGCCATACAGTTGGTGAAAAATTCAGTCTATCATTCGAAGACAAAGCACATCAGAAGGCGATACCATTTCACTCGCAGGGTAGTGGAGGATGGTGATATGTGCTTGGAGAAGATAGAGGGTGCAAAGAACCCGGCAGACATGTTGACGAAATGTGTTGATGTTGGGAAACTGAGGTTATGTAAAACCTTGGTTGGTCTTTTGTAGTTGTTGCTACAGATGTTGCGGTGCGGTAAAGATGTTGATGATGAAGAGATTTTTTTTTGAGAATGTATTTTTTGGATGACTAAGTCAGTCTCCAAGTGGGAGAATTGTTAGGTAGTGGAGCCTGATTAATTTTAGGTTTTCCTATTTATTCTCTATTTTAGGTTTTCCTATTTGTTCTCTCTAACAAAAAGTACTCTGATTTATTCATATAAATATACCTCACCGCCGTGGAAGTTTACTCATGGGGTGTTACCACGAAATATTGGGTTTTTTCTTTCTCTCTCTAGATCTCTCATCTCTTTCTCTTGAAAGTTCTTGTGTTCTTCATTCATCTAGTGTGTGCGCGTGAATTCGATCCTAACAAATATGGTAGTAAAAACTCTGTAATTCTTAACTTTTATAGACATGGAAGAAGATGATTTTGCGAACAAAGATAAGGCTCGCAAAATCATATTCAAGGTGCTAAAGATTTATTTATTTATTTTTGTATCATGTAAAATTCAATTTATTTCTTTTATATGAAATTATTGTTTTATTAGCACGTTTAGTAATGCTGCATTTCTATATGTATATCTAGTATGAAATGTTAATACCTTATTTTAGAAATAATTTAGGTCTACATAACTTAATTATAAATATTTATTTTGCAGGTACTAAAAAATAGGGATGCTTCTGATTTTAATTGCAAAAAGATATTCAATTATTTGAATTTTGAGTTGTCCAATAAGTCAAAAGATTGCTTAGTGATAGTTGATAGTCGAGCAAAATTATAATTAATTGTTAAGGTTATACTGCTTAATCAATTTATCAAGGAAATGATCATCCCATCAACTTCTGGCGGTGGGAATTGCTTAATTTGCCAAAGAAGTCTTGTTGATTTGAAATCTACAAAGATGTCATGTTCTCATTTGTTTCATATTAATTGTTGTGTTGGCAATGATTTAGGCTTGGAACAATAAGGTTGAGTTTATTAAATAAGATATTACGATTTGTTGAAGGATTGTTGTTGTTGCTAAATAAAATTGGAATATTATGTAATGTTCGTTAGAATTATAAACTTTGTTTTTCATGTATGTAAGTTAATAGGTGTATAAAATTACAAAAACAAAGTGATTGGGGGTAATAGAACCTTACTTTAGTTAAGGTGTGTCTGAGATTTCGATCATAGTCTAGGTGATATTTGTGTCTTATCGCATTAATAAATTGTCTATGAAAAATTGTTAGACTTTTTTTTTGTCTTTAATTAGTTGTTCTTTTCAAAGTACAGTAGTGAAATATAAGACATAATTCTTAGTTGTTGCATAAGTTAGTATTTTAAAGATACATGTATCTAGAGGTATTTAAATAGATAAAAATTTAGTAATATTCATAATATTACAAACTAGCTTGTATCAACTTGGATTGGACTTTTTCTTGTTTAGTTAGTACAAAAACTCAATTATTTATTTTTCGTAAAGTAAAGAAAATAATTTATAAGTTGTTAATATTATCTCCTCCTAAAATTTAAATAAACATGATCATAGTCTTTTTCAATAAAAACATATTCATTTTTAAAAGAGGAATATTGAAAACATCCTTAAATTCGACGCAAATTGTTAGTTTTATCCACAAATATTGACGGTCTTAATAACACATCTTACTTAACTAAGTGGACTTAAATATACTTTCAATCTTGCTACATGAGTGAAATATATATACCCCTAAATTTTCGTCAAGTTTGATTGTTTATGAGCACTTTCAACGCTTCTCTCGGTCTTTTATTAAGAGTTTCATGCTCTTACTATAGTTTGAGTCCACTTGTTATGGCATGTAGTAAATCAGGGGTGTATCAAAGTTACTAGCCAAATACTTGGGTATTATTTAGAATGTCAATAATTGAGAGACAAAATTAATAATTTGCATCATGTTCAGGGTTGTTTTCAATATTGTCTCTTCAAAATATATGTATCCTCGGATTGGATTCTTTGGTAATTAGTTAATTTATAAGCTTGCGTATTTATTTATTTTGGGATACGACACAAATACCTCCTAGACTATGTGTGAAATTCCAGAGACACACCAAAACTTAATTAGGGTATTAATGCCCCTCCCCCCCCCCCCCCCCCCCAAAAAAAAAAAAACTAAGTTAAAATGAAATAAAAACATCATAAATGCCAGTTTGGCAAAGCGAGTGTGCACACTCTTTTGAAAGCAAGTGATGAGTAGACAAATTGGATACATGTGATGTTTTAATTGAATACTTTATAATAAGTTAGTATACATATTTATTGATATTCGTTAGAGATTCACTTATTTTAAGTACAAGACATTTTGAATTAAAGTTGAAATCAAATCAAAACAAAAGACTAAGAAAATAATAAGAGTAAATAAAATCAATAGAAAAATAAAAGAGAACAAAACAATGAATGAAGGTATGAAAAAAAAGTTTGGATGCAAGGTAAAAAAAGAGTACTTACTTAATTTAAATTCAAAATATAGAAAATAAGAATATTTTTTAAAATAAATAAAATTTTGTTTAAAAAAATAATATCTACACACGTGGTAGACAAGTGTGTACTAAGGCAACAAACTTAGGTGATTGAACATGTCACTATAATGACCTGATTCCGTCGTTATGAAAAAGTCAATTAAGAAAGAATTGCGGCAAGAAAACTTTTTGGTACTAACTGGAATTTTCCAACTTAATTCAAATTTGAATGAAATTGGAGGCATCAAGATGTAGGGTAATCTAGTAATGAATGATAGATCTAATTATAAATTTTATTACATGAGTAGATATCTAAGACGATAAGAAACTCGCACCACTTTAAGGAATTGAATTCGGGCAAGTAGAACTCCCGAAAATGATCTTTTTGTGAATGAGTATATTATGTCTCCATTGAGGCTAGTAGAGCAGTATTCTGGACGTTGGAGCGGGATGGGTCCGCTATAGTGGGATAAACGCGACTTAAAGTCTCTAATAAACCCTTAATCTGTATATTTTCTATTTTGGGCTTTTAGTGTTAATGAGATGACCCCAGATGAGTTCTTAACAGTTTTTCACCATTCTTGAGGTTAAAGGTAAGTTTTAACACCCCAAATTTATTTTTTGATCCATAGAACCTATATTCTTGGGTTATTATCGATTGGAAAGGGTTTTGATTTAAGAATTATGGTAGGAAAAACCCTAATTTAGGTATTAGGATATTGGGTTGGTCTAGGGTTATTGTGTTTATTCTTATCCAAATAACTAGACCTTTAATTGTTGATTCTTGCGTATATTAATTGTTGTAGATATAAAACAAGCGGAAATAATCCGGAAAGGAAAATTTCAAGTGTCTTAGAGATTCAAGCTTGGATTTGAGGTAGGTGATGATTATGATTTCATGTTGGTGTTATATATGTTTGTAATCGTATTTGAGAATATTTAATATTGAATGTCATTGTATGTAATGAATCATCTCTTGTTGTATGATCTTGATGATATACTTGTGATTGTGATTGTAATGCGTGATTAGGGCTCAGATTGTCACGTTTTAGCAAGCTAACTTGGATCCGGTTGCCATGTTTTGACATAACTATTGGATCGGGTTTCCACATTTTGACACAACTATTGAATCCGGTTTCCATGTTTCAATATAATTATGGAATCGGTTGCCATATTCCGACATAATTATGGGATCAGATTTGCACATTTTAGCAAGCTAACAGTTTGGGTTGGGTTCCATGAGAGGACCATTGACTTGATTTCCATGAAAGGACCATTCAATTGTGATGTGTATATACATGTGATGATTACATTCATATCTGATGATGATTGATATTGAAAGAATATTTGTAGCTCTAAAATGATTTAATTGTATATTATTGAGAATTGTGAAATTGTTCGTTGATGTGAATGATGATGATATATTATATGTTTAGTATATGTCTATTTTATAATTATGTGGTTGATTTTCTGTGTTTCACTTAGTTGAGATAGTCGTGTAATCCTACCAATACACTATGGTCCTGTACTGATACTACAATTGCTTTTATTTTGGTTGAGTACAGGGCATCATCCGACGGCTATTGACAGACCTCGTTTAGAACATCAATGAACGTCTTGAATTCAAGGGTGAACTAGTTCTTTTGGGATGCCTTGAGGTCACACCTCGAGCCTACACCCTGGACATGACCGACACCCAATGCGCATTGCTAGTCTTGAGCGAACCCTTGGTCTGGCTACTTAACTCAACAGAAAACTTAACTAAAATAAAACACTCTCATGATATAACTTCAAGAATAACTTAGCGAAAGTGGCACTTAAGTATCATAACCAAATAATTTGAAATACAGAAATAAGAGACTCAAACTGACTATCTGGCTGTCTATGAAGCCTCTACAATACTAAGATAGATGTTGGGACTGACCCCACAACATCCTATAAATAAAATACTAGAAAGCGAATAAAAGTGTATTCTATAATCGAAACCATCACTATGAGCCTAAGTGATGGTACAACCTGACCTAACGTTGCAAGAGGACCGTCCTTTACGTTTCCGTGAGTAAAGAACCTAAACTACTAAGTGGATCACTAGTCTATGCGAAAAAACACTTATGAATCATCTAAAAATTATGACCATCTTATGTCCATATTGACTACATGGTTTATGGGGGCTTGAGTTAATATGAAGTGGTGTCCCCATGTCGGTGCTCAATACTAGTCCCAAAATACTTAGCTCATGTGATTTAAAAATAACTTTCTCTCTTGTTTGAGTTAATTCTCTCAAACTTAGCTTTTAAAAAGCTCTCTTGGTAATCATGGTTTCCTCTTTATGAAAACTAGCCAGAGGCTCTGTCGAAACTCTAGCTTCCGTTCTTGCTCAAAATGTGAAAACATTTGTAACTCTTAGGAAATAATTAGTTCTCTTATAACTTTTGAGAAACGAACTCAACTCTTTACTATTTTCTTAACTTGTAACTTAACTCTTAGGGAATAGTTAGTTTCCTTATAACTTTTGAGAATTTTACTCAACTCCTTACTCTTTGCTCAACTTTTAGCTTGAGCCTTAAAACAAATTTAAAATGTTTTTAACACTCTTACAAACTTTTAAATTTTACTTTGGCTTGCTTCTTAACTTTTAGACATTACTCTTAACTTCCTTGACTTTGATCTTAACTTTCTTTTAATTGAATTAACGATTCAAGGTTCATGATCTTATGTTTATGGATAATTCCATTATGTTTAGATACACCTTAAAGTGTTGGAATCAACTAAGAAATATGGGTACATCACCTTAGAACTAGTACGAAAAGATGGGGAAAGAACGGGGTCTCTAGGCGTCCTTGGCGCTCTGACAAGCGTGGAGCGTCAAAGCCTGATGAACAGAAGTTGTCCTAAGGGTCTTTGGATGGCGTGGCGCGCTAGGGCCTATTTGACAGAGTCTGTCCTGTGGGGCTCTAGCAGGCGCGGCGCCCCAGGGCCTATCAGACGAGAATTTTGACTTTTCTTCTGTATTTTTAAACTCTAAACCTTCTAAAATTCTGTGGATATCACCCAATCACTTAGAATCACTAATAACCTCAATACCCAATAGATTAGAATTCAAAACAACCCAGAAACACGAATAAAAAAAATAAAAGGTATATTACAACTCAGCCAACAAGAATCTAACCATTGTTCTTCATTAAATCTACTCAAAATTTGCGTAATCAAACAAATTGGTGTAGGGTGAACTAATCCAACACAAAAGATGTCACACACTTTTATAGGGATCACCTCCGATGAATTCCACTCGCAAAACCTTGGCATTCTTGATCTTTCTCCCTTCTCCTTATTCTCTTATCTTTTATCTCAAGCCCCAAGCGTGAATAACTTTTCTAAAACTGATTAAAGGCTTATATTTACCTTCAATAAAACTTTAAAACGAATTAGGAAATAGTTGGGTGGAAAGACTACTTTTCCCTTGGTAAAATCCAGAATTGGACTTTCTTCACTTCAACAACCCAACTTCCGAAAGGCATATCTCCCTTATAAGATATTGAAATCATGCAAACTTTGCACCACTGAAAGAATTTTTCCAAGGGTTTTCCAACCATATCGAGAACTTACTCTAACTCATCATGATCTAGAAGTTATGGCCATTTGAAAATGACAAAAACTCACTTCTTAAACTTAATAAAGTTTCCAAATTTTTCCTATTCTTTCCTAAAATAATATTTTTTTGTTTCTTAGATTATTATTGGATATTACGAGTTATGAGATATTACAATATCTCCCCCTTGGTAACATTCATCCTCGAGTGAGATTTCTTTCACTACGCTAAAAATGGTAACATCAAGCTTAACACTCAACAATCTAAAATCAAGTTACAATCATGCTGGCTCATCGTTTATAAAGTACTAAGAAAAGAAATAGTATTTTAATCTGCATTATCTAAGGATTCAAAGAGATGTGGATATCTCTTATTCATATCCTCTTCAACTTCGCGTGTTGCTTCCTCAATGAATTGGTTTATCCAAAAGACCTTGACAAACGCTACCTCCTTTGTTCTCAACTTGTGAACTTGGCGATCTAAAATCTAAACCGGAATCTCCTCATAGGATAACTATCCTTAATCCCAATATTTTTTTGTTGGTACAATCAATAAAGGATCACCCATGCACTTCTTCAAAATAGAAATGTGAAATACTAGATGAACTGTGGTTAACTCTTAGGTAACTCCAACTCATAAGCAGAACTGCCAATTATCTTGGGAATCCTATAAGGTCTAATATACCGAGGACTAAGTTTCTCCTTCTTACCAAACCTCACAACATCCTTCACGGGTGAAAATTTTAGATACACCAAGTCGTCCACTTAAAACTCCACCTTCTCTTCACATTTGTGTAGAACATCTCACGACTCTATGCCGTCTTCAATCACTCTTGAATCGTCTTCACCTTCTCCATGACTTGTGATACGCTCAAATTTACTTCTCGAAATGAAGTAAGAGCAGTCGTATCAATAAAGAACACAACTAGTGAGGTTGGGATTGTTCCCACGAGAAAAATGGTTCAGACATAACTTTATTCTTTTATTACTTCTATTTAGTCAATTAATTTCCAAAAATAAATAACAAAACGGGGGTTTTAAATAATGAAAGCAATTAGCTAAATTAAAGTAAACAAGTGACAGGTTCAAGTATTGGAGTTTTAATCAAGTAATGAGAGTAACTAGGGCGTAAGTGTTCCCCACGGGCTACTAACTCAGTAATTCTAGCTATAAGAATCCTTTCCTAGTATTTTGCATGCAAAGTGATAAGTTAGGTAAATATAAATCCTTGGTCCGGCATCTAGCGATTTTCACTCCGCACCGTGGTCCTGCTACGTGTGTTGCTTTACTAAACCATATATTTACCTCATATTAAGCATCATATTCGATATTTGACTAAGTTGTTACTTTATACCAACCCGACACTAGCCTATTAGATAGTATACACTAAATCTATGTTGATAATTCTTTTTCTATTATCTACCTCCTTTGTCCAGAAAGTAGCAATAAGGCGAGTTCTAACGTTGGTCATCCGTTAAAAAGACTTCTAAGCGAAAGAATTAGCAATACATGCAAGACACTATTCTAGAATTGTTATTTTAGCTAGATTTTACCTTGTTATTTACCTATGGTTCCCACAACCCTAGTTATGGAGTTTAGTTACCTATGCTAATAATCACACAATTCATATTGATAACATAAGAATTCATGCACTTATTTTTATGAGAATGAAGAAAATCCAGAAATTCACTTGAATAATTCACAAAAACACCAACAATTGATTCCAGAAAAGTATGATCAAATACCAAAATCAAGAGTTCAATACTTAAATAAGAGAACTAAAAAATAACCAAAAGTCTAACCCCAAAAACGAGGTTTTTCAAATTATTTTCTGTTACTTTTTTCATTAACTCTCTGTTACCCTCGACGAACATATATGATGGACCGTTGCAAGCACGATGGTCCATCAAGGGGTTCCATTCCACAACACTTAGAAACTCTTGAAATTGGGTAGTGGAACTACTCTTTGACAACCACGACGAATATGCTGGACGGACCGTCGTGGCTATGACGGTCCGTCATGAGCTTCCGTAGTCCCACACTTGATCACACTTCCCTAAATTTCTTCAGCAGCCATTTTTATCTCACTATGGTTCCACCTACGGACCGTTGTGGGCTCCGTAGGTGGTCACTTCTACAATTTCTGCTCAAATCCTTCACGTTCTTCTTTGGACAGATTTCCTGCAAATAGAGAGAAACCTACATCAAAAATCAATACCAAAAGGCTTTATACACATAGTAAACTTAAGGAAAAGGCATTGAAAGTACCGTGAAACCACGATACATCAACACCCTCAACTTAAATTCGTCGTTTGTCCTCAAGCGACACATTATGACTCACTACAAAATCTTTGTACAAGAGAGTCCGTGTTTTAGCTTTCGCAATCATTTAGCTATCAATCCTGATTATTCTCATTATGTTCATGCATACTATCACTATTAGGATTGAATTATATGGATCATACTATGATACCGACTCACCATAAACTGACACCTATCTTCTTTGATCTCTCACCTAGGTGCTAAGTTTTCCGGTATTGCAACTAGTGTCGTAACTTCAAAATAACATCCTCATTTTTTACATAATGATTTCACTTTGAGTATAAAGATTACTTTTTAATACTCGCTCTCAGAACAGCTTCACAACTCATTTATACATATTGTCATAGAATTACCCTTATTTTCACTACTTTAAGTTCGTTGTAACAACTCTTAGGATCACGGTTGGATTGTCTTAGCTTGTAACATAGGCTCAGGATCAGGTGGGGTATATTTAATTATATTTTAGTGAATTTTTTCCCTCATTGACATATCGGTTAAGCGTCCTACCTTTTTATCATTTTATTCCGTCCTTTTTCTTATATTCTTCCACCTTTCTATTTTACCTTCTTTCTTATTTTGTGTAAGTGACTCTTTTCTTTTCTTACTTGTATTTTCACATACAAAAATATTTATATTTTTTTTATTTCACTTTTCTTTCAACTTTTCTTGAGTCACTTTTCTTTTGTTCTTTCTCTCTCTTTGTTCTTTCAACCCCACTTTCCGGAGAATTCCTCATAATAGCCACCCTCAACTGATGGCTTTACCATTAGTCAAAGTACACAATACCCAAAGTTACGTTAGGTCAACGACAAGATGGTTTTCTGCATTATCCACCCTCACATGTCCAAAGAAGGACCAGGGCCCACACATTGTTCCCGTAAAAGATTAGTTAGGGTGAAAAAGAAAGGTATATTTTAAGATCAAATCATTTGGATCAAAAAGGGATAAATTTCATTCGGTTTTCTGTTATTTAGGCTAAAGATTGGATATATTGAACAAGGGCCTATGATCCTTTCCTAAGTCTATTACGGCTTACTTTTAGAAGGACTAACCAGACAAGTTCTAGCTCAGTACAAATAGTGGACTATTCAAATTTTCCTCACACTCGCTTGACATCTCATTACTCTACCAGATTATCAGACACCTAGTTCGAGTATTAGATTAGGGTCATGCAGTGGTGTATCTCTATGTCATTGATTAGAGCCACACATTTATCAGTTACTATGTCTAGTCATGCATCATTTTCATTACATCAGGATATCATTTCTGTTTTAGCCATCATGCTTCAGAGTTATACTATGTACACAAGATAGAGACATGTTGGTTCAACGATAAAAATAATCAGTCTCTTGGGGAAAAAGAACACAAGCAAGAAAACCCCAAAGCATGGGATTGCGCAAGAGCTGGAAGTGTTGCAAAACAAATTGATTGAGCAAATGAGAAAGGATGGAGAGATGAACTTCACAAGTATCTGCAGGAAAGAAAACTCCTACAGGATGCTTCATACCTGTCATTTAAGCTGCATAATATTCCTGCAGTGATTCCAGAGGAAGTAGAGCTTGAATCTCTTGATAGGAATGATGAGATAACCCCTGTGAAACAGAATATTCCTGGAGCGACTGCCGAGAAAGATGAGAGGGATGGCAATTAGATGGCGTCAATGTGCAGATGAGACAACTCCTACTGTAGTTATCAAAATGTGAATTGAAAGATGGAGCATCTGTCTCAGGTAGTTAGTATATGTAATGTAGCTTTTTGCAACTCCCTTGGTCAAATTGGCATTGTCAAGCCTTTCCTGGAAGAACTTTAGTAGGAAAAATGCTTCTTATCAGTTGCAGGTAGGTCTTACCAGTTAAAGACTCTTTTTTTCGAACCGCTCTAGTTGTTATAAGAAAAACCAGGTGTAGTCATTTTGCTCTTGCCCTATATCATGATTCATGAGAATGAATCAAGGTTTATATGGTGTGTTCTGTTCAACTTAATGCAGCTTATCCCAGGAAAAAAAAAGTTGGGCTACTGAGACTTCACCCTAGCACTCACTCTCCATTTACCCCACCCCCAACAAAAAGATATGCAACTGCTGGAGTAGAAGTCTCCTCAGACCCGAAGACTTCTTCTTAACCCGATACTTCCTCAGAACCGGAAGCATCGCTAGAGGGTGTGGCAGACCCAGAAGGCGTGCCGATCAGTATGTGCTCCTCTTCAGACTGGGAGGCAGTGACTACGCCAGGCGCCACCTTCGTGGGGGTGGCTCTGTTGGTATGTGCAGCCCGTGCAGGAGTGACAGTGCTTAGGGGCACGTATTCGGGGTCACACTCATCATTAGAGCTAATGATCAGTCGGGCAGATGGGTGACGGAGTTTGAGCGCCCTCGTGCGCACACGCGTTCTAGCTTTGATGCCTTTAGTGTTAGTACTTGAAAAGAACAACAATTAGTAACAGTAGAAACAAACAAGACATGCAAAGAAGAAAACAAAAACGTAAACCAAAACTGAAATGGTATTGTTGTAGTTTCTGTGCTGGACGACGGACCAGTTGATGGTCCGTCGTGAGCATGACGGTCCATCATGAAATACTTAAGAAAATTAGGTCTGTTGTAGGACACTTCGAAAAGATTTTGAGACCCTTAGGAATAGGGTCTCTTACTACTATGATAGTTTTGCAGGATGGACAATCGAGAGCACGACGGTCCGTCGTTAGACACTTAGAAAAGATTTTGAGATCCTTAGAAATAGGTTCTCTAACAACCATGATGGTTGTGCAGGTCGTACCATCGAGGGCACGACGGTCTGTCTTAGAGGTCCGTCATTGGACACTTGGAGAAAATTTTGAGACTCTTAAGAATAGGGTCTCTAACAACCATGACGGTTACACAGGATGGACCGTCGAGGGCACGACTGTCCATCGAAGAGGTCATCGATGGACACTTAGAGAAATAAGTGGGAATTGGTGGGATGGATCCCACGACGATCCGTCGAGGGCACGAAGTTCCATTACCCAGCATACTAGCAATCCTAAGGTAATAATTTCTCGAGTTTTAGCATGCCAATTTGGAGGACTATCAACCTAAGTAAGAAACAATTATCAGAAACATACACCCCCATTTAATTTAGTTAAAACAACACCCCCATTCTGTTTACTATGTTAAGGGTCTTAAGGCATATAGGATTAATAGGGTGAGTTCGTAGCATGCAATAGGGGTCAAATATCGAAGATTCAACATTCAGAATCGAGCATGTAGCATGGGAAAACAAGCAAGAAATGTAGATGATTTGGATATAAAAACCATATACCTGATATTTGGAGAAGATGAAAAAAATGAAGGCACACAACTCTGGTGATCAGCAGAAGAACAGTTGACTCCGATTGGCAGATTACTTGAAGAAGTAGGAAGATTACAAGAGGGAATATTAGGGAAATTCGGGAAGGGATGGGGAATTTGATGTTTTGGGGAGAGGAAGAGAGTGTTAGGGAGTTGAAGAGGAAGTAAATGGGGGAAGTGAGGGAAATAAACGGTTAGAATGAAGAGGTGGGAAGTTAAAAGGTTTAAAGACTTTTAATATTCGCCGGTCGGGTTAGGTCGGGTTTACGGGTATTGATGTGATGAGTCCCCGTCGACGGTCCATCACAGGTATGACGGTCTTTCATGGGGTTCGTCATGGGTGTCTTAATTTAGAAAAAATGGAAAAACTTACTTGGGCACGATGGATGTTTGCGACGGTCCATCGCAGGCGTGACGGTCCGTCGATGGGTCCGTCAATGAGTTATGAAGACCAATTTTCTGGTGATGTGCTACCTGCAAATTTAACACCCATGAAGCTATTATTTTTGTATTTTCTGGACATTTTTTTATGCGGACCCTAAACTACGCTCTAGACAACACTTCTAACAAAAAAAAGCAACGAAAATGCAACTATTACTAGAAAGTCATAAAAAAAAAACTATAGTTGGCTTAGAGAATTCATATTGGGTTGCCTCCCAACCAGCATTATGTTAAATGTCATGGCACGACGGAGGACACTTGATTACTCAGACTTCATCAAGATGGTATGGCTCGATCACATCATTCGTCGTTTCAGCATACCCCAGATAGATTTTGATTCGTTGTTTGTTCACCTTAAACTACACACCTTACTTTTTTCCAACTCAACCACTCTGTGAGGGAATAGTTGGGTGATCAAGTAAGGTCCAATCCATTTGGACTTGAGTTTGCCCGGAAACAAGCGCAACCTAGAATTGAATAAAAGCACCAAATCCCCAACCATAAAATCGCGTTTCTCAATCTTTTGGTCATGGTACTTCTTCATCGTTTCTTTGTAGAGGGATGAACTTTCATAAGCTCATCGGCGAAATTCATCGAGCTCATTCAAACCATTTAATCTTTGTTCTGCAACCTCATTCCAATCCATTTTCAACTTCTTCATTGCCCACATGGCTTTATGCTCTAATTCGACCGGTAAGTGACAAGCCTTCATATATACAAGTTGGTATGGGGACATACCTATGGGAATCTTGTATGCTGTACAGTAGGCCCAAAGAGCATCATCAAGTCTCCTTTACCAATCCGTTCTACTAGCGTTCATCGTTCTTGACAAAATTTGCTTAATCTTCCTATTTGACCCCTCAACTTGCCTACTAGTTTGAGGATGGTAAGGAGTGGCCACATTATGGCGAACCCCATATTTCTCCAATAGTCCCTTAAATAATTTATTGCAAAAGTGGGATCCCCTACACTAATAATAGCCCTTGGGGTGCCAAATAGAGAAAATATATTCTTTTTGATGAACACGGTGACACTCTTCCCTTAATTATTTGCGAGTGCGATAGCTTCTACCCATTTAGACACATACTCAACCGCTACTAGAATGTACTTCATCCCATGAGAACTCACAAAAGGGCTCATAAAGTCAATACCCCACACATAAAATAACTCAATCACAAGAATGGAATTTAAAGGGAACTCTTGCTTTATTGAAATGTCATTATCTCTTTGGCATCTATCACATGCCTTGGCGAACTCATGAGCATCTTGATGAATAGTTGTCTAAGAGTAGGCACATTGTAAGATCTTGTGAGCAATCCGGATACCACTATGATGTCCACCTATGGGTGAAGATTGGCATGCCTCCAAAATACTCAATTTCCCAACTTCTTGCACACAACGCCGAATAAGCCCATCGGAACAACTCCTATACAAGTATGGATCATCCCAAAAGAACTTTTTCACATCATACATGAACTTTTTACTTTGATTAAAGGAAAAGTCCGGTGGGATGATATAGCTAGCCAGACAATTCGTAAAATCTGTAAACTATGGAATCAAGTCTTGAGATGCGGCCAATACATGCTCATCGGGAAAAGTATCATCAATTTTAGTTTTATCCCCCAACTCTCTCATTGCCTCATCTTCTAAATGGTATAAGTGATCAGCAACTTGATTTTCAGTCCCTTTTCTATCAATCACCTCAAAGTCAAATTCTTTCAATAGTAATACCCGACAAATCAACCTCGGTTTTGCATCCTTCTTTGCCATCAAATATCTCAAAGCATAATGATCAGTATGCACTATAACCCTAGTTCCAAGCATATAGGAGCAAAATTTCTCAAAAGCAAGGACTACTGCAAGGAGCTCTTGCTCAGTCACGGTGTAGTTCTTTTGGGCTTTATTTAGGGCTTTACTAGCATAGTAAATGGGGCAAAGGATTTTTTCCCTTCTTTTCCCCAATACCACACCAAGAGCAACCCCACTAGCATCACACGTTACCTTAAATGGCTTGCTCCAATCCGGTGAAATAATGATAGGTGCAGACATCAACTTTTCTTTCAACTCACCAAATGCCTTAAGACGGGATTCATCAAAATAAAATTTACACTCTTTCTCAAGAAACTTGCACAAAGAATGTGAAATTTTTGAGAAATCCTTGATGAACCTCCGGAAAAAACCTGCATGGACAAGAAAGCTTCTCACACCTTTGACAAACATAGGTGGGGGAAGTCTCTCTATTATCTCAACTTTAGCTCGATCAACCTCTATGCTCTTCTCTAAAATGCGATGACCCAATACAATACCCTCCCTTACCATGAAGTTACATTTTCAAAATTTAGTACTAGATTACAGTATTTACACCTCTTAAGAACCTCAGACAAATGACTCAAAGACCGCTCGAAGGAGTTACCAACCACAAAAAAATCATCCATAAACACCTCAACTGTGTCCTCCATCATATCGGAGAATATCGACATCATACGTCTCTGAAATGTGGCGGGTGCACTGCACAACCCAAACAGCATTCTATTGAACGCAAAGGTCCCATATGGACAAGTAAAGGTGGTTTTCTCTTGATCCTTTTTCCGGCAAGTCTATCAAACATCTGATCCATAAAGGGCATAGGAAAATGGTCTTTTTTTGTCCATGCATTTAATTTCCGGTAATCCATACACACCCTCCAACTAGTCACCGATCTCATTGGAACAAGCTCATTTTTTTCATTAAGGACCATAGTCATTTCTTCTTTCTTAGGTACACACTGAACAGTGCATACCCAACTACTATCAGTGATTGGATATATCACTATGGCATCCAACCACTTAATAACTTCCTTCTTCACTATCTCTTGCATAGGTGGATTTAGACGTCTCTGATGCTCAATACTTGGCTTATGATCGGGCATGAGTTGGATCTTATGAGAACAAATACCGAGAGAGATCCCAATAATATCCACAATAGTCCACCCAATAGCTCTTTTGAACCTTTTTAACACTTTCACCAAACTCTCAACTTAAGGCACATTCAAATCTGATGCAATAATAACCGGAAAAGTGTCATCTTTTCCCAAGAATACATACTTCAGATGAGGTGGTAGAGGCTTAAGTTCTAATTGTGCAGCCTCCTCAATTGACGATTTCGCGAGTTTAGATTCGCGATCTTGCATATCTAACTCAAATTTATTTGTTTTAAAACGAACATTACCTCGATCAAGTGTCGTGACCAATGACCCATACTCTTTAATGCCATCACTATCAAAATTCACGATCACTACCAGTGCTTCTACACCCAGACGCTCTTCAATTTGTACCTCAGATGACTCTTCAACTCTGTAGAATATAGCAGATACCGATTGGATCTCACCACTCTGCCTCATAGACCTATAAATGTTGCAGGTCACATCTTCATTGTTCAACCGGAATTTAATCTTCCCCTTTTTCATATCAACCAAGGCTCTACCCGTATCAAGGAATGGCCTCCCAAGAATAATAGGCACCTCAAAATCGGCCTCACAATCAAGAATCACAAAACTGGATGGAAACATGAACGACTACACTTTAACTAGCACATTGTTGAGTATACCAATGGGACTTTTTACTGTTTTATCGTCCATCAGTAGTCGCATCGCAGTGGGCTTTGGGTTACCCAAACCCAACTTCTTGTAAATCGAGATGGGCATGAGATTTTTACTTTCCCTAAGATCACATAGTGCTTTCAATAAATGTAATAACACGATTGTAAAAGGAATAGTGAAAGCACCCGAATCTTCTTTCTTTTGCACTAGAGATCTTGTAGAAATGGTACTACAGTGCTGCATTCTATCATCATCTTCAAAAGTGACCGATATTTTCTTTGTAACGAAGTCTTTCATGAACTTGGAATAACCAGACATTTGTTCAAGAGCTTCTACTAAAGGGAAATTGATAGAAAGTTGTTTCAACATCGTTGTAAAACATCGTTATTTACCATTCGCAGTCTTTTTTACTAACCTTTGTGGGAAAGGAGGTGTAGCGGTCTAGGCATGGGGGTCAGCTTTTGGGGAACCTCAACATCGTTTACCGTTTTATCTTCTAACTCACAACTAACCTCCACACTGTATCATCATCTCTTATCACCTTTTCTACACCAGACGACTTAGGTGGATCAATGGTTTTCTTACCACCTCGAGCAGTGATTTCTATACAATGCTCATTATATTTTGGATCTTGGATAGTGTGTCTAGGAAGAGTGACCGGTTGCCGTGTGTTAACAAATGCATACAATTGGGCCATTTTCAACTCAAGATGCTTAATCGAGATAGCATGTGTATCAACTTTCTGCCCTAAACCTGCTAAGTTAATCCTTAACTCTTTAGTGTGCTCATCACTAGCATCGAACCTCCTCATCATTTTCTGCATCATATCTTCAACTCGCGCCATACTACCTCCACCATCCCTAAGAGAACCTTCATGATTTTGAGGTTGAACATAGAGTCCACTCCTATCATTTTTGTTATCATAGTTACCCCTGTTGAAGTTGTGGTCACCGTTGTAATTCCTATCTCAGACATAATGACCCTCACGGTTATAATTACCATAGTTTTGACCTTGGTTTCCTTGACCTTCGCGCTAATTCTCCTAATTGGAGCCTTGGGCGTTCGGTCGGAAACCCCCCGTTTGATCATTCATTGCATAGGAGTCCTCCTCATAGTAATATTCATCATTTTGTGGTGGTGGTTTAGATAAGTAGTTCACCGCATTTACCTTTTCCACACCCCCAGCAACATGTTTCAACACCAACCCAAGCTCAGTTCTCATTTGAGTCATCTCTTCACGAAGATCATCTGCGACTGAATTGTGTGCGGATTGGACTGCGAAGGTGTTTCTCCCAGTACCTGACAACCTAGTACTCCACGGTTTATTATTTTGGGAGATTTTCTCTAACTATTCAGGAATCTCGGCATAAGGACACTCCCCATAAGAACCACCCTCTATTGTAGCCAACGCCGCTTTGTTATTATCATCTTGTCCCCGATAGAAATACTTTTTCAGAGACTCATCTTCTATGCGGTGATTTGGAACACTTTGCAAAAATGAAGTGAACATATCCCAAGAACTACTAACTGACTCTCCCGGTAGTGCCACAAAGTTGTTCACCGTCTTTGTGGTTTAGTTTCTTAAACACCGGGTAGAAGCGTGCTAAGAAAACATCCCTCGGTTGATTCCAAGTGAAGATTGAGTTATAGGGAAGCTCAGTAAACCACATAGCAGCATCTCCCGTCAGTAACAGAGGAAAAACTCTTTGCCTGATTATATCCATATTCAAATCGGACCTCCCTATACAACTTTTGCACACTGACCTTAGCCTAGCGATATGGGCATGTGGATCCTCAGAAAGTAGCACTGAAAACAAACCTCTGGTAGTGAGCATTTGCATCAGACTACTAGTTACCACAAAAGTGTGGTTGTGTGGTAGAGGGGGCAAGACGAGTGGCCCATCAGAGTCTCCGATATTTTCATATCCCCTATAGTACTCTTGAGGGCGTGGAGTGGGAGGTTGTCTCCGTATATCACGTTTCACACGAATATCAGGTATTAAAGGGTCACGAGTGTTGACCAATAGTGGCATTTGTGGGTTGACCATATCACTTTGGATGCCTAATTTTTTATTCCTTTTTTTATAGTACACTCTAGTTCGGGGTTAGGTTCATTTACGGGTATTCCTGTACTCCGTGTGTTTGGCATGTAAGGAAGTTAGACCTGCAGGAGACAAAAACAAAAAGAAAAAGTAAAATTAGGAAAATGTTGATTACACTTCGGCAATAATCTTAAAGTTAATTTAAAAGCAACTTTCCCTGGCAGCGGCGCCAAAATTTGATACGCTCAAATTTAGTTCTTTAAATGAAGTAAAAGCGATCGTATTAAGTAAAGAACACAACTAGTGAGGTTGGGATCGTTCCCACGAGGAAAATGATTCAGACTTAACTTTATTCTATTAATATTTATTTAGTCAATTATTTTTTGAAAAACAAATAACAAAAAGGGGGTTTTGATTAATGAAAGAAATTAACTAAATTAAAGTAAATAAGTGACAGTTTCAAGTATTGGAGTTTTAATCAAGTAATGAGAGTAACTAGGGCGTAAGTGTTCCCCACAAGCTCCTAACTCAATAATTCTAGCTATAACAATCCTTTCTTAGTATCTTGCATGTAAAGTGATAAGTTAGGTATCTCTAAATCCTTGGTCCGACATCTAGAGAATTTCACTTCGCAAGTTGGACCAACTACATGTGTTGCTTTACTAAACCTTATATTTACCTGTTACTAAGCATCATATTCGATATTTGACTAAGTTGTTACTTTATACCAACTGACACTAGCCTATTAGATAGTATACACTAAATCTATGTTGATAATTCTTTTCCTATTATCTACCTCCTTGGTCCGGAAAGTAGCAATAAGGTGAGTTCTAACGTTGGTCATCCGTTAAAAATACTTCTAAGTGAAAGAATTAGCAATACATGCAAGACACTATTCTAGAATTGTTATTTTAGCTAGAATTTACCTTGTTATTACCCATGGTTCCCACAACCCTAGTTATGGAGTTTAGTTACCTATGCTAATAATCACACAATTCATATTGATAATATAAGAATTTATGCACTTACTTTTTTAGAATGAAGAAAATCCAGAAATTCACTTGAATAATTCACAAAAACACTAATAATTGATTCCAGAAAAGTATGATCAAATACCAAAATCAAGAGTTCAATACTTAAACAAGAGAAAAAAAATAACCAAAAGTCTAACCCCAAAAAGGAGGGTTTTTGAACTATTTATAACAAAAAAATAAAACCTAATAAAAGAAGGACTCTATTTAAGGCAAATCCGTCCAAAACGCGTCTGAATCGACGATCCCTTCGATGGACCGTTATGGACACGATGGACCATCGTGGGCTCCGTCGTTCCATTCCTGGCATAATTTTCTGCTGCTTTCTTCATCAAATCTTTGTTACCCTCGACGGACATATATGACGGACCATTGCAACCACGACAGTTCGTCGAGGGGTTCCGTTTAGAAACTTTTTCAAAATTGGGTATTGGAACTACTATCTGTGAACCACGACGAATATGAAGGACGGACGTCATGTCTATGACTGTCCGTCATGATCTTCCGTAGTCCCACTTGGTCAGACTTCCCCAACTTCCTTCAGCAACCATTTTTATCCCACTACGGTGCCACCTACGGACCGTCACAGTCACGATGGACCGTCGTGGGCTCCGTAGGTGGTCACTTCAGCAATTTCAGCTCAAATCCTCCACGTTCTCCTTTTTGACAGATTTCCTGCAAATAAAGAGAACCTACATTAAAATCAATACAAAAAGGCTTTAGACACACACTAAACATAAGGAAAAGGCATTGAAATTACCGTGAAACCATGGTACATCAGCTTGGTGGACTAGATCTTGTCCTCTAAACCATACTTCACCAACTTCAAACCACCCAATAGGAAATCTGCATCTTGTCCCATAAAGAGCTTCATATGGAGCCATTTGGATGCTCAAATGGTAGTTGTTATTGTAGGCGAACTCAATGAGAGGTAGGTGATCATCCCTATTCCTCATGAAATTGATCACACAAGCTCTCAACATGTCTTCTAAGGTATGTATAGTACGCTGTGCTTGTCCATAAATCTGAGGATGAAAAGTAATGCTTAAGTTCACCTTCAAACCCAAACCTTTATGGAAAGATTTCCAGAATTGTGTAGTAAATTATGCACCTCTATCTGAAATGATGGAGACGGAACTCCATGAAGTCTTATCACTTCTTGAATGTACAACTTAGTATGATCCTTCACTGAATGAGTGGTCTTTACCGGCAAGAAGTGGGCTGATTTTATCATTCCATCAACAATTACCCAAATAGAATTACGCTGCCTGTGACACCTTGGCAAGCCTGTGATGAAGTCTATATTAATCATCTCCTACTTACTTTCCGTATGTTTTATATTTGGAGCCGAATCTCCAATCCTTTGGTGTTCTAACTTCACTTATTGCATTTAAGCACTTGGCAAAAAACTCAGCAATGCCTTTTTTCATGCCTTCCCGCAAATATACCTCTCTCAAGTCGCGGTACATCTTTGTGGAACCCGGATGAATGGAATATCTGGAGCTATGAGCCTTCTTTATTATCCTCTCTTGGATTTTATCCACCCTAGGTACACATAATCTACCTTGATACTTCAACACACCATATCCCCCTTGTTTAAAATCCAATACTCTTTGCTTATGAACATTCGCTTTCAGATCAAGAAAAGTGGGTTCTTAGTCTTGCTTCTCTTTCACTTCTAACACCAATAATGACTCAACCCCATTTGTCACCACTACCCTCCTTTTGTTGAATCGATTACTCTGACTCCCAGGCGTACAAGTCAGTGTACATCTCTAGTTAACTCTCTCTTTTCTTCCTCAACATGAAAGGTACTCTCCATGGTTAACCTGCTTAAACCATCCGCAACGACTTTAGACTAACCTAGATGGTAATAATACTCATGTCATAATCCTTGAGTAGTTCTAACCACCTCGTTAATCTCAGATTGAGTTGTTTTGGGGTGAACACATATTGTAAGATCTTGTGGTCAGTGAATATGTCAATGTGGACACCATATAAGTAGTGATGCCATATCTTCAAGACAAAAACTACAGCATCCAACTCCAAGCCATGGGTTGGATAATATTTCTCATGAATCTTCAATTATCTTGAGGCATAAGTTATACCTTTCCATTATGCATTAGTACACAACCCAAACCAACTCTTGATGTATCACAGTACACCACAAAACCTTGAGTGCCCTCTGGTAAGGTCAAAATTGAAGTTCTAGTCAATCTCTTTTTCAATTCCTGAAAGTTTTTCTCACAAGCTTTAGACCATTAAAATTTAACTGTCTTCTAGGTCAACTTAGTCGAAGAAGAAGGGATAGATGAAAACCGTTCAACAAATCTTCTATAGTAGCCAGCCAAATCCAAGAAACTCCTTATATCTGTTAGAGTTATGGTTCTAGGCCAACTATGAAATGCTTCTATCTTTTGAGTATCAACGCTACTTCTATCACCCAAAACTATGTGGCCTAAGAATACCAGAAACTTAAGCCAAAACTCGCACTTGGAGAACTAGGAATATAACTCCTTATCTTTAAGAGTCTAAAGAACTATTCTGAGGTGACTAGCATGTTCTTATTCATTCCTTGATTAGATTAATATGTTATCAATGAGAAGATAACAAACATATCTAAATAAGGTTTGAAGACTCTATTCATGAGATCTATAAATGTTGCAGGCTCATTGGTCAAACCAAAGGACATGACCAAAAACTCATAATGCCCATTATCTACTTCTAAAAGTTGTATTTGGAATATCACATTTCCTAGATTTTAACTGATGGTAGCCTAACCTTAGATCAATTTTTGAGAAGCAGGAAGCACCTTGAAGTTGGTTGAAAATATCAACAACCCTTGGAAGAGGATATTTATTCCTGGTGGTAACCTTATTTAATTGGTAATAGTCTATACACATCCTAAGGGAACCATCCTTCTCTCACAAACGAGACCGAGGCACCTCAAGGTGAGACACTTGGTAGAATATAAACTTTATCTAACAGATACTTCAGTTTTTCTTTCAATACTTTCAACTCTGTTGGTTCCATTCAATTTGGCATAATAGATAGGACGAGTATCTGGGATAATGTCTATGTCTAAGTCTATTTCTCTCTTCTCATGAGGGACTCTAGGTAGATCATCAGAAAATAGTTCTACAAACTCTTTTACTATAAAAACTGGCTGAAGGAAAGGTACCTCAGCACTTGAGTCATTAACTCGAACTAAGTGATAGATACATCCTCTGAAACTAACTTTCTTGCCTTGAGGTGCGAAATGAAATGACCTTTAGGCACTATTTAACTACTACTCCACTCTATAACTAGCTCATTTGGAAAGCAAAACTTGACAACTCAAGTTCTACAGTCTATTGAAGCATAACAGGCATAGAGCAAATTTATACCTAGAATGACATCAAAATCTACCAATGTCTAACTCCACTAGTAAGCTATGATGTTTTTGTCATTGATAGAAAAAGAACAATCACGATCGACAATTTCTCCTAGAATAAAAACAAAAAAGGTTCACAAAGTTTTTCAGGAAGAATCTCAAACTGATTTGCAACATAAGGGGTTACAAAAGATAAACTTGCTCCTGGGTCTAACAAAGCATAAACATCAAAAGTAAAGATTTTGCTCATACCCGTGACAACATCTGGAGCATTCTCTTGATCTTGGCAACTAGTGTATGCATAGAGGCGGTTTGCTACTCCGCTAGTGTCGGAAGTAGCTCCTATAGGTGCAGCCCTGTCTGGTAGAGAAACTTATGAAGTTTGAGCTCTATTGCCTGGATTTTCACCACCCTGCTTATTCTTAGGACACTCTCTCATAAAGTTACCCTCTTGACCGCACTTGATGCAACCTGACTGGCCATCACGACACTTGCCGACGTGATTTCTACCAACCTACCACATGCAGGAGCCTAACTACCTCCTTCTGGCACACTACCTTGGGATTGGGCTAGTATAGCCTTGAAATTCTGTGAATTTCAGCCAGTATACTCACCTTTATTTCTGGACACAAATGCACTAGCAGATGATGGTGCATGCCCCTTTTTTTTCTGAACTTGTGGTAGACTCGAACTATCTTTTTGCTGACCAGCCTCATTTCAAGTCTTGGATTTCTTGTTCTTATACTCCTCTTTGTCCCTCAACTTCTCTTCTTCAACTTGTTGTACATAGACTATCAATCAGGATATGTCCATGTCACTGATAAGCATTGCAGCTTTACCCTCTTTACTAGATGCACGACCCATACCAGCGGCAAACAAACTCATCTTTCTTTATATATCCTTAACCTCTTAGGAGCATAGTGAAACAATTGGATGAACTTCAAATCATACACATGAACACTTAAGGAGTCTTGTTTAAGAGTAAGAAACTCTCTCACTTTTGCCTCATTCAGTTTTCGGGGAAAGAAACGCCCCAAGAAAGCCTCTTCGACACAAGCCCAACTTGGATGTGGTGCATTCTCATCTCTTCCCACCTTTGACTGGTTGAACCAAGTCCTAGACACATTCTTCAGTTGGTATGCAGCTACCTCGACTCTCTCAACACTAATGACATGCATCACATCGGATATCGTCTTCAACTCTTCCACAAAGTTTTCTTGATCCTCAGTAGTGCTCGAACCTGTGAAAATAGGAGGATTCATTCTCAAGAATTCTCAAATTCTCTAGGTGTCATTCTCTTCTTGGCGAGCTTCTCTTTGTTTCCCAACTTGGTTAGTCACTGCTCTGCTTAGAATCTGATAGCCTCACGGAACGTAGCATTGATAACTTCCCCTTCGGGTTGCACTTTGGGTAAATCTTGCTCTTCAACATTCCTTCTAGCTAGACGACCTCTTGTTGCTCTTGGTGGAGGGTTGAACCAAGTCCTAGACACATTCTTCAGTTGGTATGCAGCTACCTCGACTCTCTCAACACTAATGGCATGCATCACATCGGATATCGTCTTCAACTCTTTCACAATGTTTTCTTGATCCTTAGTAGTGCTCGAACCTATGAAAATAGGAGGATTCATTCTCAAGAATTCTCAAATTCTCGAGGTGTCATTCTCTTCTTGGCAAGCTTCTCTTTGTTTCCCAACTTGGTTAGTCACTGCTCTGCTTAGCATCTGATAGCCTCACGGAACGTAGCATTGGTAACTTCCCCTTGGGGTTTCACTTTGGGTAAATCTTGCTCTTCAACATTCCTTCTAGCTATATGACCTCTTGTTGCTCTTCGTGGAGGCATAATAATCTGAAACACGCACAAGCACGAATTAGAGAGAGACTTTTAGAGATAAACTCTAACGCACGAAAAATAATATGAAAGAAGTGATAAATCCCTAAATGTTGTAGTATCTTAATCATAGATTAGGCCTGATTCACATCGATGACTAATACCCTACAAACAACGGCTTCATAGACTCCCTAGGACTCTTAAACTATGTAATTTGATACCAAGTTTTTCACGCCCGAGCCTACACCCTAAGCGTAACCGGCACCTAATGACCATTGTTGGTCTTGAGAGAACCCTTTCCTAGCATACTTAACTTAGTGAAAGACTTAATTCAAATGAAACATTCTCATGATATAACTTAAAGAAATAATAATTTGTGCAAACTGGCACTTAAGTCTCATAACCAAATAATCTGAAATACAGAAATAAAAGACTCAAACTGCCTATCTGACTATCTATGAAGCCTCTGCAATACTAAGATGGATGTTGGGACAGACCCCACAACATCCTATAATTGAAATACTAGAAAACAAATAAAAGTTTCCTCTAGAATGCAAGGAGGCTCACCACTTTCTACGAATGCTCACCTAGATCAACGAGGCATTGGATGATGTTGATCCTGGTTACCTGTGTCTGCATCATAAGACGATGCAGGACAATTGGCATCAGTGCATTAAATGTACGAGTATGCGAGTTGAAATGTTAAACGACAATGTAAACAACGTGGTTCGTCAAACAAATGCAATAACAAACCCAATTTTACTTATATATGAAATTAATATAATTTATGTGAGAGATTCTCTAATCGAAAACCATCACTATTAGCCTAAGTGATGGTACAACATCTTACCTCACGTTGCAAGAGAATCGTCCTATACCTTGTCGTCAGTATAGAACCTGAACTACTAAGTGGAACCACTAGTCTATGCTAAAAAAACACTTTTGAATCATCTAAAAAGTATGATCATCTTATGTCCATGTAGGCTACATGGTTTATGAGGGCTTGAGTTAATATGAACTCGCGTCCTCATGTCGGTGCTCAATACTACTCCCAAAATACTTAGCTCATATGTTTTAAAAACAAATTCTTCTCTGATTTGAGGTAATTTGCTCAACTTATATTTTAAAAAGCTCTCTTCGTAATCATGGTTTCCTCTTTACTAAAACTAGCCAAAAGCTCTAATGAAAGTCTAGCTTCATTTCTTGCTCAAAATGTGAAAACATTTGTAACTCTTAGGAAACACTTAGTTCCCTTGTAACTTTTGAAAAATAAACTCAACTTTTTACTCTTTCTTAAGTTGCAACTTAACTCTTACGGAATACTTAGTTTCCTTATAACTTTTGAGAATTTTACTCAATTCATTACTCTTTGCTCAACTTGTAGCTTGAGCCTTATAATAAAGTTAAAATGTTTGTTTAATACTCTTGATAACTTTTAAGAACTTAATTTGACTTACTTCTTAACTTTTAGACGTGACTCTTAACTTCCTTGACTTTGATCTTAACTTTCCTTTAATTGAATTATGGATTCAAGGTTCATGATCTCACATCTATGGATGATTTCATGATGTTTAGATGTACCTTTGAGTGTTGGAATCAACTTATAAATATGGATACATCACTTAGGAACTATTTTGAGAAGATGGGGAACGAACAGGGTCTCCAGGCGTCCTTGGCGCTCTGACAAGCGTGGAGCGCCAGAGCTTGACGAATAGAAGTTGTCTTAAGGGTCTTTGGCTAGTGCAGCGCGACAGGGCCTGTCTGATAGCGTCTGTCTTGTATTGCTCTAAACCTTCTAAACTTATATGGATCTTATCACAACCACTTAGGATCACCAATAACCTAAATACCCAATAAATTAGACTCGAAAATAACCTGGAAACACGAATCAAAAAAATTAAAGGCATACTACAACTCAACCAACAAGAATTTAACCATTGTTGTTCATTCAATCTACTCAAAATTTGCCGAATTAAACAAATTTGTGTGTGGGTGAACTAACCCAACACAGAAAGATCTCACATACCTTGACAGGGATCATCCCCGACGAATTCCACTCGCAAAACCTTGGCGTTCTTGATCTTTCTCCCTTCTCCTCCTCCTCCTCTCTTTTCTCCCAAACCCTAAGAGTGTCTAACTTTTTTAAAACTGACTTAAGGCTTAGTTTTACCCCTAATAACCCCTTAAAATGAATTAGAAAATAGTTGGGTGGAAAGACTAATTTACCCTTACTAAAATCCGGAATTGGATTTTCTTCACTTCTACAACTCAACTTCCAAAACCTCAAACATATCGAATTCGTGCAAAATCAATGCCATTGAAAAGATCTTTCCAAGGGCTTTCCAATCATATAAGAAATGACTCTAACTCATCTTGAGCTTGAAGTTATGGCCGTTTGCAAATGACCAAAACTCACTTTTTAAACTTAATTTTTTTTGAAGATTTTTCTTATTCTTTCCAAAAATGATAATTTTTAGTTTCTTAGCTTATTCTTGTCTATTATGAGTTACGAGATGTTAAGTGTTTAAGTTCACTCTATTTGGACTCAAACTATTCGTTAAGGTGTTGTTTGGTTTTGGGATTGTACCCTTTTAGACTTGTCATTAGTAGAGTTTTGGTACAATGACTTTAACATTTTCAAGGTTGTATTTCCGAATTTATTTTAATTCATTTTTTTAGTTCCTTATTAAATTTAGGTATATAAGACTTCTTTTGTATCTTTAAATTCCTATTTTTTTGTTAAGTTGCTTGGTTTGGTTGTAGTAATGGTTCTCCCACCCGAGGGCTAGTGTGAGTGTCAATCACAACTCTTTGGGTCGTGACAGACACGTCAGGACAAAAGGTGCAAAATATAAAGAAAAATGAGTCCAAAGGGTAATGGGACCTTTGTTAAATTTACATGTGTCTGTGTGATTTTTCTCATAGTCTAGAAGGATATTTATGTCTTATTCATATTTTTCAACAGTAAGGAAAATGATTTATGACTTGGTTGTTCTAATTCTTAATATCATCTTATTCCATCATTTTAATAAATACTATGATAATCTTATCCATTGAAAGATCGTTTCCAAAGAGTAGGGTACTCGGTCCGTGAGCTCTTACGTATTTGTATAAATAATAACTCATATCCCCTTTCTATCTTTAAATAAAAATAACTTTTATTGTTAATTGATAAAATGTGACAACATCAAGATTTCATTAAAGAAAAAAAATGAAGGAGTTAGTGTTTAATAAAAATTTTCAATCATCTAAAAAAAAGAAAAAATATACTTTACTCATATTAAGAACATGATCAATTTCTTTTTTTCGTGATTACTTGAAGTCCAAGATATTCTATCACGTACCACAAGTACATGATTAGAAAAAATTATTTTCTTCGTAGTATGATCATCTTCTTTCATATAATAGTTTGTCAAGTTAATTGATGACCTTTTGTGCTATAATTTTCTGCAAGGAAAAAACTAACAATATGGAAAAGGGATAAAACAAAAATTAAAATAATAGATGAAGAAGAATAAGTTTGAATTTTACCTTTTCTTGAAGAAAATTATTCCCGTAAAGATTCAGTTTTTGGGTTTTAAGAGCTAAGATTTAAGAAAAATCATGAAAAGATAAGAAATTGGGTCGCCATTTTTGAATGATTGAGGTGGTAAGGAAGAAAAAAGGAAATTATGGTTCTTTGAAGATGAAGATTCTTCTTCAAATGAATATTGGATCGTTTCACGGTCAAATATTACTATTAGAGGGACAAAATGGAGAATATATATATATATATATATATATATATATATATATATATATATATATATATATATACACACACACACACACACACACACACACATTGGGTTGGTGTTGGAAGAGCTGACAAAAAATCACTTGAAAGATGTTAAGAGTGTATTGAAACGTTTATGTAGTTTAAGGGCTAAACTAATGCATTTATCAGTTATTTTATCAACTAAAGATTGTCTACTCTTATACTACATATTAATATATTACTAACTCTATAATTAAGAGAGGCATAAGAAGTAATACTATTAATTGAAGTATTGACCATGTAGTTGAATTATAGTTTTGTGATATCTATCCATTTTGTATTATAATTAATTATGCACTTATTTGTATTCGAGAGAGTCAAATTGTGTAATATTTCACTATAACAAGTAAGGTAACCCAAAGAAATTTTTTCTCGAAAGGGTTTTCAATTCAAGTTAATATTTATGGTTCTTAAAAATTACAATTATGAAAATTAAGATATAATCGAGCGGAGTACATTTAATTATTCAACTCTAGTAATATTACATAAATATAATTGTAAGAGGTATTTATACTTTTATAAGAAATAGAAACTATGAAATAAAATATTTTACTTTGTGTAGAAATATCAAGTTAAGTTGAAATCCCAACACCTTTCACCCTATTTCGGAATATAAAAACAAAAATTATTTTCTCTAGTTAAAAAGTTTTAACTAAAATTAAATTAATACTCAACATTTTCTAAAATTATCCCAAATAATAATAGAAAAAGAAACGTCTATGAAATAGATAAATCACACTGTGAATTGTCGATATTTTATACTATAAGACAAACCACTGATAAAAATACATACACGCTAGGAACTCGTTACTTGACAAATGTGCTTATCATGAAAGGAATATTGTGCCGGTAACACACAAAGCATTTTTTTTAATATGCACAAGCAAAAATACGAGTACTTTGTATTCAACTTCACAAGCAAAAAAACGAGTACTTTGTATTCAACTTCACAAGCATTGTATCATGTATAGTTATAACATAAAACTTTAGAACTCTTCCATATACTTTAGGATGGAAAAAAATATATTTCTTCTTACCATAAATTTTAAAATTCCTTAATTAGAAATTATCCTAATATATCTCTTAACATACATTTTCTTTTTACTATATATTTTAGGACTTCTTAATTATTGATTTTCTTATACTTCCTATCATATATTTTACGAATCCTTAATTTTAAATATTTTTCTTTTATCATATATTGTAGACTCTTTAATTTTATATATTATGGAGATAATTTTAAGAAAAATAGTAAATGATAATTTTATCATATGCTAACACTCCTTTATGATTTGACTTCTTATGATCTACAGATTCATATGTAACACTTGTTGGGTATGTAGCAAGAATTGATGGGAAATAGAGGGAAGGAGAGGAATTTGAAAAGTTTAGAACTTGAAAGGTTGGGAACTTGAAAAGTCCTCTAATGCTTTAATAAAAAAAGGCAATAGTCCCACATCGGTAATGGAAATGAAAATAGGAGAGTTTAAATAAATAAACACTCCTATTAATTATTAAAAGGGTTGGAAAGAGGGACCCCCCTCGCGCCGTCGTCGTCGTCACTCGCTGGTTTCGGCTTCGGCTTTGGCTTTGGCTTTGGCAAATGATCGAGAGATAATTTTTTGGACAAATTTATTTTAACCCGACTCGGATCCACGGGCGTGACCCGTTTTAAATTCCGTTATATTTAAAAAAAAAATCGCCACTGTTCTGAAAGGTTGCAACTTTCAGGAACAGCCAATACCATTTGAAAGTTTGCAATCTTTCATTAATGGTTGTGTCAATTCTGAAAGGTTACATTATTCTTGCCTATAAATACCATTCAGTCTTCAGAATATTTACAACGAATTTTTTGATCTTCCTTCTTCTTAAAAAACACATTTTTCTTTGTGTACTTTCCTGCTGTGGATTGATTCGCTGACAGTAGAGCTTTTGGTATCTATACTCTACTGATTAAGATCATTTTATCCTAGGAGGTTATATTACAAATCAAACCTACGATACTAGAGGGGAATAATTTCCTTAAGGGGACACTGTGAATTCAGTGGACTTGATTTTCTTCCTAAATTATCAAAAAGAGTATTCAAGATTCTGGTAAGTTTTACAGATTAAATTATTTTTACAAATAAAATTATGTTCATCTTATTAACTGGTTCTAAAAATCTCAGTTACTTTGTGTTTCTGAATGATTTATTACAACCAGTAATTTCTGATTTCCTTAACACAGATTAGCAACAATCTTAAGGAAATTATATAAATCTTTGTTTCTGGTGGAGACAAAAATCTTTGTGATTTTATACTCCTTTAAGTCTGCAATTATAATTTATTACTTACTTATATTGTATTAATTTTGTTTATCAGAAATAGAAAACATTGGTGTTACAGTGGCTGTTGCTGCACCAAACCGAACTCTTGTATCACAAGCAGAGAAACCGGGTAAATTCACAGGTGTGAATTTCAAAGGATGGCAGCAACGAGTATTTTTCTTGCTTACCACTCGGTCTGCAGAAATTTACAAGTGAAGATACTCCAGTACCTGCTGATGATATGCCAGACAGGGAAAAATTTATGATTGTTGAAGCATGGAAACAGTTAGACTTCCTATGTAAAGGTTACATTTTGAGTGCTTTAGAGGATGACTTATATAATGTCTATAGTGCAATAACAACTTCAAAAGAGTTGTGGAATGCACTTGAGAAGAAATATAAGACAGAAGATGCATGCTTGAAAAAATTTGTGGTCGCAAAGTTTTTAGACTATAAAATGGTAGATAGTAAAACTGTTGGATCACAAGTGCAGGAACTTCAACTTATTCTCCATGATCTGATTGCTGAAGATATGGTAGTAAATGAAACTTTTCAAGTGGCGACAATGATCGAGAAGTTGCCTTCTTCGTGGAATGATTTCAATAATTATCTAAAGCACAAGCGTAAAGAAATGAAGCTTGAAGATCTTGTGATTCGTCTCAAGATTGAGGAAGATAACAGAAATGCTGAAAAGAAGTCGCGTAAGAGTTCAACAATCATTGGAGTTAATATTGTTGAAGAATCTCCTACCAAAGACAAAAAGAGAAAGAAGTCCAACGGGCAGAAGTCAGAACAGGCCAAGAAGAAATTCAAAGGCAACTGTTATAATTGTGGCAAGGCTGGTCATAGATCTTCTGATTGTCATGCTCCAAGAAAGGACAAAAACAAAGGCAAAGGCAAAAGTCAAGCAAACATCGTGTAAAAGATGGAAGATGCAGATGACTTGTGTGCAATGATATCACAGTGTAACTTAGTTGGAAATCCCAAAGAGTGGTTTCTCGACGCAGGTGCTACTAGACATATTTGCTCTGCAAAAGAAGCCTTTGCAACGTACACTCCTGCTGAGTACGATGAAGATTTATTCATGGGAAACACAACAACAGCAACGATTGCAGGAACTGGGAAAGTAATGCTGAAAATGACATCCGGCAAAGTGTTGACTTTAAACAATGTTCTGCATGTCCCTACTATTACGAAGAATTTAGTTTCTTCTGCACTACTCGTTAAGAACGGGTTTAAGTGTGTCCTAGTTAGTGATAAAGCTGTAATAAGTAACAATGAAATGTTTATAGGAAAGGGCTACCTCAATGAGGGTCTTTTCAAACTAAATGTAATGGTTATTGACAGTATTAATAAAAATTTTGCTTCTGTTTACTTATTGGAGTTAAGTGATTTATGGCATGCCCATTTGGGACATGTAAATTACAAAGCCTTGCGAAAATTGGTTAATCTAGAAGTATTGCCTGATTTTAAATGTGATAGAACGAAATGTGAAATTTGTGTGGAAAGTAAGTTTGTTAAACATCCTTATAAGTCTGTTGAAAGAAATTCTAAAACTTTAGAATTGGCTTTTCAAGTTCGTAAGTAAATCTTAGGTTTTGGTAAATGTAAACATCCATTTTTATTGTAAATATATGATACTTCTAAATATAATTCTAGAAAAGATGAACAAGTTTAATTTTCACAAAAAATATTTCTATTATATATATGATTTAGGCCAACTATCACATTGTATCATATGATAAATTTTTTACCTTATTAGGATTTATTTTATTTTTTAGTCTATTTTTGACTAAATAATAATGAGTTACCAAAGTGTTGTTGCCAATCTGTGTTAAGAAAATCAGAAATTACTGGTTGTAATAAATCATTCAGAAACACGAAGTAACTGAGATTTTTAGAACCAGTAACTAAGATGAACAGAATTTTATTTGTAAAAATAATTTAATCTGTAAAACTTACCAGAATCTTGAATACTCTTTTTGATAATTTAGGAAGAAAATCAAGTCCACTGAATTCACAGTGTTCCCTTAAGGAAATTATTCCCCTCTAGTATCCGAGGTTTGATTTGAAATATAACCTCCCAGGGTAAAATGATCTTAATCGGTAGAGTATAGATACCAAAAACTCTACTGTCAGCGAATCAATCCACAGCAGGAAAGTACACGAAGAAAAATGTGTTTTTAAGAAGAAGGAAGATCAAAAAATTCGTTGTAAATATTTTAGAGACTGAATGGTATTTATAGGCAAGAATAATATATTCTGAAAGGTTGCAACCCTTTCAGAATTGACACAACCATTAATGAAAGGTTGCAAACTTTCAAATGGTATTGACTGTTCCTGAAAGTTGCAACCTTTCAGAACAGTGGCGGGAATTTTTTAAATATAACGGAATTTAAAAAGGGTCACGCGCGCGGATCCGAGTCGGGTCGGGTTAACTAAAAAGTTGAAAATATTTCGGTTAATTTCTGTTATCAACTGATTAATTGAAAATAATTTTTGGCCATTTAATTAATTAAATAAATAACAAAAATAAATTTTTCCAAAAAATTATCTCTCGATCGATCATTTGCTAAAGCCAAAGCCGAAGCCGAAGCGAGCGACGACGACGACGGCGCGAGGGGGGTCCCTCTTTCCTATTCTTTTAATAATTAATAGGAGAGTTTATTTATTTAAACTCTCCTATTTTCATTTCCATTACCGATGAGGGACTATTGGCTTTTTTATTAAAGCATTAGAGGACTTTTCAAGTTCCCAACCTTTCAAGTCCTAAACTTTTCAAATTCCTCTCCTTCCCATTAATTCCCATCAATTCTTGCTACATACCCAACACTTGAATGATAATGGATGGAGCTTCTTCAAAAATGAAGAACCATAAACATGGGGTTATTTTTTTAAAAAGAGGAAGAAGATGCTTTGAGAGAAACAATAAATTTTATTTTTAAATTTTTTTTCAAATTGCTTTGACACGTGGCTCATTTTTATTGGTCATTGTTAGCCAAAAGCTGCACTCACGCGCCCTAGATGGGTGAAATCACGATTTTTGCCACGTAGGCACGCAAGGGGTAATATATTACTTTAAAAAAAGTTGGAGGGGGTAATAGGACCTCATCAAAGATAAGGTGTGTCGTAGGAATTTTGAGTATAGGCTAGGGGAATAATTGAGTATTATCCCAAAATAAAAGTGTCCTTTAATTTTAACTTTTGTATTTTTTTTATATTTTATTTGATCCTCTTCATTAATCTTGATATTTGTTCGAGATTCACTTATTTTAAATCCAAGATATTTTGAATTAAAGTTGAAATTAAATCAAAACAAAAGACTAAGAAAATAATAAAATTAAATAAAATCAATAAAAATATAAAAGAGAAAAAAAGAATGAATTGAGGTATGAAAATAAAGTTTGGATGCAAGGTTAAAAAAAGAGAGTATTAACTAAATTTAAATACAAAATAAAGAAAATAAAAATATTTTTTAAAAAAAAATAAAAATTTTGGTTTGAAAATAATAATTACAAATGTGGCAAACAAGTGTGTACAAAGACAACCAACATGGGTGCTTGAAGGTGTTACTGTAATGACCTGATTCCATCATTATCAAAAAGTCAATGAAGAAAGAATTAGGGCCAGAAAACTTTTAGGTAGTAATTTGGAATTTTCCAACCTAGTACAAATTTGGATAAAATCAGAGGCATCAAGGTGTACGGAAATCTAGTAATGAATGAGAGATCTAATTGTGAATTTTATTACATGAGTAGATAGGTAAGACGATAAAAACTCGTACCACTTTACGAAATGGAATTCGGGCAAATAGAACTCCCGAAAATTCTCTTTTTGTGAATGGGTACATTCTGCCTCTGTCGAGGCTGCTAAAGCAGGATTTTGGGTGCTTGAGCGGGATGGCTCCGCTATAGTGGGACATATGCGACTTTAAGTGGCTAATAAACTCCTAAATCCCCATATTTGCTATTTTTCGACTTTTAGGCTAAGGAGGCGACCCCAGACGAGTTCTTGACAGTTTTTCATCATTCTTGAGGCTAAAGCTAAGGTTTGAACACCTCAAATCCATTTTACGATCCATAGAACCTATTTTCTTGGGTTATTATCGATGGGAAAGGGTTTAATTACATAATTATGGTGGGAAAAATCTTAATTTAAGGTATTCGGATAATGGGTAGGTCTAGAATTGTTGTGTTTGTTATAATCCAAATAATTAGACTTTTGATTGTTGATACTTGCGTATATTCATTATTGTAGACCTAGAACAAGCGAAAAGAATTTAGAAAGGGAAAATTCAAGTGCCTTAGGGATTCAAGCTTGGATTTGAAGTAGATGATGGTTGTGATTTCTTGTTGGTGTGATATATATTTGTAATTGCTTCGTTATAATACAGGTATGTACGCGAATATTGTATTATTGATCACGCTAATTGTAATTGTGAATATTGAATAATTGTATGTCATGAATCATCTCTGGTTGTATATTCTTGATGATGTACTTGTGATTGTGATTGTGGTGTACGATTGGGATCCAATTGTCACATTCGAACAAGCTAACTTTGATCAGATTTCCACGTTTTGGCACAACTTTTGAATCGGGTTGCCACATTTCGAAATACTTATGGGATCAATTGTCACGTTTTGACATAATTATGGAATCAAATTACCACATTCTGGCAAGCTAACAATTTGAGTTTGGGTTCCGTGAAAGGAGCATTCAATTGTGATGTGTATATACTTGTCATGATTACGTTCATATCTAAAGATAATTAGTAATGAAAGACTATTTGTTGCTCTAAAATGATATAATGGTATATTGTTGAGAATACTGGAACTATTCGTTGATGTGAATGATGATGATATTTTATATGTTTGGTATATGTCTGTTTTATAATGTTGTGGTTACTTATATGTGTTTTACCTATTTGGGATAGCCGTGTGATCTTACCAATACATTGTAGTTGTATACTGATACTGCAATTGCACTTTTTTTGGTAGAGTATAGGGCATCTTCCGGCGGCTATTGACATATCTCATTTAGAACATCAATGAATGTTTTGAATTCAAGGGTGATCTAGTTCTTCCGGGCTATCTTGAATTCTGTTTTGGTTAAATTCACTCATTTCCAAATCAGACTATTCGTTAAGGTGTTGTTTAGTTTTAGGGTTGTACCCTTTTAGACTTGTTGCTCGTAGAGTTTTGGTACAATGACTTTCAAGTTGTTATTTTTCCGCATTAGTGTTAAAAATACAATGATTTAGTTATTTAAGACTGCTTTTCTATTTTAAATGCTAGATTTTCGTTAATTTGCTTGGTTTGGTTGTAGTAATGGTTCTCCCAGCAGAGGATTAGTGTGGATGTCAATCACGACGGTTTGGGTTGTGACAGTCACGTCAGAACAAAAGGTGCACAAAAATATAAAGAAAAAGTTGAGTTGAAAGAGTAATAGGACCTTAGTTAAGTTTAGATGTGTCTCTGTGATTTGGGTCATAGTCAAAAAGAATATTTATGTCTTATTCAATTTTTTTAATAGTAAGGAAAATGATTTATGAGTTGGTTGTTCTAATTCTTAATACCATCTTATGCGATGATTTTAATAAATATTATGATAATTTTACCATTGAAAATTACATTTTCAAAAAGTAGAGTACACAGTCCGTGAGCTCTTTGGTATTTGTTTAAATAACAACTCATATCCCCTTTCTATCCCAAAATAAAAATAAAAATAAGTTTTATTGTTAATTTTTTGAAACAAAAGTGACAAGATCAAGACTTTTCAATAGAGTAAAAGATTGAAGGATTTAGTATTTAATAAAATTTCTCAATCGGCAGAAAAATAAGAAAAAATTATACTTTATCCCATATTAAGAACATCATGAACAATTTCTTTTTTTTTTGTGATTATTCGAAGTCCAAATTATTTTCTAACGTACCATGAATCCATGATTAGAATAAAATGTTTTCTTTGTAGTTTGATCATCTTCTTTCATACAATGGTTGGTCAAGTTAATTAATCACATTTTGTGCAAGAAAAAACTAGCAATATGTAAAAGGGAGAAAACAATACTTAAAATAATAGATGAAGAAGAATATGTTTGAATTTGACCTTTTCTCGAAGAAAAATTATTCCTTTAAAGATTCAGCTTTTGGGTTTTAAGAGCTAAGATTTAAGATTAATCATGAAAAGATAAGAAATTGGATCTCCATTTTTCGGATGATTGAGGTGGTAAGGAAAAAAAGTAAAGTAGGGTTCTTTGAAGGTGAAGATTGTTCATCAAATGGATATTAAGGTCGTTCTCGGTCAGATATTACCATTAGAGGGATAAAAGGGATTATATATATATATATATATATATATATATATATATATATATAAACTTTGAAGTAAACCAGATGATTAACGTGCAAACAAAAGATATTTTTATACGCGTTGGTTTGGTGTTGAAAGAGTTGAAAAAATCACTTGAAAGTTATTAAGGGTGTATTTAAATGTTTATGTAGTTTAAGTGCTAAACTAATGCATTTAGATGGTATTTTATCAACTAAAGATTGTCTATCTTATACTACATATTAATATATTACTAACTCTGTAATCGAGAGAGGCAGAAAAAGTAATACTATTAATTGAAGTATTGATCAGGTTGTTGAATTATAGTATGTGAGATCTATCAATTTTATATTATAATTAGTTAGGGATAAGGTCCAAGTACCCCTTCAACCTATGCCCGAAATCTTCGAAACACACTTATACTATACTAAGGTCCTATTATCCCCCTTAACTTATTTTATTAATAATTTTTTACCCCTTTTTAGCTAACGTGGCACTATCTTGTGGGCCCAACGATGATTGACTTTTTTTTCGAACTAGTGCCACGTAGGCTAAAAAGAGGTAGAAAATTACATATAAAATAAGTTCAGGGGGTAATAGGACCTTAGTATAGTATAAGTGTGTCTCTAGAATTTCGGACATAGGTTGAGGGCATACTTGGGTATTTTCTCTAATTAGTTATGCACTTATTTATACTCAACAGAGGCAAATAGTGTAATAATTAGCTACAACAAGTAAAGTAATCGAAAGTAACTTAGTGTCGAACGGTTATTTTAATTCAAGTACATATTTCTAGTTCTTGAATATTTCTATTGTGAAAATTAAAGTATAACTAAGAAGATTGCATTTAATTATTCAACTTCAGTAATATTACATAAATATAGTCGTAAGAGGTATTCATACTTTTATAAGAAATAGAAACTATGGAATAAATTATTTTACTTTGTGTAGAAATATCAAGTGAATTTTAAAATCTCGACAGCTCTCACCCTATTTTGGAAAATAAAAACAAAAATTATTTTCTCTAATTACAAAGTTTTAACTAAATTAAATTAATACTCAACATTTTCTAAAAATATCCAAAATAATAATAGAAAAAGTAAAATAGATAAATCAATCATTGTGAATTGTCAATATTTTTATAATAAAATTTGACAAAGCACGAATAAAAATACATACACGTTTGGAACTCATTAGTTAACAAATGTACTTTATTTGGTGAAGCCATTTCATGGTTATGCTCTGTTACAAATCTGTCTATCATGAAAGGACTATTGTGCTAATAACACAGAAAGCATTTTTTCAATATGTACAAGCAAAAATATGAGTATTTTGTTTTCAACTTGACAAACATTGATCTCAATTATTCTTTCAATATACATATATGCTTAGATATATAAGAAACTAACTAAACTTAATATTATGTGTAGGCTCCTTTTCAAGAAATATATATTATTTTTAAATTTAAAATAAGACTGCTAATAAATTTTAACTTATCTTATGTGGTTAGTCGAATTATACTAGGTGTATACATTGGGTGTGGACAAGTTTTGTTTAATATAAATAACAATGTTATTATTTTTCTACATTTTCAGATCTTGTTTAATAAAGAATGACGTAAGAATATTTAAAAAACATTATTCAAATTTAGCTAAAAAACTTAAGAACTCTTCCATATATTTTAGGATGGAAAAACATATATTTCTTCTTGCCATAAATTTTAGAATTCCTTAATTATTAATTATCCTAATCTATATCTTAACATACATTTTTCTCTTACTATATATTTTATGACTTCTTAATTATTGATTTTCCTAATACCTCCTATCATATACTTTTCGATTCCTTAATTTTAAATATTTTTCTTTTTATTATATATTTATAGACTCTTTCATTTTAAATATTATGGTGATAAGTTTAAGAAAAATAGTCAATGATGATTTAATAAGGAACAAAAAAATTCAATCAACATTTTAACAAAGTTTCAAGCTATATATATATATATATATATATATATATTAAATAAATTAGTATACCTAATGAGAACTTGCCCAAGTGTCTTCCTTTTAGGAGAAAAAAATAGATGTATAAGTGATGACATACATATGCTAACACACCTTTATGATTTGACTTCTTATGATCTATAGATTCGTATGTAACACTTTGGTAACTCGTTATCATTTAGTCAAAATAGATTAAAAAATAAAATAAATCCTAATAAGGTAAAAAAAATCATATGCTATAATGCGATAGTTGACCTAAATCGTGTATATAATAGAAATATATTTTGCGAAAATTTAACTTGTTCATCTTTTTCTTGAATTATATTTAGAACTATCATATATTTGCAATAAAAATGAATGTTTACATTTACCAAAACCTAAGATTTACTTACGAACTTGAAAAGCCAATCCAAATATTGGTTTCAATTCTTCTTTGAGACAAAATACATTCAAATCAAGTTCATTTGCTTCAGTTATCATAATTGGAATTTGAAAATATTATCACCCGATCCTAACATGGTAGTAAAAACTTCGAAATTCTCAACTTTTATAAATATGGAAGAAGATGATTTTGCGAACAAAGATATGGCTCGCAAAATCATATTCAAGGTGCTAAAGATTTATTTATTTATTTTCACATCATGTTAAATTTTAATTATTTCTTTTATATGGAATTATTTTTTATTAACACGTTTGAGTAATATCGCGTTTCTATGTGTATATATATGTGAAATGTTAATACCTTATTTCAGAAATAATTTAAGTCTACAGAACTTATCCTAAATATTTATTTTGCATGTACTGAAGAATTGAGATGCTTCTAATTTTAAATGTAAAAAGATATTTAACTATTTGAATTTTGATTTGTCTAATAAGTCAATAGATTGCTTAGTGTTGATTGATGGTCGACAAACACTATTTTTATAATAACCTGTATTTATAAGGTTAATAAATAGAAACAGAAATAAGATGAAGCAGAAAAAATATAAAATACAAGAATTAATTCGAGTCCACAGAAACTACTGTGTTCCTTAATAAATTTAATCCCCTCACTGTACCCAAGGTTATGGATTAATTTCTCCCAAGATAAAACGGATTAAACCTGTTAAAGAAATAGTGGTACCTCAAACTTCTTTAACTTCAACGAACTTAAGAACAGCAACAAGTCACACAGACTTAGTCGATCGACACTTTGATTTTATTTGAGAGAAAATTAAATGCAGAGAAAGAAAAATTTTCAGTGTTTGAAAAATCGAAAATTGACTTCCTTTTATAGCCATTTTCAGCAAGAAACGTATCTGTTCAAAGAAATCTGTTCAGACCCGTTTATTCCACAAAGTTGTGTCTTTTGGAAAAAATAACAACTTTTTGAAAAAATGTGTCTATTAGGAAAATAACTACTTTTTGGAAAGTAACGACTTTTCGGAAAAGTAAAGACTTTACGGAATGTTACCGTTACCCGCAAATTTATAAGAGATAATATTAACAAGATTTATTTGATTTAACCAAAACTGATTAAATAAATTTTGTCCAAAAAAATTATCAATCAATGACATCATTTGCCAAATCCAAATTCAAATCCAAAAGCCAAAGTCGAGCGAGCGACGATGACGGCGCGAGGGGCATCTTTTTCTTAGCTCTTTAAGAAGTAATGGAAGTGTTTCCTTCTATAATGACAAGAATTTCCCTTTCTTTTTCCGATGTGGGAGAAATGACTTTTCATTTGCACTTTGCAAATGACTTTTCATTTTCCCTCCAAAGTAGTTCCCTCACTTTCAATATTCTCTCTTTTCTTTTCCCATTCACACTTGCTAAAACCCAACAATCACCCAAATGAATGGGGAAGGCTATTGTTAAAACATATGCATGAAAAAACTTGTGTGTCTTGTAGGTAAAGGTTAATCGCATCTGGATAAATAGGTTTCCCTTTAAACTTTCTGTAGTGAACATATATCGGATATACTCGGTCAATCGGTAGATTTGATATCTTTGAGCCGTCGAGCTTTGGTGTATACCTAGACAACATATGTCACACAATCAACCCTTGAACTGTTCTTAGTTCTTATTGTTTTGTTCGTTCAGCCATGAACACATCTTGGATAGTAAGTGCTTAAAGAACTGGCCTTACCGGATTCTCCTTGAAGCGGCTTACACTTCACACTTACATAGGTGATTTCTAAATGTGTTATCCCATAGATACACCATTTGATATTCCCTGTATCAAACTTAGAAATCGTTAAAAAGTCCTTATGTCTTTATCCTGGTTACTAAACATTGTCTCATCATGAGAATGGACCATAAAATAATAATAATTTTTTTTTCTTTTCCTTTGACAATGTTGAACCGTCATCAATGACTTTGTTTTATCTCCTTGAACCTAGATCTTGGATCTCTAGTCTTCTAGGTAGAGTTACCGCCACGATGACTTGTTCTCGTCCATAGTCCCATTCCCGTCGATGATTTCTCAACTCCCTCTCTATTTAGGCCTTTTGTAAGTGGATCCGACACATTATCTTTTGACTTCACATAGTCAATTGTGATAATTCCACTAGTTGTCTCACATAGTTATGTTTTCATCTTATGTGACGAGACTTGCCATTATACATAATGTTTTCAGCGCTTCCTATTGCAGCTTGACTATCACAATGTATGCATATAGGGGCCATTGGTTTGGGCCAAAATTGAATATCTTCTAAGAAATTTTAGAGTCATTCAGCTTCTTCACCTGCCTTGTCTAAAGCAATGAATTCAGACTCCATTGTAGAGTGAGCTATACATGTTTGTTTGGATGATTTCCAAGATATTGCTCCTCCACCAATAGTAAAAACGTATCCACTTATGGCTTTTGTTTCGGTTGACCCTGTAATCCAATTTGCATCACTATATCCTTCAAGAACGGTTGGATATTTGTTGTAATGTAAAGCATAGTTTTGAGTGTCATCTAAGTATCCAAAAACTCTCTTCATTGCCAACCAATGATTATGATTAGGATTACTTGTGTATCGACTCAGTTTACTGATAGCACAAGCTATGTCTGGTCGTGTACAATTCATGACATTAAGCTTTCCAATACGCTAGCATAGTCCAATTGAGACTGACTTTCACCTTTATTCTTTGCAAGATGAAGATTTACATCAATTGGAGTCTTTGCCCTTTTAAAATTCAAAAATTTGAATTTTTCAAGTATCTTTTGAATATAATGAGTTTGAGACAATGCTAGACCGTTAGGAGTTTTAAGAATTTTAATTCCTAATATCACATCATCAACTCCTAAATCTTATATATCAAACTTACTAGCAAGCATATTCTTTGTAGCTTTTATATTAGCAATGTTTTTGCTCATTAAAGCATATCATCTACATATAGGCATAAAATAACTTCCTGATTTGGAGTATCATTAATGTAAACACATTTATCACATTCATTGATCTTAAATCCATTTGACAACATAGTTTGATCAAACTTTGCATGCCATTGTTTTGGTGCTTGTTTTAGTCCATAAAGTGACTTAATAAGTTTGCACACTTTCTTTTCTTTACCACGAACTACAAAACCCTCAAGCTGTTCTATGTAAATTTCCTCTTTAAGATCTTTATTTAAGAAGGCTGTTTTCACATCCATTTGATGAATTTCAAGACCGTATACTGCAGCTAGTGCAATTAACATCCGAATTGATGTAATCCTATTCACTGGCGAGTATGTGTCAAAATAATCAAGACCTTCTTTTTGTCTAAAACCTTTGACAACAATTATTGCTTTATATTTGTCAATAGTTCCATCGTCTTTCATCTTTCTTTTAAAGATCCATTTTGAACCCAAGGGTTTGTTCCCTGGAGTAAGATCAACCAACTCCCAAGTGTGATTGCTTAAGATTGATTCAATTTCACTATTAACAGTCTCCTTCCAAAAGTTTGAGTCGCTAGACAACATTGTTTCCTTGAATATTTGAGGCTCACTTTCAAGAAGAAATGTTAAAAGTTTGATCCAAATGAAGTAGATGTCTTTTGACGTTTAATGCGTCTTGGACTTTCTTCATTTTGTTCATTCTCTTTTGGTTCTTCTCTGGGTTGTTTAGATCCCCCACTAGATGACTCAAGTCTAGTTTTATATGGATAGATATGTTCAAAAAATTCAGCACTATTTGATTCCATTACCGTATTATCATGAATATCCGGATGTTCGGACTTATGAACCAAAAATCTACTTGCCTTATTGTTTGTGGCATATCCAATGAATACACAATCCACAGTCTTAGGTCCTATTTTTACCCTCTTAGGTATAGGAAATTGGACTTTGGCTAGACACCCCCACTTTGAAATATTTCAAATTGGGTTTTCTACCTTTCCATTTCTCATATGGAATTACATTTGTCTTTGAGTGAGTCACTCTGTTAAGTATCTGATTTGCTGTAAGGATAGCTTCCCCCACAAGTTCAGTAGTAAACCTGAACTTATAAGTAATGCATTCATCATTTCTTTTAAAGTTTGGTTTTTTCTTTCTACAATTTCATTAGACTGGGGAGTGTAGGGAGCAGTAGTTTGATGGATTATTCCATTTTCTAAACATGTTTCTGCAAATGGAGATTCATATTCTCCACCTCTATCACTTATGATCATTTTGATCTTTTTATCGAACTGATTTTCAACTTCAATTTTATATTGCCTAAATGCATCTATTGCTTCATCCTTACTATTTAGCAAATAGACATAACAATATCTAGTGCAATCTTCAATAAAAGTTATGAAATACTTTTTCCCACCACGTGATGGTGTTGACTTCATGTCACAAATATCAGTGTGAATCAATTCTAAAGGATTTGAATTCCTTTCAACAGATTTATAAGAATGCTTAGCATACTTAGATTCAACACAAATTTGACATTTTGATTTATTGCACTCAAATTTTGGCAAAATATTTAAGTTAATCAGTTTTTACATGGTTTTGTTATTAACGTGTCCCAAACGTTCATGCCATAAACATTTAGACTCAAGCAAGTAAGAAGAAACAAATCTTTATTTATATCAACTGCAATTACATTGAGTTTGAAAAGGCCATCACTAAGGTAGCCTTTTCCTACATACATATCATTTTTGCTTACTACTACTTTATCAGAAACAAATATACATTTAAATCCATTCTTGGTCAGAATTGGAATTGAAACTAAATTCTTTCTCAATTCTGGAACATATGAGACCCTATACAAAATCACCACTTTGTCTGATGTCATCTTTAATAGGACTTTGTCAGTTCCTTCCACCTTTGCAACAGCGGAGTTTGCTATAAACAATTTTTCATCTGTAAGTGCTGGAGTATATGATGAAAATAATTCTTTGTTGGCACAAACATGGCATGAGGCACCAGAATCTATCCACCATTCTCTTGGATTTCCAATCAAGTTACATTCTGAAAGCATTGCATAGAGATCGTCCATTTCTCCTTTGGATTCAGCCAAGTTTGCTTGATCTTTCTTTTTCTTGTCCTTCTTAGGACCCCGGCATTCATTAGCCCTATGACCATGTTTACCACAATTAAAACATTTTCCATTGAATTTCTTCTTAGGAGGATTGCTTTTTGGACCATATGCTTTCTTTCTTTTCCTTAATTTTGTGGGATATTCTTCAACAAAATTTACTTCATACATTGCTGAATTACCACGTGACCTCTTTTCTGCAGCCTTATTATCCTCTTCGATTCTACACCTTACTATGAGATCTTCAACAGTCATCTCATTGCGTTTGTGTTTCAAGTAGTTTTTAAATTCCTTCCACAATGAAGGTAACTTTTCAATGATTGCAACTACTTGAAAATCATCATTCACAATCAATCCTACATTAAAGGTTATGTGAGTATTAAGGGAAAACATAATATATCTAACATAGGCATTAAATAAATTTATACCTTCAGCAAGGAGATCATGGATTATGGCCTGCAATTCTTGAACTTCGGTGACGACAGTCTCACTGTCTATCATCTTATAGTCCAGAAATTTTGCCACAATGAATTTCCTCATTCCGGCATCTTTTGTTTTGTACTTCTTTTCTAAAGCATCCCAGAGTTCTTTTGAAGTTTTGACATTGTTGTACACATTGTACAAATCATCTTGCAGACCACTCAAAATATATTTTTTACACAAAAAATTTGAGTGTGTCCATGCTTCTGTTACCAAGAATCGTTCATCAGCCGGAGCTTCATCTGCCATAACAGGAACATTCTCATTGATGAACTTCTGCAGACTCAACGTAGTGAGATAAAAGAACATCCTTTGCTGCTATCTCTTAAAGTCGACTCCAGAAAACTTTGTAGGTTTCTCAGCCGATGCTAAGGCAGCATTTGAACGATTATGTGCAACCGTTGTTGTTGCAGCACTTACTGTTCCAGCATTTGTTTGACTTGAATTAGTCTTTTTTTTTTCTGTCACAAATGGCAGATAAATTAAGTATTTGAAATACTAACAGTAAAGAAAAAAATCTTTACACAAACTGTTTGTGATTTAACGATAAAGTTTTTATGTTCTTTTAATCATTAGTCGAATGAATTTTAAAAATTCAAGCAGAGTAGAAAACCATAAAGGTTTTAATCTCCAGAAACCTCAAATACAGAAACTGTTAAATTTCTTAAGATTGTTATTCTTACAATAACCTGTATTTATAAGGTTAACAAACAGAAACAGAATAAGATGAAGCAGAAAAAATATAAAATACAAGAATTAATCCGAGTCCACATAAACTACTATGTGTCCTTAAGAAATTTAATCCCCTCACTGTACCCAAGGTTATGGATTAATTTCTCCCAAGATAAAATAGATTAAACCTGTTAAAGAAATAGTGATACCTCAAACTTCTTTAACTTCAACAAACTTAAGAACAGCAACAAGTCATACAAACTCAGTCGATCGACACTTTGATTTTATTTGAGAGAAAAATAAATGCAGAGAAAGGAAAATTTTCAGTGTTTGAAAAATCGAAAATTGACTTCCTTTTATAGCAATTTCCAGCAAGAAATGTGTCTATTCAGAGAAATCTGTTCAGACCCGTTTATTCCACAAAGTTGTGTCTTTTGGAAAAAAATAACAACTTTTCGAAAAATGTGTCTGTTAGGAAAATAACTACTTTTTGAAAAGTAACGACTTTTCGGAAAAGTAACGACTTTTCGAAATGTTACCGTTACCCGCAAATTTATAAGAGATAATATTTACAGGATTTATTTGATTTAACAAAAACTGATTAAATAAATTTTGTCCAAAAAATTTATCAATCTATCACATCATTTGCCGAATCCAAATCCAAAATCCAAACCCGAGTGAGCGACGACGACGGCGCGAGGGGCATCTTCTTCTTAGCTCTTTAAGAAGTAATGGAAGTGTTTCCTTCTATAAGGACAAAAATTTCCCTTTCTTTTGTCGATATGGGAGAAATGACTTTTCATTTGCACTTTGCAAATGATTTTTCACTTTCCCTCCAAAGTTGTTCCCTCACTTTTCATATTCTCTCTTTTCTTTTCCATTTACACTTGCTAAAACCCAACACACTACAATTAATTGATAAGGCTATTTATGAAATCCTACAGACACCAAAACTTAACACAAGTACCTCCTATCACCACCACCCCCCCAAAAAAATTAATTTAAAATGAAATAAAAACATCATAAATGTTGGTTTGGCAAATAGAGTGTGCACACTCTTTGGAAAACAAGTGATGGGTAGACAAATGAGATAAAGGTCATGTAATTGACAATTTTCTAATCAGTTAGTATACATATTTATTGATATTAAAAATAATATATATATATATATATATATATATATATATATATATATAAATTATTTTTATTTCATTCTTTGAAAAATATTTTTTTAAATCTCTTTCTCATTTTAAACTTTTTCAAATTAATTTATCATCTTTTCACTTTTTTAATTAATTTTAAAATAAAAGTGTCGTTTAATTTTTATATTTGTATTTTTTTTATATTTTATTTGATCCTCTTCACTTATTTTGATATCCGATCAAGATTCGCTTATTTTAAATACAAGATATTTTGAATTAAAGTCAAAACTAAATCAAAACAAAAGACTATGAAAATAATCATAATAAACAAAATCAATAGAAAAATAAAAAAGAACAACATAATAAATGAAGGTATGGAAAAAAAGTTTATATTAAAGGTAACAAAAATTGAGTATTAACTTAATTTAAATGCTGAATAAAGATAATAAGAATATATTTAAAAGAATAATAATAATTTTTGTTTTAAAAAATAATATTTACACACGTGTTAGACAAGTGTGTACAAAGACAACTAACTTGGTAATTGAAGGTGTCACTGTAATGACCTGATTTCGTCATTACGAAGAAGTTAATGAAGAAATAATTGGGCTCATGAAATTTTTTGGTAGTAACTTGGTATTTTCCAACCTAGTCCAAATTTGAATGAAATAGGAGGCATCAAGGTGTAGGGAAATCTAGTAATGAATGAGAGATCTAATTGTGAATTTTATTATATAAGTGTATAGATAATACTATAAGAAACTTGTATCACTTTACGGAATCGAATTCAAGCGATTAGAACTCCCGAAAATGATCTTTTTGTGAATGGGTATATTATGTCTCTGCCGAAGCCACTAGAGCGGGATTCTGGGAACTGGAGCGGGACGGGTTCGCTGTAGCGGGATAGACGCGACTTAAAGTCGATAATAAACCCCTAAATTCCCATATTTTCTATTTTTCGACTTTTATGGCTAAGGAGGCTATCTCAGACTAGTTCTTGACGGTTTTTCACCATTCTTGAGGCTAAAGATAAGGTTTTAACATCCTCAATCCATTTTTTGATCCACAGAACCTATTTTCTTGGGTTATTATCGATGGAGAAGGGTTTTGATTTAAGAATTATGGTGGGGGAAAACCTAATTTGGGTCTTAGGACATTGGGTTGGTCTAGGGTTATTGTGTTTATTATAATTCGAAAAATTAGACCTTTGATTGTTCATCCTTGTCTATATTAATTTTTGTAGACCAACAACAAGCAAAAAGAATCTGAAAAGAAAAAACTCGAGTGCCTTAGGGATTCAAACTTGGATTTTGGGTAGGTGATGGTTGTTATTTCATGTTGGAGTGATATATGTTTGTAATTGCTTCGTTATAATACACGTATGTATGCGAATGTTACATTATTGATCACTCTAATCGTAATTGAGAATATTGAATAATTGTATGCCATGAATCATCTCTTGTTGTATGATCTTGATGATGTACTTGTGATGGTGTGTGATCGAGGATCGGATTGTCACATTCCGGGAAGATAACTTTGATCGGGTTTCCACATTTTGGCACAAGTATTGAATCGGGTTGCCACGTTTCAGCATAATTATGGGATTGATTGCCACATTTCGACATAATTATGAGATCAGATTGTCACGTTCCGGCAAACTAACAGTTTGGGTTCCATGAGAGGACCACTCAATTGTGATGTGTATATACTTGTGATGATACGTTCATATCTAACGATGATTGATATTAAAAGAATATTTGTTGCTCTAAAATGATTTAATGATATATTGTTTAGAATTGTGAAAATGTTCGTTGATGTGAATGATGATGATATTTTTATTTGTTTGGTATATGTCCGATTTATAATGTTGTGGTTACTTATATATGTTTCACCTATTTGGGATAACCGCGTGATCCTATCAATACTATGTGGTTGTGTACTGATACTACAATTGCTTTTATTTTGGTTGAGTATATCCATTCTCCGGCGGTCTTTTTACAGACCTCGCTTAGAACATCAATGAACATTTTGAATTCAAGAGTGAGCTAGTTCTTCCGGCCGCTTAGTTATCTTTTGTTTAAGTCCACTCTTTTCAGACTCAGACTATTCATTAAGGTGTTGTTTAGTTTGGGGTTTGTAGCCTTTTAGACTTGTCGTTAGTAGAGTTTTGGTATGATGCTTTAATGTTTTAGGGGTTGTATTTCCGCATTTTTGTTAATTCATTTATTTGGTTCCTTGATAAATAATTTAGTTAGTCAAAACTAATTTTGTATTTTTAAATGCCTAGTTTTTCGTTAAGTTGCTTGTTTGGGATGTAGTAATGGTTCTCCAACCGGAGAGTTAGTGTGGATGTCAATTACGATGATTTGGGTCGTGACAGCCACGTCAGCACAAAAGATGCAGAAAAATATAAAGAAAAAAATGATTTCAAAAGGTAATAGAATCTTATTTAAGTTTAGACGCGTCTCTGTGATTTTGATCATAGTATAGAATGATATATATGTCTTATTCATTTTTTTTAAATAGTAAGAAAAATGATTTATGACTTGGATGATTCAAATTCTTAGTATCATCTAATTCCATAATTTTAATAAATAATGAGTTTAACTACTATCCACCGACGGTGGACAAAAAATTACACGGGCATATTATTTTTGGAAATATTTAATTTTTTTAATTAATATATTTTAATATTATTAATATTAAAATAAAAATAATAACAGAGTGTTATATGGTAACTTGAATTATAAATTAATTGTACAAATTTAATTAGGATTCTTATTTGTCTTACCAAAAATAAAAAATACATAATTTCTTGTGTTTTCTTATTGGAAAGCACTTCAATCATTCAAAGAAAATCATTGCCAACATATATTTTTTTTTATAAGAACCGGTACTTGTTGCCATTGAAGCAATGCTAGCAAAATATTAATATGAAACTATTCCAGAAACATAAAGTGCAACAAAATCAACATATTCAAACTTATAAGAGTAAGCAAACAAAATCAAACACTATTAAATACGGCCCATGATTTAATTACAATTGCATGCTTGGTTACAAATTTTATTCTTTCGGTGAAAATTTTGTGTTGCTATACGTTGTTATTGCTGCTGCTATGTATCAGAGAGTGGAGTATCCTTGCTAACATATATGAAGGCATAAAAGAGTAACTAATTCACTATGAATAAAAACACAATCAACAAAAAAAACTAAAGCTAAAACTCTGAGTTATTGTATGTAAACTTAAAAGAAAAAAAAGTCTTGAACAAAAAATATCCCTGGATTTATATTCTGCCAAAGAAAGAAAACAGAACAAAATGAATTTTGAATAATTGTCTCTCTAGACATCCTTTATAGTTTTAAATTCCACAAACTCCAAGTCACCTTGTAGATTAGAAACCTCTTTGATATGGATACGAAGTTGCTCTCATCAAATCCTGAAACAGTAATTATTTACAAATGCATATATGCTATAAATAAAATACATACAAGCGCAGTAAAATAAACCCACCATAAATGAGGTTGGATATGAATCAGCACGACCACTTTGCCCTTCAAAAGGTTCTGAATATGCTGAGAATTCCTTTAAAAATGATTAAATAAAAGAAAAATTTGTTAGCTAAAAAGAGAATGATACATAAGAATAAGTCTTAGTCAAAATTCACATAATTTATCAAAATAAAACCTTACCATTGTAGGATCTGCATTAATGATTGTTTCCCTGCTATTGAATTCCTTTTCAACATTAATGTGTGAACTGAAAATTAAGCAAATAATTGAAATATGTGATTTATTCAATGAATTCACATTAAATTAAAGATCAAACTATAAAATTACCTTACTCTTTTGCCTTTTTTTCTGATTTTGGTTTCTCTTTTTGATTTCAGCGAAGAGCTTCTTTTAACCTTCTGAGAACTTTCTAAACCACTTTTCATTCTCAAAGAACGAGGACGTCCTTTAGTAGCCACGCATGGAGGGTCAAGCAAACTAAATTTTTCTCTTTGTTCACTTGAGTTCAAATCATTATTTGACTCGTTAACTTGATCATCACAAACATTATCATTATCCTCATATGGAAGTTCATCAAGTTCTTTACTTAGTTGCAACAATTTCTGATATGTAAATTTATAATGCTTTTCTGAACGAGTAGCTCGTTCAGAGAGCCCAAGAGAATGTGTCATAATGTTATTAAACCATATAGTAGAAGACTTCAGATTATACGCAAGCGATCCTGCACTTGAAATGTCATTAGCTTTTTCTGTAGTTGCATACCTTGTCCATCGATCCAATAAATAACATGGTGGAAGCGAGTGAATCTGTTTCTTTATAAATATCATAAGCACATGTCTACACAAAATTCCCATGAACTCAAACTTATGACAAGAACAAGTAGCATTCTTTAATTCAAGATTCAACCTAACAATATATGTCGGTGTTTCTCTCTGAAACAAATGCACTTTATAAATATGTATCCCATCCTGAACCTCAATTTTTTCTGAAATAAATTTTTTAGATTGAATTAACTCTTCTTGAAATTTTTGAAATATTTTTCTGGTATATATTTTGGCTGCTTCATCCTCCATTGGATATAATGTTTTCAAGATAGCCTTTGAATGCTTTGTCTTATAATCCTTCTCCCTTACTTTGTCATACCTAGCGTCAACAGCTTTATCATATTGCGTCACAAATACACTCATTGGCGTACTAGAGTTAAGATAATCTTTAAAGTATTTATTCATACTTTCACTTCTTTGAGTTGTTGACATTCCAGCACAAAAAGTAGTTCGCACATATGCTGGAATCCATTTCTCGCGAATGGTGTATATCTTACGCAACCAAATATGCTCTTCTAAATTGTACATTTTCATTATATCGATCCAAGCAATTTCAAATTCCTCAGGAGTTGTTGTACAATGTAAACACTTACTAAATTTATTTTTAAAATCATCAAATGCATGAAAAACATGACTTAGATATTCAGGAATCTTCTTCTCAATGTGTCACATACAAAAATGGTGTGCACTATTCGGGAACACCTTTGCAACTGCATTTGTTATTGCAGCATCTTGATCTGTGATTATTGTACGAGGGGAAATACCAAACATTGCCTCTTGCCAAGTATGAAGTAACCACTGAAAAGTTTCTTCCGTTTCATCCCAAAGAAGAGAACATCCAAATAAAATGGATTGGTGATGGTTATTAACTCCGGTAAATGGAACAAAAGGCATCTTATATTTATTTGTCAAGTATGTAGGATCAAATAGGACAACATCTCCAAAATTCTTGTAAGTTATCCTAGACCTAGCATCTACCCAAAAACAATTAGCTAAATGACCCTCCACATCCATTTGTATTGCATAAAAGAATCCTGGGCTATCAGATTGTCGCTTTTGAAAGTATTTCAACATCAATTGTGCATCTCCTTTCTCAAGACAATTTTGCCTTTTAGTGCTCAAATAATTCTGAATATCTCGTCCAGTTATATTGAGATTCTCTATGCCTCCCGCCTGAGTAGTTAACACTGATGCGATTTTACTTGGACGAATACCAGAATTATTTAAGAGATCAATAAGATTTTTTTGAGCCTCTGATTTTTTTCTTTTTGATCGCAAGAATTTCTGACTATTAGGAGAAGCAAGTTCATGATTATGATTCAAGACAAGCCTAGCTATAACCCACTTTTTTTCTTCTTTCTTTGACATATATATCATTACTTTGCACCCCTCTCTAGTCTCATCTCGTTGCTTATTACTCTCAAGACATTTTTTTGAACGAAATCCTTCTTTTGAACAAACAAACTCTTGACCAATAATGGATTTATCTTTTCTTGATCTACTAATTCGATTTTTGCGCCACACTAAAACCATTACGATGAGCATAATCAAGATAAAATTTAAATCCAGTATCAAGTGATTGAAATTCCATACCGATGTAAGGCTCTCTTAATTCTTGCTCACCTAGTTGAGGAACAAAAGATACAACTGCATTCATGTTGCTTTCTATATCCTCCAAGGAATCTTCAATTCCTTCTGCATTTTGCTCTTCTAAATTAGAGATTTCAAAAGTTTCCTGCAATACACAATTATTAGATATTAGACTGATAGGGTAAGTTAGCTTTAAAATTTTAAATATTTTTCATGGCTAATATATTGAACTTCTTCAATTTGCTAAAAAGTTTTTAAACGTATTCTTTAAATATCTTCATCACTACAAAACATAAATTTCTTCATACATTAAAACAAGAATATTTCTTTGAAACGTTTATTCATGTTGCGAAAAAGACTTAATAAGTTATGTAAAAAAAGATATACGAGGAAAACGCTACCATGATAATTGTTTCAAATTGCTTCAATGGTGGATAGTTGGTTGCTTCAATGGTTTATGTAGAAAAAGAAGAACGTTAATACAACTAAGAAAACACAAGAAATTATGTATTTTTTATTTTTGATAAGACAAATAAGAATCCTAATTAAATTTGTACAATTAATTTATAATTCAAGTTACCATATAACACTATGTTATTATTTTTATTTTAATATTAAAATATATTAATTAAAAAAATTAAATATTTCCAAAAATAAAATGTCCGTGTAATTTTTTTGTCCACCATCGATGGATAGCAGTTAAACTCATAAATAATATGATAATCTTATCCATTGAAAGATCGTTTTCAAAGAGTTGAGTACACGGTCTTTGAGCTTTTTAGTATTTGTAGACTAGAAGAAATGGCTCCGTAACACGTGCCCAATATCATAAAAAAATTGAAATTGTTAATATATATCTTTATTTAAACAACAAATATATATTAAACTCTTAATTATTTAAGGAATATTAGCAAGAGTGAGATACTATTCAACCTTATCGTGATAAAAGTTGATTTATTATTCATTTCATTTAATTTAATATGATATTATTTTTATATAAAATCATTAGATATATTTTAATAATTTAAATTTAAATTTTAAAATATTATCATTTAACTTTAAAGATTTTATTATATTAACATCTTGTACATTGAAACATATAGTTATGAATCCGATTAAATAAACATTTTATTTGAATTTCATTTTACTTTATCGATATTGACTTGACATAACTCATAAGAAAATATTTCTTAGAAATTTATTTATCATATATTAATTTCATTAATTATGCATTGAAAGTTAAATTTGACTATTAATATTTAATATAGTTACTTAATCATAAAGTCAATATTAAGAAAAAAAATAATAAATTTTTCTTAATTTGGTAAAATAAAAAAAATGGAATGAACAAAATAAAAAATATATAATATTTATTTAATTTTAATTAATATAAATTATTATTATTTTGAATAACCTAATTATATTAAATTTAAGGAATACTAAATTTAACAGTGATAATAATCTGAGTTTTCAAATGAAAGGTAGCTTTTCATGTGATTCAAATGAGAAATTATATGGAAGACATTAGGATAACTATTATCATATAAATTTTTTTAAAAAAAGTTGAGCACCTTGTACATTTGTCGAATTAGAAAGTTCAATGGCCCTGCAAATTTAATGCATTTCAATACCGGGTAAGGCGTAATGTATAATTAAGGAATAATTATCAGAATATACAATTTAAGTTTACATATTCTCCGTATTTTCCTTCTTTTTTAAAAATTACTAAAATTCCTATTTTTTAATAAATTTAATCTAACAGATACATAAATAAATTAGAATCCTAATTAATACAAACCAATTAAATCTTACCCCTAATTATACTCTTTATTTTCCCCAAATAAAATACACATACACGACTCCCATAATTAATACTAACCAATTAAATATCATTCCTTATTTTACTCTTTATTTTCTCAAAATAAAGAAATCTTTTTCACCACTCCCACTAATTAATTACTCAACTGTTCATCTTCCTCTAAGTTGTCCGCCATTTTTCTTAGTCCGTCTGCCTTTGATTTCGTCCGTCCGCCTTCCTCTAGGTTGTCCGCCATTTTCTCCGTCCGTCCGCCTTTGATTCCGTCTGTCCGCCTTCCTCTAAGCTGTCCGCCATTTTTCTCTACCTGTCCTCCTTTGAAAATTAAAGTTGTGCTCTCCGTCCGTACGCCGTCGTCTAATCTGTCCGCCTCCGTCCAACCTCTTGCTTCTTTATTTCTATAAACAGCTTCACACCCATATCATTCCTAATTATCATCGGAGAAAATTTCCCTCTACAATATATCGGGTAATAATATTTTTTTTCAATTCATCAATATTTAATTCAGTAGCAATTGTTGAGATTTGAATCATTTATGAAATATTTTCTCCAACCACTATCTCATCACATTTGTATTGATTGTATTTAACCTCACTCTCCCATATTCCTGAATGCCTTAGCAATATCGTAATATTCATTACGAAACCGGATACAAAATTACCTTCAACGAAAATTTGAATATCGTTTCTGCCAAAAAAATGGAAGATCACTAATCAAAATCAAAAATTTTGTTCCTTCATAAAAGAAGAGAAGATCACTAATGACAAATTTTAAGGGAATATAACTGCTTTTAAAACACAAGTTAATGCCTTTATTTAAGGGAATAATAACTGTGGCATATAAAAAGTAGGCATTAATTCAAATTTCAGTTTTTAATCCCCCTAATTACTCAACAAACGGATCCCAAAATTACTCAACAAACAATTAAAATGGAATACAATATAATGTATCTAAGTGTTTTATTATGTATCAGAAACTTATTAAAAATAAGGAATTTTTTGTAAATTGAAAAAGAGTAGGGATAGGAGGTAATTTATGTTTACACTATGTGATTTATATAATTTTTACTAATTAATTGAAAAATAGTGGTTTTTTAAATTAAAAAAAATTATTGATACAGTCCACATTGACAAAATAGAAATAACATTTTCTTTAAGCAAGCTGATACTAAAAAAATATTAAGAAAACTGTTATAAAACTATTGAATTGTGGATGTTTATTTTTATTAAAAATATAACGTAATGAATTTATTTAATGTAAGATTTAATGTTATGCTAATGTATTTGGTTAAATGATACAAAGGGTGTTTTTTAAATTTTATAAAAGGGTGGTCACCCTTATGATATACAGTTGAAAAATTAAAATAGTATTCTCCACTCTATACTTTCATTAACATTTGTCTACCACTATTGTTTGTGTATTCTTATATTTTTCTCTCGTTTTACAACACATTATCAGCACGAATCTCTAACCAACTGAGACATACTTAATTCACAATTAATTCCTAAAAGTTAATCAACTTTCTTTCAGAGTAAGGTATATATTTGTGTGTTTATAACATCTCTAATAGGACTTGCATAAATCTTTAATCTATAATTTAACTACTACATATATAACTTGATTTAACTATTACTATGATACTTTATTTAGCATAATAATCAATACGTTATAGATTTATATTGTTATGTTATTTACTAACTTATGACTCTAAATTATTACTAATGTAATATGATAGCATGCTAGTTAAAGTTACTATTTTCATACATTATGATAATATATTGGTGTGTCATAAAAAAGAATATTATGTATTATATATGACTTGAAACTCATAAGAAAAAAGATTGGCGTTAATACTGTATAACAATTAAAACTATATATTAAATCTATTGTTTCAATACGTCATTAGTTTTTATGTTTTAAGACATTCAATGTGCATGCATTTAACATATCATTTATTATATAATGATATTATACTTTATCGTTTGAACATTATTTACAATTTATTATAAATAAACCAACATCATAATATTAACTAAATTATTTTATGATAGTATTCATCATGTCGAATTTGTCAAAATTTGAATTTGTGTCACTTGACATTTTCGGAAAGAATTATTTGTCATGGGTACTTGATCTGAAATTCACCTTACCGCTAAGGGTCTTGGTGATAGTATAATTTGAAGGAAATACGACATCAAGTCAGGATAAAGTGAAACCTATGATTTTCCTTCGTCATCATCTTGATGAAAGCCTGAAGGTTGAATACCTAACGGTGAAAGACCCACTTGAATTGTGGATAGGTTTGAAAGGGAGGTATGATCACCTCAAGGCAATGGTATTGCCAAGGGCTCATTATGAGTGGATGCACTTACAGTTTCAAGATTATAAAATCGTAATTGAGTATAATTCTGTTGTATTTAGAATAACATCCCAATTGAAATTATGTAGGGAAACAATAAAAGATGAGGACATGTTGAAAAAGACACAAACTACTTTCCAAGCCTCTAATATGATATAACAGTAGCAATATCGTGAAAAAAATTCAGAAATACTCTGAATTGATCTCATGCCTTCTAGTGGCTGAACTGCATAATGACCTTTTAATGAAAAATCACGAAACCCGTCCCGATGAAAGTGCTCCATTACCGGAGGCACACGCAGTTGAAGCACATGGCCAGTCTGAAATATGACAAATAATCGGGAACATAACAATGTGCGCGGGCATGACAAAGGCAAAAGACGATATAATAATCATCGGGGTTGTGGTCATAACAAAAGGGAGAACAATATAGGTTCTCAAAATAATCATTCTAAAGGAAAGGGAAATTATTGTCATCATTGTGGCCTTAAAGGTCACTGGAAAAATGAATATCGGGCACCTGAGCATTTTGTCAGGTTGTGTCAAAATTCCTTTAAAAGGAAAAGATATAAAGGTGACGCCTCCTCTTCTAAAGCCCATGTAGAGTCACATTTGACTCTCAATGATGATGTTCAGGCAGGATCTTCTCAAAAATATAATGAGAATGTTGAGGCAAACTTAGCATTAAAAGATGATGTGTTTGATGGGCTCAATGATATTACTCATCTGGAGGTTGAGGGCTTCTTTGGGGATCACAACTGAGATTGATAATTGAACTAGGAAATGAATAATGTTTTTATTTATTTTTAATGTCTTAATTGAAGTTTATGTACTTAATATTTCTTTTGCTAAATTTTGTACTTCTCATTATGTATTTTTTTATTCTTGTGAAGATAAATAAAATTTTTCAGTCATCAGTTGGATCGAAAATGAGTAGTGGAGATATGTGTCTTCTGGACAGTGCCACAACTCATACAATACTAAGAGAAAAGAAATATCGTTTGATAATGAAAAAGGAATATGTTAATACAAGATGTGGTAGTACAAAATTGATTGAGTGCTCTGGAAGAGCGACCTTATTACTACCTGGAGGAACATTATTGGTAATTGATAATGCATTGTATTGTAGTAAGTCTCACATAAACTTGTTAAGTTCCAAGGTTATTCACAACAAATGCGGATAAAAAAATTGTGCATGAAAAATTGTCAGCACTTTCATCTGGGTTGTACCATACAAATATTGGTACAATTCAATCACATGTTGTAGTAAACAAAAAGGTTTATTGATTATAATGATTTTATCATTCGGCATGACCGGTTGGGCCATCACGGTTATAATATGATGCGCAAAGTAATTGAGAATTCACATGGACATACTTTGAAGAACCAAAATATTCTTCAATCAAAGGAATTCTTTTGTGATGCTTGTTCACAAGGAAAATTGGTTATTAAACCATCAGTGGCTAAGGTTGGGGTGGAATCCCCTGCATTTCTGCAATGGATACATGTGATATATGTGGACATATTCATCCTGCATGTGGATCATTTAAATATTTTATAGTCTTGATATATGCATCTACAAGATGGTCTCATGTGTGCTTATTATCAACTCGCAATATGGCTTTTGCGAGGTTGTTGGCTCAAATAATAAGGTTAAAAGCATAATTTTTAAAATATGCTATAAAAACAATTCGTCTTTATAATGCTGGTAAGTTTACATCTCAGACATTTAATGATTATTGTTTGTCCACTGGAATAACAGTTGAACATCTTGTTGTACATGTTCATACTCAAAATGGTTTAGCAGAGTCGTTGATTAAACGTCTTCAATTGTTAGCTACACCCTTGTTGATGAGAACAAAGTTGTCTATTTCGATTTGAGGGCACGCTATTTTGCATGCAGCAGCACTTGTGCGCATAAGGCCAACCAGTTATCATGACATCTCCCCATTGCAATTGGTTTTTTTGGTCAGGAGCCAAACATTTCTCATCTTAAAATCTTTGGTTGTGCGGTATATGTTCCAATTTTTCCAGCACAACGCACAAAGATGGGTCCCCAAAGAAGGTTGGGGATATATGTTGGGCATGAATCTCGTTCTATTATAAAATATTTGGAACCTAGAACTGGAGATTTATTTACGGCAAGGTTTGTTGATTGTCATTTTGATAAATCAGTTTATCCAACATTAGGGGGAGAACAAAAGCAGTCCGTAAATGAGATAGATTGAAATTAACTTTCACTGTCTCATTTAGATTCTCGAACAAATCAATGTGAACAAGAAGTTCAAAAGATAATTTATTTTCAGAATATTGTAAATCAACTGCCGGGTGCATTTACTAACCTTCCACGGATTACTAAATCATATACCCCAGCTGCTATGCTCAAGTTCGAGTTGATTAGCCTATAGAACAAAATGTTAAGGCAAATGAGTTTGTACCACACTTAAAATGAGGTAGACCAATTGGTTCATGGATAAAAATTCTCGAAAAATAAAGGAATAAATTATCAAGATGATGATCATAATATAGAGGCAATTGCTCATGATGAGCTCCGAGACATAATAAATAATGACACCACAAAGGAGGTGGTCCATGTACCTGAAAATAATGAGAATGAGTAAATCTCTATAAATTATGTTTCGACGAGAAAAAGATGAATCGAAATAATATTGTGGTGGATAATACTTTTCCCTATAATGTTGCAGTTGAAATAATGTAACAAGATGAGGATTTGGAACCAAGATCTGTCAACGAGTGTAGACAGAGAAATGATTGGCCAAAATGGAAGAAAGCAATGAAAACGCAATTACATGAAGGTATCAATAGTTCAAACACGTGAAGTTTTTGAACCAATAGTTCGAATACCTGAAGGTATCAAGCCAGTGGGGCATAAATGGGCTTTTGTGCGAAAATGCAATGAAAGTGGTAAAGTCGTAAGATATAAAGCACGACTTGTGGCACAAGAATTTTCACAAAGGTCTGGCATTGATTATGAGGAGACTTATTCTCCTGTGGTAGATGAAATTACATTCAAGTATCTAATAAATATGACAGTTCATGAAAAGCTTGAAATGAATTTAATGGATCTTGTTACGGCCTATTTGTATGGCTCGCTAGACCACAATATTTTTATGAAAAACCTGGAAGCACTCAAAGGTCCTGAAGTATATACAAATCCAAAAGAAAGTTGTTCAATAAAGCTTCAAAAATCCTTATATGAATTAAAACAATCAGGGCGAATTTGGTATAATCATCTTAGCGAATATTTTCTAAAAGAAGGGTACAAGAATGACCCTATTTGTCCTTGTATTTTTATACGAAGGTCAAAATCTGAATTTGTAATAATATCTGTTTATGTTGATGACTTGAACATTATTGAAAAACCTAAATGGCTTTCAAAAGTCGTTAAGTGTTTGAACAAAATATTTGAAATGAAAGATCTGGTAAGACAAAATTTGTCTTGGCCTTCAGATTGAACATTTGACAAATGAAATATTTATCCATCAATCAACATATACTGAAAAGGTTTTGAAAAGATTTTACATGGATAAATCACACCCATTGAGTACCCCGATGATTGTGAGATCTCTTGATATAAATAAAGATCCATTCCAACCTCAAGAAAATGATGAAGAGGTTCCTGGTGATGAAACACCATATCTTAGTTCTATTGGGACACTAATGTACCTTGCCAACAATATCCAGCCAAATATTTATTTCGTTGTAAGTTTATTGGCGAGATTCAGCTCATGTCCAACAAAAAGACATTGAAAGGTGTTAAACATATATTCAGATATCTTCAAGGAATTATTTATATGGTATTGTTGTATTCTAATACATCCACGTCAGATTTGATTGGTTATGTAGATGCTGGCTATTTGTTTAACCCACATAAAGCCCGATCTCACACAGGCTATGTATTCACATATGCAGTTACAGCTATATCATGTCGTTCAATGAAGCAAACAATAGTTGCTACTTCTTCGAATCATGCATAGATAATAGTCATTCACGAAGCCAGTCGAGAGTGTGTATGGTTGAGATCAATAAATCAACACATTCTACAATTATGCGGTCTTTCTGTGCAAACAAAGACTCCAACAATATTGTATGAAGATAATGTTGCTTGCATAGCTCAAATAAAGGCAGGATATATCAAAGGAGACCGAACAAAGCATATTTCACCTAAGTTCTTTTTCACACATGATCTTCAACAAAATTGTGAGTTAAATGTTCAACAGATTCGTTCGAGTGATAATCTTGCAGATTTAATCACTAAAGCATTGCCAACGTCAACATTTGAGAAGCTAAGATATAAGATTGGGATGAGTCGTCTTCAAGACATCAAATAAGTTTTTCATCAGGGGGAGCAAATACGCGATGTACTCTTTTTTCCTTAGCCATGGTATTGTCCCATTGGATTTTCCTGGTAAGATTTTTAATGAGGCAGCACTCAAGGGGCATTACAAGACGTGTGTACTCTTTTTCCTTCACTAGGCTTTTTGCCACTGAATTTTTTGTAGTAAGATTTTAACGAGACACATTATTTATAAACATCTAAGGGGAAGTGTTACAAAACTATTGAATTGTGGATGTTTTTTTTCATCAAAAACATAATATAATGAATCTATTTAATGTAAGACTTAATGTTGTGTTGACATATTTGGTTAAAGGATGTAAAGGGTGTTTCCTAAATCCTATAAAAGGGTGGTCTTTTCACCCTTGTGATATACACTTGAAGAATTAAAATAGTATCCTCCACTTTATACTTCCATCAACATTTGTCTACCACTATTGTTTGTATATTCTTGTATTTTCCTCTCGTTTTACAACAAAAACTATAATATCCACAGTATCTTTTTTAATGAACAAAAAACTGACATGTTGAAACTATTAATTTTATATCAAAATTTTGAATTAATTATTAGTATTTCAGATAATTTCTTGAAAATAACTAATTTTCTTAATTTATCAAAATACTACACAAGTGAAATAAAAGAAATATTTTTAATATAAGAGCTAATAACATGTATTACTTTATCCATTTATTTATTTATTCATTTTTACTTGTCATATTTGAATTTGACATATAAATTTTTAAAAAAATAATTGATATAACTATTTACCACACTATTTTTATTGATTGATCTTTAATAATATTAGATCTCAAAAAATAATTTAAGAAATAATAAGAAATTAATGTTAAAAGCAAAATATGAATCAAAAAATCATACTTCTTAATATCTGAAAATGAATAGATAAAAATAAAAACACATTTCTTAAATAACAGACAAATGAAATTAAATAAGGAAAATTTTTATTTATGACAGTAAAAGAGTAAGTAAATACTTAGTATTCAGCGGACCCATGTCTTATGGCATTAATGGAAAACAAAAAAGTATGACCCATTGTATTCTCTAATGACAGGCATGGTTTGTAAATAAGTAGAGAAGGAACGACTTTTTAAAAAACATTTGCTGAGACACAAATAACAAAGCAAGAACTACAAATTTTCTAAGCAAGTTTATCTTTCAATTTTATTGTGTCCCTTCTATATAAGCAAGGGGCGATGACCAAATTGCCCTTGTGCTTTTTTGAATATGGCAAAAAATAGTCATGTTGAAAGTTGAAGACTCTCCCTTCTATATAATAGAAAAATAACTCATATATCTTTTCTATTCCAAAATAAAAATAAAAGTAAATTTTATCGTTAATTGATCTAAATGCAACAAGATCAAGACTTTTCAATAAAGAAAAAGAATGAAGGAGTTAGTGCTTAATAAAATTTCTCAATTGGCTAAATAAATAAATAAATAATATTTTTACCCCATAAGAAAACATGACCGATTTCTTTTTTGGGGGTTACTTGAAGTCCAAGATATTATCTAACGTACCACAAAGCCATGATGATAATAAATTGTTTTTTTCATAGTATGGTCATCTTCTTCCATACAATGGTTGATCAAATTAAATGATCACACTCTGTGCTATAATTTTGTGCAAGAAAAAACAACTGACAATAAGGGAAAGAGAGAAAATAAAAATTTAAATAATAGATGAAGAAGAATAAGTTTGGATTTTACCTTTTCTCGAAGAAAAATTATTCCTTTAAATATTCAACTTTTAGGTTTGAAGAGCTAATATTTAATATGAATCATGAAAAAGACAAGAAATTGGATCACCATTTCAAATGATTGAGGTGGTAAGGAAAAAGAGAAAATTAGGTTTCTTTAAAGGTGAAGATTGATTATTCTTCAAATGGATATTGGGTTGTTTCCAGTCAGATATATATATATATATATATATATATATATATATATATTAAACTTTAAAGTAAACTAGATGATTAGCGTGCTAACGAAAGTTGTTTCCATAGGCGTTGGTTTGGTGCTGGAAGAGCTGAAAAATATTACTTTAAAGATGTTAAGGGTGTAGTTAAACGCTTATTTAGTTTAAGTGCTAAATTAGTTTGTGATGCCAAGTTCATGTAACATCTCGTACTTCAAAAAGTCAACTAGAGATTCATACAAGTAACATTTTAGCTTTTAGTTTTGTGTCAACTTCAAATGGCCATAACTTTTAGCACATAAAGTGTTAGATGGTTCATGAAGCATCAAGTTGAAAGTCTTTGGGTCATTTTTTCAGCACTACTAAGTTTGCTGAATTCTGAGCTCGGATGGAGTTGCGTCCATTTGAGTGCAACCTCTATAGCTAAGGAATTTCATTCGTTTTAAGGAATGATATGGGTCTAACCTGATTGACATCAATTTTCATTCATTTTTCATACGCTTAGGGTTTAGAGAAAGGTTTCAAGAGGAGAAAAAGAAGAAGGTTTTAAGCGTTCATTCAAGGTTTGAATATTTTTTCGAAGAACTTAGTTCTTTCAAGGTATATAAGTGTTTCATAGTATTGGGTTTGTTTACCCACATTCCTCACATGTCATTCTTCCATGCATTCGTTCTTGAAATCAATGTATTGAGATTCTTGATGAAGTTCTTGAGGTTTTAGCTTCATTCCTTAAGAATGGAGTTTTGTTGTGTTCTTGAGGTGAGGTTGTTGTAAATGTGTGGTGATTCTTGATATAATTGAGTGTTTTTTTATTATTATTTTTGTTGGGTTTATGAATCAAAGGGACTTTGGAAGAAATCAATCGATTCCAGATGAGTTAGGATCAAAAATTGAGGAGAGAAATCGTTAGATTTTTTGGGATCGAGACTGGGGTGATGTGCCCCAATAGCTTTAGGAGGCGCCAACAGTGCGTTCGAAAGTACTTTTAGTACTTTAAGGCTTGGCACGATGCACCACTGATGCACCAGGGACGTCAGGCCCCTTTGGTCTCAATTCTTCGTCCCGTATGCATACTTTCAAATCATGTATTAGCTCTCTTCTTATTACTAACTATCTAAGTATTTCTTAATCATTGAGAGATACTATATATCATGATCATAGCTCTTAAATTCACATTTTCAAATTAAGGTCAAGAAAGTCCTTTTTGAGTCATTTTGAGAAGTCTTTTACACTTATCCATAATTTGTTCTAAGACTTGAGTAAATGAGTATAAGAATAAGGAAAGTTGTATTTCGTGTTTCAAAATGAGTATAAGGAAACTAAGTATTCCCATGTATGTACTAATTTAACATTTAAATGAAAGAAACATTGATTTTAAATGAGTTTATGAGATGTTTTGAGCATCACCTCTCTTGAGAGGATCTTTTGAGTAATTATCTCAAATTGAGGAAAAGGTATGTTCTAATGTAAGAGAATGAGTTATATATATTATACGGAGTAGAATTGAGCACTGATATGGGGATGAGTTCAGACAACTCAAAATCCTCATAAATCATGTAAGCCAATATAGGTAGAGAGTCATATGTTTTAGATGATTCCTTATTTCTTTTAAGCATAGTTTAGTATATCCACTTATGTGAGAAGTATTATAACCCAAAAAGGTATAAGGCAGTTTTGACAGTTTGAGCGAGACATTGTATCATCATGTAGTTGATAGTGATGGTTGTCAGATAGAGAATTTTCCAAATAAAAATAAAGAGTTTGTTTATTTATTTTTATACATATTGATTTGATATTTACTGTTTTAAAATCTTTATGTATTACATCTTTTATTGTTGATTTCACATATGAGTTGAGATAAGGTCAGTATGTCTTCCACAATATCAGTTCAGTTATCTATTACTTTCAGTTCTCCCCTTACATGCTCGTAAATTCAAAGTACTAATGTCATTTAACTTGCATCTTTTCATGATGTGCTACAGGCGTCCAGGGTCATCAATAGGCGCTTCGTTGATCTCATTTCATTCCACTAAGCTTGGGTGAGTCTCCTTGCTTTCCGGAGGGCTTCACATTATGTTTTTGTTCTTAGATTGTCGGGGGTCTTATCCCGACATCCATCTTATTATTTAAAGGCTAATAGTAATTGAGGAGTCTTTCATCATTTCTTTTGTAATGATTGAGACTTTAAGTTGATCACTTATACTTAATTAAGTATTATTTAAGTTCTATTAAGACATTTTCAGTTAAATCTTTTAAGTTGGGGTTCTTTTTTTATTTGAGTAAGTCTTCCGTTAAGTAACGAATCAGGTTAAGGGTTTGCTTGGGGACCAATATAATTCTCGAGTGCTGTCAGCGTTAGAATAGGCTCAGAGCATGACAGTTTAAAGGTATTTTTTATGTGTTTTGTCTTTATACTATGTACATTCTTTTGCAAAACAAAGGTAAAATGTTGCATTGTTTGAGCATGCTAGAAAGATAAAAATTGGATACCTTTTAATTATTTGGTCCAACTATGCGAATTCTCAAAAAGATAAGTAAATCATAATCCAAGGTTAAAATCTTAATTTCCTTATTGAAAATAGCAAGAGAAAATAATCAATATGCAAAACTTGAGGCATTCACTAATATAAGCAAAGAAAAAAGGTCTAGATGATACCCCAATCTGTAAATTACACATTTTCTAAAATACAGAAACGTCTTTGTCAATGTAGAAGTCAAATTGTCACATGGAAAAATTTATTAGAATCCAGATAATGTTCTTATTTTTACACCCAAATAGAAAGTTATAATAGAAAATAGAGAACTCCTTATTTTAGACAAAGCATATGAAGTTGGGAACCAAAATAAGCCACAAAAATATAAAAGTAATTAAAATAAGTTACTATTTTAGTAAGTAACTAAAATAAGCTTAGTCAAAGAAAATGTTTCACTATATCCAATAATCTAGACGTTTTCCATTAGTTTCATAACGTTTATTTTTAATGTATAAAGGAATTTTTTCTTACACTTTATAAAGTGGAGTTTTTTCTTCCACTTTATAAAGTGGAACTTTTTATTTCATTTTATAAAGTGGAACTTTTTATTACACTTTATAAGAACAATATTTTTCACGTCTTGAAGAAGCTTTTTCAGTGTTGTCAGATAAATTATATTGATTTGATATGTCATTAAAACAGAAAAAAATATTTAATTATGTATTTTTTTTATTTCAAAAAATCTATTTAAGGACGTTTATACATAGTTGATAGCACCTACAACATAAAGTCTTCTATATTTGTTCATTTCAATCTAAAAAAAATGTCTTCTACACCTAAAGTTAAAGTTTCAATTTATTGGGATGACAAAATTATACATGTCGAAAATATCATTTATTATAATTGTCCTCCCAAACACAATGTTAAATATCCAATAAATGCCCGATGTCATAAATTTATTTCATCAATTTATAAAAGAATGGATATAAACAGTACAAGTATAATTTGATTATAACCGAAAAATACCCTACTTCATTTTTATCACAAGGACAAGTAAATTTTGGAGAGTGAATTATCTATAATGACGAATTATTGACCGACTTTTTGAGGGTTCCAAATGACTATATAGATCAAATCAAGTTAACAATACTTGAAATCTATGTTAGGAAGAAGCCTAAGATTAGTCAACAACGTTCTCCTTTATAAGTCGATGTTCACCCCTAATTGAAAAATTGTAATAGCATTGATGTATTTTCGATAACTCAATCTGTTGATTTTCCTAAAATGACTCATTGTCAAAATATTCTTACCGGCCGATATGATTTTGATTTAAACAATACTATCAATGATAGTGATCGCTAATGCTCAATTATTATATTTCAATTATTGTTTGTTGATTTTTTCAATTATTTATTAATTTATATTATTTATTATTCTTATTATTATATATTTTGTAGCGGTTTACCTCAGCAAGATAGGGATATTACTCCAACTTATGGACTAATAATTATTTTGGTCAGTCCCCACACTTTGAAAATGACGAAAAATATTGAGACATCCTCAAATTTTCATGTCTCGACTACTTATGATGTTGATGGTTGTCGCTATGTCTAACACTTGTTTTTTATTTGAGTAAGTTAATTGCATGAGCCAAATATTTATATATGTTTTTACATATATAGAAAAAATACTACACAAGATGAGCCATTGATCCTGTGAATATCGATGATCGTAACCATCCTAATTACGGCTCACCTTCAACTAGTGATAGTGATGACTTGCCTAATGCTGAGGAATCAGAAGATAATGTTTCATTTAAAGCATCATCTAGTGATGATGATTTGACTCTCAATCGATTTTCAAGACCAATGTCCATGAGTCCGTTTCTTAATCATGAAATTCCTATCTTGATCGTCTCTCGGATGGTCCAGATATCTTTGGTGATACACATGATGAATATACATCACAACGTACGTGCCATTAACCAGAAGATTTCATGAATGATGCTATCTACATTGAAAAAAGACATGTTACTCAATTCAAAGAAGCCATTGCAAAGAGCAGTTAAACTTCTACATTTGAAGATAGCAAGGGAGTGCTTTGTTATTAAATCAACAAAGAAATCATGGCGACTTGTTTGCAGGTGTGTAGAACAAGAATGTCGATTTAGATTGACTTCATTTATTGATAAACATACTAACATGTGGAAAGTTGAAAGATACATTAAAGAACATACATGTGATATGGGTACGTGCTGCGAAGGGCATTTCAACTTGGATGTTGAGATGATTGCTAACGTCCTCCGTGTTGATAGAGAAAGAACGCCAAGGTACAATTTTATCTCTAGATGATTTTTATTTAATAAGAAAATATTCATTTTTTATTTGATAATTAATATTATTATTAATTTCAGGTTTCCCATCAAAGATTGTCAAACAGTTGTTCTTAAAGCATATGACATTTCAGTAAGTAAAGAAAAGCATATCTTGATCGCAAGCAGGCTTTTGAAAAAGTCTATGGTACTTGGGAGTGTTCTTTTGCCGAGTTCCCGAGGTTCATGGAAGCTTTGAAACACTTCAATCCTTAGACAGTAGTAATTGTATGTTGATAGTCAAGACACATATTGGTGCAGAAATAGTCAAATAATAATATCCACCATGTGAGAAAATTATGGAAGATTTGTTGATATTTTTTCAAAAAAAAATCAAAAAATGTTTCAACTTAAAGCTAGACAAAAAGATAAATTTTTGTGTACTTTATGACATAGATATTTTTATTTTGTCTTATATTTTACTATATTCTGCCTCTTAACTTATTTTATTTCATTTTCTTATGATTATGAAGTATTGTTACTATTGAAACTTTTATAGGACGTGTAAATCTAAAGTTTTCTACCAATGAAATTAGATGACTTCCTAACCAAAACTAAATTAAGTCTAAGGTTGAAAGTAAATCATACCCAAATCACATTCTAAAAAAGATAAAATTTTCTTACAAGTACAAGGCTGCAATCTTACCTATTTTTGCACCTAAAGCAACGAATATGAGTTGTATCTTGTCGGGTTGTGCTACTCAAAAATTTTGATTTGTTTAGTGTGGGGCCGCTTCAAACTGTCGGATTGGGACCATCTTCAAAGTGATTTTTTTTTTGAAGCCATGAAAAGGGAAGGTGAAGATGAAAAGGTAACTTTTTTCTTCCACTTTATAAAGTGGATAAAAAGTTCCACTTTATAAAGTGGAAGAAAACGTTCCGTTATATATTAAAAATAAATGTTATGACAGTAATGGAAAACGCTTAGAAAATTGGATATAATGGAACTTTTTCTTCCACTAAGCTTATTTTAGTTACTTACTAAAATAGTGGCTTATTTTAGTTACTTTTATATTTTTGTGGCTTATTATGGTCCTTAGGCAACGTGAGGTAAAACGTTACATCATCACTTAGGCTCAAAGTGATGGTTGTCGGTTAGAGAAATTCCAACAGTATTACTTACACGGTCCCTCAAGGGATTCTGATTAGTATGAATAGGGGTATGAGACTTCATTTATGCATTGCACAAGTAGATTTTGAGAGGGAGCATGATATGTTTTTAATAATATTATTATCTTGAGTTAAAATCATGTCTTTAAACAAATTTTCTTTATATTGCACTTGTTTCAAAGTTCTTTATATTGATATTAGTTAGTTGAGTATCAGAAGTTAAGTATCTTAAGTTAAGTATCTTGAGTTAATCTGTACTTCATTGAGTCGATATCATATCTTGAAGTTTAATATCTAATCTTTGAGTTGAGTATCTTATTCTTGATTTGAGTTGAGTTGAAAAGAGGTAAGTATATTTCCTTTTCATTCAAGTATCAAGCTTATGTTATGCTTTAGAATTCCACTTACATGCTCTTACATTCCACGTACTGAGCCAATTGGCATGCATCTTCTCATGATGTAGAAACAGTTATTCAGGATCTTCAACAGGAGCTTCGTTGATATATCCGAGAGTTCGGGTTAGCTATGGTGAGCCTCCTTGCTTCCGGAGGATTTCATTTACTTTTCAGTTTAGTTAGGAGGTCGTGGGTCTTGTCCCATCTTCCATCTTTATCAGTTAGAGGCTTCATAGATAGTCAGTATAGTTGAGGAGTCTGTATTAATCATTTATTTTTATTAAATGTTTTAAAGACTAAAGTTGCCTATTTATATGGCGAGTATTTGATTATTCAAAGTTTTTCATTTGAGTTAAGGCCTTGTAAAGTTGAGTGTATTGATTTTCTTCAGTTTTAAACTTTTGTATGCTTAAGTTAGTCTTTCACTTGTAGTCAGCCAGGATGAGGGTTCTCTTGGGGCCCAAAAATGATCTTCGAGTGTCGTCCACGTACGGGGTGTAGACTCGGATAGTGATATTGATAATTGTAGTTAATTCATACATGAAAGAAACCATATGCATGCTGCAATCCTTGAATTTTCCAACCATTATAAGTAATCTTATTATTTCATTCATGCATTCTTTTTCTTTACAAATAAAAATCAAACACATTTGGCACTCTTAAATAAATAATCAGACTAGTATAATTTAGTAAAAATAGTTAATTGACAAATTCTTTGGGTTTGATAATCGATTCTTTTAAGAGTCAATATATTACTTGTGCGACCACATGCACTTGTGTGTGCAATTGGGAGAAACATCAACCGTCATATAACATGGGACAACTTTTTCATTAGCTTGATGTTCTTTTGTTATTACTGGATTATGTTCACCTTTGTTATACTTTATTTCACATATAAGGGAAACAACCTGTGGTTCACCAATTTGACTACCGCAAAGGAATTTTTCGAGAAAGAATTCATCAACATAATGGGTCTTCAAACTTTCTGCAATAAAGAATCGTCAATCTTTTAGCTAGTACAAGGCTTGACACTTTTTTATGGTTGTAGTTGATTCTCATCCCTCCTTATTGATCTTGTCTTAGGAAGTCATATCTCCTCTTCTTATAAGTAACCAAAATATAACCATCATCTTCATTTTCTTTATCGTTGTCGTCTATCTCTAGTGAACCTTCGAGAGTTTTTCTTGAAAAATCAACTTCAATTGGCGTTAAACTTATGAATTAGCAAGAAAATGGTGTTTGACATAGATTAGGACCTTGAGAATTTCTTTTGATTTTGTGTTACACTAGAATGATTTGCCTCCGACATTTCATCCAAGATTAAATATTTACTTGTCCGGTGGCCAAAGATGTGATGGAGCTTGCAGTATTTAGAATCACCAAATATCTTTAGGCCTCTTTGATTCAGAATAATGAATGAATTTCTTAGATAGAAATTCATCAAAGTTGGACATTGCCTCTCCTCTATTGTATATTGTCATGGGGCTTTTTCCTCTTTTAGTTTCTTTTTTGTTGTAACCTTTGTAGAATTTTCTTTCACCGCCATAGATTCCTTAGTATGGATCTTTGAGGTCATAACTTTTATAAACTTTTTATTTTTCTTTGTCAGATCAGCAAAAGGAGATGTCTTCCCATGACTTGTGATGCTCAACTCCATGTCATGCTCTCGTGTAGCAAGTTCCTCAAAAGCTCACAGTTTGATTCCTTGTAGTATGTATAGAAGACTCCAATGCGTAACTTGAATGCACGTTCCCACAATAGATAATCATAAAGGTGATCTTTACCGCCCAAATCAATGATCTCCAATGATTGATGTAATCCACCATACGCTCATCCTTTCTTTGCTTAGTGTCGTTCAACTCTATCATGTTTATGGGTTGACGATTACTGTAAAAATAATTGAGAAATTCCTTCTCGAGTTACTTTCAACTAATAATAGACTCATGTTTGTAACAACTCATGTTACCACACAATGAAGATATATATTAATCGCTCAAGAAAATAAAATAAAATTGAGAAATGAAAATGACTAACGTTCTTACAATGAAACTGAGAAAACTTAACCGAAGGGAAAAAAAGAACATAAAATATAGAACTAGATAGAAGAAGATTGAAAACTTAGACTAAGAAAGGAGATGAGAGGAAACATACTATTTTCTTAACAATGTACATAATTCCTAAATCACGTATCGCTACCCTTTTGATGGAACCATCTTCATGCCCACTACTCAACCCGGATCCAAAATTAACCTAGCACAATTACTCATTTTCATCCCAATAGCTCTTATCAACCCAATGACTACTTGTGTGACCTTGGTATCCACATGAGGATGTACTTGGTTCATAAATCACTCTCATCCTCAATAAGAATCGTTCATTCAAGGTTCGAGTAGAGCCATACACGCTGTATAAATGTTGAATCTTCCAAGAATTGAGTCTACGTAAAGAGTTGTGATATTTGTGCAAAGATGAAACCAAAGTCTGTCAACTTGTTGGATTAAGGAAATAACTTCATTGCCTTTAGAGAATTCTCAATCAAAAAGAATCATAACTGAAGCCATAATCCTCGTTATAGTTTTAACCTTCCCACAACTAACCATGATAAATGTGTTTTTACACTCATTGAGCATTGCCTTGTGAACAACATAAGCAACAACAATTGAAGCTATTTTCATCAACTCAAGTTCACTTTCAATCACAATCAAACTCCGATGATCATTTTCACCAGTTCATAGTGAAGCAATTTCATACCGTGAGAAAGTGGAAGGGCAACCAAATTTATCACCCGAATCCAAAATGGCTGACATTATCAAACTAATGAATTCATCAATACTATATCCATTAAGAATATACTCAGATTCAAGATCATGACCTATAACATAACTAGTTGGTACATTCCAAAGTAGACTATGATCTTTTCAAGCATAGAGAAATTACACAACTCTTGCTTAATTGAGTCTGTCATAGTCTTGATGCAGCATTATGGCCATGCTAAATAAACAGATACAACATGCTCAACTATTTTCTTTCATGAACAGACATCACCTCATATTGTTGCATACCTTACCTTACTCTTTGGATCTTGGAGACAAAAAATACTCATGCTAGTAGTTAATGCAGAAATCGAAATAATTTGGGAAAAAGTACAATATCCATAGATGCAATTGATTGTATCTCTCTCGATAAAATTCTATATGAACTGCCCTCAAACACAGGACTCACTTTAGAGCATGTATCATCCACTTTTATTTCCATCACTACCATCTTGTATGTAATTCCCCACGTAGGAAAAGTATTCCGAGAATTAAAATTCAAAGAGGCAACTGCTGTCAATGCAAAGAAAATTAGCAAAACTGGAGAATGCATGCACCTTTGGTGTCTGAGATCCCTCACTTGAGTGGCGGAGTTAGCATAAACAATAAAGCCAAAAGTAGTTGTAGAGACCAACAGTAATGGTGGCTCCGTGTTCATTTTACCTATTAGAGCCTTAAACTTGAAACTTATACTTGGATCCCATATACAAAGATATGCTGCAATTTCATGAATAGAGACAAAATCACAATGATTAAATAAAAATCGACACAAAATATTGTGAGCATTGAATTCATCACTAAACTTTTGATGCTCCACAACAAGCAAGCCATCCGAAAGCATGTTACTTCGTGGACTGCTATCCTCGATCTCCAGAAAAAAAATCATCAAGATATAGCTTCTCAATAATCTCAGTCGCCACGAAAAACTCACCAAGAGACTTGTTGTCAAAGGTCTCAAATTCAATGTTATGATTACTCAAGCCAAGATCCAGAGACTTAGCAGTAACATACCTATTTGACATATCTTTTGGGGAACCTTCATTGAGTAGTTGGACTTCAATGTGTTTAGGATCTGATGCTTCTTCAATCATTTTGAATGGAGTATCGGGTTTCCCCTTTGCGACTACGACGGAGCAGTAACTGTGAAAACATCTATCAAAATCCTTAGGCGTCTAATATGGTTTAAATCAGTTACAATGCTAGATGTGGAAAAAGCTTCTTCCACTTTTTTGGTAAAAACTCCATTAGACATTTCATCGAACACATAGTCCACATGACGTGAATGATCATGGATGGACGTATCAAATAATTCTGTATGACCCTCAATATTATCCAAGGTCTTGAGTTTTCTTCGATAGGATGAGACGTCATCTCTCCACTAAGGACTGTAGGAGTACTATCCCAGTATCTTCTACTACAACCTGTTGAGATGTAAATGAATATTTGTCCTCAATCTTCTGAAGTAAAGCTAGAATACAGTAATTTGAGCAACCATTCCAAAAGACTGAAATGATTCTGATGGAAAAATTATTTGTTGAAGAACAGCCAATGGAACCACTCGAGGGCCTCACCATCAAGATATAGGGAAGGAAGAGGCAACCAATATTCTTTAGATAAGCCCAGGAAAGTGAAATATTGTTCTGCCCTATAAATCCAGTCCTCCGAATTACCAGCATCGCTAAATCGATCTAATATCATCACTTCCATTAGAGTGCGTTAATGAAAGCACTAATGTAACAACTAAAGTTACCAAATAACAAATATATATATTATAATCACTGAAGAACACAAAATACAATTCAAAAATGGAAACTACTAATGTACTTACAACGAAACAGAGAAAACATAACCGAAGGGAAAAAAGATCAGAAAATATAGAACTAGATAAGAGAAGATGTGGAACTTAGACTAAGAAGGAAGATGAGAGGAGCCATAATCTTTTCGTAACAATTTGCATTATTCCTAAATCACCTATCACTACCCTCTTTGATGTAACCATTGACACGCTCAAACTTACTTCTCAGATAAGAAGTAAAGCGGTCGTATCAAGTAAAGAACTCAACCAATGATGTTGGGATCGTTCCCACGAGGAAAATAGTTCAGACTTAACTTTAATATATTATTATTAATATTTAGTCAATTATTTGCTTAGAAAACAAAAGGCAATAAAAGCGATTTTTTTATTTCTAAATGAATAAAAATAACTAACTAAATTAAAGTAAACAACTAACAGATTCAAATATTGGAGTTTAATTAATTAATAAAAGTAACTAGAGTTTAAGTGTTCCCCACAGGATCCTAACTTGATAATTCTAACTATTACAATAATTTCCTAGTATCTTGCATGCAAAGTGATAAGTTATGTATTTCTAAATTTTTGGTCCAGCATCTAAAAAATTTCACTCCGCACCTTGGTTTGGCTACGTGTGTTGCTATACTACCCTTACTTTTACCTCATATTAAGCATTCTATTCGATATTTGACTAAGTTATTACCTCGTACCAATCAATATTAGCCTATTAGATGCTATACACTAAATCTATGTTGATAATTCTTTTTCTATTATCTACCTCCTTGGTCCGGCAAGTAGCATTAAGGCGAGTTCTAACATTGGTCATCCGTTAAAAAGAATTCTAAACAAAAGAATTATCAATACATGCAAGACACTATTTTAGAATTGTTATTTTAGTTAGATTTTACCTCATTATTCGCTCATGGTTCCCACAACCCTAGTTATGGAGTTTAGTTACTCATAGTCATAATCACAATATTCATGTATGTAAATAGAAGAATTCATGCACTTACTTCAATGAGAAAGAATAAAATTCAGAAGACACTTGATTAATCAACAAATGCACCAACAATCAATTCCAGAAAAAGTGTATCAATTACTGAAATTAATCGAGGGCTAAAGATTCTCCAAAATTATAATAATCACAAAGTCTAATAACAAAGAGTCTACTAACAAAGAGTCTAACCCCCAAAACAAGGTTTTTCCAACTAATTAGAAAAAATAAAAAACCTAATAAAAGAAGGACTCTAATTGCTGAAAATCTATCAAAACGCGTCCGAGTCGACGGTTCGTCGAGGGTCTCCATTCCATAACACTAAAACTTCTTGGAATTCGGGTACTAGGACTACTCTTTGATCATTACGACGAACCAGCAGAACGGACCGTCGTGGCTATGACGGTCCGTCATGAACTTCGTAATCCCAAACTTAGTTCAGACTTCCCATCTTCCTTCAACAACTTCACTACGATGCCACCTACAGGCCGTCACAAGCTCGACGCACCGTCACAGACCCCGTAGGTGGTAACTTTTCTGCATTTCTTGCTCAAAAACTTCCGCGTTCATCTTTAGACAGATTTCCTGCAAATAAAGAGAAACTTACATAAAAATCAATACAAAAAGGATTTTGGACACACACTAAACTTAAGGAAAAAACATTAAAAATACCGTGAAACCACGGTATATCAACCATCATCATACCCACCACTCAACGCGGATCCCAAATTAACCTTACCATATTGCTCATTCTCAGCCATTTAACTCTTATCAGCCCAATGACTACTTGTGTGACCTTGGTATCCACATTAAACTAAACTTGGTTCATAACATGTTCCGGGTTGATATATAAATCGAATGCATTCTCTTTCAGCGAACGAACAAAAAAAAATTACCAAAAAATGATTATGTGTTACAACATTGCCACAAGTTTCAACAAAGTGCGGGATATATTGCCTTGGGATTCTCTTGCCATCAAATTATTGTAGATTTGGTGGTTAATAGTTTACTGGCATTGATAGATAATCAATTGGTCTAGTATATGGCTTGGAGTAACACAATGAACTTTTTCAGCTTCCGTCATATTGAGCCTTGATACCGTTTGTTATCATAACTAGAAATTGTTGGACAGATAATGTTGCAACTGAAGTAAATTGTTTATCCTTTTGAAGTTTTGACTTTGCTAAAGATTCCTCAACGTATTTGTTTGTGGATAAAAATCAGGTGGGTAAGTGGGGGCATGACTTGACTCTCTAGGTGCGAAGGCCTCTAACTTGTTCATAAGTTCAACAATACGAAGATTTTTGTCATCAACAATTTTTTTCAAGTGTTCAATGGTTTGTTCCATCACTACAAAAGTTGAGTCAGTCATCAAAGCATTTTAATTCATTAAAATTGGAGAATTCATTGAATAATCAAATTCACCAAAGTTGGAGTCAATTTGAGAAAGTTCTCCAAAGAATACGGATGCAAGATTTCCCCAAGGTGTTATAGTTATGACCATCATATGAGAGTTGATGTTTTTCATTGTCTCCAAAGAAGTGAAGTATTCAGGTCCATTTAGCCCATTCTTCTTGAATTTACACAGATTAATCCGTCAACATGATTGAGATCAGTAGATACTACATTAGTAGAGTCCTTGTATGAAAAATCACTACTTTTTTTGAAGGCCATTACAATAGTTGACTTTGATGTTTTTAGTTCACAAGATAAAGAGATGAAAATCAGAAGTTCCCATTGGGCGTGCCTAATTTGCTCGCAATAAATTTTTGTAAGCGCTAAAAATTAACTACAAGTAAAATAAGTAAAAGAAAAAATATGATTTTTATTAATGAATCTTGTGAGTATAATTTTGTTGTTCTCTTGATTCGTCTCCCCTAAATTTCTTCAAGATTCGAGGTCCTTCAGTACAGTACTTCTCAAATTGTTGAATGATGTAGACCTCCTTGAGATGCAGTTGATCTCCGAAAACGTTGGAAAGTGCTTCATCGTTTCAAGTCGATCTCTGAGAAGAACTTCATTGACCACTCCTTTTAAGAGCTATGTAATTGGTGTTGTAGCTTTCTCAAATCATTGCAGAATACTTGTTGAAGAGTTTTCTTAATTCCCTTAGAATGTCATGTATCTTCCCCATTTAGGGGTGAAGCTATGGTATCCTGTGGGTGTTCAATTGGATACCTTCACCGAAAAATTATATCGTATATATAAGTAAAATGTTATTGGTGAGAATTAAAGTTGATAGATTGGACACCCCAAATATATAAAGATGCTATGGTCTAAAGGTACGAGGATCTCTTATTTGAAGGTGTGGGTTCAAATCCCCATAAGTGCATTTTATAATCATTTTCAATTTTAAATAGAACATTCTTATTTTATTATTCATTATTTTTTTTATAAATTGTCTAAGCTAATTAAATTACATTCTTAATTAGAAATGTAGGTACAGTAGCTAACTGGATTTTCAATGAAATTGACTTTTTATTTCTTTTAATTAAAATTTGAAATAAAACTATAATTATTCAATTTAAAGTTAATAAACAAATTCTAAGCTATTTCTATAAAGTTGCTATAAGTGAACAAAAGAATACCTCATTTGTTATCACCATAGATTAGTGAAAGCTTGAAATTTAAAAATGATTTCACTTTAAGCATAATGCCTCCCCCCCCCCCCCCCCCACTCCTTTTTTTTTGTTCGTTCACTTTATATTAAATTAAATATAAATATTAAAACTAATATTATGTAGTTTGATATTAAAAATTTTGGAACATTTATTCGTAAATAAAAAGTAATATTAATATTATGTATTTCAATTTTAGTTTTTTCAATGCATCCATTCATCAAGAAAATAATAATTACTTATCTAATATTTGGACACCTTTCACAAAATTTCTAACTCCGCCATTGTCCCCATTTATAGTTGTAGGGGGTGGACAAAGTTGCTTATGATTAGCTAAAGGATGTGATTTTGACACTTGATAATTTGTGATTGGTTCTTGAATTTCAGTGGACTAGCACCTCATTTGAACACGTGGCGTCCCCTTATTGGTCTTGGATGCCTAGTCATTGTGACACATGACATGAGTTTGGACTACACGGTGAAATGAATTTTTTAAATTTAATAAAATGGACTTATTTATATGTTAAGCTCAAATTAATCATTCAGCTTAAATGAATATGAATTTATTTCAAATTTTGTATGAATTTAATCCAATAAAACTTATATATCTACAAGTTATAAATAAGATGATTTTCTAGGTTTAGTTAATGGCTTGTTATTTAAATAAGAAATAATTACATAAATCCACCTTTTAGTTTACTTATTACCATTATCCCCTATAAGCTTTACAAATCTACAAAATTCCTTATTTTTCTCTTAAGTCAAAAATGTCATTGATGTATCCGACCCTCTTTTAATGTATAATGCATGTATCCGACCCTCTTTTTAATGTATCAGCGCTTTAATTTTTGGCTATTAATGTATCCAGATCCTCCATTAATGTATTTGCCCCTCTTATTAATGTATTACCGCATATATCCGACCCTCTTTTTAATGTATCAACGCTTCAATTGGATTTATTGGCCATCAATATATCCAGCCCTCTTATTAATGTATCAGCGCATGTATCCGATCCTATTTTTATTGTATCAATGTTTTGATTTTTTGGCCATTAGTGTATGATGTATCCGACCCTCTTTTTAACGTATCAATGTTTATATTAAGGAAAAGGGTCTAATATACCCCTCAACTTTGTCATTTGAGCTGATATACCCCTCATTATAAAAGTGGCTCATATATGCCCTTACCGTTATACAACCGGCTCACATATACCCCTGCCGTTACAAAATGGCTCACATATACCTTTCATTTAACGGAAGTGTAACGACCTGTTTAGTCATTTTGAGCAGCAGATTTTATTTTTGGAAAAACAGGCTGAGATGACGGAACCCACGACGGACCGTCATGGGCACGACGGACCGTCATGGGCACGACGGACCGTCGAGGGGTCTCGTTTCAAAACACTTAGAAATTCAGAAAAATGGGTACTGAAATCGACTCTCTAAACTTCATAACGGAATAGCAGGACGGACCGTCACAGGCGTGACAGACCGTCACAGACTCTTCAGAGAATTGAGTCTCTGAACTCTGTGACGGAGCAGCAGGACGGACCGTCGCAGGCACGACGGCCCGTCACAGGCTGCGTAATCCCAGGCGGAGTCAGATTTCTTTAATGTTTTAAGTGACGTTTTTTACTATTCCGGCTTATAATTATAAAGTTAGTGGTTTAATATTAATAACTCAATTACTTGGGAGCTAAAAGAGGTAACCTTGAGTAAATTAGTGGGTTATTATGGCCATCTTTTATTCTTAATTATATGCTAATTAGGGTAAAAGAAAGAGGGTTTGAATAAAGAAAAAATAAAAAGAACAAGAGAGGGAAAAATGATTGCTAGAGAGAGACGAACGAAGAGGAAAAACAAAAGCTTGGGGAATTCGCTTGCTTGATCAAAATTCTTCGGTGGAGGTAGGTTATGGTTTCTATACTATTCGTAGTTAACTCTTAATAGCGAATGATATGTGTTGGGTTGTATTGTAAAGTCTTCTATATGCTTAATTGTATGCTTGCATGAATGTGATTATATAATTGTGATGAAATAAGCATGATGAAGCTATTGAATCCCAAATCTTGAAAACCGTTGTTAATGATGATGCCTGGGTAGAAAAGAAGGCTTGACGAACTAAAGTAATGAGATTGATGATGCCTTGGTATAAAAGAAGGCTTGATGAATTAATAGAATGAGATTAGGGGATCGGGTGTCACGAACCGACACGTAGAATTAGGGGATCGGGTGTCACGAACTGACACGTAGAACTAGGGGATCGGGTGTCACGAACCGATACGTAGAATTAGGGGATCGGGTGTCACGAACCGACACGTAGAATTAGGGGATCGGGTGTCACGTACCGACATGTAGAATTAGGGGATCAGAGTGTCATGTTCCGACACATAGTAGTAGGGGAGCGGAGTGTCACGTACCGACACAAGAATAAAGGTGATGAATCTTGAAAGATGTTAATATACTCAATCTAATGAACCTAATTCCCAAATGAGTATGATATGGAGGCTTGAGTCCTCATGAGTGTACTTGATGTTATTTATCAAAGATTCTTGTACATGTTGTTGCTACAAATTGAGTATTGTAGTTGATTTTATGATATTATCTGATATATACTGTTTTCTATTTCGAGTTGGCCGATGATATCTACTCAGTACCTGTGTTTTATACTGACCCCTACGTGTATGTTTCTTTCCTTGTTATTTGTCGAGTGCAGCAAACGTGCCGTCGTCTTCAACTCAACCGCAACTCTAGCCAGTCTTCATTACATCAGATTTCAGGGTGAGCTAACGCTTCTAGCTTGGACTGGATCTTCTTCTTCATGTCTCTATGCCTTGAAGTTCCGGCATGGACTAGCTTTTTATGTATTTTAGCTTCTTAGATACTCTTAGATTAGTAATTTGAGGATAGATGTTCTTGTGATGATGACTTTTAGATTTTGGGGATAATAATAGTTGTTGAGTTTTTAGAAGTTATTGATTTTGTTAATGAGTTTAAGCCTTCCGCATTAATTTCTGTTGATATCATATTGAAATGTTAAGGTTTAGATTGGTTGGTTCACTCACATAGGAGCGTAAGTGTGGGTGCCAGTCGCGACCTGATTTGGGTCGTGACAAACTTGGTATCAGAGCCATTAGGTTCGTTGGTCTCATCACACAAGAACGAGTCTAGTAGAGCCTTAAGGAACGGTAGGGGGACGCCTTTACTTTTCTTTAAGAGGCTATAAGACTTTAGGAAAAATTCCATTCTTTCTTTCTTTCTTTCGTGCTATTACTTGGGTCCAATTGGTATCTAGGTGATACAAATTGGTATCTGACCATCTTCAATCCATTTCGCAGATGTTTAGAACTAGAGCAACGACTACGCCAACACCAACATCGACAAGATAAGAAGCGTCTGAGCCAGCCACTGGGGCTGTAGCTCGAGGAAGAGTAGCGGCAAGAGGCCATGGTAGAGGTCGTGGGAGGACATCCTCTAGAGGAAGAGGACGAGCACCTAGCCCATCTGATACTAGGGCAGTGACTCCTCCACCGACTGAAGAAGTAGTAAGAGAGGGTGAGGAAAGGGAAACTGAACAAGTACAGAATGAGGGATTGCCTCCCCAACCTACCCCAGAGATGATCAATCAAGTTCTTGCTTATCTTAGTGGGTTATCTGATCAAGTTCAAACGCCTCCAATGTTTTCTACACCAGCACCTCAGGCTCCGGAGGTACAACATGCGGCTACTGCGGCTCCCCACATGGATTTTCCATTGGAAATAGGCACGTTTCCTCGTCTGACTACAGGGCCTATAATGACAAATGATCAACATGAACTTTCCAGTAAGTTCTTGAAATTGAAACCTCCAGTCTTCAAGGGTGCTGAATCTGAGGATGCCTACGATTTTCCGGTTGACTGTCATGAGCTACTACACAAGATGGGTATAGTAGAACAGTTTGGTGTTGAGTTTGTGACTTATCAGTTTCAAAGGAACGCCAAAATGTGGTGGCGGTCACACGTTGAGTGTCAACCAACGGAGGCACCACCTATGACTTGGGCATCATTCTCTAGCTTGTTTATGGAGAAGTATATCCCCCGGACTTTGAGGGATAGGAAAAGAGATGAATTTTTGAGCCTAGAGCAAGGTAGGATGTCGGTTACTGCATATGAGGCTAAGTTTCGTGCATTATCCCGGTATGCCACCCAACTTTGTTTTAGTCCACAAGAGCGGATTCGCCGTTTTGTGAAGGGGTTGAGGTCAGAACTGCGGATTTCAGCCTTACAGGTAGCGGCTACGGCAAAATCCTTCCAAGAAGTGGTAGACTTCGTGATAGAGGTGGAAGGAGTGAAGCCAGATGACTTCACCATGGCATCGACATAAAAAAGGTTTCGAAAGGGAGGTGAGTTTAATGGTTCTTACTCTAGAGGACAGAGTTCAGGAGGTTACCCAGTTCGACTAATTCAGTCTTCACTACAGACTGTAGTTGGGGGTCCACCTCAGACCGGTCAACACTTCTCTGAGAGACCCATGCTTGACTCCAGAGAGTGTTATGGATGTGGGGAGACTGGACACATTGGGAGAAATTGTCCAAAACAGAGTTATAGACCCCCAATAGCTAGAGGTAGAGGTGGTCATGGTAGAGGCCGTTATTCTGGAGGACGTGGTGGCCGAGGTAATGGTGGTTATCAAAACAGCCAGGGTGACGGACAAATGGGAACTACTGCAGCGCAAAATGGTAGGGGCAACGGGCAAACAGGTGATAGTGCCCATTGTTACGCTTTCCCTGGGCGGTCGGAAGCGGAGACATCAGATGTTGTTATCACAGGTAATATTTTGGTTTGTGATTGTATGGCTTCTGTATTATTTGACCCTGGCTCTACATTTTCATATGTATCTTCTGCATTTTCTAATAGTCTTAATTTACATTGTGAAATGCTTGACATACCTATTCGTGTTTCTACTCCGGTGGGTGAGTCTGTGATAGTTGAAAAGGTGTATAGGTCTTGTCTTGTAACCTTTATGGGGAGAAATACTCATGTAGACTTGGTTATCTTAGAAATGGTTGACTTTGATGTAATTCTGGGTATGACTTGGCTTTCTCCGAATTTTGCGATCTTGGATTGTAATGCTAAAACTATGACGTTAGCCAAGCCTGGGATAGATCTGTTAGTGTGGAAGGTTGACTAAACTTCCAATCTGGTTCGTATCATCTCCTTTCTTCGTGCTAAGAAAATGGTTAGTAAAGGTTGTTTAGCGTTCTTGTCACATCTCAGGGATGATACTACCCAAGTACCTCCAATTGAGTCAGTCTCGATAGTTCGTGAGTTTTTAGATGTGTTTCCCGCAAACCTTCCTAGCATGCCACCGAATAGAGATATTGACTTCTGCATTGATCTTGAACTGGGTACTCGCCCCATTTCTATACCCCCTTATAGGATGGCTCCCGCGGAGTAAAGAGAGTTAAAGGCCCAACTTCAAGAGTTGCTAAGCAAAGGCTTTATTAGACCAAGTGCATCTCCATGGGGTGCTCCGGTATTATTTGTGAAGAAAAAGGATGGGAGTTTTAGGATGTGCATATACTACAGGCAGTTGAACAAGGTAACTATTAAGAACAAGTATCCCATTCCTCGCATTGATGACTTGTTCGATCAGTTACAAGGTGCTTGTGTCTTCTCTAAGATTGACTTGAGATCCGGTTATCATCAATTGAAGATACGGGCAACGGATGTGCCAAAGACTGCTTTTCGAACTAGGTATGGGCATTACGAATTTGTAGTGATGTCTTTTGGTCTTACGAATGCCCCCGCTGCTTTCATGAGCTTGATGAACGGGATTTTTAAGCCATATCTGGATCTCTTTGTGATCGTATTTATTGATGATATATTGGTATACTCAAAGAGCAAGAAGGAACATGAAGAGCATTTGAGAATGGTATTGGAAATGTTGAGGGAGAAAAAGTTTTATGCCAAATTCTCCAAGTGTGAGTTTTTGCTAGATGCAGTGTCCTTCTTGGGGCATGTGGTTTCTAAGGATGGGGTGATGGTGGATCCTTCCTAAGATTGAGACAGTGAAGAATTGGGCAAGACCTACTAATGTGTTAGAAATAAGGAGCTTTGTTGGTCTAGCTAGCTATTACCGTCGATTTGTCAAGGGATTCTCTTCCATTGCTTCCCAATTGACAAACTTGACTAAGCAGAATGTTCCATTTGTATGGTTGGATGAATGTGAAGAAAGCTTTCAAAAGCTCAAGACTTTGTTGACTACCGCACCAATCCTTACCCTGCCAGTGGAAGGTAAGAATTTCATTATCTATTGTGATGCATCCTATTCGGGTTTGGGTGCAGTGCTAATGCAAGAGAAGAACGTAATTGCTTGTGCTTCAAGGCAATTAAAGGTGCATGAACGTAATTATCCGACCCATGATTTGGAATTGGTTGTGGTAGTGTTTGCCTTAAAGCAATGGAGATACTATCTATACGGATTTAAGTGTGAAGTATACACGGATCATCGTAGCCTACAGTATGTCTTTACTCAAAAAGATTTGAATTTGAGACAGAGGAGATGGATGGAACTACTGAAGGACTACGATATCACCATCTTGTATCATCCGGGAAAGGCTAATGTTGTGGCAGACGCCTTAAGTAGAAAGGCAGGGAGCATGGGAAGTCTGGCTCACTTGCAAGTCTCTAGGCGTCCATTGGCTAGAGAGGTTCAGACTCTGGCTAATGACTTGATGAGGTTAGAAGTAAATGAGAAGGGAGGATTGTTGGCTTGTGTGGAGGCAAGATCTTCTTTTCTTGATAAGATCAAGGGAAAACAGTTTGACGATGAGAAACTAAGTAGAATCCAAGATAAAGTATTGCGAGGAGAGGCTAAGGAAGCACAAATCGATGAGGAAGGTGTTTTGAGAATCAAGGGAAGGGTATGTGTACCCCGCGTCGATGATTTGATCAACACTATTATGACATAGGTTCACAGTTCAAGGTATTCTATACATCCTGGTGCAACCAAGATGTATCGTGACCTAAAGCAACACTTTTGGTGGAGTAGAATGAAGCGTGATATTGTTGATTTTATTGCCAAATGTCCAAACTGTCAGCAAGTAAAGTATGAACACCAGAGGCCCGGAGGAACACTTCAGAGAATGTCCATTCCTGAATGGAAGTGGGAAAGGATTGCAATGGACTTCGTGGTTGGTCTTCCAAAGACAATGGGTAAGTATAACTCTATTTGGGTGATTGTTGATAGGTTAACTAAGTCTACTCATTTCATTCCGGTCAAGGTGACTTATAATGCAGAGAAGTTAGCCAAAATCTATGTCTCAGAAATTGTTCGGTTGCATGGGGTTCCACTCTCCATCATATCAGATAGAGGTACGCAGTTTACTTCTAAGTTTTGGAAAATATTGCATGCGGAATTAGGTACTAGGTTGGACCTTAGTACTACGTTCCATCCTCAGACCGATGGCCAGTTTGAGCGAACGATTCAAGTGTTGGAGGATATGCTTCGTGCATGTGTGATAGAATTTGGTGGTGAGTGGGATAGCTTCTTACACTTAGCAGAGTTCTCCTACAACAATAGCTATCACTCAAGCATTGATATGGCCCTATTTGAGGCACTATATGGGAGAAGATGTAGGTCTCCAATTGGGTGGTTTGATGCATTTGAAGTTAGACCTTGGGGTACTGACCTTCTGAGGGAATCGTTAGATAAAGTGAAATCTATTCAAGAAAAGCTTCTAGCGGCGCAAAGTAGACAGAAGGAGTATGCAGATCGGAAGGTTAGAGACTTGGAGTTTATGGAGGGTGAACAAGTCTTACTAAAAGTTTCGCCCATGAAAGGGGTGATGCGGTTTGGAAAAAGGGGTAAACTAAGACCAAGGTATATTGGTCCATTCGAGGTTCTAAAGCGCATAGGGGAGGTGGCTTATGAGTTAGCCTTGCCTCCAGGGCTGTCCGGAGTACATCCGGTGTTTCATGTGTCTATGTTGAAAAGATACCATGGGGATGGAAACTACATTATCCGTTGGGATTCAGTTCTTCTTGATGAAAATTTGTCTTATGAGGAGGAGCCTATTGCCATTTCAGATAGAGAAGTTCGCAAGCTGAGGTCAAGGGAGATTGCATCCATCAAAGTTCAATGGAAGAATCGACCCGTTGAAGAAGCCACTTGGGAGAAAGAGGCTGATATGCGAGAAAGATACCCACACCTGTTTACAGATTCAGGTACTCCTTCTCGCCCTTGTTTTCCTTCTTGTGATCGTTCGGGGACGAACGATGGGTAAATTGGTATCTATTGTAACGACTTGTTTAGTCGTTTTGAGCAGCAGATTTTATTTCTGGAAAAACAGGCTGAGATGACGGAACCCACGACGGACCATCATGGGAACGACAGACCGTCGAGGGGTCTCATTTCAAAACACTTAGAAATTCTGAAAAATGGGTACTGAAATCGACTCTCTGAACTTCGTAATGGAATAGCAGGACGGACCGTCACAGGCGTGATGGACCGTCACAGACTCTTCAGAGAATTGAGTCTCTGAACTCTGTGACGGAGCAGCAGGACGGACCGTCGCAGGCCCGACGGCCCGTCATATGCTACGTAATCCCAGGCGGAGTCGGATTTCTTTAATGTTTTAAGGGACGTTTTTTACTATTCCGGTTTACAATTATAAATTTAGTGGTTTAATATTAATAACTCAATTACTTGGGGCTAAAAGAGGTAACCTTGAGTAAATTAGTGGGTTATTATTGTCATCTTTTATTCTTAATTATATGCTAATTAGGGTAAAAGAAAGAGGGTTTGAATAAAGAAAAAATAGAAAGAACAAGAGAGGGAAAAACGATTGCTAGAGAGAGACGAACGAAGAGGAAAAACAAAAGCTTGGGGAATTTGCTTGCTTGATCAAAATTCTTCGGTGGAGGTAGGTTATGGTTTCTATACTATTCGTAGTTAACTCTTAATAGCGAATGATATGTGTTGGGTTGTATTGTAAAGTCTTCTATATGCTTAATTGTATGCTTGCATGAATGTGATTATATAATTATGATGAAATAAGCATGATGAAGCTATTGAATCCCAAATCTTGAAAACCGTTGTTAATGATGATGCCTGGGTATAAAAGAAGGCTTGACGAACTAAAGTAATGAGATTGATGATGCCTTGGTATAAAAGAAGGTTTGATGAATTAATAGAATGAGATTAGGGGATCGGGTGTCACGAACCGACACGTAGAATTAGGGGATCGGGTGTCACGAACCGACACGTAGAACTAGGGGATCGGGTGTCACGAATCGACACGTAGAATTAGGGGATCGGGTGTCACGAACCGACACGTAGAATTAGGAGATCGGTTGTCACGAACCGACACGTAGAATTAGGGGATCGGGTGTCACGAACCGACACGTAGAATTAGGGGATCGGGTATCACGAACCGACACGTAGAATTAGGGAATCGGAGTGTCACGTTCCGACACATAGTAGTAGTGGAGCGGAGTGTCACGTACCGACACAAGAATAAAGGTGATGAATCTTGAAAGATGTTAATATACTCAATCTAATGAACCTAATTCCCAAATGAGTATGATATGGAGGCTTGAGTCCTCATGAGTGTACTTGATGTTATTTATCAAAGATTCTTGTACATGTTGTTGCTACAGATTGAGTATTGTAGTTGATTTTATGATATTATCTGATATATACTGTTTTCTATTTCGAGTTGGCCGATTATATCTACTTAGTACTTGTGTTTTGTACTGACCCCTACGTGTATGTTTCTTTCCTTGTTATTTGTGGAGTGCAGCAAACGTGCCGTCGTCTTCAACTCAACCACAACTCTAGCCAGTCTTCATTACATCGGATTTCAGGGTGAGCTAACACTTCTAGCTTGGAGTGGATCTTCTTCTTCATGTCTCGATGCCTTGAAGTTCCGGCATGGACTAGCTTTTTATGTATTTTAGCTTCTTAGATACTCTTAGATTAGTAATTTGAGGATAGATGTTCTTGTGATGATGACTTCCAGATTTTGGGGATAATAATAGTTGTTGAGTTTTTAGAAGTGATTGATTTTGTTAATGAGTTTAAGCCTTCCGCATTACTTTCTGTTGATATCATATTGAAATGTTAAGGTTTAGATTGGTTGGTTCGCTCACATAGGAGGGTAAGTGTGGGTGCCAGTCGCGACCCGATTTGGGTCGTGACAGGAAGTTAAAAAAATTAGTTTTAAATTTATATTTATTACTTTTAATTTTTTAAAAAAATTATTTACGGGTTTATATGATTCTTCTATCAAAGTTCAAGGTATATTTTATTTTTTTCATACATAAATTATTTTCTGACTTCTTTTATTATAATTATTTGAATTTCTTATTCTTATTTTGTTTTTTTTTCCATTCCTTTGTTTAAAGAATAAAAAATTAAACTTTTTTTTGTGTATTGTAATTTAATTTCGTATTCGAAGAAACAATTTGGTCATCTACAATAAGTTTTACAAGAATATTAGTCAAACATAAATAAATTTGATTATTAAAATAATAATTATAAGTTAGTCATTGAAACAAAAAAAAGTCAAAAAAAAATATGTTTATGTAACGACCTGTTTAGTCGTTTTGAGCAGCAGATTTTATTGCTGGAAAAACAGGCTGAGACGACAGAACCCACGACGGACCGTCATGAGCACGACGGACCGTCGAGGGGTCTCGTTTCAAAACACTTAGAAATTCTGAAATTGGGTACTGAAAATCGACTCTCTGAACTTCGTAACGGAATAGCAGGACGGACCGTCACAGGCGTGACGGACCGTCACAGACTCTTCAGAGAATTTCATTCTCTGAACTCTGTGACGGAGCAGCAGGACGGACCGTCCCAGGCACGACGGCCCGTCACAGGCTGCATAATCCCAGGCGAGGTCGGATTTCTTTGCACGTTTTAAGGGACGTTTTTTACTATTCCTACTTTAATTATAAAGTTAGTGGGTTTATGTTAATAAGTCTAATTACTTGGGGGTTAAAAGATGTAACCTTGAGTAAATTAGTGGGTTATTATTGCCATCTTTTATTCTTAATTATATGCTAATTAGGGTAAAAGAAAGAGGGTTTGAATAAGAAAAAGAAAAGAACAGAAAGAGAGAGAAGGAGAATCGATAGAGAGAGACGAACGAAGAGGAAAAACACAAGGCTTTGGAAAATGCTTGCTTGATCACTAGTCTTCGGTGGAGGTAGGTTATGGTTTCTCTTACGATATTTGTAGTAAACTCTTAATAGCGAATGATATGTATTGATAATATTGTAAACCCTGCTATGTGCTTATTGTATGCTTGCATGAATGTAATTATATAATTGTGATTATATAAGCATGTTGAAGTTATTGAATCTCAAATCTTGCAAAATCCTAATCTCTTTGTTAATAATGAGGCCTTGGTATAAAAGAAGGCGTGATGAACCAAAATAATGGGATTGATGATGCCTTGGTAAGAAAGAAGGCTTGAAAAATTGATAGAAGGAGATTAAGGGATCGGGTGTCACGAACCGACACGTAGATTTAGGGGATCGGGTGTCACGAACCGACACGTAGTATTAGGGGATCGGGTGTCACGAACAGACACGTAGATTTAGGGGATCGGGTGTCATGAACCGACACGTAGATTTAGGGGATCGGGTGTCACGAACCGACACGTAGATTTAGGGGATCGGGTGTCACAAACCGACACGTAGATTTAGGGGATCGAGTGTCATGAACTGACACGTAGAATTAGGGGATCGGGTGTCACGAACCGACACGTAGATTTAGGGGATCGGGTGTCACGAACCGACACGTAGATTTAGGGGATCAGAGTGTCACGTACTGACACAAGAGGATTAATGAATATGAGGGAGCGGAGTGTCACGTACCGACACAAGAGAAATAAAGATAATGAATCTTGAAAGATGTTAATATACTCAATCTAATGAACATAATTCCCAAATGAGTATGGTATTGAGGCTTGAGTCCTCATGTGTGAACTTGACGGTAATTGTTAATGATATAGTACTTGTTGTTGCTACATGTTGAGTATCATAGTTGATTTTATGATATTACTTGGTATATATTGATTCCTATTTCGAGTTGGCCGATGATATCTACTCAGTACCCGTGTTTTGTACTGACCCCTACTTTTATGTTTTCTTCTTGTTTAATTGTGGAGTGCAGCAAACGTGTCGTCATGTTCGACTCAACAGCACCTCTAGCCAGTCTTCATCACTCCGGATTTTAGGGTGAGCTAATGCTTCTAGCTTGGACTGGATCTTCCTCTTCATGTCTTGATGCCTTGAAGTTCCGGCATGGACTAGCTTTTATGTATTTTTAGCTTCTTAGAAACTCTTAGATTTAGTAATTTGAAGTAGATGTTCTTGTGATGATGACTTCCAGATTTTGGGAAATAATAGTTATTGAATTGGTTCTTATTAATGATTTTCAGTCTTCCGCATTACTTTATGTTGATATTACATTGAAAATGTTAAGGTCTAGATTGGTTGGTTCGCTCACATAGGAGGGTAAGTGTGGGTGCCAGTCGCGGCCCGGTTTTGGGTCGTGACAAACTTGGTATCAGAGCCTTAGGTTTGTTGGTCTCATCACACAAGAACGAGTCTAGTAGAGTCTTAAGGAACGGTAGGGGGCGCCTTTACTTTTCTTTGAGAGACTATAAGACTTTAGGAAAATTCCATTCTTTCTTTCTTTCTTTCGTGCTATTACTTGGGTCCAATTGGTATCTAGATGATACAAGTTGGTACCTGACCATCTTGGCTCTATTTCGCAGATGGTTAGAACTAGAGCAACAACCGCGCCAACACCAGCACCGGCGGGATAGGGTGCCTCTGAGCCATCCACTGGGGCTGTAGCTCGAGGAAGAGCAGCGGCAAGAGGTCATGGTAGAGGTCATGGGAGGACGTCCTCTAGAGGAAGAGGACGAGCACCTAGCCCATCTGATACTAGGGCGGTGACTCCTCCACCGACTGAAGAAGTAATAAGAGAAGGGGAGGATGGGGACAATGAACAAGTGAAGAATGAGGGATTGCCACCCCAACCTACCCTAGAGATGATCAATCAGGTTCTCCCTTATCTTAGTGGGTTGTCTGATCAGGGTCAGGCACCTCCAGTGTTTTCTGCACCAACACCTCCGATTTCAGAGGTACAACATGCAGCCACTATGGCTCCTCGTATGGATGCCTCATTGGACATAGGCACGTTCCCACGCCTGACTACTGGGCCTATAATGACAAATGATCAGCATGAACTTTTCAGTAAGTTCTTGAAATTGAAATCTCCAGTCTTCAAGGGTTCTAAATCTGAGGATGCTTACGATTTTCTGGTTGACTGTCATGAGCTACTACACAAGATGGGTATTGTAGAACGGTTTGGTGTTGAGTTCGTGAGTTATCAGTTTCAAGGGAACGCCAAAATGTGGTGACGGTCACAAGTTAAGTGTCAACCAATAGAGGCACCACTTATGACTTGGGCCTCATTCTCTAGCTTGTTTATGGAGAAGTATATCCCTCGGACTTTGAGGGATAAGAAAAGGGATGAGTTCTTGAGCCTAGAGCAAGGTAGGATGTCGGTCAATGCATATGAGGCTAAGTTTCGTGCACTATCCAGGTATGCCACCCAACTTTGTTTCAGTCCACAAGAGGGGATTCGTCGTTTTGTGAAGGGGTTGAGGTCAGAGTTGCGGATTTCAGCCTTACAGGTAGCGGCTACAGCAAAATCTTTTCAAGAAGTGGTAGACTTCGTGATAGAGGTGGAAGGAGTGAAGCCAGATGAATTCACCATGGCATCGACATCAAAGAGGTTTCGAAAGGGAGGTGAGTTTAATGGTTCTTACTCGAGAGGACAGGGTTCCGGAGGTTACTCAGTTCGACCCATTCAGTCTTCACTACAGACTGTAGTTGGGGGTCCACCTCAGACCGGTCAACACTTCTCTGAGAGACCCATGCTTGACTCTAGAGAGTGTTATGGATGTGGGGAGACTGGACATATTAGGAGGAATTGTCCCAAACAGAGTTATAGACCCCCAATAGCTAGAGGTAGAGGTGGTCATGGTAGAGGCCGTTATTCTGGAGGACGTGGTGGTCGAGGTAATGGTAGTCACCAAAACGGCCGGGGTGATAGGCAAACTGGAGACACTACATCACAACATGGTAGGGGCAACGGACAAACAAACGAAAGGGCCCCTTGTTATGCTTTCCCTGGGCAGTCGAAAGCGGAGACATCAGATGCTGTCATCACAGGTAATCTTCTGGTTTGTGATTGCATGGCTTCTGTATTTTTTGATCCTGGATCCACATTTTCTTATGTATCTTCCTCATTTGCTAATGGTCTAAATTTACATTGTGAATTACTTGATATGCCTATTCGTGTTTTTACTCCGGTGGGTGAGTCTGTGGTAGTTGAAGAGGTATATAGGTCTTGTTTGGTGAACTTTGTGGGGATCAACACTTATGTAGATTTGGTTATCTTAGAAATGGTTGATTTTGATGTAATTCTGGGTATGACTTGGCTTTCTCCGCAATTTACGATCTTGGATTGTAATGCTAAAACAGTGACCTTAGCCAAGCCTGGGACAGATCCGTTAGTGTGGAAGGGTGACTACACTTCCAATCCGGTGCGTATCATCTCCTTTCTTCGTGCTAAGAAAATGGTTAGTAAAGGGTGTTTATCTTTCTTGGCACATCTCAAGGATGACACTACCCAAGTACCTTCGATTGAGTCGTTTTCAGTGGTCCGTGAGTTTCTGGATGTGTTCCCTGCAGATCTTCCTGGTATGCCACCAGATAGGGATATTGACTTCTGTATTGATCTTGAACCGGGTACTCGCCCCATTTCTATACCCCCTTATAGAATGGCTCCCGCGGAGTTAAGAGAGTTAAAGGCACAACTTCAAGAGTTGTTGAACAAAGGCTTCATTAGACAAAGTGCATCCCCTTGAGGTGCTTCGGTTTTGTTTGTGAAGAAGAAGGATGGGAGTTTTCGGATGTGCATAGACTACCGGCAGTTGAACAAGGTAACCATAAAGAACAAGTATTCTCTTCCTCGCATTGATGACTTGTTCAATCAGTTATAAGGTGCTTGTGTCTTCTCTAAGATTGACTTGAGATCCGGTTATCATCAATTGAAAATACGGGCAACGGATGTGCCAAAGACTGCTTTTAGAACCAGGTATGGTCATTACGAATTTGTAGTGATGTCTTTTGGTCTTACGAATGCCCCTGCTGCGTTCATGAGTTTCATGATCGGGATTTTTAAGCCATATTTGGATCTCTTTGTGATCGTATTTATTGATGATATATTGGTATACTCAAAGAGCAAGAAGGAACATGAAGAGCATTTGAGAATGGTATTGGAGATGTTGAGGGAGAAAAAGCTTTATGCCAAGTTCTCTAAGTGTGAGTTTTGGCTAGATGCAGTGTCCTTCTTGGGGCACGTGGTTTCTAAGGATGGAGTGATGGTAGATCTTTCTAAGATTGAGACAGTGAAGAATTGGGAAAGACCTACTAATGTAACAGAAATAAGGAGCTTTGTTGGGTTAGCTAGTTACTATCGCCGATTTGTCAAGGGATTCTCTTCTATTGCTTCCCAACTGACGAACTTGACTAAGCAAAATGTTCCATTTGTATGGTCGGATGAGTGTGAGGAAAGCTTTCAGAAGCTCAAGACTCTGTTGACTACTGCACCAATTCTCACCTTGCCAGTGGAAGGTAAGAATTTCATTGTCTATTGTGATGCATCCTATTCGGGTTTGGGTGCAGTGCTAATGCAAGAGAAGAATGTGATTGCTTATGCTTCAAGACAATTAAAAGTGCATGAACGTAACTATCCAACTCATGATTTGGAATTAGCCGCGGTAGTGTTTGCATTAAAGCAATGGAGACACTATTTATATGGGGTTAAGTGTGAGGTCTATACGGATCATCGTAGCCTACAGTATGTCTTTACTCAGAAAGATTTGAACTTGAGACAGAGGAGATGGATGGAACTACTGAAGGACTACGACATCACTATTTTGTATCATCCGGGGAAGGCGAATGTTGTAGCGGATGCTTTAAGTAGAAAGGCGGGAAGCATGGGAAGTCTGGCTCACTTGCAAGCTTCTAGACGCCCATTGTCTAGAGAAGTTCAGATTCTGGCTAACGACCTTATGAGATTAGAAGTAAATGAGAAGGGAGGATTGTTGGCTTGTGTGGAGGCAAGATTTTCCTTTATTGACAAGATTAAGGGAAGACAGTTTGATGATGAGAAACTGCGCAGAATCCAAGATAAGGTATTGCAAGGAGAGGCTAAAGAAGCGACAATCGATGAGGAAGGTGTTTTGAGGATTAAGGGAAGGGTATTTGTACCCCGTGTCGATGATTTGATCAACATTATTCTGACAGAGGCTCATAGTTCAAGGTATTCGATACATCCGGGTGCAACCAAGATGTACCGTGACCTAAAGCAACACTTTTGGTGGAGTAGAATGAAGCGTGATATTGTGGACTTTATTGCCAAATGTCCAAACTGTCAACAAGTAAAGTATGAACACCAGAGACCCGGAGGAACACTTGAGAGAATGCCCATTCCTGAATGGAAGTGGGAGAGGATTGCAATGGATTTCGTGGTTGGTCTTCCAAAGACAATGGGTAAGTATGACTCTATTTGGGTGATTATTGATAGGTTAACTAAGTCTGCTCATTTTATTCCGGTTAAGGTGACTTACAATGCCGAGAAGTTAGCCAAAATCTATATCTCAGAAATTATTCGATTGCATGGAGTTCCACTTTCCATCATATCAGATAGAGGTACGCAGTTTACTTCTAAATTTTGGAAAACATTGCATGAGGAATTGGGTACTAGGTTGGACCTTAGTACTGCGTTCCATCCTCAGACCGATGGTCAGTCTGAGAGAACGATTCAAGTGTTGGAGGATATGCTTCGCGCATGTGTGATAGAGTTTGGTGGCCATTGGAATAGCTTCTTACCCTTAGCGGAGTTTTCATACAATAATAGCTATCACTCAAGCATTGATATGGCTCCATTTGAAGCATTGTATGGTAGGAGATGTAGGTCCCCATTAGTTGGTTTGATGCATTCGAGGTTAGACCTTGGGGTACTGATCTTTTGAGGGATTCGATAGAGAAAGTGAAATCTATTCAAGAAAAGCTTCTAGCGGCGCAAAGTAGGCAAAAAGAATATGCAGATCGAAAGGTTAGAGACTTAGATTTCATGGAGGGTGAACAAGTCTTGTTGAAAGTTTTGCCAATGAAAGGGGTGATGCGGTTTGGTAAAAGAGACAAGCTAAGCCCAAGGTACATTGGTCCCTTTGAAGTACTAAAGCGAGTAGGGGAGGTAGCTTACAAATTAGCCTTGCCTCCAGGGCTGTCAGGAGTGCATCCGTTATTTCACGTGTCCATGTTGAAAGGATACCATGGGTATGGAAACTACATCATCCGTTGGGATTCAGTTTTGCTTGATGAGAATATGACTTATGAGGAGGAACCGGTTGCTATTTTAGATAGAGAGGTTCGCAAGTTGAGGTCGAGAGAAATCGCATCCATCAAAGTTCAATGGAGGAATCGACCAGTTGAAGAGGCCACTTGGGAGAAGGAGGCAGATATGCAAGAAAAATACCCACACCTATTTACAGATTCAGGTACTCCTTTTCGCCCTTGTTTTCCTTCTTGTGATCGTTCGGGGACGAACGATGGGTAAATTGGTATATATTGTAACGACCTGTTTAGTCATTTTGAGCAGCAGATTTTATTTCTGGAAAAACAGGCTGAGACGACGGAACCCACGACGGACCGTCATGAGCACGACGGACCGTCGAGGGGTCTCGTTTCAAAACACTTAGAAATTCTGAAATTGGGTACTGAAAATCGACTCTCTGAACTTTGTAACGGAATAGCTGGACGGACCGTCACAGGCGTGACGGACCGTCACAGACTCTTCAGAGAATTTCAGTCTCTGAACTCTGTGACGGAGCAGCAGGACGGACCGTCGCAGGCACGACGGCCCGTCACAGGCTGCGTAATCCCAGGCGAGGTCGGATTTCTTTGCACGTTTTAAGGGACGTTTTTGACTATTCCTACTTTAATTATAAAGTTGGTGGGTTTATGTTAATAAGTCTAATTACTTGGGGGTTAAAAGAGGTAACCTTGAGTAAATTAGTGGGTTATTATTGTCATCTTTTATTCTTAATTATATGCTAATTAGGGTAAAAGAAAGAGGGTTTGAATAAGAAAAAGAAAAGAACAGAAAGAGAGAGAAGGAGAATCGATAGAGAGAGACGAACGAAGAGGAAAAACACAAGGCTTTGGAAAATGCTTGCTTGATCACTAGTCTTCGGTGGAGGTAGGTTATGGTTTCTCTTACGATATTCGTAGTAAACTCTTAATAGCGAATGATATGTATTGATAATATTGTAAACCCTGCTATGTGCTTAATTGTATGCTTGCATGAATGTAATTATATAATTGTGATTATATAAGCATGATGAAGTTATTGAATCCCAAATCTTGCAAAATCCTAATCTCTTTGTTAATAATGAGGCCTTGGTATAAAAGAAGGCGTGATGAACCAAAATAATGGGATTGATGATGCCTTGGTAAGAAAGAAGGCTTGATTAATTGATAGAAGGAGATTAGGGGATCGGGTGTCACGAACCGACACGTAGATTTAGGGGATCGGGTGTCACGAACCGACACGTAGTATTAGGGGATCGGGTGTCACGAACCGATAGGTAGATTTAGGGGATCGGGTGTCACGAATCGACACGTAGATTTAGGGAATCGGGTGTCACGAACTGACACGTAGATTTAGGGGATCGGGTGTCACGAACTGACACGTAAATTTAGGAGATCGAGTGTCACGAACCGACACGTAGAATTAGGAGATCGGGTGTCACAAACCGACACGTAGATTTAGGGGATCGGAGTGTCACGTACCGACACAAGAGGATTAATGAATATGAAGGAGCGGAGTGTCACGTACCGACACAAGAGAAATAAAGATAAAGAATCTTGAAAGATGTTAATATACTCAATCTAATGAACATAATTCCCAAATGAGTATGGTATTGAGGCTTGAGTCCTCATGTGTGAACTTGACGGTAATTGTTAATGATATAGTACTTGTTGTTGCTACATGTTGAGTATCATAGTTGATTTTATGATATTACTTGGTATATATTGATTCCTATTTTGAGTTGGCCGATGATATCTACTCAGTACCCGTGTTTTGTACTGACCCCTACTTTTATGTTTTCTTCTTGTTTAATTGTGGAGTGCAGCAAACGTGCCGTCATCTTCGACTCAACAGCAACTCTAGCCAGTCTTCATCACTCCAGATTTTAGGGTGAGCTAATGCTTCTAGCTTGGACTGGATCTTCCTCTTCATGTCTTGATGCCTTGAAGTTCCGGCATGGACTAGCTTTTATGTATTTTTAGCTTCTTAGAAACTCTTAGATTTAGTAATTTGAAGTAGATGTTCTTGTGATGATGACTTCCAGATTTTGGGAAATAATAGTTATTGAATTGGTTCTTATAATGAGTTTAAGTCTTCCGCATTACTTTATGTTGATATTACATTGAAAATGTTAAAGTCTAGATTGGTTGGTTCGCTCACATAGGAGGGTAAGTGTGGGTGCCAGTCGCGGCCCGGTTTTGGGTCGTGACAGTTTGACGAGGATTAAATTTACTCATGTTGGATTATTTTTTTTAGAAAAAAAATAATAAAAATTTAGATTAAAATTATTATTTTTTTCATTTCCGTTAGAGGAAAAGGGTATATGTGAGCCATTTGTTTACAAGTAGGGATATATATGAGCCACTTTCATAACAAGGGGTATATCAGCTCTAAATAAAAAAGTTGAGGTATATTCGACCCTTTTCCCTTTATATTATTGTATCCGTTTTAGAAATTTCTGTAATTATAAAATTTTAAAATATAGATTATAATTTTACCTTAAAAGTATGTAATCTCTGTAATTTACTATTATTTTCCAAAATATCCCCAACGACCCCAAAAAAGAAAAATCAAATAAGACATATTTCCCAAAATATCCCTAACGACCCCAAGCAGCTCTAGTTGGAGAAAATGACAATGGCTTATAATTATTTTTTACTTTTTTATCCAGAGAAAATGGGTTTTATTTTTTTAAAAAAAAAATTATGATCTTTCACTGTTTGTGTTGTAATTTTAATTTTTGAATATAGAGAGAATTGAGATTTTTTACTGCATGGAAATTTATTAAAATAATAAAAATAAGAAAATATATATATATATATATATATATATATATATATATATATATATATATATATATATATTATTTATTTATTTTACTTTTTTAATTGTGGCCAATATGTTTAAGCCTTTGAAAATTAAGGGATGGAGTAATAAGCATGCAATTATACATTATTCAAGGTCAAACGCTTGTACAACTTCTTAAACTATCTTGAAAATTTATTTAGATAGTTAAATTTAATGTTGTTCTAATTGAACCCAATATTATGTTCATAGTCGTCCTACACAACAAAAAAATAATTATTAGTGACAATTAATTCTTAATTGCTGCTAAATATGTACTTTTAGCGGCAATTGTCACTCTTTGTCTATGTCCCTAAAGCCTTTAGCGGCATTGGTTCTAATAATAGTTATTTAATGCCGATAAAAACTTTAGCCTTCTTTATTATCAAATACAAATAGTTGATTCGTTAATTGTGTGAGTGTTTTCTAATCAATATATATATATATAAATGAGGACCATTGAGGAGGTGATGTGGCACCTCTATATGGCCTCCATTTGCATTTAGCTTTTTCCATCTTTTTTTTTAAAAAAAAATAATTATTATATATCATAAAAAGTTATTTAAATTTATTACAAATAAATATTTTATTAATGGTGGGTCATTTATAATAAAAACTCTTCCTATTTTTTATTTATTTATCTCACTTATAATTAAAAGAGAAACATAATTTATTTATTTTTAACTTTTCTAATTTAAATTAATTATTTTATTATAAAAATATATTACTTCATTTATACAAATATACAAATAAATACTTTATTAATGTATGAACATTTATAATATAAAAAAAAACTCTCTATATTTCTTTTCTATTTGTTTATCTCACTTCTAATCATGAAATCATAATTTTTTTATTTTTTTTTACATTTTAAGTATTTTTATTTTTATTTTTGAATTTATTCACTAGGAGTTACTACCCATGACTTGACCCTCTTTAATTTTTACTTTTAATAATATTCATGACTCTCATAATTTTTATATTCATAACCTCCAATTTAAATTTATAAGTTTATATGTCTTATGGAATTCTTTATTTTGCCTATAAATTTATATTAGTTTCATGAAGATTCACATCACAATTATTCTTTCTTTTTTCATCATATAAGTTTGATTTGTAACAAAAAAAAGTACACAAAGGTAAGAAATACTTCATTGAAATTTTTATTTTTTATCTTCTCTATTTTTGTCTATATAAATTCGTATTTGATTTGTGAAGGAAATTAACATGTAACAAAAAAAAAATAATACATGAAGTTAATAAATATATCATTCTTAAGTCCTTATTTTTTCATTTTCTTTATTTTGTCTATATAGATTCATATTTATTTTCATGAAGATTCACATACAAAGTTATAATTTCTCTTCTTCATAATACTTGTTTGTGAATTAACTAACATGTAACAAAAAAAAAGGTATATGAAGGTAAGGTATATTTCATTCTTAAGTCTTTCTTTTTATTTTTATGTACTTAGACATGCTTTCTTAATATATATTTTTATGTTTGTATTATAATTTATCAAATAAGTATGATTGAAAAAATCTCTTTAATTCTTAACAATGTTTTGTCCGTATGCAATTACTCTTTCTAATAGTTAGTTTTCCATATATAATATAGTTTGATTATAATATTTGTTAGATTTCAAGAAATAATTATTATTTACTATTGTTATTACTATTGAAAAGATAATATATAAATATATTAAATACGGTTTATATTTCGTTCTTTCTTTTGACATAATTATTTTTAATTCGTATATGCTTTTTTTTTATTCAGTTGGTTGCATATATGAAGAGTTTGACATATGGATAAAAACATGATGGCGGATCCCTTTGCAAAGGAAGATGGTACAAGGAAAAAAAATGAAACATAATTAGAGATTATTTTTTCACTTTGAAATTTATTAGCAACTTGGTTACTTTTGCTAGAGTTTTTAAAATTTTAATTTATGTAAATAATTTAGCTAAATGTATTATATTGTCAATGCTAATCATTTGATCCTTTACTATTCTATTTTCTCTTTGTTATAAAAAAAATAAATATAATTATTTAATTTTAACAACAACAAAATTTATGATGATTAGTTTCACTTTTATTATAAATTATAAAAAGTAATTGGAAAATATATTATTATTTTCATGATGTCATTTTTTGCGTATGTAACAATTTGTCGTCGTTCTTTTTGCTTTGAAATGCATTTATAATTTTTATGTAATCACCAATTATTATATTTTCTCTGTTCATTTTTTGTATTTTCACACCTTTTTTTATTTTTTTATTTTACAAATAAAATCAATATATAATTAGTAATACATTTAGTGGCTAATAAAATTATACATTTAAATTATTTATAACTCGTGTCTCTTCATCTTACTTGTAAAGTTTAATACTAAATATGAATCATGACTTTATATGCTTCATTTTTCGTAAATCTTATAAGTATTTTAATTAATGTTTAAAAAATTATAATAAGCAAATGTAATAATAAAATAAAAGAAAACAATATTGTTTTGACAAAATCAGAGTTTGGATAGAACATCACTACTCCTAGAAAAGATAGAGAAAATTAAAACATCTAAAATATTTTCAACCTAATACAATATATTGTTATTTCAACATATTATCCCTTATTTCATTTACTTCATCACGGTGAATATTTTGTTCTAATATATACATATACAAAACAAACAAATCTATATTATATGTTTTACAAAAGTTTATGATATCACAGATGAGAAGAAATATAAATATTATCTATATATTCGATACTAACGTAAATATTATATATTTCATATTATTATCTTATAAATATTTCATATAATCGCGCGAAGCGCGAATAGTTTCACTAGTGTAGAATATAATGGTATCATTATGATTTTTTTTGAAGACTTCTATTTAGATTCTAATTTCTTTTTACGCCTTTTCATTCTTCTATTCTTCGCTTATTTTTCTCTTTTATTTGTCCAAATAAAGTTGACACAAAAAATTTCCTTGTAAAATAAATTTTTATTTCTTTGTAATTCTTCTGAATTTTTTTTCATGTTTATCTTGCATACTTGATTAATGTTCATAAAAAAAACTTATTATCGGAGATCTGGCAAGAAAATTCAAAAATTTAGGTTATGACACCTTACTACGAGTAGTGTTATGCTACATATGTTACTAAAGTTGCTATTGTAGGAGATCAGGGGCAGAGCCACGTACAGGATTCAAGTGCTCGAGCACCCAACGCAAACACAATCAACCTTACAGAAGTTTTCCCTTACATTTTTACTCTTCTTTTTATACTCTTCCACTGCTATTTCCTTAACCCTTCTTGGCTAGCAACTTAACATTAAAGAAGTGAACACCCTTTAAATCCTAAATCCGCCACCTGTAGACATTTTATTCTTCAATTGAACCTTATGATAGTGTAAACTGCAATTGTATAGTTTCTCTTTTAATTGGTCAAGTCAAACCACTCTTCAACATTAACAGTACAGTTGCAAAATATATCTACTAGTCAACATTTTGCTATTGAAGTTGCTAACATTGACAATATAAAGATGTTGATTTATGAGCACACTAGTGAAGGGATAAAGAATGCTACATGTTTGTATACCAAAAATGATACTGTAAATCTTTGTTCTTGCAGGAAAATGTAGTCGCGCGTATGGCTGAGCATTTTCTTCAATCTGTCAACTGAACAGCAGCAATAGCTGGTATTGCATCTCTCAGTTTTTGAGTAAGAGCTACACGAACTGTCATCACAGAAGCAGCCGGTCCACTTAGCCTAACCTTAACAACGTAGTCGTTAATCTGTACAAGCTCCAATTCTCCACCACCCGCTCCTACCAAGTATGGTCTAATCTCTCCAAGAAGCTGACATTATTCGAAATATCAAATATTGGGGATTGTTTTTGGTGTCTGAATACACTCATAACAAGTTAAGAGTAATTCAATTGATTTCTCAGATAGTCACTCAACTAATAGTTATTATGTCAGATGATCAAGAGTCTGAGTTGACTTTATGAGATAATAACTATTAGTCGAGTGAGAGAAATCAACTCAAGAGTAATTACTAATCATAGAAATATTGTACCTTTTCAATATTTTCCTCATTTAACTCGAGGCCAGTTTCAGAGTCAAGAATCTGTTCAACTGCCATTATTTCAGGGATTTTGTCCCTAAGACGAGTTTCAATTCCCATTTTAAGTGTCATTGTTGAACTTGGACAAGATCCACATGCTCCTTGCAGCTTAAGAATTACAACGAGGCCATCAATCTCATGTAGTACCACATTTCCTCCATCAGCCATTAGGCCTGGCCTGACTTGCTCTAGAACCTTCTCGACGTTTTCCTCAGTAAGTGGAAGGACACAACTTGGTGATACCACAGCACCTTCAGTATCAATAGACAAAAGAAGGAACAATTACGTGATTAGTTACGGTCACATTAATAAATGGAACAGGTTAATAGGACAACAATAACGCAATTCCATTTACCATAACAACGTATTACTACCACATAACAAACTCAGAAGTAAGGGCAGAGCTAGAAACCTACATACGGGTTCGGTTAAACCCAATAACTTCTTCTCAAACAGTGTATGTGTTAAGACATTCATTAATACGTACACATTAAATTTTACAGCTCAATTATAAGCACATGAAGTCGTCATTCTAGTATATAGAACCCATAAAGTCAAATCCCTGGCTTTGCCTCTGCAGTCAGAAGTTGTATTGCTGAAAGGAGACCTTAGTAATAAGACAGATTCTGAGAGTATTAAGTCTGATCATTCGTTTTATTTGATCTTGAAAATTAAGTTACAACGGTGATACTATAGGAATTCACACAAGAAAATGCCAGGATGCTACAACGATATGATAAACTTGTATACCGATAAGACATGCAAGAACAAAGAAGAACTTAATGTAGTCAATGAAAGGACTCGCAAGACGAGGCAGCTGAGACGAATAACTCTGTTTAGAGAATGAAAGGCAATAACCGAAGGTTTAAAGCATGGAAGTCTTTGTATTCAGTAGTGATAGTTATTTCAGTCACAAAAGGAAAAAAAGGAAGTCGGCTACCTCTTCATATATAGAAGCAATAAAAACATAATTCGATGAAACTGCATCATTCACCTGCATTTTTTCTTCTTTGTCCAGTTCTACCGACCCCAAGGAAGTGTCTAACATGATATTGACCTCCTAGAAAAGAACTTTGCTTTGAAGAAAACGGTCTGCCTTGTGAAACACAGTTCTATAAAGAGGTAATGACAGCAACATTACATCATGGAAAATGAAGAAATTTTCTCCAGATAGATATACACAATCTAACAGTGCAATTGAAGCAGTCAAGGAACCAGGAATTTGGCGTAAGGGGTACAAAATTAAATATATATACATAATAGTTAACATTTAACCTCTATACACCACACAATTTTCCAACAAAGGGTGTGCACAAGACCACCCTTTGCCTAAGAGGGCTCCGCCTACGAATCGAAGTGCAAATTGTGGGAAGGAGGTAAACAATGTACCAAAAATATAACATTGGGATTCATATGTTTTACAAGAGTAAATTAGCTTCCTTGATTACGGTAGACCAAAAGAATTCACAAACGCAAGTATTGAAAAGCATAAATCATATCTAAGACTAAGGTATATGCTATCCTAAAAATATGGCAACTACAACATCATTCGCATAACAAGTATACAAAGTACATTTGACTTTACTCTTAGCAAACAGAAATTGAGTGGTAATACCTTTTGAAAGGAAGTGGAGGTAGGAGACAACCATTCTGATGACGCCACCGTGGGTTTGAGACCTCGCGTTTGTGTTGAAATTGCAAACATTATGTACTTAAGTATCACCAATAGTATTGAGGACTCATGTTTCTTGAGTATATTCCTGGAGTACATAGTTCTAGCTGAGTTAAAACTAGAACTAGACTTACTTTATATACTTGTATAATAACTTGGACACCCTTAACGAAATTCCTGATTTTGCCACTGCCTAGGAGGAAAAGACGACCAAGGTCTAAACCGAGAATATCAAATGGGAGATGGATTACTTAATACTCGTTTGCTTATACCGGAAGTACAGAACATAATGTCCATAAGTGAGAGATTTCTGTATGATTTCAATTATTTTATGTTTGGTTGGTTAACATGTTTTGAAAATATAGATTTCTCCGGTAGCGAAACAAGTTCCTTAAAAATGAGGAAATTGACTTCCCAAAGTTCTATTGTTTCCTCCCATCACTCACGCCCCCATTGTATTTCTCTATAAAACACACCCACCCCATCACACCCCATTGTGTTTTTCGCTAGATTACATATAAATACTCTGAGATAATATATATATATATATTTTGCTTATTCACCAAACACTGAAAAATAAGCAAAGAAACTCAATACATTTTCCTTCATACCAAACACATTCTAAATCACAATTAATTTTACTTCTTAACCAACAAAATACAATCCCTAATTTACAATACTTTCAACATATCAAAGTTGATATCTTGCTAACTTTTTCAATCATTTATTTTAGATATTTTGTGACTAATAAATGAAATTTAACATTTAAAACTGTGTACAGTTCATATTAAAATGAGACAAACAGAGTAAAATCCATCACCTGTCAAGCAACCAAAGCAATCACATAAGAAAAATGAAATTGAGGGAAGTGTGAATACCTGATAGCATGAGTCAGTAGAATCAAATTTAAGAGTTTATTTTTTTCCTTTTTTGATTGAATTGTGATTGTAAGGTAAGGTAGTTATTTAGAGGGATGGATGTGGTTTGGACACGTACTCTTTCACTCATCTCTACCTTTGTCTCTTTTTCTTTTAATATGGGTTCTATTAATCTAAATTTGTATCACATATGAAATTTATTTATGAGAAGCATTTTAAATAGGCATAAAATGTTATTTAATTTAGTGCCAATTAATCTTTATGTCTTACAATTTTAGGTGTATACAAATAACATAAATATTTTATGTATCCTATATGATGTTTTATGTGGTTATGTTATATAGGATATATGTGTCTATTTATGTAATTGTATACAAGTTTAAATATTTATTTATGCATATTCAACGTTAAAAAATATAGATATCAGCTGAAATCAAATTGAACGATACATTTATATATTATATTTTTTCTCTAATTTATTTTATAAAAATTAAAAATAGCGACTTTTAATGTATTTTTTTCATACTCAAGGTGCTCTCTCTTTTTAGGATAAATAAATTTCTTGTGTCATAATTTAATTTTGAGTTTATCACACAATTATTATTTTTTTGTATTTCACGAAAGTCATCTAATTTTAAAATTTATGGTACAAATTCCATTTGATATTTTATTTTATTGTTTCTTTGTTATATAAAACTCATTCAACGTTAAAGTCATCCCACTTTAATTTGTTTATTTATTTGACTTATTTTTTATTTGTTTGTTATTTATTTTTTTAATAAAATATTATTTTTACCTTTTAAATCTCGTGAATAAATTCAAACGGTTGCTTTTTGAAGGCAAGGAGGAAGATGGATAGTATTCCATCATGGTACTGTACCTCATTGCCTTATCAACTAAAGAACAACGTATTGAAAATTGCATCCATCGTTTTGAATTGAAATTAAAGAGAAGAGAATAATATTTGTATTTTATATATTAATAAAAATAAAAGAGAAGAGAATAATATTTGTATTTTATACATTAATAAAAATAAATTTAAAAATAACAAAAATAATAACTATCAAAATAAATATCTAATAAATTAAGAAAAGATTATGAAAAAAAACATGACAATAAATAAAAAAGGAGTAACAAATATATGTTAAGAGAACATAACAACCCCAATAAAGTACCATCACCTAAACCATAGATGTTATCAAAAGCCAACAATTACATGAGTTACTACAACAATCAATACGGTGCTATACATTACCATCAAATCAACGCATGACTAACGTTTCGTTTGTTTTCGTTAAGATTAAGAGGTCTGAATTTCAATATACATTATTAATATTTGTATTAAGATTCAGATGTTTTAATTTGAATATACATGTGAATATTAAAATATGATTTTTAAATGTGAACAAATTTATTTTCAATATTTGAATGTGCATGTGAAACTAACATTAAATTAATAAAATATCATAAAAAACTTATTTCAACAAAATATATCATTTTTTATTAAAAAAAAATATTTTAAAAATTTTAATAATCATGATTTGAAGTACAATCTTTTTCATCCAAAACCTTCATAAACATCATTACACCAATAGTGTTCTTGACACTTAATATGAAAAAAAAAAACTTAAAAGGATTTATGAAAACTTACCAATTCAAAAGAGAAAAAATGGTGTTTGATTGAAAAAAGAAAAAAAAAGTTATGAAATAAAAAAACACACTTAATGCAGCGAAGCGATGTATTATTTGATAACTTATCAAATGAGTATGAATGTTGTTAAGAATTTCCTATAGATTTGATTCATTCAAACCTCTTCAAATTCATTGAGAATTTTTTTTAAAAAATTAAATAAATAAACTTAATGGACTGAATTTGAATGATTCAAATTCAAACCTAAAAATCAAACGTATTTAATAGGCTGAATCTAAATGATTAAGATTCATACCTTTATTAAGTCAAACTAAACTAATGAGACCTAAGCTAGTATAAAATAATTCTCAACGATCTCTAATTTTCTATTTTTTCGTAACAATTATATTCTCGATAAGTTCTTTATCATGTCTAATCAAAACAAGTAAGACGAAATTAAAAAGAATTCAAATATTCCAATTTCATTCATCAAAACAATCTGTATACATATATAAACTAAACCTTTGAATGATTCAATTGAAAAATTAAAAAAAAAATCACTTTTTCTGGCACTTTTCCTTAATCCATTTAAACCCCAATGAAGTTCCACTCTTCACCTTTTTTGCACCCACCACCGCCGCAGCCTTCGCTTTGTCAGCCCCCACCGCCGCCGCCGATTTCGCCTTCCCAAAACTCGCCGATGCCACCGCCGTCACCTTCTCCATCTTCTTACCACCGCTGCCACCGCCGCCGTTTTTCCCTTTGCTCCCATGATCATCTACGACATCGTTTTGACTGCCCCATTGATCTGCCCAACTGTTTCCGTGACTTCCCATTCTTGAAAAAAACAGAAGAGAAATCAAATCATTATCAACCAAAACAAGAAAAAGTTACAAATTTTGGCAAAATTCTAGCAGAGATTAGTAAAGGGACTGGTGGGGTTTCAAGATTTTAATGGAAAACAAGAAAAAGTTGCAAATTTTGGCAAAATTCTAGCAAAGATTAGTAAAGGTGATAAATGGGGTTTCAAGATTTTAATGGAAAACAAGAAAAAGTTAGAAATTTTGGCAAATTCTAGCAGAGATTAGTAAGGGTGATAAATGGATTTATGGGGTTTCAAGATTTTTAATGGAAAACAAGAAAAAGTTAACAGATTTTTGGAAATTTTTTAGCAGAGATTGGTAAATGTGATAAAGGGACTGACGGGGGCTTCAAGATTTTAATCGAAAACAAGAAAAAGTTGGAATATTTAGGAACCAAAAACACAAACAATAGTTACAAATCTTTGAAAACCCAAATGAAATTGGTAAATGAACTGATGAGATTTGCAAGATTTTTGTGAAAACAATGAACAATTCATAGAAAAAACAAAGTTAGAATCTTTAGGAATCAAAAACAAGAAAAAGTAACAAAAGGGGACTGATGGGGTTTGCAAGATTTTGACAGAAAACAACCAATAGAAAAAAAAAGTTAAAATCTTTATCAACCAAATCAAGTAAAGTTACAAAATCTTGGAAAACCAAAAGAAATTAGTAAAATGACTGATGGGATTTACAAGATTTAAATGAAAAGCAACCAATAGAAAAGTACAAGTTTGAATTTTTAGAAACTAAAAACAAGAAGAGAGATTGGGTAAAAGGACTAATGGGGTTTGCAAGATTTTAATGGAAAACAACTCACAGAAAAAAAAAGTTACAATCTTTAGGAACCAAAACAAGAAAAAGTTACAATCTTTGGCAATAAATAACAATCTGTGATAACCAAAACACTAAAACTTTAACAGAACTGAGAAGTAGAAGAAAAGATCAAATTCTTACCAGAGATTGGTGATGGGTTGCTCCAAGACTATTTGTTTTTGTAAAATGTGAACAGAGAGGATAATAAAAAGGACCAATTGTTTGAAGGAATTGAAGGCAGCTAAAGTAAACTCTTAGCTGTCAGGATCAGGAATCTTCTTATACATTAGGTTTCAGAAAATTAAGCCTAAAGTTTGGTAAATTTACACTTTCACTCCTTATATTATAGTCTATATGTACTTTCAACCTCAAACTCTATATTTTCAACGATTTTGATATCGAAAAAGGGTCAAAGATATCTTCCCTTTTGTTACATTCAATCGAGATAAACTCCTTTCATTATAATTTGATTTAAGTTTGCTTTTCAACTTAACATCGACGTGATTTCACTAAATCTCCAGCATTTATGTACATTGTATAAAATGCAAATTGCATTGTATATACAGTACATACGTCCTAAGTATTTTGTTAAAGAAAATCTCTAAATAGTTGAACATAATATTTTTAAAATGTTGTTTTACTTAATCTTATTAACCATTGGAACCTACTGTATAAATATTTCAAAACTTATGTATTATTGCAAGTTAATTTACTTGATGATGCAAAAAACATATAATTTGGCAACACACAAAATTAAAATTTCGAAAACGAAAGATTCATTTTCTATCCATATCATTTTTCTTTTTAGGTAAGTTCGGTCTTCTCTTTGTGGCTAAGAGACATGACCGATTTTTTTATTATTGGTTCAATCAGTTTCTTGACAAAAATAGATTGAAGGATGATTCTTGTTATTTTTTGAATAGTATAAGGATGTTTTTTTGATCACTTAAATAATATAAGAATGTAAATTAGATGTGAGTCATAATTGAAAGATGATTTTAGCCAATAACTTCAAAGTAATATCATAATTTTAGAAATATATACAGAAAAAATTAATTTTTTCTTGAATTATTATTATTTTTTCTTTACTTTTTTAAAAGAAAAATAAAATCATATGAAAATCAAGTACTTTAAAAGATTTAAAACTAATAAGTAATGGAAATTTATATAGGAATGCATGAACCTAAATTAAATGTGAATAATTAGAACTTGAAATATTTGAACTTGATTAATAAATTGGGAAGACTTTATATATTCCATTTATTGTTTTTTCACTTATTTTAAATAATAATGATTTTCTTTCATAAATGAAACTGTGCTTGAATTGATGTTAATTAGGAGAGAGCATAATGCTTTATTAAAAGCTTTGGTATGCAAATTTCAATTTTCAACTTCTTTTAAAAAAATATTACACCAATATTATTTTTGAAGGACTAAAAAAATTATTGTTTCTCTTGGTGTCAATTTAATGTTAAGATTTTTTTTCCCTTAATTATTTTGTTTAGCAGGAAATTAACAAGTTTCAACTCTAAATAATATAATATATTACGCGAAATGCAATTTAGTTTTCTAATATTAATATAAAGCAGGTACATAAGTTTGTTGATGTGACACCCTTTATAGGCCAGGAATCATATTGATCTTTTTGAGGTTTTTTTTTACTTTTTTCCTGTCATTTTTCTATTTATCTAATTTAGAGCATGTTTGGCTGAGCTTAAAAGCTGGTCAAACTGACTTAAAAGCTGGTTTTTGACTTATTTAGCTGTTTGACAATACTCAAAACAGCTTATTTTAAGTTTAAAAAAAACTTATTTTAAGCCAAAAGTTAAAAGCTGGGGTAGAGGTGCTTTTTTTTTTCTTCAGCTTATAAGCTTTTTAAGTTGACCACATTTTTACCTTTTTGCTCTTAATATTTTTATACAATCTCCAAATTACCCACATAACCCTAACATCTCTTTCTTCTATTTTTCCCTTTTCATGTGTGGATGATAGACAATTACTATTACTAATGAATGAAAATAAAATAAAAATCTTAAATCTTTCAAGTGATCTATTCAAATTATATATTATTAAAACGTAAAATAAGTTGCACATATAACTTAAATAAAAATTTATATTCCTCTTATAAATAATTTGTGATAATAAAGAAATATGTGAATGATAGACAATTATTATTACCTATGGATGAAACTAAAATAAAATCTTAAATCGTTCTTTAATCTATTCAAATTATATATCTTTAAAATCTATAATAAGTTTATATTCCTCTTATAAATAATTTGTGATAAGAAAGAAATATGTGAATGATAAGAATATATAATTATTTATGACTGTAAAATATAAATTAATTAACTTTTATTATGTTAATAGCTTTTAAGGGTATTTCAGACATTTTGATTTAAAAAGCTGTTTATCAGCACTTATTTGCCAAACACATCAACAACTTTTTTTAACTTCATCACTTTTATCCAAACGCATAACTGCTTATTTTAAAAATAAGTTTCAGCACTTTCAAAAGTACTTTTTTAAAGCTGCTTTTAATAAACCCATCCAAACGGGCCTTAATCTAACTTAATATTTAACAATTTATATGTCATTAAAGAAAAAAGTATCGGTTAATTAATGCAGCCCTTCACCTTCGCATGAAAAATTCCAAACGACATCCTATTTACTAAACTAATTAATTTTCATTTATTCCCTATTATAGCATAAATAATATTTCTTCTTTTCATAAAGAATAATCTAGTTTAACTTAATTGAGTTTAAGAAAATAAAGAAGAATTTTGATTATCCTAAATTAAAGTTATGCCAAATGTACATTTTTATCCTTTAATATTATGGTCTTAAACATGCCACGTTGAAAATTGTTATAAAAAAATCAATTTTTTTAAATAATTATTTTTTTTAAATGGCATATCATCTACTACTGTATTTTAACCATTGGGTATCTTCAATGTTATACAAATTATATTACTACTTTTTTTGCTTAATTGTGAAAAAAATCTGAGGTACAACTTTTAACATTTTCATTGCATTTTTTTATGTAACATTTATAGTACCAAATTTTTTAATTCATTTTCCTTTTTCTTTAGGTAGTTGATTTTAATTTGATTTGTTTTATGTTAAGGCAGGATACACATTTATTGGTGAAAAAAAGAAGAGCAAAAGCAGAAGAGTATCTAGCTATCGGTTAAGTACGTGTTGATGTCGACCAAATGCGAATTTGTGAGGGTGAAAGACTTAAAAATTTTAAGTAATCTATATATTACTTCTTTTTTTCTATGATTTGCCTTAACGTTTTAACATACAAGTTTTCGCCGATCTCTTTTATTATAACAAGATTTGTTACACTTTCATTTTTGGTTGCTAAGTATCAATATTAAGTAGGAATAATATTCATCTTTTTAAACATTGTAATTCTATACTTGTGATACATAGAATGACAGCAACAGTATGCTTACTTTTGTGTGTGAGTATTTTTTCTTTTTGGTTGTTTTATTGTCTAATCTCTCTTGAAGTCTTAACATTTTGACTACAATACTTCTCTATGACTAACATTTCTATTTATATATAATATATCTTTATTTAATTGTGAGATTTTTATTTTTGTTTCCGTCTTCCAATTTTATTTCAATAAAGCATTTTAACTAAAATCATATTGTAAGGCTTACTAAATTATTTTTCTTACTACTATCATGTCTCTTCAACTACAAAAGTACCTAACCAAAATAAATGCCAAACGTTTTCTTGAAAAGGCAAAAGACACACATAATAGAATAAAATTTTCGAAAGATAAAAGACATAGATAAAATGCAGAGAGAATTGCTCGGATGATAAGCATCTCAACTTTCAACTAGAAAATTACGAGTTTGAGTCATCAAGAAAGCAAAAGAGATGAGAGTAAAAATAAATTAAAATAAATAGATAAAATGTCCTTTCATAATATGGATTAGAATAGGTGCCTGTCTGTTCAATGAGTTTTAGGTATTGTTCAAAATGTGGATAAAAATTTATCTAACAAATATATATACAGTTCGAGTTTTGAATTTTTTTTTTATAATGAAAGCACTACATTTTATAATGAACTTTCTACATTGTAAATTTGAACTAAAATTTAAAGTCGTTATATTTTGGAAAAACTAAATGTATTAGGTAATGAAGAGAATCATATAAAAAAATTGAGGAGATATGTCATTTAAGTAGAAAATGTGAATAGATAAAGGTTTTTGTAATTTTGTAAGATGTAATAAATATTATAATCTATATTATTATTATCAAACAAATTAATAAATTTCATGTGTTTTTGCTTCACATATAAGAAATGAAAAAGTATTGTGTTTGTTATAAAGTATTATATTGTGGTTGTCTACTACTCAAGAAGTTACTCACCCATTATCTCCATTACTTTCTTCCATTATGAAGATAATCATAACCTCCATAATCACCAACATTATAATCATTATTCTTGTAACCTTTCAATTTCAAAACCTCCTCCATTATATTCATGTTAATGTCATGTTTATGATTAACCTTTTGTATGCCTCTATGTTACACTATAAATAGAGACATAAGGGTTCATATTGTATATATTTGAAGACTTGGGATAATAAGAAAAGTTCTCATCTCTTGTCTTTCTATTTCTATTGCTTCATTTCTTGTCTTATTTTGCTTTAGTTTTACAATACGTTATCAGCATGAATTGTTCATTCTCCGTCAAGAATCAGAGAGAGGTATTTCTTGATTTTTATGAATCATCCTACTAATTCTTCGGTTGCAAAATATACTTCATATCCAATATGTTATTTGTACTACCAAAGCTTTGTTTTGTAGTTATTCTAAAATGGTTAGTAAATTCCAATAATTTTCATAACAATGTTGAAAGGGACAATTAAAATGGTTAAATTTATTTTAACTTAGGACTTTTATATGATTCTAACATGTGGTTCTAATTATTGATTTTGTTCATTTTTCTTGTATATTAAGTCAAGTTCAGATTATATTTATGATTTTCGATAATTATTTTTTTAGTAATGCATTTGTTTTATTAAGGCATTGGTTGAGGGTAAGACAGTGAATTCAGGTTTCACCGCACCAAGTGGGTAAAACATCGAGTTAAAGTCTTGGTGCACCATGATAATAAGAAGTTGAGTTCAAGTCTCATTGATTTATGACGAAAGGTGTCTTTATATGGGTAAGACATTGGGTTTAAGTCCTAATACACTATAGTGATGATATGATGATGACTAACATAAAGTTATATACTTTTGACTTAATATCATGAAATTTGCCCAATTAATTTGCTCCATTCTTTTATGTGAATATGGTAGTTGTGCATAATATTTCTGAAAAATGAAAATTGGTTGAATGTATGAATATGAGTGTGGTAAAAATGTTAATGGGCATCATTGTGGTTATTAAAAGGAAGAACGTTATGGGTTCTTAAGATGGTCCTTCAAATGTGAAGGTAATTCTGTCAATCAAAGTGGTATGAAAAGTTATTGGGCACATTGTTTCTTAAGATGGTCCTTTAAATGTGGATGTATTTTTATCCATCAAAGTGGTATGAAAAGATATTAGGCACATTGTTGTCGATGCAAGCCAATTTGAAAAGTTTGTAAATCATCCATCAATATAAAGGAATACAAAGTGATAGTACATTTGATACATTTGACCTATTAAAGTGATGTTGAGGTGAGTCACATAAATTTGATAATGTCAAAGCTTGATAATGAGTTTTTGATAAAAATATATGGAGCATGTACAAATGGTTATGGTCCATTTCTTGAAGAAAATGTGACTTGTGCAAGTACGGATAAAAACATGTTCATGTATTATTGAATGAATGTCACATCTCACATCTACGAAAGGTTTGAGAGATTGAAAATAAATATTTTGACATAAATAATTATTTGGTCATATACTTTGAATACTACACAAATATTGTGTTATATTTTGTTATGAACTATTGAAGAACAAAAAAAAAAGGAATAATTCTTTTCTATAAAGGTTTGTGGTTATGACCAAAATAAATGTTGTTGTATGGAAACACAAATTTTTCATTAGTTGTCAAAAAATAAGTCTTACATGTAATAATTTTGACCATGACAATAATAACAATTTTCTCCTTAAAGAAAATGGTCACCATAAGAATGATGTTGTGAAATTTGTGGCAATCCACAAAATTAACTAAGAGTTTTGGAAGGACTGATTTGTTATTATTCGGAAACTGAAAATAGTTCATAATATCGAGGTTGTAGTAAGTCTCAAAAGAAACTTTTTATGTTTCAGATGAATTGAAGAAAAATATCGTATTGAGACTATAAATTATGGAAAGATTGAATATCTTCAAATTAATACAACAAAAGTGGGTTATAAATATTTATGTATAAGATTACCCTTTTTTCCTCTTGTTTGTTGTATACAAACATAGACATAACGATGGAATCACATGCAAAAGTAAACTAGAAGTTTACTAATATAAATATTAGTTGCCATAATCGATTTGTCATTTCGATTCAAATGTGATGCAAAAAAATTTGATAATTCACGTGGCTATATGTTGAAGGCATAAAATATTCTTTAAGAATTTTTTTTTGTAGCTTGTTCTCGTGGTAAAATGATCATTGTATCAGCGAATGTTGGGATTGTATGAGATTGTATCCCCTGAAATTATTTGAAACATATAAAAATGTGAATTTGGGCTCGTTCACCTGCCATGTGGGTCGTTTGCTATTATGATTAAATAGATGCATCTATGGTATGATCACATGTGCATTTGTATCAACTTACAAATTGATTTTTATAAGGTTGTTTGATTGAATTATTAAATTAAGAGCACAATTTCAATTTATAAAATCATGTTGATAATGCTGGTTGATTTAGGAGAAATTGTATGTCTCCGATTTATAATGACCCGAACTCAAAAAACTATTCTTTTATAATTATAATGATAAAGTCTGAAATATTAAAATAGGTTAATAGGAATTATTACTTTTAATACATAATTAATTTAGAAAAGAAAATAAAGAGAAGGTAGAAACTAACCTATACATCGGCGACACAAAATGGAAAACATAAGTTTATCATATATATATATATATATATATCATTATTTTGTATATTAGTACAGTTGATTGTTAGTGGAAAAAAAAACAATTAAGTGGATTTTATATTTGAACAATGGAAAATTGATTTACTGCATATGCCTTTTTTTAATGGAGAAAAGGGATTTACCAATCATTATATAATGATTAGTCAATAATGACTAAAGTAGAACATGGAAATATATGGCATATCAAAGTAATGTTTGAAGCAGTAGATTTGTTTGTGATTTTGTTCGTAATTATTTCGCTGTTTTTTTCCTTCTTATTATTATCGTATTATGATTTATGTGTTGATATATTGATAAGGTAATTAAATATTAAAGGTAAGGTATTATGTGAATATCATTATGTTTACGATATTAAAAAACTTGGGACATAAGATTTTAACGAGACATATTATTTATAGACATCCAAGGGGAAGTATTATAAAATATTATATTGTGGATGTCCACTACATCAAGAAGTTACTCACCCATTATCTCCATTACTTTTTTCCATTATGAAGATAACCATAACCTCCATAACCTCCAACCTTATAATCATGATTCTTTTAACCTTTCACTTTCACAACCTCCTCCATTATATTCATGTTAATGTCAATGTCATGTTTATGACTAACCTTTTGTATGCCTCTTGTTACACTTTTAGGCATAAGAGTTCATATTGTATACACTTTTGGAATAATAAGAAAAACTCTAATCTCTTGTCTTTCTATTTTTATTGGTCATTTCTTGTCTTATTTTGCTTTAGTTTTTATAATAATGTCAATTTTTTTTAAAACAAAAAGAGTCATGATTGTATTGCCACTGTCGAAGAGATTACATAGGAAGTAGGAGGACTATGCCTAGCCTTCTTCAGTATAAATTGTATTTGTAAACTTTTAGGCTACTAAGCAAAAGATTGGGCTGACACAAAGTGACAATGAAATTATCTTTTCATGGCGGATCAAAGATGATAACATCATGATTTCTCCTCCTGACTCTAAAAGATGGTAATTGTCATATGTCGATGTTAACTAGGCCCTATGATTTGTCTAGGTAAAGATCTATAGTTAGTGTATATACAATTGTTTCCACTCTTATGGCTCAAGGACACTAGATTGTTGGCAACCTTGTTAGCTTTTCACATACAGTGATTAGTATGGATATGGTGAGTGTCCAACAAAAACTTGATCTTGCTAATTGTGTCTTCAATTTTCCAAGAGCTTTGCTAGGTGCCCTGAATACAGTTCTAAAGTAAGAGGGAATCAATTTTCCCTACCAAACAATAGTGCATTGTCTTCTGCGCAGTTTCTATCACCTCTCCCCAAAAGGTATACAAAACACCATAATCACCTTGCCTTCCTTGTCTCTTACTATCCCTCCTCCTCTGCAATCTCATTCTACACATGAACCATCAATATTAAGTTTGACAAAAGAAAGTAGGAGTTTTTCTCATTTGACAGGATTAGAGATGGTCTCCATCAATTTAATACCCAAAAGGTGAATAAAGTTGGGCTAATCATCGGGAAAGGAAATTTTAGAGAATTGAAGTTGTTAGAGTTAGTGTTTCAATTAATTTTGAAACAAATTCATACGTTTTGAAATAACAAATACATGAATGTGAGTTGTAACATTCATTTACTTGAATTCTATGTTATAAATATTTGCAAGATTTTTTTTTAATTCTACGTTATGAATTTTTGAAAGATGAGTTTTTGTTTCCAATTCATGAACCTAATAAATTCTATTAATTATAAATCTGTTTCTTGCAAAACTTTTTATCCTATAAATTGAGTTTCTTTTGGTTAAAAAAAAACATTCAAACAAAAGTACTTTCCCTTGAAAACACTTGTGAGACATTGATCAAAGGGTGAATCACCAATTCAAGAATAGAAGAGCAACATTCTTGAATGCTACTTGTTTTGTGGATTAGTTGAATCCCGAAGATAGAGTTGTTATTTATTCTTCCGATTGCTCGTGGGAGAGACTCCAACTATCTTCAAGAAACGTATTAACGTGCCTCTAAGCCAAACAAGTTTTATTTTGTATTCCTTGTAATTTTATCATTCTTGTTCATTTGTTCTAACAATTTGAAGATAGTTGTCTCTATGGCATCCACATCAATAACGAACAGTGTTCCATCTTTGCCTAATCCTAATTTTAAAATATTTGATGGAAAAGACTTTTCTAGATGGCGTGGAAAGATGAAATTCTTTTAAGACGATTAAAGTTAGCGTATGTTCTTGAGAAACCTTGTCCTGAGGCTCCTAGTTCTGAGGTAGCAACGGACGAGGCTATTTTAACAAATTGTCAAATGGCAAGATGATGATTACTTATGTAAGAATTATATTCTTAGAGGAATGTCCAATAAATATTATGATCAATATTATATTAAATGTAAATTTGCTAAAGAGATTTGGGATACTCTTAAAGTTATACATTTAGCAGAAGAGGCAAGTTCAAAGAAATTTCTTGTTCCAAATTATATGGAGTTCAAAATGGTTGATGACAAGTCAATCACTGAACAAGTACAAGAATTTCAACTTATAGCTAATAAAATTGTTATAACTGGAATTGATCTTGATGAAAACTTTCATGTTGGTGCGATTGTCTCAAAACTTCCTCCATCTTGGAAAGAGTAAAGAAGCAAACTCTAACACAAGAAGGAAGATTTGACTCTTGAACAATTATTGCAACACTTGCAAATTGAACAAGAGACACGATACCGCGACAATAACATCTTGAGGGAGCCCATCATGAAAGCTCATGTTGTTGAAGAAAAGATCAAGAAGGAACCTGCCAATAATAAATTTTTGAAGGCAAAGAAGCGTAAAAATTTCAAGCGTATTAATTCTAATTCTAAGTCGATTGAATGTTATCATTGCCATAAAATTGGTCATTATGCACGTGATTGTAAAATTCTTAAAGCTGAAAATAAGAAAGAAAAGGCAAATAACAATACAAAAAGTGAACTGGTGGCAATGGTCACAGAAGCATTTGTAGCGGAAGATCAAGTGGAATGGTGGATAGATACTGGTACAACTCGTCATATATCAGGTAATCGAAATTCTTTATGACATATGAATTAGTGGGGGGCGATAAAGTTTTGCATATGGAAAACTCATCCTCTGCTAAGGTTGTGGGAAAGGGAACTGTTGAACTAAAATTCACTTCCAGAAAGATGGTCATATTGATAGACGTATTGCATGTTCCTGGTATTCGAAAGAACTTGGTGTCAGGTACGCTTCTTTCGAAGCATGATTTTAAAATGATTTTTGAGGCAGATAAATTTATTTTGTCTAAACAAGGCATGTTTGTTGGAAAAGGTTATGCTACAAATGGCATGTTCAAACTCAATAGTGAAAATGAAAATATTTCGCTATATTGTGGAGTCTTTAGGTTTATGGCATGAACGTCTTGGTCATGTTAATTTTAGATCCATTCAACTTATGATGAAAAATTGATTAATTAAAGATTGTGGAAAGGATCATGTTGCTAAGTGTATTATTTGTAGTAAATGTAAAATAACAAAGAAACCTTTTAAGTTTGTTGAAAGGATATCCACACTTTTGTAATTAATCCACACTGATATTTGTGAGATGGATTGTTTATCACGTAATGGAAAGAGATATTTTATCACTTTCATTGACGACTATTCAAGGTATACATACGTCTTTCCATTAAAAACAAAAGATGAGACATTTGAGACTTTTAAAACATATAAAACAGAAGTTGAAAATAAATTGAGTTTGAAGATTAAATCAATTAGATCTGATAGAGGTGGAGAATATTTAAAATCAAATTTTATTGATTTTTTGTGAAAAAGAAGGCATTGAGAAACAATTGACTATGTCTTATACACCACAACAAAATGGTGTAGCAGAAAGAAAAAATAGAACTCTTATTGAAATGGTTAACTCTATGCTTTATGGATCTGGTATCACTGAAAATTTGTGGACCGAAGCCTTATTTTCTGCATGTCATATTTTGAATCGAATTCATTCTAAGAAACATGATTCATCTCCATATGAACTTTGGAAGAATCGAAAGTCAAATATAAATTATTTTAAAGTATGGGGTTGTTTGGCTCATGTTAGATTACCAGATCAACAATTGACTAAGATTGAATATAGAGGAGTAGATTGTGTATTTATTGGTTATTCACAAACCAGTAAGGCTTATAGATTTTTCAATCTTGAGACTCAAAGCCCTCACACAATTATTGAATCACTGCATGCTAACTTTTTTGAGCATATATTTCCTAAGAAAAAAAAGTCTTTGGAACAAAATACAAAATCTTCTATATCTACTCTTAAAAGAAAAATAGTTGAACTTTTGGAAGAAAGTCGACCAAGACGTAGTGCAAGATAAGCCAAGCCAAGAGACTTTGGACCAAATTTTCAAGTCTATTTAGTTGAAAGGGATCCTGAAAGTTATGCTGAAGCAATGGCTTCACATGATGCTCCTTTCTGGCATGACGCTATTGATGATGAAATGCACTCCATTATGTCAAACAATACATGGATTTTATCAGACCTCCCTCCTGGATGTAAGTCTATTGATTGTAGATGGATCTTTAGAAAGAAATTAAAATCTGATGGAACCTTAAATAAGTACAAAGCTCGTTTGGTGGCAAAAGGTTTTACTCAATTGAAAGATATTGATTATTTTGATACATTTGCACCTGTAGCTCGAATAACTTCTATTCGACTCTTGATCTCTTTAGCCGCAATTCATAGCCTGGTAATACATCAAATGGATGTGAAGACTGCATTTCTGAATGGAGATCTAGATGAAGAGGTTTACATGAAACAACCAGAAGGATTTGTCGTTCCTGGTCAACAACACAAAGTTTGTAAGCTTCTTAAATCTCTTTATGGATTAAAACAAGCTCCAAAACAATGGAATGAGAAATTTAGAAGAGTAATGATTTCTAATGGCTACTCAATCAATGGTGGTGATATTTGTATATTTAGCAAATTTCAAGAAAAATCTGGTGTTATAATATGTCTTTATGTAGATGATATGTTGATCTTTGGAACTGATATTGGAAGAGTCAAAGAAACAAAAAAATTTCTAGCTTCTCAATTTGAAATGAAAGATCTTTGAGAAGCTGATGTAATTCTGGGTATTAAAATTATAAGATCTGCGAATGACTTGACACTTACTCAATCAAGTTATATTGAGAAAGTTCTAAAGAGGTTTTGTCACTTTGATGACAAACCTGCTCCTACACCATTTGAGCCTAGCATCAAACTAATGCGAACTCTAGTGATGTTCTCAACCAGCTGACATATTCTCAGATTGTTGGGAGTCTTATGTATTCTATGCATTGTACCAGGCCGGATATTGGTTACACATTAGGACATTGAGCAAGTTTACTAGTAATCCCGGAGTTGAACATTGGAATGCCTTAATTCGTGTTTTAAGATACCTGAAGGGTACAATTAATGTTGGCCTGCATTATTCTACGTTTCCCATTGTTCTTGAAGGCTATAGTGATGCTACTTGGAATTCTGATCCGAATGACTCTAAATCTATTACTTCTTGGATTTTCACTTTGGTTGGAGCAGCGATCTCTTGGAAATTAAAGAAGCAAACATGTATTACTCATTCAACCATGGAGTCAGAATTTATAGCTATGTCTTCTGTTGGAGAAGAAGCTGATTGGTTGCGATCAATGCTGATAGATATTCCTTTATAGAGTAAGCCAATACCACCTTTAAATATCTATTGTGATAATCAAGCTGCTATATTTCGGGCTTCAAGTGACTGCTATAATGGCACGTCGAGACAAGTTCGTCTCAAACATAATCATGTCAGGAGATTATTGGAGGAAGGCGTGATATCGCTTCAATATGTGAAAGTCCAGATTTAATTTAGCGGATCCTTTGTCTAAAGGGTTAGGCAAAGATTTAGTGGTGGAAACTTGTAATGGGATGGGAATAAAGCCCATTTAAATTAATTGTACTTTATGGTAACCCTACCTAATGATGTGATCATGGGTTCAAAGGGAAAAACAAGCAAAGTTACAATTGTGAGCACATCAATAAAATTTCCATTTTCAAAATAAAATGAAATAAGTAGATGTGCATGATTGAGATTCTTTTCTCTTCATAAATTTATAAGGCCGATCTCGGTTGGAGTTAGTAAGAAAACTCTTGATAATTTTTTTTCTCGATATTCCTGCTGAAGAGAAGGATGAGATTATATTCTCTTAATAAGTCTATATATCGATTTCGATTGGAGTGTGTAGGAATACTCTTGATAGATTTACCGATACTTTGTGTAAAGGAGGATGAGATTAATTTCTCTTAATAAAGTTCATAGACTATTTGGTCGGAGTATGCAAAGTTACTCATGATGAATTCACCGCACTAAGTGCGAAGTGGAGGCCGCTTCAATAAGATTTTAACAGGAAAATCTTAAAGCACTTGGCTAAAAAGGATTTAGGACACATGGCCGTAAGGTGTCAAAGGATTTCGATTTTCACCGGAACATGGTGATATGCGTGGAGTATTTTTCTAACTTCATTCAATGATGCACTTAGTTCAAGATATGTTCACTAAGTAGTCAATGATTTACAAAAAACCTTCACTAGCTAATGGTTCAAGTCCAAAAGACACCATTATTGATGCATTTTTCTAGATTAATGTCTCAAAATATTTTTTAGATTTTTCAAAGATAAAATTTGTTATTTGTAGTTTTGATGATTTGACAAACTTAGGGACCTCATAAAGGTACCGGGTTTTCTACTTGAGTATTGCAGGTGTCTTCTTTGAAGTATTGCAGATGAAACAAACCCAGGGACCTAGTAGAGGTACCAGGCCCTCATGATGATGAGCCAGTTAACTGCCAGCTGGAGACGTACAGAAAGTAGGTGCACACTTCCCGATGGCGTCAGAAAAGTGTGACCTTTCCAACCAATGGCAAAGAAGTTTAGGAAAGTGACTTGCCCATATAAAAGGCACTTTCCTAAACATTTGTGTCTTAGTTTTTGCAACTTGATAAACACTTTTCAAGAACTCTTGCAAAGGCTAATACAAAGCAAAGGCAGAATCATGCCTAGGACAACATCAACATCTGGAGCTTTTCGTCTAGTTGTTTAGGAATTTATTCTCTTGTTCTTAAATTGTAAACCACTCCTAAATCTATAAAGGAATTGGTGTGTTGTGTTAAAAGTCTAGGTTGTCCAGGTGGGATAGCTTAGTGGGTAGATTGTTTTTCTACTTTGGCTTATTGAGCAATAGAGGTCTATTGCTTAACGGTAAGATTGATAACTCTTTATTACGTTTGGTGTAATCGTGTTTTGCTTTTGCTTTTGAAGATTAGTGAAAACGATTGAAAATCCTGTGAGACAGGTCGTGGTTTTACTCCCTTAAGCAAGGAGGTTTCCACGTAAAATCATTGTGTTGATTTTACTGCATTTAACTTTCTGGTAATTTTCTGAAGTAAAGTAAGGGACCTGGTCCATTACTCGTTAAGTGAAGGCATACATTCTATCAAGTGGTATCAGAGCAGGCACTACCTATTTGGTTAACACCAAGGAAGTGATTTTGTTCTAAGAATGGCAGATCCACTTAACCTCGAAGACAGTCATCACACAGACCTCCTCGTTTCAATGGACACTTCTACAGTTGGTGGAAAGTTAGAATGCACGACTATCTCATGGCTGAAGATAGCGAGTTATGGGATATTATACTAGATGGACCCTTTGTTCCAATGATGGAAGTAAAGGATGGAGAAAGGACCATTACTGTTCCAAAGCCCAGGCAGAAATATGATGATGCTGACAGGAAAAAGATTGAAAAGGGTTTCAAAGCTAAAACACTTCTGGTCTGTGGGATAGGACCTGATGAGTACAACAGAGTGTCAGCCTGTGAGTCTGCTAAAGAAATTTGGGATTGCTTGTTGACTGCACATGAAGGAACTGAACAAGTCAAAGAATTCAAGATTGACATGCTCACCTCACGATATGAGAACTTCAAAATAAAGGAAGGAGAAACTATACATGACATGTTCACCAAGTTTTCTTCTATTACAAATGAGCTGCGAAGTTTGGGTGAACCTATAAGCATGACCAAACAAGTCAGGAAAGTGCTTCGAATTCTTCCAAAGTCTTGGGAGAGCAAAGTTGATGCCATTACTGAAGCTAAAGACTTGAAGGTGCTGACCATGGATGCCTTGATTGGCAATCTTAAAACACATGAGATGAATCGAAACTATGATTTGTCAAAAAGGGAAATCAAGAAGGACAAATCATTGATGTTGAAGTATAAATCAGATGAAGATTCAAGTGATGATGATGATATGGCATATCTCTTAAGTAGATTTCAAAAGATTGTGAGAAAGAACAAAATGTATAAAAGAGGAACAAATGGGACTCGAAATGCTGCTCAAGGAGATACTTGCTACAAGTGTGGAAAATCTGGACACTTTATCAGAGAGATGTCCTTTGCTCAAGACTGAAAACAAGGAACATCAAAAACACAGGGGTGACAAAGAAAACAGAAGGGACCTGGTACTTGGAAACAGAGATCGTAAAGCTGCTGCTGATATGGTTGTCAAAAGAGCTCTTGCTGCATGGGGGAATTCTTCAAGTGATTCAGAAGATCCTGATGAGCCAAAAGATGTGTCTATGGTTGCTGTGCATGAGGAGGAAATTGTCTTCAATGAAATGTTTGCTCTCATGGCACACACAGAAAATGAAGAAGAGGACAATCAGGTAACTCTTCTTGACATGAAAATTGACTTGGATAAATATTCTCTTAAGAAATTAAGAACCTTGGCAAAAGTCATGCTAGATTCTGTGATAGATTTAACATCTGAAAGAGATGCCATGAATGCTGAACTTGAAATTTTAACTGAAAACAAAGTTCAATTTGAAGAGACAATGGAAAGAATGGTGTCTCTAGAGTTAAATAATTCTGAACTTAAGCATCAGTTGTGTCAGTTTACTGAAGAAGCTGAAAAGCTGAATGGAAAGCCAAACAGTTTGCAAGCTGAAATTCAAGAAAAATTGAAAAACTCCGAGACAAATCTCAGATTGTCACTTGAAAAGAATAACAAATTAGAACAGGATGTTGTGAAACTTAAGGAGGAACTTGAAAAATCTCTTAAGTGGACCAAATCCTCAAAACTGCTGTCAAATGTGACAAATCAGAGTAATTTCAATAAGAAAGGACTAGGAAGTCTGAACATAAGTCCTCCTTATAATCCTCACAGTAAGTATGTGTTTGTGTCTGACAATCTGTTGTGTCTGCATTGTGGTAAGAATGGATATTTGAAGAATGAGTGTGTTAGCTGGAAAAACTCATGTGAAAGATACTCTAATTATGCTGAAAGACAGAATGTACCAAATGAGAAACCTGGTCCTAAAGAACCTGTCTCAACTCACAGATTTTCAAAGAAAAAATCTGTTCATGCTCCTAGGTCCTATGTTAGAAAGATTCAAAGTCTACCATATTGGGCCAAGTACAATCTGATCACTCCTTTGTCTGCCTACTGGGAACTCAAGCTGAAATGGGTTCCCAAGCTTAACAAGTGATTTTTGGTGCAGGTGAGTGAGAGGGGCAGCAGTCAATGTTGGTATATGGATAGTGGCTGCTCTAAACATATGACTGGTGATGTAAAGAACTTCCTCTCACTCAAGACCCTCCAAGGTGGAGGTGTCTCATTTGGTGATGGCAAGAAGGGGTACATTTTGGGAGTTGGCAAAGTAGGAAGATCTCTTGAAGATTCAATTGACAATGTTTACCATGTGGATAGGTTGAAGTACAGCTTGCTAAGTGTGTCACAAATCTGTGACAAAGGAAATGAGGTCAAATTTACTTCTGAAAAATGCACTGTGGTGAGTTTAACTACAAACAAGGTAATTCTCACTGCACACAGAAGTAAAAATATGTATGTGGCAAACTTGGAAATCTCTCATGGAGATGACTTAACATGTCTCAGTGCTCAAAATGAAAATGCTGATCTCTGGCATCGTAGGCTGGGACATGTGAGTTCATCTTTATTGAATAAGTTGATTTCAAAGGACCTGGTCCGAGGGTTGCCCAAAATGAAGTTTGCTGAAAATAAAATATGTGAAGCTTGTGTTAAAGGAAAGCAAATCAGATCATCATTCAAGCCCAAGAATCAGGTTACATCATCAAGAACCTTAGAGCTGCTTCACATGGACCTCTGTGGACCCTTGAAGGTTCAAAGCAGAAATGGAAAGAAGTACATCTTGGTGATTGTTGATGACTATTCAAGATACACCTGGATGAGATTTTTAAGATCAAAGGCAGAGACAGCTGATGAACTGATAGTATTCTTCAAAATGATTCAAACCAAATTGAATCAAGTTGTTTGCAGCATTAGATCTGATCATGGCACAGAGTTTGAAAACTCAACATTGGATAGATTCTGTATGGAAAATGGTACAAGCCACAACTTCTCTGCTCCAAGAACTCCTCAACAAAATGGAGTGGTGGAGAGAAAGAACAGAACCTTGGTGAACATTGCCAGAACTATGATTATTGAATCAAATCTTCCTCAAAGTTTCTAGGCTAAAGCTATTAACACAGCATGTCATGTTACCAACAGGTGTCTAATAAGAGCTGTGTTGAACAAGACTCCATACGAACTGCTCAACAACAGGAAGCCAATGCTGAACTATCTTAGAGATTTTGGATGCAGATGTTTTGTGCTGAATAATGGGAAGGATGATCTGGGAAAATTTGATCCTAGAAGTGATGAAGGAGTATTTGTTGGATATTCTTCATCCAGCAAAGCCTACAGAATATTCAACAAACGAACACAATGCATTGAAGAAAGCATTCATGTTGTTTTTGATGAAAATGGAAGCTTGAAGAATGATGGATCAAATGATGATGATGATGTGCTCAAATTGCTAAAATCCAAGAAGATTGAAGGTGCTGAAACTGATGCAGATCAACAACTCAAAAATGATTGTGATGATCAGAATCACAGTCTACCTGAAGAGGATGCTGAGGTTGAACAGGATGATAGGGTACCTGGTACTACTCAAAACTCCAGCCAGAGTACATCAGACTCCCCAGATTATGACGTCACTCCTGATGAAGAAGATCATGATGATCTGCCAATCAGTCTGCTGCAAGGTCAGGATGGAAGCATAGTTCATCACACCCTCTTGATAATCTCATTTCTCCCTTGAATTCTGGAATTCAAACTAGATCAAAAACAAGAAATCTAGTTGCATTCTCAGCATTCATATCATCCATTGAGCCTAAGAATGTTAAAGAAGCATTAGGTGATGCAGACTGGATCAATTCTATGCAAGAAGAACTTCATCAGTTTGAAAGAAGTAAGGTATGGTACCTGGTTCCTCGACCTGAAGGCAGAACAATAATAGGAACCAGGTGGGTATTCAGAAACAAACTTGATGAAAATGGAGCTATTACTAGAAATAAATCCAGGCTGGTGGTGCAAGGATACAATTAAGAAGAAGGAATTGACTATGATGAGACTTTTGCACCTGTTGCCAGAATGGAAGCTATCAGAATCTTAATAGCTTTTGCTGCTTTTATGGGGATCAAGCTGTATCAAATGGATGTAAAGAGTGCATTTCTGAATGGAGATCTCAAAGAGGAGGTGTATGTCAAGCAACCTCCTGGGTTCAAAGATGCAGAGCTACCAAATCATGTGTTCAGATTGAATAAGGCATTATATGGTCTGAACAAGCTCCAAGAGCTTGGTATGAAAGATTGTCAAAGTTTCTGCTGAAGAATGGTTTCAAAAGAGGCAAGATAGACAATACTTTGTTCTTACTAAAAAGAGAACAAGAATTGCTTATCATTCAAGTTTATGTGGATGACATAATTTTTGGAGCCACTTCAGAACATCTCTGTGAAGAATTCTCATCATTAATGGGAAGGGAGTTTGAAATGAGTATGATGGGTGAGTTGACATTCTTTCTGGGGCTACAAATCAAGCAATCATCAAATGGAACTTTAATATGCCAGGAGAAGTACATCAAAGAGCTGTTGAAGAAATTCAATATGTTTGATTCCAAACCCATTGACACTCCTATGGGAACAAATTCCAAGATGATAGTAGAAGAATCTGATCCCCATGTGAATCAGACAATGTACAGAGGAATTATTGTCTCCTTGCTGTATCTGACTGCTAGCAGGCCTGATATTGTGTATAGCGTTTGAATGTGTGCCAGGTTTCAAGCATGTCCTAGTGATTCACATCTGAAGGCTGCAAAACGTATTCTTAGATACTTGAAGAAAACAGTGGACCTGGTTCTTTTTTATCCTGCAGGTGATACTTTTGATCTGGTTGGTTTTGTAGATGCTGATTTTGCAGGTTATCAAGTTGACAGAAAGAGCACCTCTGGAATGACTCATTTCCTTGGATCATCACTTATCTCTTGGGGCACCAAGAAGCAGAACTCTGTGGCTCTTTCAACTGCTGAAGCTGAATATGTAGCTGCTGCAGCCTGTTGTTCTCAATTGCTGTGGATCAGGCAACACTTAGAAGATTTTGGAATCCACATCAAAGCAATTCCTCTCATGTGTGACAACACTAGTGCTGTGAGTATGGGAAAGAACCCAGTTCATCATAAGAGAACAAAGCACATTGATGTCAGACATCATTTTTTGAGAGATCATATTGAGAAGGGAAATATTGTACTCACATACTGTCCAACGGAGGAATAGATTGCAGACATCTTTACCATAGCTCTCAGTAAGGATCAATTTGAGAGAAATCGATTAAAATTGGGGATGTTGATCTCCAAGTGATGCTTTTAGCCTCTCGCAGTAGAACTCCCTTGATGGTTAGATTTGCAGTGCATGTATCCTTTGTGTGAACCTTAAATATTTGAACAAGATCACTTTTTGTATCTTTTGTAGGTATGCTCGCAATAGGGACCTGCTCAGCAAAAGATGAGGCTAGAACAATTAAGGAATGAAGTTAAACTCTATCATGGTACCTGGTACCTATCCAGGTTAGCATTTTTACATTAATTTTAAACTAAAAATTTGATCGTTGAAAAAGCCACGTGTCAGTCATCGGTTACTCTGACCGATCAGTCCAATCGTTTCTCCCTCAAACGACGCATCTAATCAAGGACCTGACACCTTTTCACTTCTTTTAAAAAGGGGTATTTTCTTCTTGAAAGTCTCATCCGTCTCTTAAACTTTATCTCTCTCTTCTATCACTAAACTTCTCACATTCAAAGGCAAATATGTCTTCTTCTTCTTTTTGTTCCTTCAACGACCCCTTCTAGTATCACAAACATGTCTTCTTCTTCGTCTTCTTCTAAGCAAATGCTGGATGCACTTAGTGAAATCGCGCCCCTTGCATTTTATTCTCCATCACCTGCTCAAGCCAGTCTTCCTCCCCCATCAAGTCCTCCACAAAATACTCCGGACAACCCTTTCTTCTCCATTGATTTAAACACTTCTTCAGTACCTGGTCCATGTGAAGACATGTTGCCTGACAACATGTTTGAGGGAGACCTACCAAAACACAGGGCTTCAGAGTCAAATATTCTGGCAGCAAGTGAGGAACTTGTGATTGAGAGCCTGGCAATGATGAGAGAAGAGGCCAGAGCAGAACATACTGACGCCCTGGAAAGAGAAAAGGTAAGGCCTTCTCAACCCATCTTCGATAAAACCCCTAATTTAGGGCGGTATTCTTCTTCTTCTTCATCTGAATCTGCAAGTGAGGAAGCACCATTAAAATGAAAGATGGAGAGTCGAAAAGGGAAAGAAAAGTTCGTTGAGGAAACTCCTAAGAGACGACCTAATACAAGGTCTGCTGCACAAAAATTGATGGTGGATGCCTTGAAGGCAAGTGCACGATTTGCTGCTGCAGTCAGAAGTGCACGAACCTTCAAGGTATCAAATTTTAAGATACCTAAAGAAAAATTGGTTGAGTTGTCTGGAGAAGAGGTTGAAAAGAAAAATAACAAGAAGAAGTCAGAAAAGAAAAGGGAAAGGGTTACAAAGAAGGTTGAAAAGTCACAGTCAAAAGGGAAGAAATCTGAAAGGAAGAGGAAGCGGACACAGGAACCTGGTCCTCAAGCCAGGAAGGTTGAGAATGTCAACTTGCAGGAAGTAGTTGACAGTCTGAGGAAACAAGCAGTTCTCGCTGGAAGAGTGTTTGATATGGGGATTATTACTCTTCTGGGCATGGACTCTCTGCATGACATGGTGGAGATCCAGTCTTGGCTGCACCTGTTCAGTAAGAAATCTCCCATCCTCCATGAAGAAGAGGTTCGTGAATTCTATTACAATGTTCAATTTCTGGAAGATGGGAGTCTCCTCACACATGTGAACAATGTTGCTATTTCTTTGAATGAGGAGGTATTGGGCAAAATCCTCAGAGTTCCTACAGAGGGGACCAGGTCCGTGCAGGGAAAAACTTGCTCTTCAGAATTTGCATCTTTAATTTCTAAGACTCCCACAACCAAGGTTGCTGGGATCTATAAGAAAATTATGAAGAGTGACTATTAGCTGGTCTTCGAGTTTGTCAACAAAGTGATTCTCCCTCGCACTGAAAAGAGAACACTTGCTACTGCTGCTGACTTGTACGTCATGGAGAGGCTGTGCAGCTTTGAAGCTCTGTGCCTTCCTAGTCTCATGATTGAACACATTCACAAAACAGTTATTGAGAGGAAAGGAGTACATGGAATGGGGTATAGATACTTTCTCACTAAAGTATTCAAACACTTTCAGATTCCTCTTGGTGTTGGAAAGGTGGGGACAATCAAACAAACTATCTCTAAGCATACCTTGTTTGAATGTGAATGTATTGAAGGCAGAGGCTTACCAAAAAGCAAGATGGCTCAACTTCTTGAGGACATGGATCAGCTGAAACATGAGACTGAAGAACTCACTGTGTGGCTGAGTAGTAAAGAGGCTGAAATTGCTGTACTCAAAGCAGAGCTACTTACTGCACAGAGTGAGGGACCTGGTTCTTCAGTTGTACAATCTCTGGAGGAAGAGAACAATGAGTTGAAGGCGAAGATAACTGCCTTGCAAGAAAAGGCCATCAAGGATAATGATGCTGCCAATGCACGACTCACTCTCGTTATCCAGTCCCTATCCAAAACTCCCCCCTCTTCCTAAACTGTTAATCAATCCTTCCCTGTGTCTCTTTTGTTGTGTGGCTAATCATAGTGTTAATGGATTTTTAGTTTGTTTTTAATGTATTTATGTTATAATGGCATGTTGGTTTCTTTATTTCTTTGCTGTTCTTCCTATGTTCTTTTGTGAATGCGTTTCCTCTACTGTTTGATTGCTGTTTGCTCTGATCTTGTTCATTATTTATGTTGACTCAATGGTTTACTGCATATCCTTTTTATGATGCCAAAAGGGGGAAGTAAACTGTAAGTAGCTAAATAAGGGGGAACATACATTAAGGGGAACATACATTAATTGGGAATATACAGAAAGGGGGAATACAAAGTCAGGGGGAACGATTCTGGTGAAGATTTCAGATCATATCATTGTTTGTCATCATCAAAAAGGGGGAAAATGTTATTTGTAGTTTTGATGATTTGACAAACTTAGGGACCTCATAAAGGTACCGGGTTTTCTACTTGAGTATTGCAGGTGTCTTCTTTGAAGTATTGCAGATGAAACAAACCCAGGGACCTAGTAGAGGTACCAGGCCCTCATGATGATGAGCCAGTCAACTGCCAGCTGGAGACGTACAGAAAGTAGGTGCACACTTCCCGATGGCGTCAGAAAAGTGTGACCTTTCCAACCAATGGCAAAGAAGTTTAGGAAAATGATTTGCCCATATAAAAGGCACTTTCCTAAACATTTGTGTCTTAGTTTTTGCAACTTGATAAACACTTTTCAAGAACTCTTGCAAAGGCTAATACAAAGCAAAGGCAGAATCATTCCTAGGACAACATCAACATCTGGAGCTTTTCGTCTAGTTGTTTAGGAATTTATTCTCTTGTTCTTAAATTGTAAACCACTCCTAAATCTATAAAGGAATTGGTGTGTTGTGTTAAAAGTCTAGGTTGTCCAGGTGGGATAGCTTAGTGGGTAGATTGTTTTTCTACTTTGGCTTGTTGAGCAATAGAGGTCTATTGCTTAACGGTAAGATTGATAACTCTTTCTTACGTTTGGTGTAATCGTGTTTCGCTTTTGCTTTTGAATATTAGTGAAAATGATTGAAAATCCTGTGAGACAGGTCGTGGTTTTACTCTCTTAAGCAAGGAGGTTTCCACGTAAAATCATTGTGTTAATTTTACTGCATTTAACTTTCTGGTAATTTTCTGAAGTAAAGTAAGGGACCTGGTCCATTACTCGTTAAGTGAAGGCATACATTCTATCAAAATTTCTTGAAACAAGTGGGGGATTGTAAGAGTTAGTGTTTCAATCAATTTTGAAACAAATTCATACGTTTTGAAATAACAAATACATGAATGTGAGTTGTAACATTCATTTACTTGAATTCTATGTTATAAATATTTGCAAGAATTTTTTTTTAATTCTACGTTATGAATTTTTGAAAGATGAGTTTTTTGTTTCCAATTCATGAACCTAATAAATTCTATTAATTAAAAATCTTTTTCTTACAAAAATTTTTATCCTATAAATTGAGTTTCCTTTGGTTGAAAAAGAGAAACATTCAAACAAAAGTACTTTTCCTTGAAAACACTTGTGAGACATTGATTAAAGGGTGAAATCACCAATTCAAGAATAGAAGAGCAACATTCTTGAATGCTATTTGTTTTGTGAATTAGTTGAATCCCGAAGATAGAGTTGTTTTTTATTCTTCCGATTTCTCATGGGAGAGACTCCAACTATCTTCAAGAAACGTATTAACGTGCCTCTAAGCCAAGCAAGTTTTATTTTGTATTCTTTGTAATTTTATCATTTTTGTTCATTTGTTCTAACAGAAGTTTGCAGTGTTGGATGATAATGAGGTTGATCAAATTGGTAGATTTATGCATCGAGAGGATTTCATCTTCATACTTAACTCAACATCCGGATCTCCACAATTCCCACATGATAATAGGGGCATTATCTTAGTGGTGTACAAAACTATGGAGTTCTTGCATTTGTAATTTCCCGAAAGAGTAGAAAAGGCTTCTCAGTGATGTTGTCCTAGGATTAATACCTAGAGCTCTTGCATAGAATCTCCAAAGTTGTTCAGCAAAGTATCTAGAGAAGAAAATATGCTCAGCCGATTCTCCTGTTGGTCTTCTAATGGTGCCTGCACAACAACAACAAATGGAAATAACGTTAATTCCAAGTCTCACTACTTGTCTTCAGTTGGAAGTTTGTTATTGATGACTCTCCAAATCAAGAAATTTAATTTAAAAGAAACTTTGGGAAGCCATATTTTTTAGTCAAATTGAGAAATAAGATTTTTGTCCTTGATAGTTCCTAGGGAGTAGAAATGGTGCATTTTCCATTATCATTGCAAGTTTAGAAAGGTTTATCATCTATATTCGAGGTAATAGATATTTGTTGGTTGATAATAGCTTCCTTAACATTGTTAGACAATTGGTGCTCAAGGTTATTCCAGTCTCATTGCCAATGTCTTAGCACCTCATTAACTTTAATGTTTTGGCTAACATTGATGCTCTCCAAAACCATGTATCGAGGGCCCATGCTTGACCAATTGTCAAATCAAAAACTGATCTCTCCTTTGCCCAATTTTCCACCAAATATTGTCTTCAACTTTCAGTCTTAATTCACTCATAGCTTTCCAATAGTGACAAACACCAGTCTCCAGGTTGTGTTGATGGGGTGAGTTGTACCACAATATTTTGCTCTTAGGAATAGAGACCATAAACAATTGGTAGTTCTGAATTTTCACCAGTGCTTTGTAGTAAAAGCTTTGCAAATCTCATCCATTTTTCTAAAGTTCGTACCTCCTTCTTAATAGGAAGAGTATAATTTCTTCCACGCCACCCAATGGTGTTTTTCCCCTACTTCATTACTTGACCAAAAGAATTACCAATTATGATACCAATTGTGCAGTTGTGCCTTTCGGGGGTCGAACGATGGATAAGGTGTGAATATTAAGGGCCATAAGAACATGTCTTATTGTTGGGTTATGGGTCTTTTTTCCCTTCCTATGTAGATAAATAAAAGCCCAATTTGGACCAATCTATTTTTACCCATAGGTCCATTCTTATTAGGCAAATATAAGCCTATTTAGGTTTTATTTTCATATACACAGAGAGTTTTTCAGCAGCCAAAAAGAGAGAAAAAGAGCAGTTTTTCGCAGTCAAAATTCAGCCCTAACAGCCAACTTCAAATTGTGATTTCCGCTTCCTTTCTTGTTCGATTGAGCTGATTTTTGGACAGCATATCATCTTCATCTCAATCTTTGATTAGGAACTGACAGAGTTGGATTTGGTGGCCTGCAGCTTCAGTTTTGCTATCGTGAATAGTAGCTGCGAAATTGGTGATTTTGCTCCTTTAATTCTCTAGATTTGGTGCAATCTTATTTTGTTGTTGCTCGTTGTTTGGCACTTGTTTTGTGGCAAATTTTGGAGAACAATATTGTAGCTCTTGGTGATTATAGTGGAGCTTTTGGTCCCGTGGTTTTTTACTCTTCACATCGAAGGGTTTTCCACGTAAATCTTGGTGTCTTGTGTGATTGGTTTATTATTGTCTTGTTATATTTGTTTGGTTGAATTACTTGCTGCCTTACTATTATATTGCTTGTGGTTTGTTTGTCTTTTCTTGGTTCAAATCGAGAAGGGAAAGTATAGACTTGGGTATTCTTCCGCTGTTATCCTGTTAGGCATTCTTTGTTAGTGCCTTGTCTTTCCCAACAAAGTGGTATCAGAACATTGGTTATTGTTGATTGTCGTTTTGAATGATGGAGGCTGAGCAAAATGGTGTGTTTAAATGGTAGTAACTATCATATTTGGAAAGGCAAGATGAAAGATCTTCTATTTGTCAAGAAGATGCATTTACCTGTGTTTGCTTCTAATAAGCCTCAGTCTTTGAATGATGAAGAATGGGAATTTGAGCATCTGCAGGTTTGTGGCTATATTAGACAATGGGTTGAAGATAATGTTAGAAATCATATTGTGAATGAGACACATGCCAAAAGTTTGTGGGACAAGCTCGAGACACTTTATGCTTCGAAGACTGGCAACAAGAAGTTGTTCCTATTGAAACAATTAATGAATATCAGGTATAAAGAGGGCACTCCTATTTCTGATCATATTAATGATTTTCAGGGTGTTCTTGACCAGCTAACCGGAATGGGTGTAAAGTTTGATGATGAGATACAGGGACTTTGGCTTCTTAATACTCTGCCAGACTCTTGGGCAACTCTTCGAGTTTCTTTGACTGATTCTGCTCCCAGTGGTGTTGTAACCATGGAATATACTAAGAGTGATGTCTTGAATGAAGAAATGAGAAGAATATCTCAAGCCTCATCTTCTTCAGCTTCACACTCCGATGTTTTGGTTACTGAAGATAGGGGGAGAAACAAGTCCAGAGGTCAGAATGATAGAGGTAAAAGTAGAATCAAGTCAAAGTCTAAATACAAGAATATTACATGTGACTATTGCCACAAGAATGGGCATATCATGAAATATTTTACAAGCACAAGAGAGATATGAGACAACAAAAGAGAAAAGACGATAATAAAAATCGTGTTGCTGTTGTTGCTAATGATGATCTTCTTGTTTCTTGTGATGCAAATGCCATTAATCTTGTTCGTGATGAGTCTAACTGGTTTGTGGATTCTGGTGCTACTTCTCATGTCACGTCAAAGAAGGAATTATTTTCTTCTTATACTCCAGGCAATTTTGGAACATTGAAAATGGGCAATAATCATGAAGTTGAAGTTATTGGCATTGGGACAGTTTGTTTGGAAAGTAACAATGGTTCCAAACTAGTTCTCAATAATGTCAAGCATGCTCCAGATGTTCGCTTGAATTTGATTTCAGTGGGATATCTTGATGATGAGTGTTATGTTAATACACTTGGTGTTGGCCAGTGGAAGCTTACTAGAGGTTTGATGGTTGTGGCCCGTGGTGACAAGTTGTCTAACTTGTATGTATTTCAGGGCTCCATGTCCAGAGACTCAGTAAATTTGGTAGAGAATGATACTTCATCAGAGTTATGGCATAGAAGGCTGAGTCATATGAGCGAGAAGGGGATTGATAGTTTGGCTAAGAAAAATTTGCTTTCTGGAGTGAAACAAGCAAAGTTGAAGAAATGTGTTCATTGCTTAGCCGGTAAACAGAAAAGAATTTCTTTTCAGAGTCATCCGCCTTCAAGAAAGCTCGATTTGCTGGAGTTGGTACATTCTGATTTGTGTGGTCCTTTTAAGGTAAGATCTCATGGTGGTGCACTTTACTTTGTGACTTTTATTGATGATCATTCTCGCAAACTCTGGGTATTTCCTTTGAAGTCCAAGGATCAAGTACTTGATGTGTTCAAGGGTTTTCAGGCCTTGGTTGAAAGACAAACAGGGAAGACATTGAAATGCATCCGCTCAGATAATGGTGGTGAGTATATTGGTCCTTTTGATAGATATTGCAGAGAACAGGGTATTAGGCATCAGAATACTCCTCCAAAGACTCCTCAGTTAAATGGTTTAGCAGAGAGGATGAACAGAACTCTAGTTGAGAGGGTTAGATGTATGCTTTCAGATGCTAAGCTGTCAGATTCCTTTTCGGCAGAAGCACTTAATACTGCTGCTTATGTTATCAATTTATCTCCTGCTGTTGCTTTAGATGGTGATGTCCCTGACAGAGTTTGGACTGGTAAGAATGTTTCTTATGATCATCTTAGAGTCTTTGGGTGTAAAGCCTTTGTACATGTTCCTAAGGATGAAAGGTCAAAGTTGAATGTTAAAACTATGCAGTGTATCTTCATTGGTTATGGTCAAGATGAATTTGGCTATCGTTTCTATGATCCTGTTGAGAAGAAACTTGTTAGAAGCCGTGATGTTGTGTTCTTTGAAGACCAAACAATTGAAGATTTTGTCAAAGCTGACAAGGCTAATTTTCAGAGTAGTGAGAGCTTAGTTGATGTTGATCCAGTTCCTTTGACTATTGCACCGGAAGAAAATCTTCATAATGATGAAAATCAAGTTGATAATGAAGATGGTGATCATGTTCAGAATGACCGGCATGATGTTGTTGATTCTCCACTGCAAGATGATGTGGTTGTCCAACAACCAATTATAGATGTTCCAGAGAGTTCTCTCAGACGATCTAGTAGAGAGAAAATTCCTTCATCTCGTTATTCTCCCAATTAGTATGTACTCTTGACTGACGGGGGAGAACTTGAGAGTCTTGATGAGGCCATGGAAAGTGAAGAAAAAGAAAGGTGGTTTGATGCTATGGAAGATGAGATTAAATCCTTGCATGATAATCATACCTTTGATTTGGTTAAGTTACCTAAAGACAGAAAAGCTTTGAAAAACAGGTGGGTTTTTCGGGTGAAACACGAAGATGGTAATCCAGTTCCACGGTACAAAGCTATATTAGTTGTCAAGGGATTTAATCAGAAAAAGGGAGTTGATTTTGATGAGATATTCTCTCCAGTTGTGAAGATGTCATCCATTCGTGTGGTTCTAGGCTTGGCTGCAAGTCTAGATTTAGAGGTTGAGCAAATGGATGTTAAAACTGCTTTCCTCCATGGTGACTTAGATGAAGAAATTTATATGGAGCAACCGGAAGGTTTTGAAGTCAAGGGAAAAGATAATTATGTTTGCAAATTGAAGAAGAGCTTGTATGGTTTGAAAAAAGCTCCCAGGCAGTGGTACAGGAAGTTTGGTTCTTTTATGAGTCAGCAGGGCTTCAAGAAGACTTCTTCAGACCATTGTGTTTTTGTGCAAAAGTTCTCTGATGGTGACTTTATTATTGTGTTGCTTTATGTTGATGACATGCTTGTTGTTGGTCATAATACTTGCAGGATTCAGAAGTTGAAGCAAGAGTTGAGTAAGTCTTTTGCTATGAAAGACTTAGGACCAGCAAGACAGATTCTTGGCATGCAGATTGTCCGTGATAGAAAGGACAAGAAATTGGTATTATCACAAGAGAAGTACATTCAGAAAGTACTTCGCAGATTCAGCATAGACAAAGCTAAGGTTGTCAGTACACCTTTAGCTATACATTTCAAATTGAGCACGAAACAGTGTCCTTCTAGTGATGATGAGAAGGAAGATATGAAGAAAGTTCCTTATGCTTCAGGTGTTGGTAGTTTGATGTATGCGATGGTTTGTACAAGACCGGATATTGCTCACGCTGTTGGAGTTGTTAGCCGTTTTCTTTCTAATCCGGGAAGAGAACATTGGAATGCTGTGAAGTGGGTTATGAGATATCTCTGTGGAACTTCTAGTCTGAGTTTGTGTTTTGGTACAGGGAAGCCTATTCTTTGTGGTTATACTGATTCAGACATGGCTGATGATGTTGATACTCGCAAGTCTACTTCAGGGTACTTGGTTACTTTTGCAGGGGGAGCTGTGTCTTGGCAATCTAGGTTGCAAAAATGTGTTGCTCTATCTACTACAGAAGCTGAGCTTATTGCTATTGTTGAAGCTTGTAAAGAATTGCTTTGGATGAAGAGATTCTTGGGGGAACTTGGTTGTGCTCAAGAGAGGTATGTGCTTTATTGTGACAGTCAAAGTGCTATACATCTTGGCAAGAATTCTACGTTCCATGGTCGGTCTAAACACATTGATGTGAGATACCATTGGATTCGAGATGTGTTGGATTCTAAGTTGCTTGAGCTTGAAAAGATTCATACAAATGACAATGGTTCCCATATGATGACTAAAGCTTTGCCAAGAGGGAAGTTTGAAGATTGTTGCATGGTCGCCGGGATGACGGTCTCCTCCACATAGTCGTGAGGGGGAGAATTGTTGGGTTATGGGTTTTTTCCCCCTTCATATGTGGATAAATAAAAGCCCAATTTGGACCAATCTATTTTTGCCCATAGGCCCATTCTTATTAGGCGAATATAAGCCTATTTAGGTCTTATTTTCATATACACAGAGAGTTTTTCAGCAGCCAAAAAGAGAGAAAAAGAGCAGTTTTTTGCAGTCAAAATTCAGCCCTAACAGCCAACTTCAAATTGCGATTTCCGCTTCGTTTCTTGTCCGATTGAGCTGATTTTTGGACAGCATATTATCTTCATCTCAATCTTTGATTAGGAACTGACAGAGTTGGATTTGGTGGCCTGCAACTTCAGTTTTGCTGTCGTGAATAGTAGCTGCGAAATTGGTGATTTTGCTCCTTTAATTCTCTAGATTTGGTGCAATCTTATTTTGTTGTTGCTCGTTGTTTGACACTTGTTTTGTGGCCAATTGTGGAGAACAATATTGAAACGCTTGGTGATTATAGTGGAGCTTTTGGTCCCATGGTTTTTTACTCTTCACATCGAAGGGTTTTCCACGTAAATCTTGGTGTCTTGTGTGATTGGTTTATTATTGTCTTGTTATATTTGTTTGGTTGAATTACTTGCTGCCTTACTATTATATTGTTTGTGGTTGTTTGTCTTCTCTTGGTTCAAATCGAGAAGGGAAAGTATAGACTTGGGTATTCTTCCGCTGTTATCCTGTCAGACATTCTTTGTTAGTGCCTTGTCTTTTCCAACACTTATTAGGGTGGCTCTCCCACCAGTGGATAAGAACTTGAGGTGTCACCCTTTGATTTTATTAATAAACTTGGTAACCATATCAAAGTAATATGAGATCAACTTTTTCCCAGAGTATAATGGACAACCAAGATATTTTATAGGCAGTTACACATGTTTCATACCAAGGATTCTCCGAATTCTTCTGATGGATCTAGGAGTAGTGTTAGTAGACAAAGAGAATGAGCTTTTGTCTTTTTGAATAAGTTGATCAGAAATTCGCTCATATGCGGAAAGCTTATATAAGACGAGTTGAAGAGAAGGTTGATGACTACTACAGAAAATGATTGTATCGTCAGCAAATATTAGGTGGTTGATATCGGGGTTTCGATTGCACATAAAGAAGCTTTGATATCTTGGGTTATCTGCAGGACATTTAACATCATTATTAGTGCATATCTTTACTTTCTTGGGTTATTGTGTCGATAAGTATTCCTAACTATGTTCTTATTAGTGCATATCGTTACTTTCTTACTCACTCTTTCCACCTAATTTGGGTTCTTGAAGAGTTCGTTGTAATCTTAATTTAGCAGTAGTTATTAGTTTTAATAAGGGAATGACTATTGAATTGTCAATTTTATTATTGTACTGCCATTAATTTTAATACCACTTTTGTAACTATTCCATCAATTTGTATTCCATTTTTTAGTCCTTACATGTGTGTTTATTTACAAAGATAAGAAATTGTAGCTTAGATTACTATTTGTTTCATTTTTATGTTGTTGATCAATTGCAGCTAATGAAATAGATTGAAACCAAGGCAATTTCATGAAAGAGTTTTAATAGTACTTTCTTTTTATTTTTAGATGAGTGATTTTTTCGTCTATTCACTTTATCAAATATTTTACTTAATATTCAATAAATGAGATGAAAAATCGATCCATATGTGTAATCCTATACTTAGAAGATTCTTTTAACGATATTATTGAATTTCTTTAAGGAACAAATAAGTCCAGACTAAATTATCCCCTTTTTCATCCTAGATCTATTATTTTTAATGCTAATTACATGTAAAATTTCCCCTTTGTCATTATAGATCTTATTTTTATGCCAATTACATGTTAGTTCTACATTTCATGCATTTATCTTTGAGAATAACATAATTTTAGTGAAAGCAAACTTTTAGCTCATCCTTGCACCAATGAGTAAACGCTTTGTTTTATTTATCTACTATAAACTGTACATAGTCCTTATCTTTTTTCATTTTTTCCCCTGTTAAATCTATTATTATTATTTTTATTTTTATTTTTATTACCATGTCATTATTCCATAAAAGAATTCAAATGGATACTAAATTCATAAAAAATTTCAATTATAACAACTCTAACATAAAAGAATAGGTATATTAGATGGTGCTAAAGGATTCTTTTGTTTTTTTTTTGGTTGATAAATCAATATCCTATGAATTTAATTCAAAATTACAAATATAAGTATTTGAATTTGTAATATAATTTATTTGGATTTGAAGATCGAAAAAAATCATTAAAAATATTAATAAATATTATAATTTTATTAGCGCGATTTACTTTCCTAATTTGAATGATAATCATGAAATGCATGTTTGACAAGAACAATAACATTATAATATAATGTCATAAAATTATAAAATATTTGACAAAAAGATAATCTATCAAGTTTAACTTAAAAAATTAACATGTAATATAAAATATCGAGTCAATACTCCTAAAACAAATAAACTTAAAATATAATATAAATTCTAAGCTAAAATAAAAAAATTAGCATAATACTCTAATATCAAATTTCAACATAAAATACATAGATGATAAATATAATTAAAAAAAAACTTAAGTTCATAACTTTATTCAACAATGAAATTCTACTTTAATTTAAAAATTAAAACATTAACAAAATCATACTAATTATTTTTTTTAGAATACTAACAAAATCGTACTTCAATATTTCCATAAAATATTAAATTTTAAGTGGGTAATTATTATGTAGGTGAAAACGTGGCAGATATCAAATAATTTCTTCATATTACGAGGTTAAATTTAGCGAAGGAAAATTTTTCTAGTGTTATATGTGAAAGAAAACAATTTTTCTTATTTGACCTGTAAACCCAGCTTCATATTTTGAGGTAAAATCACCCAATACTATTTTTTTTTTAATTCATGAGTTAATCACTCAAGTGAAGAAGTTTCAACTTTGCCCTCCCCCAAGGTAATCTGATCCCTAAATTTGAATTTTTGATACTTAAATGGAAGATGGGTATTTTAATTAGATGAATTGAGCTTTTGTAACAATTGATTTGGTATTTGGATTGAAATTTTGTATTAAGGAGCGAATTTTTGATCTTTTTGATATTACAAACATTCAATAGTAACTGTTGGGTTTCCTTTTTTGTATATGAGGGAAACAGAAGAATTTCGTGTTCCAACATAAAATTAAAGTTGCTGTCTTTTTGTAATTTCTGTTCGTTTACGATTTTGATCTAGTTTTGTTTTGTGTTTAATTTCCTACTTGTCAAGATGTAATTCCAAGTGTTAATTGCTATTTTTAGTAAGCCCTCTTGTTATCTTGTGCTGCTTCTACTACTATTTGCATTGTTGAAGTATACAAGTTAAGATCTTTATAATGAATTAGCTGTTATCGGGTTTGTCTTTCTGTGATGGGATTTTTGAGGTTGTGGATTGCAGTTTTTCTTATCAAGATGTTTGTTTTCTTTTTTGATTTTCCTGCTGCGAAGCAACTTACATTTTGCAATTTTTGTAGTCAAAGATTTATGTTTCTCAGAGGTAATGTAATGCACATAATTGAAATGATTTTTGTTTCTGAAATACTGACTAATGAGAATGGATGTATTTCAGTTATTCAGACTTTTTAGATATATAATATCCATATAGACCTATTAGTCAATATATATCTTCCTTGATCATAAACTGATTTTCCTGGACTCTGTTTTCAGTGTTAAAGAGCTAACTGTTTCTGCAAAACCATAGATAAAACGGCAGCGAGTGAAGACTTGAATGGAGCTTGACCTGGATTCATTTTTAGATTCACATGCTGACGATGATGATGATGATCACTTACTGCATCATCGCACTGTTGATGAAATTCTCCTCAACCACTCTTCCTCTTCTTCTTCTTCGCCTTCTCCTCCTTCTTCTCCATCTGCTTTGCATAAACGCAATGATGTAGATCGTCGCAATCGCTCGGCAGAATCATCTTTTCAATCCTTAAAACTGCCATTAGAGTTGCATCAGACACAGTCAAGAGCAGAGTCAATTAGTAGTAAACAATCGAGTGAATTTTCTTCACCACCAGCAGGTCAGAGTGTGTTGCCACCATTTTTCAGTGGGGTCATCAGATCAAATTCAAAACCGGGAGATGCCTTGGCTGCGGCTTTCGCTGCATCCCGCTCCATTCCCGCGCCTCGTGCAGCAGCCATCAAATCCAAAAAAGCAAGCTCCGAAGTGCTGCAAAGGGCCTTGGAAAGTGATGAATCGGCTTCCATAGATCCTTCAGCTTGCACTGATGCCAACATTTCTGACAAAAATCTTGATACTTTTGGGCGCACAGTGTTTTTACACGAGATTGGTTCTGAGACTATTGGTTTGGAAGGTAACATAAAGGATCAGTTTCAAGCTGGTCAAGTTCAACCAAGTGATACAGACAATGATAGTAGGGAGGTATCTACAGTGGATGCAGGTATGGACAGTATAAATGTTTCTGATGCAGGTGATGTTTCTGTGGTGAATGATTTTTCAGTTAAAAGTAATTTGAATGAAGCTCTAAGTTATACTGGAACTCAAGTGGAATCTCCTAGTAGAATTGAATCAGACTCGGTTTTTCATGATAGCTCTGGGTTGGATGAGATTGAAGATAGACAAGTTCAACCTTTATTTGGAGGTGAAGATAATGTTGTAAGTGCGGATAGCAGCGAAGAAGCTGGTACTAAGGAGATACTCTCTTCTCCAGTCTATGAGACTCTTTCTGATGAAGATTTGACTAAGAATGATGGTGCAAAGCTTGAGCATGAAAATGTAATTACTCAATCCAAAGAAGGAGAGGTCAGTTCCAATGGAGATGAAACTAATTCTTTAAATGATGCTGCAAGTATCATTGATGAGTTAGTTTTACAGCAGGAAAGTATGAGGGATAGTACAAATCCAAAAAAGAATTACCATTCTGCCTTGAAGCCCCTAGAATTGGCTGAGGAAGCTGAAAAGAAGCAGGCCTTCACGGCTATGCATTTAGAAGAGGGTGCTTCTGCTCAACCAATGAGGCTTGATGGAGTTCATAGGAGTTCTAATGTCCTGGGTTACTTTGATGTAGATGAGAACAATACCATCACCCAAACCCTATTATCTCAAGCTTTTAGGCGTGAGCATGGATCTTCACAGGTCCTGGCAGTTCACCTCAAATACATTGCTGTGGGAATGTCCAAAGGATCAATTCTTGTGATGCCAAGCAGATACTCCTCCTCACATCATGCGGATAACATGGATGCTAAGGTTTTTGTGCTAATTAGCTTTGTGCATCGGTACCTTATTACAGTGATTGACCACATTGTGAATTGAATTTTAACAAAAAGTATCATTCTATTCCAAGAAGTATCATTCTATTTCAAGAAGTATCATTCATTCCCTCCTCTTTGAACTTATAAGGTTGTAATTTGACAAATATCTTCTTCGTGTAATCACTATTGAAAAGGAAATTGCTCATCGTAGAATCTCTATATTGGTATTGTGTATATTTTCTTGTTACTTGCGTTATAGATTTTGGATTTGACTGAATAATTAAATATTTTACTTTCTGATGGTAGAAATGTGTATATATTTCAGATGTTGATATTTGGATTATCGGGAGATAAATCCCATGCCCCTGTAACTTGCTTGAGCTTTAATCAGCAAGGGGACATGCTCTTTGCCGGATATGGTGATGGGCATTACACTGTATGGGACGTTCAAAGGGCCTCTGTGCTTAAAGTTGTCACTGAACATAAAGCACCAGTTGTTCACCTTTTATATTTAGGGCAAGATTCTCAAGTTACTCGACAGTTTATTGTGCTCAGCGGTGATACTAAAGGTGTAGTTAACTTAGACCGGTTTACAGTGTTCCCCTTGTTCAATAGAATCTCCCTTTCGAAGTCGCAGGTAATTTTATCTTTTTCATGCTTCTGAATTGACATGAATATCCTTCTCAAAATGACATGAATAACATGCATCTCTAGGTTGAATAATATATGTTAACATTTTAACAGGAACTGCTAAATGAAAGCAACAGCACTACATTATGTGCGGTGTCGCTACTATCTGGTGAAAGTTATGGAAGTGCTATGGTGGCTTCTCAAGAGGGAGGCAGCCCTTCTTTGATTGAGGAAGGTGTGGTCATACTTGGCACACACCAATATGCTCTAGTGGTATGAAGTTCTTAGAACATTCATTGGCCTGGAAGGATTTCACTATCTCCTGAAACCCAGACTCCTTTTAAATGATCAATTTAACCTTCATTCCTGCTTCTTTGTCAAGACTTCTGTTTCACTGTCTTTTGCAGGCAAAATTAAGCCCCACATTTAAAGTTTATGCTAAAATTCCACGTCCTGATGGTGCTAGGGAGGGTTCAATGCCCTATGCTGCTTGGAAATGTATGGAATCACATATTTCTTCAGTTTTAGTATGTATGAATTTTGGCCATGGATATGTTGCATTTGAGCTTGCTAAGATTGTTTTTGTTGCAGCAGAAAGTATTACTACTGAAACATATGAAAAAGTTTCACTGCTTGCAATTGCTTGGGATCGAAGAGTTCAGGTTGCAAAGCTGGTGAAATCTGAGCTAAAAGTCTGTTGGAGATGGACTACGGATAGCTCAGCAGTTGGGCTGGCATGGTTGGACGAACAGGTATATAAAGTTCTTGGTGTTTTATCAGGAACTTCCTTTTCTTATCATTTGTCTGCAATATTTCGAATACTTGCATTTAGGTTTGGACAGAAGTACAAAAATTACAAAGATCTTTTACTTGTCCAGATTTTGGTAATTCTCACAGCAACTGGACAGCTTTGTTTGTTTTCAAAAGATGGGAATTTGATCCATCAGAGAAGTTTTTCTATGGATGGATCTTGTGGAGAGAATCTCATGTCATACCATTCCTACTTCAGCAATGTCTTTGGAAATCCTGAGAAAGCTCATCACAATTGTTTAGGTGTCAGGGGGGCAACTTTGTACATTCTTCGGCCATCCCAGCTTGTTGTTTCACGCCTTCTTTCCTGGAAGGAACGTGTAGAAGTTTTACATAAAGCAGGTGACTGGACGAGTGCACTGAACATGGCAATGTCTCTTTATGATGGTCAAGCACATGCTGTTATTGACCTTCCAAAGAATTTGGATGATGTCCAGAAGACCCTTGTGCCATATCTTGTACAATTGCTGTTGTCATATGTAGATGAGGTGTTCTCCTACATAGCAGTGACATCTGGCAATCCACATGGGCAGCCAGGCCAATCAAATGAATTGAAGTATGATGCTGACTTTGTGAATCCTGATATTAAGGAGCAGTACACTCTGGTTGGTGGTGTTTCTGTTGAATTCTGTCTTCATATTAAGAGACTTGATGTTCTCTTTGATGAAATTTTTCCAAAGTATGTTGCAGTGAATCACAAGGGTATGTTGCAATGTGTTTATACTTTAACATCCTGCATTATGTCCCATGTCAGCTATTTGTGGCTTGTTTCTATATTTTATGCCATTTTGATGTAAAGAAAATTGCTTGCACAAAACTATAGTATATTAATGAGTGCCTCCAAGTACTGTGGTGAATTAACTAGGTTAACAATTTTTGAGGAATCGAAGATGAAAGGGTGAACATATTATTAAGCAGAGTTTGAATCGAAAAGGACAAAACATAGTCTGAATAAAGTATTATTTCAGGTTTGTTTTGGTAACCTTTTCCTTCCCCCAACTCCCCTCCTCTCTCTGTCCATTAACCTCTCGAACTCAACTTTCTGCAGTAACAGACTTATCCCTTCAGTATCAAACGAAGCCTAGAAACTAGTAATATATAGATAAAACAATAGTACAATCTGATGTCTAATGGAGCTCCCAGGGGATGGAAGTTCAAACTCCATCAGAGGCGACACTAAGTAAATTCTTCTCATCTTTTTAAGAATTAACATGCAAAGTTATTGTTTCCCGTGGTGGGAGGTAGCAGGTACCCAGTAGATTAGGTGAGTTTTGTTAAGCTTAGCCTGGATTCCGTTGCTATCAAAAAGGGAATAGAATAGAAACATCTAGCAGACTGTCAGTTAATCTTTTAATTTTGTTCGTGTTCCTCCTGTGGAATTTTGGCCTTCTTCTATTCTCATTTAATCCAGTTCTCAACAAGTTATCTTGCATGGAAACTATTACTCTGGCCAAATTTTATGTTTCCCTATACAGATACATTTTTGGAACTTCTGGAGCCATATATATTGAAAGACATGCTAGGATCTTTACCACCTGAGGTATGTCTGTAGTTTTGGTTTGTTAATTTTTTTGAATTGGGGTGTTTTATGCCTCATATTACTTTACTGTATCACCATTGGGCTCTTGATTTGTCAATTCATTTTTAAAAGCTTATAATGTATGCTGATATACTGTGATTTGTTATTGCTGAAGATAATGCAAGCACTAGTGGAGCACTATAGCACTAAAGGTTGGTTACAGCGTGTTGAACAGTGTGTTCTCCACATGGACATGTTGTCCCTGGATTTCAATCAGGTATTGCTGCTCGTTTTATAAGTCAAAATTTATGATTACTACGTTACGACCACAGATGAAAGTTCTCATTAATAAGACATGAATGCAAAGGACAGTTGTCCGCAAACAGGAAAAAAGTTGTCTGAATGAAATAAAGCTTCCACTATAGGCTTGATTTGGATTTTTTTCTCTCTTTCCTGTGAATTTGTCGGATTTAGTTGTTAAATTTTTAATCTATTTTGTAGGTTGTTCGCCTATGCAGGGAGCATAGGCTGCATGGTGCATTGATCTATTTGTTCAACAAAGGCCTTGATGATTTTAGGACTCCATTGGAAGAGCTCTTTTTAATTTTGCGCGATAGCAAAAGAGAAAGTGCTATTGCTCTTGGGTAAATTGATTTATGTGTATTTTGGATATATTAATTATCTAATGAAACATGACATATAATATGTTTGCATTTGATATCCCCATATAATGTTAATTTTCTGCCTAAAGTAGGTGATCCAATTCCTAAATTGTCATTAATTATTTTTGACATTTTTATATATGCACATTGGTGTTTTCAAGTAAACAAACTTCACCTTCCTCGTGGAAACAGGTACAAGATGCTTGTTTACCTCAAGTACTGCTTCCAAGGTTTTGCTTTTCCTCCAGGTTGGTCTGCAATATGTTATTTATAACTTCTGTACGAGTAAATTTAGGTTGGTTATCTGCATTTGATAATGCGCACTTAAAAGAATTAGTCCGTCTTTAATAAGCTTGAGAACAGAAGCAAAAAGGTTCTATTCTATTCTCTACTATGGTTGTTGATTTTTGTGATATCAGTTAAATTTGAAAAAATATTAAATTAAAAAAGAAGTTAATTTTGAAAGGTTTGGTGGTATAACATCAAATGAGGAAACAATCCAGATTAAAGGAAATATAAAATTGTCAATTATTTCAGCTTCACGTACCTTGAGGGTGATTGAGAGAACTTGACATTTTTCTTGTTTGTGTTAGCATCAGAGGCTTCAAGGAGACAATTACTTTGGTTGTATGGTTACACTGGTTTTAGATAGATAATGTAGTTATATATTAGATTCCTTGTTAGAAGCTTAAGGAGTGAATCACTGATTTAATGATGCAACTACCATTTTGGTTTGCAGCACAAAATTTTGTGTGTGTATATATATATATTGTGAATCTGTTACCTTCTCAAAAAGACCAAAAAAGAAAAGAAAAGAAGAAGATAGATAGAGTAGTTCAAGGAGAAGTTGAAGGACACGAGCAAGAGACTTTGGGGATGTGAAAGATGGGATAAGGAATATTGCCTCACACATGTGGTCATTCTCAAAATTGTTTTTTTTTACATATTTCCCACATTAATATCTATTGTGACATGTTGCATTACCTATATACTGTTCTCTTTCTGGATTTAGTCTTTAAAGACCGACACAGTAACTATCCTAATCATATACGCACCTCGGCGTCTTATCCAGGAGAGAAACAACAAGGATTGGGAATGGCGGGGGAGGGATTATGCTGAATATTTTCTAGGGAATGAAATGAATCTTTAAAAATAATTTTAGCTGTTCTGCATTTTTTCTTCTTGTGGGGACCTTAATGCGGTGTTTCACACACTATGTATTAGTTATTACTTAGTTGTGCTTTTTTTGTTTTGCTTCAATCAATTGATGATGAATTATGCAGGGCGTGGAGCATTCCCTTCCACACGTGTGCCATCTCTTAAAAGAGAGCTTCTGCAATTTTTGTTGGAGGAAGTGAGCTCTCCAAATTCTTCGACAGCAATGTGCTTACCTTACAATGTACCGAACCCAAACCTTCTCTCTCTGTTAGAGATTGACACAGAGGCTACCTTGGATGTTTTGCGATATGCATTTGTAGAAGGTGAAAATGAAAGTTACAGTCCTGCATCAAATCCAGCCGATTCAAAGACGGAAACAACTGAAGTAAACATTTCAACTATTGAAGGCATAAGCTTAGTTCAGAAAGTAGTAGATGTCCTTGCAGTCATTCTTAATCTGAGTTATTTCCAAACTGGTGGTACCATTAACAATAAAGATGAAATATGTACTGACATTTGGCCTACAAGGAAAGATACCGAATACATATTAGATTTTATTTCCTTTTTAATTGCCTCTGAAAAAGCTAAGGTTTCTAAAGATACCCTTTGTCAAATTTTTGAGTACCTGACACTGGGTAATGAAACTTACACAAACGTTTCTGGGCGGATAGTTGAAACATTCAATAGGAAACAGAAGCAACTGAGTGCACTTTTAGAAGTTTTACCAGAGGAAGACTGGGATGCGCACTACTTACTGAATTTGTGTGAGAGGGCTCAGCTGCATCAGGTACCTTTCCATGCTAACCTTTCTGTTCCTTTTTCTTCTGTCAAGTATCAATGACTTCAATTATTTAAGAGGGCATAATATTTATTTTAGGTCTGCGGCTTAATTCATGCCATCACACATCAGTATCTTTCTGCTCTGGACAGTTATATGAAAGCTGTTGATGAGCCTATTCTTGCTTTTGTATATGTTGATGACATGTTGCGGCAACTGAGAGGCAAAGAATATGATGATTTCAGATCAGCAGTCATTTCTCGAATCCCAGATCTACTCAAGTTGAACAGGTTGCAGTACAATTCCATAATGTTTGTCATTCATATTCAAGCTGGATTTTCATGAGATGAAGTTCATTCTAGCCAGCACCAAGCTGTTTAACCATATATTCTAGAATATAATCAGAGTGCTGAAAAATCTTCGCTAATTTTGGGATTGTGCAGGGAAGGAACTTTTTTTCTGATTGTCAATCATTTTGGAGAGGAGAGCGATTACATTTTGTCTCAGCTGCAGGCTAATCCAGAAAGTCTTTTCCTTTATCTGAAGACTCTCATTGAAGTTCATTCAACAGGCACCCTAAACTTCTCTTCTTTAAGAAAACTGGATGCTTCAGACTTCCCCAGTGGAAGAAATAAGAAACATATGTCCTCTGAAGTCTACCTGGAAGCCTTGTCTGACTTACCTAAACTCCTGCAGAACTATCCAATTCACATAACTGATGAAATGACGGAGCTCTATATTGAGGTGAGTATTGTACTCAACTGGGTCTATGTAGAAGCTTGTTTCGGGATAACTCCATCGCATGATTTGCTTCCACCTTATGTTTTTCTTATAGAGTAGGTAATTTAATTTACAGTAGCAAGAAAGTGCAGATTATGTTCAAAAAGTGGACTTAGGTTCCCATTCTCGACTTAATGAATGAATTAAGTACAATATATTACCAAGTTCACTCACTGTAAATCCTCCAATTCACCCTAGTTCTTCAGCCCTTTCAGCACGGAGCTCAATATTTTCATTATTGTGACAAATAAATAAAGAGAAAGTGGATCTCCCTACCCCAATCCCCAACGAAATATAAAAATGCATCTGGAAATCCACTAATTAAAACTGAAAATGTGACGGTAGACATGCAAGTGCTAATTCACTTGATCCACTTCTCGCCAAAATTCATGAACTTCACGATATACAGCAAACAAGACCAATTTACATGGTCATAAGATTTTCCTGGATCTAATTTACATACTACCCCAGCATCTCCTTTCCTCAACTGATGATCATTGATCAATACATTCATTTGCCACCAAACCTGCATCTATTATTTGTCTCCCTTTAGTAAATGCATTTTGGTTGCCTGATATTAGCTTATTTATCTCCTTTTTTAATAGTTGTTAGCTTTGCGATTATTTTATATACACTCCCTAGTAAGCATATGGGCCTGAACTCTTTAATTGCGCAGCTCTTTTCTTCTTATGTATCAAGGCAATACAAATAGAACTTAAGTTTCTAATAAAGGTTCTTGATAGAAGAACTCCACTGTCTTCGGCACATCTCCTTAACAGTACACCAGCATTTCTGGAAAAAAATCATGGTAAATCCATCAGGCCCTAGGGCCCTGTCCCATCAAATAGTTTAATCACAGCCTGTACTTCATCTTAAAGAAAAGCATCTTTAAAGCTAATCAGTTCCATCATCAGATAATTTTACCAGATTTTCATCAATCCACTTTGGTCTCCACTTTTCAGTTTCTGTAAAAATATTATCGTAGTAATCCAAGATAGTTTTTCTGATAAGCCTTTCCTCATCTACTTATTCTCCATCAATGCTGATTTTGTCAATAAAGTTGTACATTTTGTGTGCATTAGCTTGTTTGTAGATTTTGTATTTTTGTCTCCCTTCTTCATCCAAAGGCATCTAGTCTCTTGCCTCCAAGATATTTCTTCAGCTTTGGCAATTTCTTCTAGCTCCCTGTCAATAAATTTCTTTCAAAATTAGCCACTTCTTTCTCTTGCAGCGTAGCACTTCCATGATCAAGTTCCTCTAGCTTTTCCATTGTTGGTCTCTTCCTTTCGTCCAATCTACCAAACACTTCTCGGTTCTGCTTTTTGAAGTCAGTTTTTAACATTTACAACTTTTAACTAGAGCAATATCAGGTTTTCCATTAATCTCATATGGTTTACACCATTTATCCACCGAGTCAGCAAGTCTGCACTTTTGTCTTTGCTTACTTACGTAATGAGAACTTGAGATCCTTGGCATGATCCGTTAACTCCAAATAGTTTCAAGAGCATGTTGCATAGCTGCCAAGTTTGTCTACAATGAAGGAAGATATGATCAACTGTGTCAAGTGAATCTTTACTCAGAATGCATCTGCTACAGAGCATAATATTATGCCCTGGTGTAGATCATCCTGAGTCAAACAAGAGCCTTAAGCTGTATACACCCAAAACAAGAAACTTTTCTCGGTACTTTGACTCCGTTTTCCATTTTTTCAAGGCCACCTCTATTACCATATTTCCTAGTTAAATTACAGTTATATAGTATGATTTGACTGAATAAAGACCTCTCCACTGCCTGCCTAAACAATAGAATATCCGTTGGTCCCTTTCCAACTGCACATCGTCCATCATCCGTAGCAACAGGTTGAAGCCTTCTATCTCCCAACAACTACATACCTAATGAAATCCCACAAGTGGGGTCCGAAGAGAGTAGAGTGACCTTACCACTTCCTCGTGGAGGTAGAGAGGTTGTTCCCGAAAGACCCTCTACTCAAGTGCAGCAAATCCAAGTACGAAGCAGAAGATAAAGTGAAGAAAACATAGCTAATATTAAGGGAAACAGTGCAAAGCCTACAAGAAAGGTACAAGAACAACAACCAAAGAGTGCGATAACCGAAACACAATAGAAAACAGATGGTGATAGATATCAAAAGCATGGACTAAAAGAATATGGCTAGTACAACGACAAACAGCAACACGCCTAAACTCTCGTAAAGCATGACAACACTCTACTACCTACTAACCTTATACCCTGATACGCATCCTCCATATTTCTATCTAAGGCCATGCCCTTGATAATGTGAAGCTGCAACATGTGCTGCTTAATCACCTCTCCCCAATAATTCTTTGGTCTACCTGTACCTCTCCTCGTACCTACTATACCCAATCTACCAAAATCACTAAAACTTATTTTGAAAAGCAACTGCCATTTATTTCGATTGGATCCAATAGTACACCTTTTAACCCTTGTAGTTGCAAGTCTGGAGAGGACTCTTTCAAAGGCCCTCCTTCTGTCGAATTGTCTAACTCATAGTCTGTTCTTCTCCACTTTTCTTCTACTTCACGTTCTGTTGTGTTCAACCATGAATATAAGTTAGATTTTGCATTTATAATTACAGTTTTCCAGCCTTCTGTACACTCTTCCTGTATCTCTATGTTTGGTTTCTGACTTTGGTTGTTTTGTCTCAATTCCAATTCTTTCTAGGCTCCTTCCCTATGGTCACTTGCATCCTTGCTCCTATCCTATACCTTGTGCAAGATAATTTAACCTGATTATCAGAAAAATTGTCTTTGGATGTTCCGAACAAGAGCCAAATGTTGTCACAACAACAACATACCCAGTGAAATAACACAAAGTTTGGTCTACGGAGGGTAGAGTGTTCGCAGACCTTCCCTCCACTTTCTTTCCTTAAATGCCGTTTTAGCTTATTGAGGATGAACGTTCTCCTGATATGCCCTGTATTTATGGAAATACCTGTTCGTCTCTTATCTTCATTTTTTTGGATTCTATAACTGGAGTTTCATTGAAAATGCATTAAGAGGATACTGAAAATTACAGTAGAGAGCAAAAGGGAGTCAGCTTCCTGTACAATGCCTTCGTATATGTGACCTAAGGAGCTAACAAAGAAAACAAAAAATTGAGAAAAATTATTTACAGCATGGCCTACACCAACAAAAAAGGTTTGCAAGGCATCTAGATTTAAGGATATTATGGGAGTTTGTACTCCATCAAAGCATCTGCGATTTCTTTCTGTCCATAAGCTCCAAAAAGTGCAAGCTGGTACCGTATGCCATATCTTCCGGATGGACTTACCAACTTCCCACTGCCCCCAATTTCTGTAGACTTCATTAGTTTATTTTGAAAGTGCATTACCCAGTATAGCCCAAAAAGGCAGAAGAACATAGTCCATATCTCACTTTCTATCCTACAGTGATATAGGGAGGCAACATGCATCATCAGAGTGCTATAGGAGCATATAGAACCTACTGTTGATGAGAGCCTCCTCCTTATCAAATTTTAAAAAAGAATGTGTTAAACAAGCACCAGATAACACTATCCAGCTGAAGCAAGCGTTTTCGGTAGGAATTTTGACATTCCAAACTAGCTTCCACAGCCAATCTTCTTATTTCTGCTGCTGCTGAACATATTGAAGTAGCATGATTTCACTGTGAACATACCATCTTCACTACAGCTCCACCAACTTGTCCGTCATGAGGGGGTTGACTGTTACTAATTCTAGCCTTGCCCAGAATATTTACTACTTCCTCCAGTTCCCAATCTTGAGTGTTTCTTCTAATAATTAAGTTCCATTTGCTTTCTATTCTACAGTGACTCACAGCAGCATGTAGAGATGAGATCAAAAGGTATTGCTACTGGAATTCCTCTTTTAGTGTGTTATTTCCGAGCCGTTTATCTTTCCAGAAGACCAGAACTGATGTGTCTACCATTATCTATCTTGAAATGAGTGTATTGGTTAAATTGATCCGACAATGTACTGATGTTTTCCATGGACCCTCTCTTTTACCTCCAACGGATAGGTTTGACTACTTTTCAGCCTGTTTTTCTAGAGTTGTATTAGTTTGGTCATCTCGGTCTCTGTTTTATTGATCTAAATAAATTAATTGGGTAATTTTTGGTTCAACTATCTGCTGTTAGTGACTATAACATATGTGTCGAAAAACCAGAATGTAGAGCTTTTGCTTAAAAGTCCCTTCCAGAAGCCACTTCCATTTAGAGCCTTACCTGGAGTCGAGTTTGCTGCATAGGCAGATGGGAACTTCCCTAAGAAGCCTAATAGCAATTAACCGCTTTGAAAACAACGAATCACACTCTGAAAGGAGGTTGTGAAATCCTGACTTAGGTCCTGTAGATGCAATTTTTTCTTATACTGTCATCTAAGTGCAACGTCTTCTTTATATATATATTTTTTGTGTAGCTATTATGTAGGTACGAGCGTAAGTCAGTTCTCAGATTCTTGGAGACTTCCGAAAGCTACAGGGTGGAGCGCTGCTTGCATTTATGCCAGGAGTATGGAGTTATAGACGCAGCAGCTTTCTTGTTAGAAAGGGTTGGTGACATCGGAAGCGCCCTTTTGCTTGTTATATCTTCACTCAGTGATAAATTTATCCTGCTTGATACTGCTGTTGAAAGTGAACATTGTGCCACGGCTCCGGAGCATTTCAAAGCTATTTTAAGCAAGAAAGAGGTTTTTTCCCTCTATACTCCTCTTCCATGATAAGACTTTGTGTTGTTAGGTCTAGCCCTTTAACATCTTATTTTGTTTCAGGTCACTGACATAATAGAGATTTTACGCACTTGTATTGGACTGTGCCAGAGGAACAGCCCCCGATTGGACTCCGATGAAGCAGAGAGTCTGTGGTTTCAATTGCTTGATTCGTAAGACAATGTCTTTTATTTGCTTACTCATGCTTACCTTTACTATTTGTAGTGGCAACTGCTTCCCTTCAGGCCAATTGAAATCTTTAGTTCCATATTTCACTTAGACAGATATGTATTACTTTTGGTATAGAGTTATCCATCTAATGAACAATGATCTCTAACTTCATGTGAACATATCAAGATGTTAGTAGACTGGGGTACACAATCATTAAGGAACTGCAATGAAAATTTCTGTGCTTTCCTCTGGAGATTGCAGCATGACTACTTGAGATAGCAGCCAACAGATTTTTGCTGAATAAAATTAGAAATGGAATTACGGAAGGGGGTGGAAAACTAGAGATATCGCTTTGCCTTTCAGTTAGGGTTTATGGAGGAATATCATGAAGCGACACGATAATTTTGTGGAAGATCTCTCAGTCAAGGTCGGAGATGGTAGAGTGTTTATTTTGGGGACATAGCTAGTGTGGGAACACATTATTGAAAGGTGGATGTCAGAGTTTGTATATTGGATATCAGTATTTGTATAGACTTTCTTGCAAAGAGGCTTGACAATTTTAACAAATTCATGAACACAAAGTAAAGAGACTTTTTAAAACTTGAGATGATGGAGAATGGATTTTCAAGATTGGGAAATGGGTGAATTTCAAAGATTTTTAGCCCCACTTCATAGTTCATTGGTAAGTCAATCCAGCGGATAATCTTTGGTGGTGGGGCCTGGGAAATAATGGTGTATTAAGTCCTTTTCCTGAGAAACTTTCGGTTAAGGAGGAGTTTGAGTTCCCATGCAAGTGTTCCAAGAGATGATGTGTTTTTTTACTTGACTAGTCACTAGAGGGTTGATCTTGATAGTGGAAAGTTGTCTACATCAGTTGGTGTTACATGTGTAAGGAGAGGGGCAAGGACGTGGATCATCTTCTTCTACGTTGTGGGTCAACCCTGAAATTATGGATACATTTAGGTGGTTTGACACTCATTAGGCAATGCCAAAAACTGAGAGAGTGTGTGTTCAGTTGGAAGAGCTGGAGAAGGAGGAAAAGACGAAGAGTTTGGAACATGGTTCCGCTTGCGTTATTGTGGGTAGTTTGGAGAAAAAATGAGAGCCTTTAAAGGAGTAGAGTCGAGCTTCTCTCAGTTGAGTAGTAATCCACGATTCCTCATTTCCTTTTGGTGTAAAGAGAAAGTTGCCGGTTGTATAGATGATTGGGTGGAGTTTGTAGAAAATCATGTTTTGTCGATTCTTTACTTTTTGGCATATCCCTTGCATATGGCCAATTTGTCCATGTTTTTGGATGAAATATGTTCACTTGATTTTTAAAAAAAATCATCTGCATCACCTATTAATCCCCTCTTTATATTCCTTCTACAGTTTTTGTGAGCCTTTGATGGATTCACATGATCATATGATAAGATATAAAGAAGATGAATGCGTGCAAGAAGGCAAGCGGGCTTGCAAAATTCAGTGGAAGGTGTCAAAATCTCATAGAAATGCTCACATCCTTAGGAAATTGCTCTCTGTGTTTATCAAAGAGATTGTTGAAGGAATGATTGGATATGTAAGCCTCCCGAGGATCATATTAAAGCTTCTTTCAGATAATGAGACACAGGAATTTGGTGATTTCAAACCTACTATACTGGGGATGCTTGGAACATATGACTTTGAGAGGCGGATTTTGGTAGGTGTCCTCGTCTCTTTTTCATCTCTCCCTTTTTTTTTAATGGCATGTCAATTGTACATCATCTATTCACATGATGTAGAATTGTAAATTGATTGCGAACATTTATTAAATAGGTTTTTCCTTGTTATTTGGTGTCTGAATGTCATCTGTTGGCCTACACCATTTTTTTGGTTGGTTGTAGAAAGAATTCCCATATCTGGCTACTCAATGTGTTAAACCTTTTATTTCTCTGGATTTCTGACTAGGAAACCTTCGATTAATTGATGAAAATATGAAGTGAAAAATAATTATTGTCCTCTTGTGAATGAGTTGAAGTTTTTACTCTTGCATCTGTGGCATTCTTTGGAAGTAACGCTTTCTGTTGCTTGAATCCCAATCCCAAAAAACCTGAACTTATATGTTCGGAACCTCAATGTGGAAGTTGATTTTGCAACAATGTAGTTCAAGGGACTGATCCTTCAGTACTTGCTTGATTTATTTTGTTTAAGTAGCTGGAGATGCAGCACAATCATCATTCTTGATTTCTTACCAGAACAGCTAATTAGAAAACGAAATAAAAGAAATGGTAATTTCATTAGAATTAGGCAATGAAGGTCATATCAGCAAAGTGATATGACTGCATTTAACTTTTTTACTTGCCATATTATCCTGTAAAGGCCTTCTAGGTTTCCAGAGTTCTCCTTTTTCTTTTTTTTTTTGGGTGGGTGGGTGTTGACAAGTTCTAGCTCTTCAAGGCTAGACTCCTTTCTGATAAAGGATTCAGACCTGGACGCTTAAAGTAACTTTACCAATCTCTGACAAATATTTTCATACTCTTCTTTCACACTGTTACAGGATACCGCTAAATCATTGATTGAAGATGATACATATTCCTCCTTGAGCTTACTGAAAAGAGGAGCTTCTCATGGATTTGCACCTCGGAACCTCCTATGTTGCATTTGTAACTGTCCCCTCACAAAAGATTTCTCAGCTTCTAGCATTCAAATTTTTACTTGTGGTCATGCAACACATCAGCAATGTGAACCTCAGGAAAGTGAAGCATCAATTAGGGGTAACTCAACAGGATGTCCTATTTGTATGCCAAGAAAGAATTCGGAGAAGTTGAGAAGTAAATCTATGCTTGTGGAGAATGGATTGGTGAAGTCTATATCAAAATCTCATCAAACAAATGGTACGACTGGTCTATATCCACACGAGAATGATGGTTTTGACAACTCCTACGGACTTCAGTCTGTTTCAAGGGTATGAAAGTTCACTTTAATAATTCTATGCTTGATACTCCCATGTCCTTACCCCTGCACCCCAAAAATCTACGCTAGACTGATCACATGTGATTATGCAGTTTGACCTCCTCCTTAATCTTCAAAAAACCCATCAGTCTATGCAACTAGAGAATATCCCTCAGTTGAGGCTTGCACCACCTGCTGTGTACCATGAAAAGGTTAAGAAAAGAAATATTCCCTCGGCTGGAGAGAGCAGCAATGGTCTGGCAAAACCGGAGAAACCAAGCAGGAGCAAGCATCTCAGAGACGTAAAACTGAAGGGATCGTCTTTAAGGTTCCCCCTTAAAACAAATATATTTGGTGAGATTGCTGTTTTGTTCTACACATTCTTGATCCTTAGAAATTGTATCTCATATTTCTAAACCTTTCTAAAATGTCAATCTTTTGTAGGTAAAGAGAAGAACATTAAGCTGTGACAGTAACACTTTCAAGCTGGAAGCGGCTAATCCAATCGTTATTTTCCTGGTATATCTTCGCTACGTTGTACATTATAGCAGAAATTGAATCCGCGAGAGGGACGAAGTATGGCTACTGCGCCTGTGGTTTAGAGATTTAGGATGTTTCTGCTCTGTACATTTGTTATCTGCTCCATTTTATATATGAAATATTTTCTTTTCAATTAAATAAAAAAATATAAGAAAGCAATGTTCTGATGTAGTGCTTAGATGAGTAGTGAGTTAACAGAAAATTACAAGCTTGTATTTTGTCTCCATATAAAGTAAAATATATTTGAGGATATTGCTATTTGATTTTCTTAATTTTGTCGTAATCAAGTGAAAAGAAAAAAGTTGAACTGTATTTCCAAAATTCACAACTTACAAGCAGAGTATTGTTTTACCCAATCCGCGATCTGCCCAGTGTGTTTTTTAAAATATATATCAACCCACCCCGCTTTTCCCTATGAGAATGATTACTTTTTTACTGATTTAGTGACTCGAAGCCAATGTTAAATGTAAAAAAGTGTTACCATCCAAGTAATTTCATCTTGTCAACTTATAGTTAGTATAAGTATCGAGAAGAAATACTTTTTTTTTAATCAACCATATATAATAAATCAGCTTTGATTCCTTCAATTATATTATATTGCTGCATTATTTGAAAGCTGATTTCTGCAAGGCTGGTCTCTTTTTTCCCTAGTAAAATGGCCAACGAATATGTACAAATAGCAAACAGAAAAAAAGTATATAGAACAAATTAAATACTCCATATATACATAAAATTTGTTATAATGGTGTCAGTTGATTTTAATATAAATTCTGACATCAGTCATTTACAGATGAGTATAACTTTGAATGCAGTTTCGAATAGGCTGAACAAAATTAAATCGAAAATTGTGTTTAAATAAAGAAGAGATTAGGGTGAATAAAATTGAATCGAAAATTGAGTCAATGAAAAAAATAGACTCGTGGTTTGATATTGAAAAAAGAATTGACTATACTTTGGTTGATTTGATTTTAACTAAAAAAAAGTTAACGTGAGATCAAATAACTCAACATTTTATATATAATTTTTTATTTATATATTACTAAGTAATTTACCCGCGCTTCGTGCGATCATAAATTATTATTGCATTGAACTTGCAAATATTTTTTATTAATATCCATACATTAAAAATAATGGAGAAAATTGGTTCTTAAAAAAATATTAGCAATATTCCAACATGAATTTGATTATTATTGCATAACTCAACAACCTCTAATGAATGAATTATTCACGAAATAATAAATCATTGGTTCATTAATCTACAGTAAAAGGGAAATAAAGAAGAAAATAAGAATATTTATACAAATGCATTTCGTGATAAAAAGAAGGGAAAAAGGACAGATATATTCCCGAACTATTTTAAATGGTATGCAAATACCATTCGTCATACTTTTGGGACATTGGTGCCCCTGTCGTCGTACTTTTGGGGCATCGGTGCCCCTGCCGTTATACGTTGAGACAATTGGTGCCCCTGCCCCTTCATTAGAGTGAAGAGCATATATGCTCTAATTTATGAACGAAGGGACACCAATGTCTCAAAAGAATGACGGAGGGTATCTGCATACTATTTATGGTAGTTCGGAGGTATATTTGTCCTTTTTCCCTAAAAAGAAACACTTAAGTTGCATAGATTATACAATTATGATATATGTCTTGGGAGAAAATTCAAAAATTGGTTAACATATTCAAAAAAAAATAAAAAGAATTACACTTGAACATGAAAACAACTATAACTCTTGAATTTATATAATGAATTTCTTCAATTGATAAGTGAGAAATTTCATATCTATGTAAAAATAGATAATATCTAAACTTATATATAGTACCTTTAAGTTATAGAATTTAATATAAAATATCAAAATAAGAATTCTTGGACCCGAGTATAATAATTATTTTCTGCACAATGAGTATACATACTATATGTGTATATGTTCAATATAACCGAAGACTATAACTTTGTAGAAACATAAACAACAGAGTTTAAAACATGTACTTAAAAAATAATTAATGATATAAGCATAAAATAATGAGTGTAAAAATATACCATGATATGTAAAAATAAAATGAAATAGAAAAGAAAAAATAGAGTCCACGACTTTAAGAAAACTATTCTTCTCCAGTATCAAAGGTTTAAAGAAGGAAAAATTACATAGATTAATACATTTTAGAAAATAATTACTGATTTTAGTTATACTTATTGTTTATTACCATTTATAGTAATACTTTGTTAAATCTGTAATATGTATTAAAACTGAATTATGCATGCAATATATATGAATTATAATTATTTTTTGAAATATATCATGTTTCTTTGGTAAAAAAAAGTCACATTGTATTATAAGTGTAAATGTGTGATAAATATATTATTCATCATTAAAATTTGTATTATATGTGAATAATAAATTGTTCTTTGTAATATATATTAAACTTATATTATAAATGAATTAAAAGTGATCAAGTGAAAAAAAATTATTGCTACAAATGGTAAATATTTTTTTTTATTATAGTATATTTATATAAGTTTTCTTTAAAGAATTATATTCTCAGGACGAATTAATTTTATTTATCAACTTATTGTTGAGTTAGGTTTTCTTCAGTTTTAGTTTACTTCAACAAAGACCTATTCTTCAGGGTTGGAACAAGTCAATTTCTATTTCCTATTTTTCTGTTAGTAGTGGAGTTAGTTGAGTCATGTCCTGTATTTTCGTTTTTCTTTAACTTTCATGTATTTTCTATAAAAAGGCATTGGAACCTACGAATAAAGGTAGATTATTCTGGTGCATTTGCTAAGTCTCAAACTTACAGTTCACATTTGGTATCAGAGCCAGAGCAAACAGAGTGATCTAAGAGAAAGAAAAATGAGCGACGACAAAACACTCACCAAGATTCCACAATTTGATGGTCACTATGACCACTGGAGTGAACTGATGGAAAATCTCTTACGTGCCAAGGGTCTGTGGAGTCTAGTGGATGAGGGTTACGACGAACCAGCAGAAGGATTTGAAATGACAGCAACAGAGAAGAAGAGTCTTGATGAGATCAAGATGAAGGACCATCAAGTGAAGCACTACCTGTTCCAGGCAATTGATCGGGTTGTGTTTGAACAGATCTTGAATCGCAAAACATCCAAGATCATTTGGGATTCGATGAAGAAAAAGTTTGGAGGCAACGAAAGGGTGAAGCGATCTCTTCTCCAAACCTTAAGAAGAGATTTTGAGGTTCTTGAAATGAAGAATGAAGAGAGCATTGATGATTACTTTGGAAGAGTAATGTCTGTCTCCAACAAGATGAGAAGCAACGGAGAAGACATGACAGATTCAAAGATTGTTGAGAAATACTTCGAACTCTGACTGACAAATTCACATATGTAGTGGTGTCTATCGAGGAGTCAAAAGACACAGAAAGGATGACGATTGACGAACTGCAAAGCTCTCTATCTGTACATGAAATTTTTTTAAAGAAGATCAGTCATGAAGAAGATGATCAGGCTCTAAATGTTAGAGGCAGAGGCAGAGGATCATACAGAGGCCGAGGCAGGGGCAGAGGACTCTCATTCAACAAAGCAACAATCGAGTGTTACAACTGCCATAATCTTGGACATTTCCAATATGAATGTCCAAATGGGAATAGTGGAGCAAATTTTGCAGAGATCGAAGAAAAGGATGAAGTTCTTCTCATGACGTATGTGGAGCTTCAAGGTGCTCGAAGAAGAGATGTGTGGTTCATGGACTCTGGATGTTCAAACCATATGTGTGGAGAAAGAGGTATGTTCTCAAGTTTAGACACTAGCTTCACACATAATGTTAAGCTTGGGAACAATCACAAACTGATGGTTGGTGGGAAAGGAGTGGTAAAAATAATGCTTAAAGGAATAAACTATGTGATCAACGATGTGTATTATATTCCGGAATTGAAGAACAACCTGCTGAGTGTTAGACAACTTCAAGAAAGGGGTCTAGTGTGCTATTCAAAGGAGGAGATCGTAACACATGCAGCATCGTTCATCCCTCGAGAGGAAAGATAGCAGAATCTGTTATGAGTGCTAATAGAATGTTTATCTTGCTAGGTGAATCAAATGACAAAACAAAAGAGGAGAAATGCTTGCAGGTTGATATCTCAGACGAGGCAGAGCTGTGGCACCATCGATATGGGCATCTCAGCTACAAGGGACTTCACACATTATGCAGTAAAGAGATGGTTGTGGGATTACCTGAAATTGGAGATGTGAAAACCAACTGTGAGGCATGTGTCAAAGGGAAACACCATCGTGTTCCATTGCAGCTTATTCACTCTGATCTCTGTGGTCCGATCAATCCACCATCAAATAGTCAAATAAGGTACTTGATAAGCTTCATTGATGATTTCTCAAGAAAAACATGGATATATTTTGTGCTAGAAAAATCAAAAGCATTTCATCAGTTCAAGACATTCAAAGCATTTGTGGAAAAGCAAACTGGATTGTTCATCAAATGTCTAAGAACAGATAGAGGAGGAGAATATAACTCAAATGAGTTCAAGGAATTCTGTAGAGAGCATGGAATCAAATGACAGCTGACCAAAGCCTTCACACCCCAGCAGAATGGCGTTGCTGAACGCAAAAATCGTACAATCATGAACATGGTGAGAGCAGCTTTGTTAGAGAAGGATGTACCAAGAGTTTTCTGGCCAGATGTTGTGCAATGGGTGAATCATGTTCTTAATAGATCTCCTACACTCATTGTAAGAGACATGACCCCAGAAGAAGCATGGAGTGGAAGAAAACCATCAGTCGAACACTTCAGGGTTTTTGGATGTATTGGTTATGTTCATATCCCAGATGTTAAAAGAAACAAGCTTGATGATAAAAGCGTGAAGTGTGTCCTATTAGGTTTCAGCAGTGAATCCAAGGCTTTTAAGATGTTCGATCCAGTGGAGAAAAGAATTCACATTAGCCGAGATGTGATATTTGAGGAAGATAAGAAGTGGAATTGGGAAGCTGTTGGTTATTCTGGTGAAGAAAGCATTGAACTCGAGTGGGAAAACAATTATGAAAGTGTTGAGGAAGCGGAAGAAACAGAAGAATACACTGATGATGTTCCTTCACCAAATAATCCATCAACTGGAGAAACGATAACAACAACTAGCAGGGTGAGAAAACCACCAATATGGTCTGCAGATTATACCACAGGAGAAGGGCTATCAGATATAGAGGAAGAAATAAACATGGCTAGAGTCGAGACTGAAACTCTAGCTTTCATGATCATATCAGATCCAACCAGTTTTCAAGAAGCCATCAGACATCAGAGTTGGAAACAAGCGATGGATGCTGAAATATAGTCCATCGAACGGAACCACACGTGGTCACTAACTACACTTCCCGTTGGAGCCAAGGCTATTGGGGTTAACTGGATTTATAATACCAAATTAAATGAACTGGGAGAGATAGACAAGTTCAAAGCTCGGCTGGTTCTAAAAGGATATGCTCAAGAGTACGGAGTAGATTACACAGAGGTATTCGCACCAGTGGATCGAATGGATACAGTAAGGATGATCATTGCTGTAGCAGCACAAAGAGGATGGGGAATCTATCAGCTAGATGTCAAATCTGCTTTCTTACATGGTGAGTTGAAGGAAGATGTATTTGTAGAGCAGCCACAAGGTTATGAAGTAGCAGGGAAGAAGGACATGGTTTATAAGCTACATAAGGCCCTTTACGGACTAAAACAAGCACCTAGAGCTTGGTTCAGTCGCATTGAGGCTTATATTGTCAAAGAAGGTTTTGTAAGCAGCTCTAGTGAACAAACATTATTCATCAAGCAAAAGGGAGGTAAAATCATAATTGTGAGCATTTATGTTGATGATTTATTGTTCACTAGTAATGATGAGGAGTTGTTGAATGAGTTTAAGCGCACCATGAAGGATGAATTCGACATGACTGATTTGGGAAAGATGAGATATTTTCTTGGCATTGAAGTGATACAGAAGGCTGATGGCATCTTTATATGTCAAAGAAAATATGCTGCTTAGTTGATCGAGAGGTTTGGGATGCAGAATTACAACTTTGTTTGCAATCCGATAGTCCCTGGACAGAAGGTTGGCCGGGATGAAGCTGGTGTGAAGGTCGACTCAACACTATATAAGCAAATGGTGGGCAGCTTAATGTATCTCACAGCCACGCGACCTGACTTGATGTCCGTGGTAAGTCTTATTAGTCGTTTTATGGCAAATCCTACTGAGTTGCACTTTGGTACTGCAAAAAGAATCATGAGGTATGTGAAGGGAACTCTGGAATTTGAAATATGGTATCAACGTGAAGGAAAAAGTGAACTCTTAGGCTACACCGACAGTGATTATGCGGGGGATGTGGATGACAGTAGGAGCACTTCAGGATATGTTTTCTTAATGAGTGGAGGAGCTGTGGCATGGTCCTCAAGGAAGAAACCAATCGTCACTCTGTCAACTACTGAAGCAGAGTATGTAGCAGCAGCTACATGTGCCTGTCAAGCCATCTGGATGAAAAGAATATTGAAAGAAATCGGGCATAAACAAGATGAAGAGATGGTTCTGTTTTGTGACAACACATCCACTATCAAGTTGTCAAAAAATGTTGTCATGCACGGAAAGTCAAAGCACATAAGGGTTCGATATCATTTTCTCAGAGAATTGGCAAATGAAGGTGTTGTTAAATTGGTCTATTGCAGCACTGAGGAGCAGCTGGCAGACATAATGACAAAGCCTTTGAAGATGGCATCATTTCAAAGAATCAGAGAAGCATTTGGGATAAAAATTGTGAATTGAAACTCTTGATTGAGTTCAGTTCAAGGGAGGGAGTGTTGAGTTAGTTTTTCTTCAGTTTTAGTTAACTTCAACAAAGACCTATTCTTCAGGGTTGGAACAAGTCAATTTTTATTTCCTATTTTTCTGTCAGTAGTGGAGTTAGTTGAGTCATGTCCTGTATTTTCGTTTTTCTTTAACTTTCATGTATTTTCTATAAAAAGGCATTGGAACCTATGAATAAAGGTAGATTATTCTGGTGCATTTGCTAAGTCACAAACTTACAGTTCACACTTATTGATACAAAAATAGTGGTGTCAGTAAGTCACTCAACAGGAGAAAAATAGACAAATATTTAATTTTTCGAAAGAAGAAGATCATATTATTTGTTATTTTAAATTGATTATAAATTCCTCTATTGATAGACAATAAAAGGTAGTGTGAACAAATATTTGTTGCCTTCTCATAAAGGTTACAACTATTTGAAAGAGTTGCAACCCTCCGCAAAGTTCACAATCTTTTATAAAAATTACAACTTTTCATAAAAATCACAACTTTTGATAAAGCCGCAACTCTTATTAACGTCACAACTTTTCATAAAAGACAACTATTGATAAAAGTCACAACTCTTCATTAAAATCGCAACTTTTAAAAAAAGTAACATATTTTCATACAAAAATAAGGCTAGTTTTGAAAATAAATATAGTTAAAAGAAAATTATTGTTTGTGGTGGCGCCACATAGGCCGGCCTAGGTTTTCTTTTATATAAATATATGATTATTTGTTTATATTTTACATACTATTTTATATGATTAGAAATAAAGGTAACAACAAAATTTTTGTAGGATAAAAATATGGAGGATTTATTTATTTTGTAACAACAATATGTTTGTGGTGAATTTTTCGAATAGAGTGATTTGATTTGTATAGTGATTTTTAAATTTATTTTTTTGGTATTTTTAATTAAATTTAATTCATCATGTTAATATTATAACGTAATTTGACTTTCAAAACACTTTTAATAAATTAGCCAAATACAATTTATTTATCAAAATCATTTTTAAAATGAATTAATTAAACATATTGTTTTTTTTCTTTTTCAAAACCACTTTTAAAAAGAGTTATTTTATAAAAATGCTATTAGAAATAAGCCGTTCTTTAGCAACAATGCCAATGCAATCATTTTCGGATGTGAATAATTAATTGAACATGTAGACATTGTGCGCTCATAAATAGATTATTTGTTAGTATATTTTTTCTGTTTGTCTTTATTTTGAACACTTTCCTACAAACATAAGACACTTAATAAGCTTAATATATTTCAATAATACCTAAAAATATGAGGTGATAATATACTTGAAATATTAAATGTATGCTATTGAGTTGTATATCAGTTATTTATAGCAATACATTATTTTTTCAATTTTGATTCCATTCGTTCACGAACACCTCTAATAAATAAGGAAAAGTTATAAAACACTATCTAATATGGATGATTAATCTTTATAGTGAACTCCAATTTTGGACAAGAATATAAATAATCAGAAAATAATTTATTTTCAATAATTGTTTCAATCTATCGGTAAAAGCTATATATAAGAAGGTTCTCCGAAACTTAATTTGTTCTCCAATCATAAATGTCATGAAGCGATTAAACAGTCAACACTGGAGCAATAGTCAAACTAGTTTTTGTTGTCAATCTGTGTTTAAAAAACATAGAATTACTAATTTCAATAAACTTTGTAGAAACACGAAATTATCAAAGTTTAATGAACCAGTAAGAACATAAGAACACAATTAATTCACAAAAAACTAAAATTTGCAAACATACCAGAATCTGAAAAATCAAAATGATAAAAAGATCAAGCCCAGTGAATACACAGTGTTCCTTTAAAGAAATTATTTCCCTCTAGTATTCGAGGATTGATTTGAAATATGTTCTCCCAGGATAGAATAATCTCAATTACCATTGTATTCATACCAAAAAATGCCGGTATCAATGAGCAACTCAATGACAATAAAAAGAAGAAACTTTGTGCAGAAGAAGAAGAAGAAATCAGAAAAATTCTCCAGGAAAAAGTCTGAAGATCCAGTGGTATTTATAGACAAGAAAAACTGGTTCCGAAAGGTTGCAACCTTTCGAAATTCATACGACCATTAATGAAAGAGAAATGCCTTTTCACTAAAGCATAAGAGTACTTTTCAAGTGTTTAAATATAGAAACACTCCTACTATTTGACATCGTCGCGTGGCTCAGCTTTGGCTTTGGCTTTGGAAAATAATCGAGAGACTATTTGTTGGACACAGTTTATTTTAATTATTTAGTTATTTATATATTTAATCAATTAAATAAATTAAATGACCAAAACGTTCAATTAATTAGTTGATAGTGAAATTTTTTCTATTATTTAAACTATTCTATTTTTCTTTCCACCACCGATGAAAGAGAAATGCTTTTTCACTAAAGCATAAGAGGACTTTTCAAGTTTTCAACTCTTCAAATGCCCAACTTTCCAAGTTCCTCTCTTTTCATATTCCCTCCATTTTCCATTAACTCTTGCTATGTACCTAACAATCCCCCACATGAATGGAGAATGATTATAACATTAGGAATGCATGGACGAGTATGTACTTTACAAGCAAGGATCAATTGCATCTGGATAAGTAGGTTTCCCCTTGGACTTTCCATATTGAACATATGTCGGATATACTCGGTGAATTGGTAGAGGTGATATCTTTGAACCTTTGAGATTTGGTATATAGCTAGATAACCATATGTCACACAATTAATCCTTTACCATTTATGGTTCTTATGGTTGTGTTCGTTTCAGCCATTTACACCTCCTAGTTTCATGAGTATATAAAGAATAGAATTTTGACATGAAATTCTCATTGAAGCGGCTTATACTTCAAACTTACATAGGTGATTTTTAACCGTGTCATCTCATAGATACACTATTTGGTAAAATCTGTCAAACTTAGCAAATTATTAAAAAAACATCAAAGTTTAGTAACTCATTAACAAGACTTAAAGTCTTAACCTTGTTCCTGAACATTGTCTTCATCATGAGAATAGATTGAGTTGATTCACAATGTCGAACCGTCAGTCACAAATTTATTTTCCTCCTTATATCTACCTCTTGGGATCTCCAGTCTGCTAGATAGTGTTACCATCATGCTGATTTGTCCTAAGCCGTAAATCTATTCCCTTAGATGATCTTTCAACTTACTCTCTCACTAGGCCTTTTCTTAGTGGATCTTGTTGACACCCAATTTTGACCCCCCTGCGATAGAAATTAATTCACGAGCTTCTTTATTTCCGAACAATTTAAAATAATTAGTTTTATAAAATTTTAAGAAAAAATATAAAATTTGCGCTATTTTGAATAGTTTTGTCATTTTTTTTTATAATTTTTAAATAACATATATATTTTACATAATTATGTATATAATTAGTATACTTTATGATTATTCAAAAATCAACTCAAAAAGATTTTAGTTTTAGTAATATATTTCGACAACTAGTGTGGTTTAAATAATAATTTATATTTTTAGTTTAATTAGTTCATAATTAAATTAATTATTTTATTTTTGTTAAAATTAAGAAGCTCGACAATTAATTAATATTAATTCATCTTATTTAAAGATTAAACAAATTTGTTATTTTAACTCAATTTGGCTACTTCTTAAATTTAATCCATCTTTGACTTCCAACTTAACTCAATTATGAGCCCAATTTTGGACCATAATCCAATTCATTTTTCGATAGCCCACTTATCTCCAGTTCACTCAGCTGCAACCCATTCTGATACAATTCCCAAGCCAGCATACAATACACTTCAAAAAAATATATATCCAATTCTCAGCCCAATTTCCATTCCAAAAAGGAACCAAAAGAACCCCATCAGCTCAACTAACGTGACCCGACCCCTGCGCCTTCATCTTGTTCTCTGCGTAAACTACCGACGTAAAACCAGCAAAATCGCGTCCAACTCCAGACGCAAACCAAAGCGCGAGTCCAGCAGCCTAGCGCGTCGTCCCCTTCCTCTCTCTTATCTGTTTGTCGGAATCCAGGTGTCGAGATCTCCCATTGCCTTTGTCCTTTCTTCAGAAAGCAAATGTCTGCGATTCTCAATCCGTTGGAGAGGTGTACAATTTTTTGAGTTGGCAACCTTATCACTTGAAGGGAATTTGAATTTGAAATTCAAAATTCAATCGGTTTCTCCCTCTTTCTGCCCTAAATATCCCTTTATAAATATCGGCTCATTCTTCATTGCTAGGAGTTGAAAGAGCAAAGAAATTTTGGGAAAAAGTTGAGAAAAAAGGGTTGGAGATAGTTACAATAAGTTGGGGAAAAAAGTCTGGAAGTTTAGAGTCGGGATTTCTTTTGAACAGTCACATTTATATTCAAGAACTTTTATATGTTTTCTTTAATCTTAAGTTGTGAGAGAACCATTGTTCGAGTCGGGTTTATTTCGTGGTCAGCTGCTCGAGATTCAAACTCGTATGGTGGAAGAGCTCGTCCCTACTCGTTTGGTCTCATTTCGCTGGCTGAAGAAAGGTATTGACTTTTCCTTTTGTATTTCGTCTCAATGTATCATATCACGTGCATTTGATATTTGCTTTTCTTGTGAGTTTTCGAACATCAATCATTATCCGAAATCAATAAAGTTTGCTTTGATTCATGTTGGTCATGCTATTTACATTCATGTGATTTACAATTTGAATATATTGGCTATATTGTTCTGTCCCCTTTACATTTTTTTTTTATGTTCTTAGCTTCCTTCATAGTCTAGTTGTCAAGCTCTTCTATTTGTTTTACTGCTTATATTTTCTGATCGCCATGAATACATAATATTGTTTAATTTTCGATGCCATATGTTTTATTCTTTCGCCTTGAGTAGAATAAATGAATTAAGATGTCAACATTTCAAGTTCTTATATTGTGTATGCTACTAACCGTTTCAATTTCTTTTATTTGGTTTCTTCGTTGAGTCTACTTCGAAATGTATGCTTTGTTTCACTTTGTCCTGATGACATTTGCTGTGTTTCTGGTTTCATTCTTCTAACTTAAGTTTGCTTCATCTGTAAGATTTGGCCACATTTCTGGATATGACTTTATTTTATTTCTAAAACAAGAAAAGGTTAAACATATCCCCCCTTCATTTTGACATGTCTTTTTTGAAAATAGTAGCTATTAGCTAAGTTATAAAATTTTATTTGAGTCATTAGTATTAAGTTCTATGTATTCAAGATTGATTTGATATTATGGTTGTGACTAAGTGTTACATACAAGGATATGCTTATAGTTTCTAGTAATGTATATATTACTATTGGTTTATGCCGCCAGTTACTCCAAATAGGAAGCTTAGTCATGATCATTGATTTATACATTATGCATTTTGTTTTATTTTTTTATTTGAGCACCTAGATATCAATTGTTTGTGTAAAATAATTCTTGTTCGCTCTATTAACTTTAATTCAAGTGAAAAGGTTCTTTGTTAATTCTCTTCCTTCTATTTTGCATGTGAAACTCCATCCGAGTCCCTTCGGACTCCCCTCTTAGCATATCATCGAGTTGAATTTCTTCGAGTCGGATTCTTTGTTGTTCGAGTCAAGGGAACCGATGATAAGGGGTTAAATTCCGATTCCAAGCCCCGGAAAATTTGAAAACGTGCTATATATCTGCTATATATAGTGGTATACATATAATGTATACATAATATACAGGATTAAGTGCAGTGAATACAAGACTGAAAATTGAAATATAGATCGCAGGAATTGAAGAGGGCTGCATATGCTTGGTATGCAGTCCAATGTACATGAAAATCAGTCAAAATATGGCCTATATACAACTATATACATTTGTTGTATACATAGGAGTTTGAGAGTGAAAAGGGGCCAAACTCATCCATTTGCAGGACAAGTTTTGGGCCAAAAGCCCATCTGATTTGAAATTAGGACAAATAGCCCAAATTCGAACTTTCTCCCTTATTCTATTTATTTATTTGTTATTATGTTGCTTAACATTGTGGCTTAACTTAATTAATTCCCCAAAGATAATCATTTCTCTTTTATGTCCAAAATATATATTTATTACTTAGTTTTATTTTCACTATTAGTCTTGTCAAAATATATACATTTATTACTCAGTTTTATTTTCACTATTAGTCTTGTCAAAATATATACATTTATTACTTAGTTTTATTTTCACTATTAGTCTTGTCAATATATATATTTATTACTTAGTTTTATTTTCACTATTAGTCTTGTCAAAATATATATTTGTTAGTTTTATTTTCGCTATTAGTTTTGTCAATACTTGAATTATTTTTCTTAGAAAATTCACCTTTAGTTTATTTTCAATTGAAATAATTAATTAGAAAATAATAGGAATAAGTAATTAAAAAAATATGAATTTCTTTACTTGATTAAAAATTCAAAAAGTTAGTTGAAAAGTTATTTTTAGTCAAATCGTCGGTCAACCGCAAGTAAGCGAGCATTTTGAGGGCCTAACACCTTCTCGGAATGTACAGTTGAACTTCAAACCCTTCTTCGATTGATTTTATTTGTTTAAATCGTTTAAAAATAATTATAAAAGTTTTTCTTAATTTTTATTAAAAATTTAGTGGCGACTTTGTTAATTCGAAAATTGATTTCTATTAAATCATAAGATTAATTGAATTTTCGAAACATAGTCATTTTTTCTTTTACTAAATATTTTCGTAAAATAGAAATAGCGACTCCGTTGAGGATTAATTAAGTTCTAACCAAAAGGATTTGACTATTTAATTAAGAGTAATTATTGAATTGCTTATCTGTGACTAATGTGTTTTAAACTGGCATTGCATTTCATGACACATTCTGATATATATTGTACAATATATTAAAGGACGTCTGCGGAACCACAACCGGACTTTTCTATACTCAATATTTTTCCAGAATTAACGATAATTTATTGGTTCATCATGCGTCCAATGATTGTCACGAGTTCCAGCCCAAATTGTCCGTTTGGGTCCCTGGTCTTTCAAAGCTACTCCTAGTCAACTAGCGTAGAGTCAAGCCAAAATCCAAAATTTAGGAACATTTGAACTGAGATGACCCAACACCCAAGACGTTTTGGGCCCATTAGAAGACTATCATGAGTCCAAAAAGGCTTACGACCTAAATGAACGTTCAAACATATGTGTTTAAATTTGAAGGATGTATACGTTGTTTGAAAAATCATTGTCTAGCTGGGTATGAATTAGATCATAGTTTATACTAGTTGGAGAAATAGTTTCACAAGCTACTATCCGAAGATGTTGGCACCTGGAGACGACAAGAAGTTCAACAACGAAGGTACTTTCATAGAAGCATAGTATAGGATTGTACCCCTGCGTGGGACTGGCTATTTTGTATACTGACTTCCCTGATATGTATCCCCATTCATCTTTATTGATAAAATTTGTATAAATTTGAGTTTTGGGGCAACAAAATATTTCAAATGACGTACACATCCCTCCAATCGCTAGGCCTATTGATACGCTCAAACTTACCTCTCAAATGAGAAGTAAAGCGGTCTCGTCAAGTAAATAACCCAACTAGTGAGGTTGGGATCGTTCCCACGAGGAAAATAATCTAGACTTAACTTCAACTTGTTATTACTATTGTTCGGTTGATGACTTCCTTAGAAAGTAAAAGCATAAAAAGGGGGGTTTGTATTTCCTAATAAGTAAAAATAACTAACGAACTTGACAGAGACACTTAACAGCTTTTAATTTTGGGTTTTAATCAGTTAATCAAAGTAACTAGGGTTTACGCGTTCCCCACAGGTTCATAACTTGATAATTCTAACTATAACAATTCTTTCCTAGTATCTTGCATGCAAAGTGACAAGTTATGTATTTCTAAATCCTTGGTCCGGCATCTAGAAAATCTCACTCCGCACCTTGGTCCGGCTGCGTGTGTTGCTTTCCTAACCCTTATCTTTACCTCATATTAAGCATCGTATTCGATATTTGACTAAGTTATTACCTCGTACCAATCAATACTAGCCTATTAGATAGTATACACTAAATCTATGTTAATAATTCTTTTCCTATTATCTACCTCCTTGGTCCGGCAAGTAGCATTAAGGCGAGTTCTAACGTTGATCATCCGTTAAAAAGACTTCTAAGCGAAAGAATTATTAATACATGCAAGACACTATTCTAGAATTGTTATTTTAGCTAGGGTTTATCTCATTATTTGCCTATGGTTCCCACAACCCTAGTTATGGAGTTTAGTTCCTCATAGCCATAAACACAATATTCAAATAGGTTAAACAAGAATTCATGTACTTACTTCAATGAGAAAGAATAAAGTCCGAAAAATTGCTTGATTAATCACCAAAAATCACTTGTAAGAATCTCCAAAAAATCAAACACTAAAACACAAAGTCTAATAATATGATGTTTAATCTCACAGAGTCTAACCTCAAAAATGAGGTTTTTCGAACTATTTATAAAAAAATAAAAACCTAATTAAACAAGGATTCTAATTACTGGAAATCTGCCAAAACGCGGCTGGGTCGACGGACCACGCGACGGACCGTCGTGGTCATGACGGACCGTCGTGAACTCCGTCGTCCCATACTTGGTGCAATTCTTCTGCTGCTTTCTTCATCCCCTCGACGGCAAGTGTGACTGACCGTCATAGGCACAACGGTCCGTCGAGGGTCTCGTTTCAAAATACTTCAACTCTTGGAATCTGGGTACTGGGATCACTTCTCTGATCTTCACGACGAACCTGCAGGACGGACCGTCATAGCCATGATGGACCGTCACAATCTTCGTAATCCCACACTTGGTCAGACTTCCCCATCTTCCTTCAGCAGCTTCTCTACACTGCCACCTATGGATTGTCACATGCAAGACGGACCGTCATAAGCTCCGTAGGTGGTCTCTTCTGCATTTTTCGCTTAAAATCTCCGTATTCAGCTTTGGACAGATTTCCTGCAAAACAAAGAGAAACTTATATCAAAATTAGCACAAAAAGGGCTTTCGGACACACTAAACTTAAGGAAAAAGTATTAATTATACCATGAAACCACGGTATATCAACACCCTCAACTTAAAATTTGTTGTTTGTCCTCAAGCGACGCACTATGACTCACTACACAATCTTTGTACAATAGTATTCATGTTTTATCCTTTGCAATCATTTGGCTATCAATCCCGATTAATCTCATCAAATCTATGCATGCTATCACTATTAGGCTTGAATTTTGTGGGATTCGAACATGACACAGACTCACCACGCACTAACACCTATCCTCTTCAATTTCTCACCGAGGAGCTAACAATTCCGGTATAGCAACTAGTGTCCTCACTTTAGAACAAAATCCTCATTTTTCACACAATGATTTCAGTTTGAGTATAAGGATTACATTTCAACACTCGCTCTCAGAACAAAGTTACACTCATTCATACCTATTGCCATAAGCTTGCCCTTATTTTCACTGCCTTAAGTTCGCTATACAACCCTTAGGATCACGATAGGACTTTTTTAGCTTGTAACGTAGGCTCAGAGTCAGGTAGGGTATATTTAGGTATACTTTAGTGACTTTTTGCCCTCCTTGACATATCGGCTAAACCTTCCACTCTCTATCACTTTATCTCGCACAGTTTCTCCTATTCTTTCACCTTGTTGTTTCCCTTCTTTCTTCATTTGTGTAAGTAACTCTTTTCTTTTCTTGTTTGTAATTCTTGAATATTTCTCTTTTTTTTTTCTTTCAACGAGTTCTTGAGTCACTTTACTTTTGTTCTTTCTCTCTCTTTGTTCTTTCAACCCCACTTTCCAGAGCATTCCTCAAAACAGCCACCCTCAACTCATGGCTTTGCCATGAGTCAAGGTACACAATACCCAAAGTCGGGTCAGGGCCATAACGAAGGTTGTTTATGCATTAGCCACCCTCAACTTATGCTTTTGGCATAAGCTGAGGTGCACACGTCCAAGGAGGGACCAGGGCCAACATATTGTTCCCAGAAAAGATCAGTTGGGGTGAAAAAGAAAGGTTTAATTTTAAGCTCAAATTGTTTGGATCAAAGAAGGATAACTTTCATTTGGTTTCTTTTATTTAGGCTAGAAATGGGCTATATTGAATAAGGGCCTATGATCCTTTCCTAATTGTCTGTTACGGCTTACTTTTAACAGGACTAACCAGGCAAGTTCTAGCTCAGTATCAGTAGTGGACTATTCAACTTTCCTCACGCTCACTTGACATCTCATCACTATACCAGATTATCAGACACCTAGTTTGACTTGAAGATTTAGGGTAATGCAATGGTGTAACTCTATTTCATGTTTAGAGCCACACAATTATCAGTTACTACGCCTAGTCATGCAACATTTTCCAGTTTTATCGGGATATCATTTTAGCCATCATGCTTCAGAGTTAAACTATGTACAAAATATATAACGTGCTGGTTCAACAGAAAAAGTAATCAGTCTTTTGGGGAAAAAGAACACAGGCAAGAAAACCCCAAAAGAGGATAGTGAGTTGGGCTACTCAGACTTCACCTTAACACTCACTTTCCATTTACCCCACCCCCAACAAAAAAGCATGCAATTGTCCCCAATGCATAAAAAAAATCTAAAGATTAGAGGGGTAGGTGAAGCAAACCTGTGGCGCATAGCGCCGTCGATCAACAAGCTGGTGGGTCTGGTTTCCCAGAACCCACATCCTCTGCAATCTGGACACCCTCAGTGGTGTCCTCAGCAACCTGGACACCCTCAGTGATGTCCTCAGCAACAACCGCACCATCAGTAGTGCCTCCTGCTGTCTCTACAGTGCGGGAGCTAGACGCCCCAGCCGCTATCTGCGATGCTCTGATGTGGTGTGCCTCCGCCTCAGCAAGTGAGGCTCTCCTCGCGGCCTCCATCTCTCGGCGCTCCTTCTTCCTTGCTCGCGCCTCATCCTCTGATCGACCCCTACGCCTCTTGGCACTCTCTCGAGGGGAAGGTGGGGGAAGTTCTGAAGTAGCAAACAGGGCCGCCAATACAGTGTCCTCAACAGGCTCGACAGGCTCCGGCACTCTCGCCTCTAGGATCGTGTCGATGTCTGCACGAAGACTGTCGACTGCAGCCCGGAGAGTCGACACATCTATCGGAGGGGCTGGACGGGCTAACACTCTCAACTCAAATGCATCGAGGCGCTGGTGAACCTTGGCAATCTTCTGCTGCATCTTCCTCTCCATACGCGCTTCAGAATAAGTAATAGCCTTCTGCATCCACAGCTGGATATGATGCAGAAGGGTGGCCATTTGTGCCTCCAGTTTTTGGACCCTAGCAAGCGGGGCCGGTAACGGTAGAGGTGTTGTGCGAGATGAGCTCGGGGCTTGGCTACTACCCGGGATAGACTCGACCGGGGTAGTGTCAGTGGACGCCTGTGTAGCGGTGCGGGCCTGAGCCACCGTGTCCGCAAGATCATCAGCAAGTGGTGGCAGCTCTGGATGGGGCCCTCGACGTGGGGCCAACTCATTGGCCTGCCCTGCGGGGTCTTCAACTGATCTATGTGCCATATGGGCACACCTGCGGTCCTGCAAAGAGCAAAAATCATACACGGGAAGGGGTAGGTAGTAGTGACCTTGAATGCCCTCTCGTGCATGACTGCCTGGAGAAGCCATGCGAAGTCGACCTCGAACCCGGCTATCATCGCCGCTATCAACACTGCTCGATCCCAAGTGACGATGGTATCAACAGCTGTGGGGGGAAAGGCAGTGACGGACGAGCAGCCACAAGAACTTCGCGACGAACGTGAGGTTGGCCTTCTTGATGGTCCCCTTCGGCTTAGTGACCTAATCTGCACCCCCTCCGTCGACTGATAGGTGCAGGGCCATCCACCTCTTGGTGGTCTCTCTCAGTGCCTGCTCGTGCAAAAACTGGCCATCCTTCACTATCTGCCAGCAGTAGTCAAACTCGGCAGTGTGGGGAGTCCGCGTAGCATCTGCACTCTCGCCGTATAGGAACCGGCGGATAGCTGGCAGGGAAATGTCGACCTGCACGCCCCGGACTCGAACCTGCTCCAGTGGGGCCTGTTTAGCGGGAGCAGCCCGCCTATCGATCTGTGATCGGAGAGTCACTACGTAGGATGTGTAGAACTCTCGGACCACTTCCTCGCTGTATCGTCCCAACGGACGGGCTGTCCACTCTAAGCAATGCCTGCTGAATAGGTTGTGGATCTCCGACATCGATGGGAGGCTCCCTGTAAGTACCCGCCGCTCCAAGGTGAGTGTCCGAGTCATTACTCCCTTATCAGTCAGGAATTTGGCGTCGGAGTAAACTTGAAACTGGCCTTCGACGCACCACCGGTTTGGCTGGTCAGAGGCTGAGGTGGGGACCTGGGCTAGTGCGCCGAATGTAGAGTCGGAACTGTCAGCCTCATCAGACGAGGCCGACGCTGCAGCAGTGGCGGGTGCGGGAACCTCAGCAGAGCCTGAAGCTTCCTCGGACCAGGATACTCCTAAGGAGCCAGATGCTCCTTCCTTATTTGTGGCTGACCCAGAGGGTGTGCCGGTCAGTGTGCGCTCCTCATCAGACTGGGAGGTAGTGACTACGCCGGACGCCACCGTCTTGGGTGTGGCTCTGGGGGCACGTGCAGCACGGGAAGGTGCGGAAGTGCCTGGGGGCACATATTCAGGGTCCCGCTCATCATCAGACCCGATGATCAAGCGTGCAGACGGGGCAACAGACTTGGATCGCCTGTGTGCGTATGCTCGGTCTTGCTTGGGTGCCATAGTAGATAGTACCTGTAAAGGATCAATATTAGTATGAGTAGTGGTAAACAAGATAGACAAACCCATACGACATAAAACATTGAAAATAGTGTGTTAGTGATATTGAAACTGTATCACACGACGGGCTAGATGACGGCTCGTCGTGGATATGACGGACCATCATGAGGTCCGTTGTGTTGTACTTAGTCTAAGTATATAGAAAGAACCCTGAAGGAGGGGTCTCTGACCATCATGACGGTCAAGCAGGACGGACCGTCGTTGGTACGACGGTCCGTCGTAAGAGTCCGTCGAAGGACACTTAGAAAATGTTGGGAGACCCTTATCAGAGGGGTCTCTGACCATCATGACGGTCAAGCAGGACGGACCGTCGTTGGTACAACGGTCCGTCGTAAGGGTCCGTCGTAGGACACTTAGAAAATGTTGGGAGACCCTTATCAGAGGGGTCTCTTACCATCATGACGTTCGTGCAGGACGGACCGTCGTGGGTATGATGGTCCGTCGTAAGAGTCCGTCGTAGGACACTTGGAAAATTTTGAGAGACCCTTAGAAGCAGGGTCTCTGACAACCAGAATGGTTGTGCAGGACGGACCGTCGTGAAGACAACGGTCCGTCACAGGCGTCGTTGGGCAGGGGTTCTAGGGCTTGTGCAACGGACCTTACGACGGTCCGTCGTATATGCGACGGTCCGTCATCGGGGTCTCGTTCTGAGTAGTAGTGTTTGAACTGGGGGTACCCTACGCATCCCCGATGAACCCACATGGTCTTGTAGTGTTGTGGATCTATATGTGTCTATCCCAACGACCTAGGAAACTACCAAAGCAAAATCACCTATACCTAGGGTTATTAACATGGAACATACGAACATTTTGAGCCTAGGTTTAGGCATAATCATATAGAGGAAATAGTATACGACTAAGAAATAAGCTAATACTAACTACAAAACCAAAATGCAAGATAAATAAGTATAAATGTAGAGACACATACCTTGGAAATGGAGAAGAAAACAAACAGAGAATGATTCTGGCAAGGTAGACACCTACAGCAGCAGCACCGACTGGTGGATGATAAGTATAAGGCTTAGGAGGATTTTGGGAGCAATGATCAGTGAGGGGAAGTGTGGAAGTTGAAAAAAGAGGGGAGATTAGGGGAATAAGGAAGTGATGGGGTGAAATATGGAGGGGTGGGGAGTATAAACGGTCAGATTTTGAAAAGGGTCCAGCCGGGTCGGGTAGATTTCATTAATTGCGCGAAGGTTCCCCGACGACGGTCCTTCGCACTTGCGACGTCCCGTCGTAGGTTCCGTCGTGTGTGCCCTAATTTCAAAATGACAGAAATACGTACCTGGTATGACGGATGCATATGATGGTCCGTTGCATTCGCAACGGTCCGTCGTTGTATCCGTCAGTGGCTACTGCGGAGTAGTTTTCTGCAGAATTTCCTGGTGATGTGCCTGCAAATTTAAAACCCATTAATAGAAAAAATGCTACCATTATTAAAAAGACGATAAGTATTGGGTTGCCTCCCAACAAGCGCCTGATTTAATGTCGCGGCACGACTGGGGTCACTTGATTACTCAGACTTCATCAAGATGGTTTGCCTCTATTACTTTATTCCCCGATTCTTTAGCCCAAAATAGAGTTTTATTCTATCTCTATTCCTCTTAAACCGCACTCCCTCCTTGGAGTTTAACTCAACTGCTCCATGAGGGAATACTTGGGTAATCAAATAAGGGCCTGTCCATTTGGACTTGAGCTTGCCCGGAAGACGAGGCACCCCAGAACTGTCTACAAGCACCAAATCCCCCACCACAAACTCTTGTTTTGCATTTTTCTGTTCAGTCTCCTTCTTTATCTTTTCTTTGTGGTCTATGGCAGATACCGATTGGAGTTCACCACTCTGCCTCATGGTCTTACAAATGTTGAAGGTCGCTTCTTCATTATTCAGCCGGAAAGTCATCTGTCCCTTCTCCATATCAACTAAGGCTCTACCTGTAGCAAGGAATGGCCTCCCAAGAATAATAGGCACTTCAAAATCGACCTCACAATCAAGAATAACAAAATCAGCCGGAAAGATGAATGATTCCACTTTTACTAGAACATCATGGAGTATCCCTATAGGCCGTTTCACTGTCCGATCAGCCATCAATAGCCGCATCGTAGTGGGTTTTGGATCCCCCAATCCCAACTTCTTGTAAATTGAGAGGGGCATGAGATTTATGCTTGCCCCCAGATCACATAATACTTTCGCAAAATGTAATGACCCAACTGTACAAGGGATAGTGAAAGCACCAGGATCTTCTTTCTTTTGTACGAGGGATCTAGTAGCGATAGCACTACAATGCTGCAGTCTATCATCATCCTCGAAAGTGACCGATCTTTTCTTTGTGACCAGATTTTTCATAAATTTGGCGTAACCGGGCATTTGTTCTAAAGCTTCTACCAAAGGGACATTGATAGAAAGTTGCTTCAACATAGTTTTGAATCGCCGGTATTTACCATCCTCGGTCTTTTTCACTAATCTCTGAGGGAAAGGTGGTGGTGGCCTAGGCATGGGAATTACCTTGATGGGTACTTCTGCATCTTTTACATTACTTTCCTCTTCTTCACCACTACCCTTTACCACCTTATCATTATCCTTTCTTACATTTTTCTCGGCAAATGGCATAGGTGGGTCAATGGTTTGCCTACCACACCGAGTAGTGATTGCTATACAGTGCGCATCATTCTTTGGGTTTTGGACAGTGTTGCTAGGAAGAGTGCCCGGTTGCCGTGTGTTCACTGTCGCAGATAATTGGGCCACTTGCAATTCAATTTGTTTAATCGAAATTGCGTGTGTATCAACTTTTTGCCCAATACTAGCTAAATCATACCTTAATTCTTTAATGTGCTCATCACTAACATCGAACCTCCTCATCATTTTGTGCAACATATCCTCAACTCGCGCCATACTATCTCCACCATCCCTAGGAGTAACTTCACGATTTTGAGGAGGAACATAGGGTCCACTCCTGTCGTTTCTATTACCATAGTTACTCCTGTTGAAGTTGTTGTCGCGGTTGTAGTTACCATCTCGGACATAATGACCCTCACGGTTGTAGTTACCGTAGTTCCGACCTTGGTTCCCTTGACCTTGGCGCCAATTATCCTGATTTGAGCCTTGGGCGCTTGGTCGGAAACCCCCCATTTGTTCATTGACTGCATAGGAATCCTCCTCATAGTAACATTCACCGTTAGGGGGTGGTGGTTTAGCCAAGTAGTTGACTGCATTAATCTTTTCTGCACCCCCAGTGACATGTTTTAGTACCAACCCAAGCTCAGTTCTCATCTGAGCCATTTCTTCACGAATATCATCTGTGGCTGGGTTGTGAGTGGACTGCACTGCGAAGGTGTTTCTCCCTGTATCGGACTTCCTAGTACTCCAAGCTTTGTTGTTACGGGAGATTTTCTCTAATTTCTCAGCGATCTCAGCATAAGGGCATTCTCCATAAGATCCACCTGCTATAGTGTCCAACACCGCTTTATTGTTATCATCCTGTCCCCGATAGAAGTATTCCTTCAGTGACTCATCATCAATACGGTGATTTGGAACACTTCTCAAGAATGAGGTGAATCTATCCCAAGAACTACTAACTGACTCTCCTGGTAGTGCCACAAAGTTATTCACCCTGTCTTTGTGGTTTAATTTCTTGGAGACCGGATAGTAGCGTGCTAAGAAGACATCCCGTAATTGGTTCCAAGTGAAGATGGAGTTGTATGGGAGCTCAGTAAACCACATAGCAGCCTCTCCCGTCAGTGAGAGAGAAAACACTCTGAGACGTATTACATCTAGATCCAAATCAGGCCTCCCCACACAACTTTTACACACTGCCCTTACCTTAGCTATATGGGCATGTGGATCCTCAGAAGGTAGCCCTGAAAATAAACCTCTGGCAGTGAGCATTTGCATCAGACTACTAGTTACCACAAAAGTGTGGCATGTGGGTAGAGGAGGCAAAACTAGTGGCCCATCTGAATCTGCTATGTTATCATAGCCTCTGTAGTATGCTTGGGGCCGTGGAACGGGATTCTGTCCCCTCTGTTGATGTTCACCCGGAGCATCGGGTAACATCTGACCATGAACATCAGCCGGAGCTGGGATGTTCTGGTTTGGATCCTCATCATTGATTCCCAAATTACGATTCATGTTTCGCAGTGTACGCTCTAGCTTGTGATCGTAGGGAAACAACGGTTCTCTTCGTCTCCGTGTATTTGGCATACAAGTAGGATAGTTCAGAAAAGAAATAAAAAACAATAAAACAAAGTAAAATCAAGAAAATATCAACTAAACTATAGTAAGAAGTTCAAGTTAATCTAAAAGCTAAATTCCCCGGCAGCGGTGCCAAAATTTGATACGCTCAAACCTACTTCTCAAATGAGAAGTAAAGCGGTCGCGTCAAGTAAATAACCCAACTAGTGAGGTTGGGATCGTTCCCACGAGGAAAATAGTCTAGACTTAACTTCATTGTTCGGTTGATGACTTCCTTAGAAAGTAAAAGCATAAAAAGGGGGGTTTGTATTTCCTAATAAGTAAAAATAACTAACGAACTTGACAGAGACACTTAACAGCTTTAATTTTGGGTTTTAATCAGTTAATCAAAGTAACTAGGGTTTACGTGTTTCCCACAGGTTCATAACTTGATAATTCTAACTATAACAATTCTTTCCTAGTATCTTGCATGCAAAGTGACAAGTTATGTATTTCTAAATCCTTGGTCCGGCATCTAGAAAATCTCACTCCGCACCTTGGTCCGGCTGCGTGTGTTGCTTTCCTAACCCTTATCTTTACCTCATATTAAGCATCGTATTCGATATTTGACTAAGTTATTACCTCGTACCAATCAATACTAGCCTATTAGATAGTATACACTAAATCTATGTTAATAATTCTTTTCCTATTATCTACCTCCTTGGTCCGGCAAGTAGCATTAAGACAAGTTCTAACATTGATCATCCGTTAAAAAGACTTCTAAGTGAAATAATTATTAATACATGCAAGACACTATTCTAGAATTGTTATTTTAGCTAGGGTTTATCTCATTATTTACCTATGGTTCCCACAACCCTAGTTATGGAGTTTAGTTCCTCATAGCCATAAACACAATATTCAAATAGGTTAAACAAGAATTCATGTACTTACTTCAATGAGAAAGAATAAAGTCCGAAAAATTGCTTGATTAATCACCAAAAATCACTTGTAAGAATCTCTAAAAAATCAAACACTAAAACACAAAGTCTAATAATATGATGTTTAATCTCACAGAGTCTAACCTCAAAAACGAGGTTTTTCGAACTATTTATAAAAAAATTAAAACCTAATTAAACAAGGATTCTAATTACTGGAAATCTGCCAAAACGCGACTAGGTCGACGGACCACGCGATGGACCGTCGTGGTCATGACGGACCGTCGTGAACTCCGTCGTCCCATACTTGGTGCAATTCTTCTGCTGCTTTCTTCATCCCCTCGACGGCAAGTGTGACGGACCGTCATAGGCATAACGGTCCGTCGAGAGTCTCGTTTCAAAATACTTCAACTCTTGGAATCTGGGTATTGGGATCACTTCTCTAATCTTCACGACGAACCTGCAGGACGGACCGTCATAGCCATGACGGACCGTCACAATCTTCGTAATCCCACACTTGGTCAGACTTCCCCATCTTCCTTCAGCAGCTTCTCTACACTGCCACCTACGGACCGTCACATGCACGACGGACCGTCATAAGCTCCGTAGGTGGTTTCTTCTGCATTTTTCGCTCAAAATCTCTGCATTCAGCTTTGGACAGATTTCCTGCAAAATAAAGAGAAACTTGTATCAAAATTAGCACAAAAAGGGCTTTCGGACACACTAAACTTAAGGAAAAAGTATTAATTATACCGTGAAACCACGGTATATCACCTATCCTTGGCACAAAAGCGTCACATATCTGTTTAGGACACGCAATATTTGTTTATGTGTTATAACTACTTGTTTGATTATGTTGCTTCATTTGGATATGTTCTAGCCTACTCATTCTCGAAAAATATTTTCTAAAACTCATTAAGTATAAATATTGAGTCAACTATAAAAGTGCGTCTAAAATTCTCGAGTCTTTAGTTTCTCGAATGAATTTCAAACTTCCTTTCAAATCCTTAAATCTTACTCTCTCATAAAAAATTAAAAAAAAAAAGAGAGATGAATTTTCCATCTCAAATAAAAAAAGATTCAAGTGGATCGAACTACGTAGGACCTGAATTCTCTTTTGTGAGATAGATAGACAACATTTGAAGGTTTGATCCTCATTTTTGTTAGAAATTCTATCTTTTTCAACTCTTACAAAGAAATTAGAGTTACATCTCAGTCGAAAACCAGAAGTACGACAATGAAATATTCAATCGACTTTGTTCCGACTGAAGTCACTTTCTGATTCACAAAACTAAAAATCAGATAGACAAATTCCTGTCTATATAATCATTTCCCTTTATACGTGAGTTAATTATCTTCAAATGAAGCAACTCTTTGTGTTTAAATAATGAGTATGATATTTTGTATCATTGACACAGACTAACACATTTGACTTTGAGTTATTTTTCTCAGGTACTCAAAAACTGATTTGTGTTGAGAAAATGGTTGAACATCCATACTTCACCAGGTCCAAAGACCCCAAAGATTCCTTCTCCGACCAATGTTTGTCAAAAGGCAAAGATAAAATGGTTGAAACTGTTGAGAATACCTATTTGAATGAAATTATTGTGAAAGAGTCTACCATTGCTGAACAGAACAAGTTGATTGCACAATATTTCCAACAGATTGCAGAAATAAGGGTAGAGATGGATAAGACCCGAGATTTAACGAATTTGGCGCAAACACTCCTACTCTAGACCAATATCCGAACAATTCCCAAATAATTCAACCACCTTTATAATTACAAAACCTTCCATCATTGACTTAACTAACCCTAACTCACATTATGCTAGTTCATCATACCAAAAGTCACTACTTCTCAAAATCCACATATCAACATTCTGAAGAATTTTTTTCTCAATCATCAAATTTCTACTCAAAGTGTCCAAAACCTTCGTACCACTCAACCCAAACCTCTAAAAACCACATTTCATCTTCCAATATCACCTGAATCATACCCTCTTCTTACCACACATTTTGAACCCAAACATACTGAGAAGAAGGAAAATGAGTGGATCGTCAGGAAAGGAAAAGCTGAGCAAAGGATCAGAGAGGAAGTCATGAATTCAATGAATGACTTTCGACACACTCAAGACATTGTAGGGTTCAATTATGAAAATTTGTGTCGTCATCCATATTTCGAGCTTCCAGAAGGTTTTAAAGTGCCAAAGTTTGATACATTAGCAGAGTTGAGAATCCTTTGACTCATTTGAGGTCTTATTGTGATCAACTTGTTGGAGTTGGGAAATATAAGGCTTTTCTGATGCAACTCTTTCGTCAAAGTTTGAAAGAAAAAGCTTTGGAATGTTTTACTTCTAAAGAAATCAAATACTTGCAAAGTTTGAACGCTTTGGCTAAAGACTTTATTAAAAGGCTTGGTTATAATGTAGAATTTATTCCCGATCAATACTCTTTGGAGAGAATCAAACAGAATTCTACTGAAAGCTATCGCGTGTATGCCTACACGTTGGAAAAGAAAGGTCGCAAGGGTTAGGCCTCCTGTGACCGAGAAAGAAATTACTGAAGTTTTTGTGCGCATTCAAGAGCCTGAGCACTACAATAAGATGTTACTCATTTTAGGAGGGAAGTTAGTGAGATAGTAAAAATTGGTGAAGCTATTGAAGATGGTGTTAGGATCGGAAAAATCATCCGAATGACTCCCCTAGATGAATCCCCAGGACCATTAAGGAGGAAAATGGAAGATGTCTCTTTCGTCTCATTTGAAGCGAGCCACAAGTCAAAGAGACATGCTGGTCTTAATGTTCGAAAGTCTTTACCGTCCAAAACCTACTATTTAGCTCCATAAAATCCTTACTCCATCCGACCAAGTTACCAATCTCCACCATCAAATTATCTAAATTACCAAGCTCCATTTCCAAATTACCCAAATGCTTAATCAAATTACCAAGCCCCACTGCCAAATTACCTAAATGCTCAATCAAGTTACCAAGCTCCATTACCAAATTACCTAAATGCTCAATCAAATTACCAAGCTCCATTGCTATATTACCCAAATGCTCAATCAAGTTACCAAGCTGTATTTCCAAATTAATCATATGCCCATTATAGCTACCGAGCTCCATAATATTCAAATTTCCAAACACCAGCACCTATTCGCCATAATCTTCCAAGCTGCCGCCAAGTACCTCAATCTGCATGAAATGATTGTAATCTTTCTTGTCAGAAATTCTTGAAGAAGCCTTCTCGAGTCTTTAATTCTTTGGTTGAAAGTCGAACCCAACTTTTGGAGAGGTTGAAAGCATCTGGTCTTATACAAGAAATTGACCAAAAAATGTCAATGTCAATTCTAGGCTTTACATGCCCAATCTTCATTGTGCTTACCATTCAGGAGGTTATCTACATACCATTGAGGATTGCATCAATTTGAAGCATAAAATTCAAGACTTGATTGATCAAATAATTCTTACTCTTCAAACTGTCACTTCCAATGCCAATGGCAATTCTCTGTCAAATTGTGGAGGAGTCACTATTAATATGATTGACCCAAAGTCTTAAGCACCTCTTTGTCAAAACAGCCCAAGTTATCGCCAAATGCCTCCCCCTCAGCAAGGTCATTATGATCTTCCTCCTCTGAGATTCAGGAAGAAAACTGCTAGGAATTTTACGCCGCTCATTGAAAGTCGGACGAAACTATTTGAGCAATTGATTGCGGTAGATATTATTCATCCAGTTGGGCGCAAGCCTCTTGGTACTATCTCCCAATTTTATCGAGCCGATCAAATATGGGCTTATCATTCCAACAGTTTTGTGCATGATACTGAAGATTGTATCAATTTATAGTACAAGATCCAAGACTCAATCGATCAAAATGTTGTCAAGACTGTTGCACCCAATGTCTACAGTAACCCTCAGTCAAACTATGGAGGCACCAATATCAATATGATAGAGATGGAGGATGAGTTGTGCATGGTAAAGGTGATAGTTCCGGCTGGTGCTGACAACCTTGAGAAAGTTGTAGCTTCTCCAAGCATGAGTGAGAAACTCAATTTTACGAGCATGACACACCATCAAGCTTTTGATTTTGCGTTGAGAGAGGATCAACATAAGAATGGAATCAATGATGTTCCACCAAACTCTTTGCCTCATTTATGTCAGAGGAATATGTCAATGATGACGTTCTCGGAGAAGGAATCTTTTGGAAAAAGGTGATGATGTGCCCAAGAAGATGATCGAGACACCAGGCATACGAGATGTGGAGCCGATGGAGCAAGTGCTTAATTGGACTTTCACTCCGATCTTTATCTCTCGCTCAACTCGACATATAATAGATGAATTTTATGTTATTTTCTAAAATTGGTGGTAGCTCGAATAACGCTCGGGACCCACCTTTTTTTGTAATTTTACTCGTTTATGTTTTAAGTTCCCTCGTAATGTTTTGAAAAAGGCAAAATGGCTCATGGTAATGGCCAAACTTCATATTTCCTTGTTTTCATTGAGCGCCGCTTATATTTTGAGAATTTGTTTTGCTTGCTTTAATTTTATCTATTAAACAATCTATGTTTTTGGTTTCAGTAAAAATAATTTTTTTATATAACCGGCCAATATCATATCATGTCACAAACGTGATGGACAAAATGGAATAAATGAAGATGAGTTATAAGAGTATGAAAATGATGCCATGCTATTTAAACAACTTGTCAACGATTTGAAACAGTTTGAGACTCAGGGTAAGTTGAATCTGGATGATACAACAACCAAAAATCTAGAAAAGTATGAATGTGTCAAAAAATTTAGATATAGGGTCCGTCAGAGAGAAGATTGAAAAAGAGAACTTTACTGTTTGCTTAGAAAATACATCGATGATTTTGTTCGAACATGTCATGATGGACATAGATATTCATCTAAAGTTGTTAATCAACTCAGATGATTCAAGAAATGTGCTATTTTAAGATTCAGAGTTCTTTTATTTCTTTCCCTATAATGCATCATTTGTTTGTAATTATCTTATGTTCTTTAGTTAGAAAATTATCTGTTGTAAATGAACTATGTCTGACCTGAATTCTAAAGAATGAGATACGTAGGCAACCTATGTCGGCCACGATCATTTCTTTGTAATTTCTTATTTTTGTTAATCCACGAGATGGGAACTACGTTTGACCTGATTTCTGCCTCAATGGGATACGTAGGCGCCACAACGGCTCGGTCATATCTCCCGTAAGATTTCTATTTTCCTTCACAATAGAAACTGGACAGAATTTTTGAGGGGGACTCAAAAATTTCTAAAGAAGAAGATCTCTCAAACAAGTCAAGATTGAAGTTATGTTGAGAATCGTAACTGGGACAAATTTTGTGAGAGGATCTAAAAAGTTTCATGATTTTTATCACCAATAGTTCAAGATACGCCAAGACAGTTAATTGGGACATACCTCAAAAAATTTCATCTTGTTTGCATTAGAGATTTAAAGTAGCTGTGAATAACTCTGACATAATCAGGAGTTCAGAATTAACTTCAGGTGATCCCCAAACGTTGTTTTTGAAGATCAGAAATAAACTTTAACAATCTTTGACATTTCAGGATTCCCATCGTCAAAACATTAAGAGTGTTCAGAATCCTATTGACAAGTTGTCTGATAGATCTCGACATATCAACCCCAAATGCGTTCATCAAGCTTGACGTCACAAGATACTTGGCAGTGACATTTTTCAGTTACAATTTTTTTTGAAACCTTTTTTCTTATTTATTTCAAATATTTTGCATAAATGTTTTGTCTTGTTCATCGAGAAGCAAGAGATAGGAGCGATCAACTGAAGATAGAAAGTTACGAAGCAAACATTTGAAGAAGTCAACATAGATCAATTTGTTTAAAAACTAAATTTTCTGTGGATGCAGGAAAGCCATTAAAGTTTTTCAGAAGAAAAAGAAGAGTTCAGATACGAGCAACAACACGTCGTTCAAATTTCCAGCAAAGCATGAGCTACAATTGAGTGGGAATGTTCAAATATGAACAAGTGAAAACATGACTCTCACCATGTATAAGCATCTACAATGACATTCAAGTACATTCTCTTTAGAATCATGAACATTTGAAGAAGATTTACAAATTGCGTCGATATCAGGCGTGGTAATGTGAGACCCTCCTAGAGGGAAATTTCTACAGTATTATCGAATGAGATAATACCACCATCAAGAAAGACATCACCATCATATTATTGATGGATATAATCATCCTATCAATAAATCAACATCACCCTATCACAGGATCATCAATGGAACATCATCATCCGATCAATGGAGCGTTAAGATTATTCTACCAATGGAGCATCATTTTCACATCATATCAACTCATCATCTATTACGTCAAGACCGACAAAGGCTGATGCAGAATATTTGCCGATAACAATAAAGCATATCAATTCTCTATTCAAATTATATTTTCTGCTAACAAGTTTATTTCATTATTTGTCGAGAGCATCCAATAGGATGAATTCTCAAATCAAACCACAAGTGCAAACGACATCAAAGAAAAGATGCAGCACGACGTGAATCCATTTTTAGAAGCATATATATCGAGCTATCCTCATTGTTACAGTTGAATATTTATCGATCTATCCACCTCGTTACAGTTAGACTATTATCGAGCCATCCACCTCGTTACAGTTGGAACATTATCGAGAATCCACTTCGTTACAGTTGAATAACCATCGAGCATCCACATTATTACAGTGATACGATTATCGAACCATCCATCTCGTTACAGTTGGGTAATTATTGAGCATCTACCTTGTTACAGTTGGAACATTATCGAGCCATCCACCTCGTTAAGTTGGATAATCATGAATCCATCCACCTCATTATTGTTTAATAATCATCGAGCCATCTACCTCGTTATAGTTGGATAATTATCGAGTCATCCACCTCGTTACAATTGGATAACCATCGAGCATCCACCTCGTTACAACTGGAATATTATCGAGACATCTACATCGTTGCAGTAGGATAATTATTGAGCCATCCACCTCGTTACAGTTGGATGATATTGAGTCATCCACCTCGTTACAGTTGGATAATTATTGATCTAGCTAGCTCGTTGCAAAGATCATCGGATTTTGCCATGCAGAAAACAAGCAATGACATCTCCGAATCCTCAGAAAATCATAAGTTGTAACGGATATAGTATGTTCGAAAGCGATATACACTGAACTTACTCATGTGACATCTTTCACATCAAGAGTAACTGAAAAATATCGAAAGATATACTATCACTTTTCCAGTTACATTTTCTACTAACAATCTGTATCAGTCTATGTATAGAGCATCAAAGAGGATGAATTGTTAAATCAAACCACAGGCGCGGACGACATCAACAAAGATGCAATACAACGTGGAACTTTTTCTTAGCAACGAACTGGAACATAGTCCAAAGATGAGTGTCAAACTCTTAGGAAGCAAGCAGAGGAGTGATTTCCACCACAATAAAACCATGCAACTATTAGAAGGCATGTGGGTTTTTCCTTAGATTTCTTGATTTGGGTCTCGCCTCCGGAAATTTTTGTATCTGCAGGAAGAAAGTTTCCAATCTAAGTGACATACACCAAGAGCTTTGGTGTTCGTATAAATTTTTACCTATGGATGTGAATAAATCCACCTTCATGGATAAGAGGTTTCAAGCCTCCTTTTCATACTCGTTTTATTTGTCACTTTTCCAGAATCAAAGGTTATCTAACATAAGAGATTTTTTTTTCAACCGATCGAGTCAAAATACAAGCAGCATGATTCCGAAGGTATAAGGATATGTAGGCGAGCTCAGTGTTGAAAACTCGCTGTATTTCAACACTCGCTCTTAAATCCTATTCTCGAGCATTCCGGTCCCCTCATAATTCGGTACTAGAGTGACTTTCAAACTCTTTCAAAATCGTGCGTTAAATCAAGCATATCGAACTACAAGTGACCTTAATTCTCATATAGCCTAAGATATGTAGAAAACCGTGTCTAGGGTTCGGCCATAATTCCTAAAGTCTGTACTTAATCCTACCTAAAGATGAATATGTGGTCGGTAAAAAATGTCTTGTTCAATTTCAATTTCCTTGAATTTCTTGCATCATTCCAGGTAAAATGATGGACAATTGTTGACACCCAATTTTAACTCTCCTCGATAAAAATTAATTCACGAGCTTCTTAATTTCTGAATAATTTTAAAAAATTAGTTTTATAAAATTTTAAGAAAAAATATTAAGTTTGCGTCATTTCGAATAGTTTTGTCATTTTAAATAATTTTTAAATAATATATCATAATTATGTTCATAATTAGTATATTTTGTGATTATTCAAAAATCATCTCAAAAAGATTTTAGATTTGTTAAAATATTTCGATAACTAGTGTGGTTTAAGTAATAATTTATATTTTTAGTTTAATTTGTTCATCTTTAAATAAATTATTTTATTTTTGTTAAAATTAAGAAGCTCGTCAATTAATTAATAGTAATTCATCTTATTTAGGGTTTAGCCGAATTTGTTATTTTAACTCAATTTGGCTACTTCTTTAATCCATCTTTGTCTTCCAACTTTACTCAATTATGAGACTAATTTTGGGCCAAAATTCAATTCATTTTTCTATAGCCCACTTATCTCCAGTTCACTCAGCTGCAACTCATTCCAATTCAATTCCCAGGCCAACATACAATACAATTTAAAAGAAAAGATATTCCCAATTTTCAGCCCAATTTCCATTCCAAAAAGGAACCGAAAGAACCCCATCAGTTCAACAAACGTGACCCGACCCCTGCACCTTCATCTTCTTCTCCGCGTGAACTACAGACATGAAACAAGCAAAATCACGTCCAACTCCAGACGCAAACCAGAGCGTGAGTACAGTAACCTAGAGCATCGTTCCCTCCCTCTCTCCTTATCTGTTTGCACGGAAACCAGGTGATGAGATCTCCCATTGCCTTTGTCCTTTCTTCAGAAAGCAAATGACTACTATTATCAATCCGTTGAAGAGGTGTACAATTTTTTGAGCTGGCAACCTTATCCCGTTGAAGAGAATTCGAATTTCAAATTCAAAATTCAATCGGTTTCCCCCTCTTTCTGCCCTAATTCTCCCCTTATAAATATCGGTTCATTCTTTATTGCTGGGAGTTGGAGAAAAAAGCAGAGGAAATTTGGGAACTAGTAGAGGGAAAAGGGTTGGAGATAGTTACAGTGAGTTGGGGGAAAAAAGTATGGAAGTTTTTTTGAATAGTCACATTTATATTCAAGAACTTTTATATGTTTTCTTTAATCCTAAGTTGTGAGAGAACCTTTGTTCCAGTCTTGTTTGCATTTCGTGGTGAGCTACTCGAGATTCGAACTTGTGTGGTGGAAGAGCTTGTCCGTACTCGTTTGGTCTCATTTCGCTGGCTTGAGAAAGGTATTGACGTTTCCTTTTGTATTCCGTTTCAATGTGGCATATTATGTGCATTCGGTATTTTTTTTTTCTTGTGTATTTTTGGACAACAAGCTTTAATCCGAAATCAATAAAGTTTGCTTTGATTCATGTTGGTCGTGCTATTAACATTTATGTGATTTACACTTTTAATATATTGGCTATATTGTTCTTTCCCCTTTAGCTTTCTTTATGTTCTTAGCTTCCTTTATAGTCTAGTTGTCAAGCTCTTCTATTTGTTTTACTGCTTAAATTTTTTGATCGCCATGAATACATAATATTGTTTAATTATCGATGCCATATTTTTTTATTCTTTCGCCTCAAGTAGAACACATGAATTACGATGTCAACATTTCAAGTTCTTATATTGTGTCTGTTACTAACCGTTTCAATTTTTTTTTATTTTGTTTCTTCGTTGAGTCTACTTCGGAATGTATGCTTTGTTTCACTTTGTCCTTGTGGCATTTGTTGTGTTTCTAGTTTCATTCTTCTAACTTAAGTTTGCTGTATCTATAAGATTTGACCACATTTCTGAATATGACTTTATTTTATTTCTAAAACAAGAAAAAGTTATACATATCCCTCCTTCATTTTGATATGTCTTATTTGAAAGTAGTAGCTATTAGCTAAAAAGTAGGATTTTATTTGAGTCATTAGTACCAAGTTTTATGTATTCAAGATTGATTTGATATTATTGTTGTGACTAAGTGTTATATACAAGGGTATGCTTATGGTTTCTAGTAATGTATATGTTATTATTGGTTTATGCCGTCTGTTACTGCAAATATGAAGCTTAGTCATGATCATTGATTTATACACTATGCATTTTGTTTTATTTTTCATTTGAGCACCTAGATATTAATTCTTTGTGTGAAATAATTCTTGTTCGCTCTATTAACTTTAATTCAAGTGAAAAGATCCTTTGTTAAGTAAAGGGAACTTATTATCAAGCGGTAAACTCTGATTCCAAGCCCTGGAAAGTTTGAAAACATTCTATATATCTGCTATATACAGTGGTATACAAATGATGTATACATGATATACAGTCTTAGGTGCATTGCAACAAAACTTAAAATAGAAATTTAGGTCGAAGGATTTGAAGAGGGATGCATATACTTGGTATGCATTCCAATGTACATGAAAATCAGTCAAAATATGGCCTATATACGAAAATATACAATTGTTCTATACAGAGGTGTTTGAGAGTGAAAAGGGGCCAATGCAAGACAGTTTTTGGGCCAAAAGCCCATCAGATTTAAAGTTGGGACAAAGGGTCCAAATTCAAACTTACTCCCCTATTCTATTTATTTATTTATTTATTATTATGTTGCTTAACATTTTGACTTAACTTAATTAATTCCCCAAAGATAATCATTTCTCTTTTATTTACAAAATATATATCTATTACTTAGATTTATTTTCACTATTAGTCTTGTCAAAATATATATTTATTATTTATTTTTATTTTCACTATTAGTCTTGTCAATATATATATTTTCACTTCGCGGAGCTGACCCAAGCTGTTTTGCTTCAAAAGACATTTTCGAAAACAATTTTTAAAAGCCTCTCCGCATCGCGCACCAACTCTCAAATATTGGTTTTCAGTCTTTTCTCATTTTTAGTTATCTAAAATCATTCCTAAACATTATGAGACCTTTCCTAACACAAATCAAAACCCTAAATTCATAAATCACTTTCAAGGTAGAGTTGAGAGTCAAGTCTTGAGAGTTTTTTCAAACATTTTTCAGAAAATCCCTTTAAGTCTCTTTGGTGGAGTCTTCTACAAATTCTAATAACTTGTTTCAAGACTCTAGTAAGTGAGCATTAGAGTGAGGAGAATGTACTCATGAGTCTATAATATAACTTAGATCCTTTATATCATGAAACCATAACTCTTGAATTCATAATTTACATTCAAGAGAGAGTTAAGAGTAAAATTCAAGGAAGCCTTTGAGTTCAATTGTGAATTCTTTGAGATGAACTAATGATTTGAGGAAGTAAGTAATAAAATGAGAAGAGTTGTATACATGAGCTCGATGTAGTTATGTAGACCTTCGAGTCGAGTCATTAAAGCCCATAAGTTTCGCATTGACTCCATAAATTTGAGTACCATTTAGATGAGTAGTATTTTCAAGTTCTAAGTCTCAAGTATTGAGTTCCTAATCTTCTTTGAGATTATATCTCTAATCGTTGGACTATTACATGTTACCCATGAAGTCCTTGAGTTGAATATTTCATGCCCATAATTTCATATGAATCCTATAAATCGGACATTCTTGAGATGATAAGTACCTTCGAGTTCTCGAGTTGAGTAGTTCATGCTCATAATTCTGCATGAATCCTCCAAGTTAAAAATAATGAAATCATTAATAGAAATGAGATCATGAACCTTTAATATATACTTCAACTCAAGGAAAGTTAAGAGTCAAGTTTAGAAGTTAAGAAGTAAGTCAAAGTAAAGTTTATAAAGTTCTCAAAAGTCTTTTACAAACGTTTAAACTTTATTTTAAGACTTAAAGTTCAAGTTGAATAAAGAGTAAAGAGTAAAGAGTAAACTTGAAATTCATTTCTTCAAAAGTATATGAGGACTAAGTATTCCTAAAGAGATTTAAAATGTTTTCACATTTAAATAAGAATGGAAACTAAGATTTCCAAAGATCATTCGGGATAGTTTTTAGAAAAGAGTAATAGCTTTCTAAATGAAGCAACAAGGAAAACTGAGATTTCCAAGTTAGCCTTTGAGCTAAGTTTTTGAGCAGTAATCTCAAATCACGGAAGAATATGTTTTTAAACGTAAGAGCTATTTTATTTTAGAAGTAGTATTAAGCACCGAAATAGGGTGAGCTTGTGTTCAGATAACTCACATCTTCATAAAACAATGTAGCCACCATGTGTAGAAAAAGGTCATACTTTTTAGATGAATCCTTTTCAGAATAGACTAGTGTACCCAATAAGTTAAGTTAGGTCCTATGCTGATGGCAAGGTATAAGATGATCATTGGCAACTTGAGGTAAAGTGTTGTATCATCACTACTACTCTTAAGTGATGGTTGTCGGTTAGGGAAACTCCCATAAAAATTATATTACTTTATTATATAAGTACAATTGAGTTTGTTATTGCATTTTCTTTAACAAATGAAGTTGATTTTACCGTCTTATAAAGCTTTCGATGTATTGCATCTTTTACTGTGCATTATCCTTGAGTTCCATGAGCGAAGTATTTCAAGTTGAGTGTTTTATCCTTGAGTACTTCAGATTTGTGTAAGTTTGAGTAGTTTTGAGTATCCTTGAGTATTCCTGGAGTTGAGTAAGTTTGAAAAGAGGTAAGCATGTTTCCATTTTGTCAAGTTCAAGCTTATGTTTATGCTTTAGAATTTCCCTTACATGCTCATACATTCCACGTATTGAGCCCTTTGTCCTGCATCTTTTGATGATGTAGACACATGTACTTAGGACTATCAACAAGATCTTCATTGATACATCCAAGAGATCGAGTTAGCTATGGTGAGCCTCCTTATTTTCGGAGGATTTTGATTTACTTTTCAATTTAGTCAGGATGTTGTGGGTCTTGTCCCGACTTCCATTATTATGGCTTCATAGATAATCAGTATAGTTGAGGAGTCTTTATCAATCATTTATTTTGTTAAATGTTTTAAAAGAATTAGGTTGCCTATGTTATGGCGAATTGAACATATTATATTATTCAAAGTTTTCTTTTGAGTTAAAGTTTTGTATTTCAATTTCACGAATTTTTATTCAGATTATGAGCTTTTGCAATGAGTTAAAGTTTTGTATTTCAATTTCACGAATTTTTATTCAGATTATGAGCTTTTGCATGCTTAAGTTAGTCTTCCAGTTGTAGTCATCCTGGATGAGGGTTCGGTTGGGGACCAACAATGGTCTTGAGTGCTGGCCAAGACCATACAACATGCAAATAGTGGTTAATTCAATAAGAGGGACACAGGTCGTTACAAGATTCTGGAAAATTAGTACTTCTCATCACTACTTTCTAACTGTATAACTGTGGCGTCCCATGTCAACGGTGCCGCATGAAATCTTGCTAATTCAATAAGAGGGACAATTTCACGTAAAATCACCCAACCATATAACATGCAAATAGTGGTTAGCAAAACTAACAGAGAATAAACCATTTAAGAGTATGTTGATGTTATTCAACATTAAGGTACATTAAAAATGGTTGAAAGTTGAACTACGTGTTTTGGCATACAAGATCAAAGGGGCATGTTGAGGTAGAAACTAAAGACATTCCATAAGTACGTATAGAACGGAGTTATCTTGGAAATCATAGTTCCACACATTTGCCCTACTTGCTTTCCAAAGAAAGTAGGGAACTATGATTTCAAAGATAGACTTTGAGCTATGTTTTTGAGCGTTAATCTCAAATCACAGGAAAAGTTGTTTTCAAAACATACAAGATAAGTATATTTTGGGAGTAGTATTGAGCACCGATGTGGGATGTGAGTTTTAGATTAACTCAAGTCTCCATGAAAATCATGTAGCCATCCATCATGGGTGGAAAAGGGTCATACTTTTTAGATGAATCCTTTTCACAGTTTACTAGTGGATCCATTAGGCAGTTAAAGTCCTATACTCTGGCAGGTTTAGGATGGTCTTTGGCAGCGTGAGATATAACTATTAAGGGATGGTTCTTGGTTAGAGAAACTCCCATAACTGTAGTTGCATAGTTTCTCAAGAGGTTCTGCTTAGTATAAATGGGGGTATGAGACTTCATTCATGCATTGCATGAGTAGATTTTGAGAGGAAGCATGATATGTTTTCTTTATTATTAAGATTTTGAGTTTGCGTCAGATTATTTTGTATATTTACATAAATATCAGAGTCAATTGTATTGTTGCATACACAAAGTTGAAAACCATGTTTTAAATAGCTTTTCTTTATATTGTTCATAAACTGTTATATAATAAAATGAGTTAGTTATTCATGAGTTAAGCACAACCAAGGTACGTGTGCCTTATTAATCCCTTTCAAGCTTAAGTTGTTGTTTGCATTCCAACTCACATACTCGTACATTCAATATTCTGATGCCAGTTGGCCTGCATCATATCATGATACAGACGCAGGTAACTAGGATCGACATTCCAGCACACCGTTAATCCAATGAGCAGTTCAGAGTCAATTGGTGAACCTCCTTGGTTTTAGGAGGATCCATTTTTATTGCTTTCTAGTTTAGCTCATTAGGATGTTGTGGGGTCTGTTCCAACATCCATCCATCTCAGTTATTAGAGGCTTCATAGGTAGTCAGTCCAATGTTAGTTTTTTTGTCATACTTTTGTTATTAACTTATTTTCGAATTTGAGTTGCCATTTTGGCTAAGGTAAATGTTTATTTTTAAAACATTATGAATTCAGTTCTAACCAGTTGAGTTAGTTAACATATTAGTCCTTGTATTAATGCTTTAAGTATTCCGCTGAGTAAGTAAGCCATGCCAAGGGTTCTCTTGGGGCCAACTAAGACTGGTCAACGGAACGTGACGTACTGGTACCGTTTCGGTTCGTTCCGTTTTGGTTGCCTACGGGACGGGCCGGGATAGTCTGAACCGGTACACGAAACGGGACGGAACCGTGACATCGTATCGGTACCGGTTCATCCCGGTTCATTCCGGTTCCGATCCGATTCGGTTCGGTTTATTTATTATATATTAATTTTTTTTATATTTTATATTTTATATAATTTATATTTATATTTTTATAAATTATATTTTATATTTCAAAATACCGCCCCTGCCCACCCCTGCAGTCTGCAGTCTGCACTCTGCACTCTTGCAGCTTTATCAAAAGCTGCAGTGCACTGCTGTCTGCAACTGCAGCCCAGCCCCCTGCCCCCCGCCCCTACCCTTTTCCTGAGACCCGGACCAACGGCCATTTCAAACGGAAAAATTTAAAACGGCTAATTTTTTGGTTTTATAAATTAGAGTTGATTTCTAAAAATTTTATATACAAATTACAACTTACAAATATAAGTTTGAGTATTTGAGAGAATATATATTTTCAAATTCCATTCATATTTATAACTTACAAGATTTAGCAATTACAAATTATAAATTTTAAAATTTCAAATTTTCAATATTCAATTCAGTTCTAAATTCTTTATATCATTTGGTCATTTGGTGTATTTCGGAGGAGAAATCTTCTTCAAATTTCAAGTTTCGCCATCAATATTTTAATTTTCATTATAATCGTTTGTTCTTACACAAACGTTTGGTAACTTCTTCCACTCTCTAATCTTATATTTATTTTTTGTATTTATTATTTAACTTGTAAGTTGTTCTTGTTATATTATTGTTCTTGTTAAGTTTCGTATTTTGTAATTTATAATTTTATATCATGGAGTCTTCTAAAAAAAGTGGATGTAAAAAAGGTCTAGTAGAATGAGTAAAAAAATTAGTTAAAAAAACTAATAAAGGTGCTAGTTCTTTTAAATCTAAAATTCCTCTTGTTAGAATGAATACAGATGAATTTACGCATGTGAATGAAATTAATTTTCCCGTCCCGATCCTATAAATATTAATTCGGATACTCCTATGATTTCCCATGAACTCTATGAAAGACATTATGGTATTAATCAAGAAAATGAAGAAGTGAAAATGGATGAACAATTAAATTTAGATGAAGAAGTAGATTTAGATGATACATCGACTAGCCCCACCCCCGACCTCAATACAGTCAATAGTATAGGTGTTGAAGCTCCACCTCCGGTTGGAACTACTCGTCCCCCTATTATTCCAACTAGAGGTAAGACCAAGGTACAACGTTCTTTAAAATCACATGTGTGGAAATTTTGTTATTTGAATGAAGAAAAAACTTTGAGTATATGTAATCTTTGGAAACAACATTTTAAATATACATCTGGTGGGATTGGAGGTTCAACGGGGGGATTAAAAAATCATTTGATTAACAAGCATAGTAAAGAGTGGTTTGCATATATGTCTTCTCTTGAAGTTGTTGAAAATTGTAAAGTTGAAGAATCGGTTAGAGGATCAAATATGGTTCAAAGTGAATTAAATACTTCGAACCCAAGTGGTCCTCTTACACATCGAATCTATAACAAGGATCGTGATCGTGAAAACTTTGCTAAAATGGTTGTTGTTTGTGGTTTACCTTTTAGTTTTGGAGAACATCCGGGTTTTATTGCTTACATTCGTGAAACATATAATCCTAGTTTTAAAGGTTTATCAAGAAGCATGGTAAAAAGAGATATTTTTCGAATTTCAAGAAAAACGTTGTTAATATTTACGTGCCTATTTTGAACTAATGGATTGTAGAGTTGCTATTACTACTGATATGGGTCGTAGTCCTAATGGTTTTGATTATTTAAATGTTATTGCGCATTGGATTGATTATAATTGGAATTTACAAAAAAGAATTATTGGTTATAAAATTTGTCAAAAGAAAAAAACCTGAATTTATATTGCTACTACTGTGTTGGAAATTTTAGATTTTTTCGGTCTTTGTGATAAAGTCGTTAGTATTACTTTAGATAATGCTTCTGCTAATTTAAATGCTATTAATATGCTAGAACCTAGACTTTGTCCTATTAGTAAATATATTTTTCATGTTAGATGTGCCACACATATATTAAATTTGGTTGTTAGTGACGGTGTGAAATTATTTGAAAATAGTTGTGATAAAATTGATAATGCTTGTTTTTACATTTTTCATATGAATAGTAGTAGTAGAATTAATCAATTTAAAGAACTTTGTAATGCATTTAAACTTCCGTTTAGAAAAGTTCCGAAGCATGTAAAAACTAGATGGAATTTCTTTTATGATATGCTTGAAGGTTCTTATGCATATAGGCAACCTATTACTACGCTATTTTAATAATCATAATGCTTATCCTGAATTAAAAATTAATGATAGTGATTGGGGTGAAGTAAATGAACTTAGAATATTTTTGAAATCATTTTATGATGCTACTAAAATTTTTTTTGAAATATATTATTCTACTATTTCTGAAATTTTAATACACATATATGAGATTTTATCTATTTTTTTTAATATAAAACAAATACTTTATTCACCTCTGCTATTGAAGTTATGATTACAAAACTTATAAAATATTTTTTTACTATTCCTCAAATTTATTTAACTGCAATTCTTTTCAACCCCGAATATAAAGAATATGGTGCAAAAGCTTTAGTTGAATGCATTTATCAGAATTTAGATATTCAACCTGAAGAAGAACCTGATTTGGTAACATGTCAAAATAGTATAAAATTCTTTGCAAAAGAAATGTATGATAAATATTCATTCTTAGACAATGTTGAAGATCCTCAAACGTCTATGAATCAAGTAGGTGATCATGGAAGAGTGAAACATAAACTTGGTCTTGACTCTTCTAATAAATGTGAATTTGTTAAATATCTTGAACAGGGTACAGATGATATCACAAACGATGATGGTATACCGGAACTATTGAACTGGTGGAGGAATCGTGGAGATCAATTTCCAAAACTTAGTAGGATGGTGAAGGATGTGCTTGCAATTCAAGGATCATCAGTAGCTTCAAAGGCAACTTTCAGCGCGGGCAAGATTTCAAATTGGAGACCACAGATATTCGTTAGCAGAAGACAACTTGGAGATATCAGTGTTATTTAGAGACTGGATAAATGCTGAGCGTAGAAATCAAGGACTTCCAAAGTTAGATAGTCAATTTGAACTTTTCATAGATTCAACTATTGAATGTGGTAGTGATGATGGCATCAAAATTTAAGATCGTCAACGAGCTTTACCAAGACCAGAAGTTGATCACAATCAATCCATATCTGAGTTAGAAAGAGGATTTACAGGACTATACAACTATTAGTATTGCATTCGAGATATAGTTGAAACAGAACCCTTCCTAGAAGGTGGCTGCGTAAGCTATGTACTCTACTAATAGTTGTAAATTGAAATTGTAATTTGTTACAAATTTAAATAAATTAAATTGATATTTTTTAATTTTTGTAATTGTTTTATCCTTATTTTAATTTAATTTTTTTAAAATTACAAATTTTATTTATTTAATATTTACAAGATACAAGTTATAAATATAACTTATAAAATAAATATTAATGAATATAAGTAATAACTTATAAAGTATAAACTTCAAAAGATTTAAATTTTGAAAACTTTATTAGACTTTACTTGCAAACTTAACAATAACAAAAAAATTAATAAAATATCTTTAAAATAAACTTAAGTAAAAAATTATAGTATAAATTTAATAACTATTAATTTATACTTAAAAAATAAATAAAAATAAATTTTATTTTCGTAATTTAAAAAATATCGTCCCGTTAATCCCGTCCCGTTCCATCCCGGTATATAGTGAAACGGGACAGAACCGATGAATCATCCTGGTAATTCTGGTCCGGTTCATCCCGGTACCGATCAACATACTGGTCAACGGATTTCGAACTGGTCTGGTACAGGTTCATTCCGGTCCGGTGACCCGGTAACAATGGTTTTCGAGTGCCAACCAAGTCCAGAGTGTAGGCTTGGGGCGTGACAACGATATCTTTGAACTATCAAGCTTTGGTGTATACCTAGAAAACCATATGTCACACAATTAACCCGTTATCTTTTATGGTTTTATGGTTGTATTCATTTCAGTCATGAACACCTCCAGGTTCATGAGTGCATAAAGAATGGGCTTTTGACATAAAATTCTCTTTGAAGCGACTTATACTTGATACTCACATAGGTGATTTCTAACCGTACATCTAAACATAATAAAATCATCAATAAACATGATATCATGAACCTTCGATCCATAATCCAAATCATCGAAAGTTAAGATCAAAGTTAAATAAGTTAAGATTCAAATCTAGAAGTTAAGAAGCAAGTTAAGGTAAAGTTCTTAAGAGTTCTCAAGGGTCTTTAACAACGTTTTCACTTTTTTTTAAGACTCAAGTTTCAAATTAAGTAAACAGTAAAGAGTTTAAGTAATTCCTTCAAAGAAGTATAAGGGAACTAAATTCCCTAAAAGTTGATTTAAGACTCAAATTTCAATCTATGTAAAGAGTAGAGTTAAGTTCATTTCTCAAAATTTATAAGGGAACTAAGTATTCCCTGAGAGTCTATAAATGTTTTCACATTTAAGATAAGAGGAAACTAAGATTTCCAAAAGAGTTTTGATCAAGAAAAGGGAACATTGATTCCAAAAGAGCTTTTTAAATCTAAGTCAACCGAAAGGAGGAAGTTGTTGTTAAAACACATAAGCTAAGTATATTTTTATGAGTAGTATTGAGCACCGATATGATAACTTGAGTTCATAATAACTCAAGTCTCCATAAACCATTTAGCATAATGGGTATTACTAGGTCATACTTTTTAAATGATCACATATGTTAAACTAGTGGATCCACTAAGTTAAATAGTTTTATGCGACAACAAAAGTATAGCACATTTTTGGTAGCGTAGGAAAGACACTGTATCACCACTTAGGCTCATAGAGCTGGTTTTCGATTAGAGAATCTCCCACAGAAACTATATTATTTCATATAAAAGTAAAGTAAGTTTGTTATTGCATTTCTTCAACGAACGAAGTATTTTTCATAGTTTTACAAGCTTTATATATTGCATGTGTTCAATTGCTTTATATTAAGTCAAGTTATTCATGAGTTGAGCAGAGCCAAGGTAAGTGTTCCTTCTTACTCTTTTTCATGCTTAAGTTGTTGTTAGCATTCCAATTAGCATACTTGTATATTAAATGTACTGACGCCATTTTCCTGCATAGTATCATGATACAGATTTAGGTAACCAGGATAAGCAACATCCAACGCCTCGTTGATCTAGCTGAGCACTTGGAGTCAGTGGTGAGCCTACTTGCTTTCTAGAGGACACATTTATTAGTTGTTTTGTCTTTTCTTATATTCTGATATTTTGTTATAAGACTTAAGTGTTATTTTTGCCAATATATTTACTTTAAGTTATTGAAACTATTTTCATTGAGTTACTTCTTTCCCTGAGTTAAGTAAGCTAGGCAATGGTCCGCTCAAGGCCAACAATGGTCATTAAGTGCCAACCATATCCAGGGTGTAGGCTCGGGGCGTGACAATCTTTACTTAGCTTGAAATTTGAGTCTTAAAAAAAGTTAAAAACATTGTTAAAGACTCTAGAAAACTTTTAAGAACTTACTTTAACTTACTTCTTAACTTTTGTACTTGACTTTTAACTTCTTTCTTCTTTTGTCTCTTCTCCAAGACCTAAGCGTAGTTCTAACTTTTCCAAACTGATCTAAGACTTTTTTTTACGCCCAATACATCCTTAAAAATAAATATATACAAGTTTTGATGCACGTGCGCTGGTTCTAGTCGAGGGATGGGTTTGCGTAGTTCCGGGGTCGATCAAGGGGCGTGGCCCTAGGATCGATTGGGGGTGTGGCATAGGTGACAGACGTGGTCATACTTAGGAGTGAGGGAGGTAGGGTTTTGAGATGAAAGATAAAATAATAATCATTCCTTTTTTAAAAGTAGTGTTAATTTATTGACTACGGGATGTCGATATGTTTTAACATAATTATCTGTTTTTAAACACATTAAATAATACTAAGATCATGAAGTCGATATTATTTAAATAAAATATAAATTTAAACATTCGCCTCTAGAGGTCGATGTTTATTCATTTATTTTGAATAAATTGACCTCTTGAGGTCAATTTTATTAATTAAAATTACACACACACACACACACACACACATACTTACATATATAAAAGTTTTGACGCACGTGCACTGGCGCTAGTCGGGGGAAGGGTGGAGTGGTGTTCCGGAGTCGATCAAGGGGCGTGGCCCGAGAGTCGATCAAGGGGTGTGGCCTGAGAGTCGATCGGGGGTGTGGCGCAGGTGAGAGAGGTGCCAAGATTTAGGAGTGAGAGAGGTAGGGTATTGAGATAAAAGGGAATATAATTATCATTAATTTTTTTAAAAAACTGTTAATTTACTAACCACGTGATGTCAATATGTTTTAAATGACTATCTATTTTAAAAATATTTAATAATTACTGACATTATGAAATCTATATTATTTAAGTAACATAATAATTTAAATATTGACATCTTGTGGTCGGTGTTTATTAATTTATTTTTAATAAATTGACCTCTTGAGGTCGATTTTATTAATTAAAACCAACACACACGCAGACATGCTCATTTACACACGCCCATATATATATATATATATATATATATATATATATAGAGAGAGAGAGAGAGAGAGAGAGAGAGAGAGAGAGAGAGAGAGAGAGAGAGAACCCCTTAGTTGAATAAATTTTAAATTTTAATTCTATCGATCAACAAAGGTTTATCAATATCAAATTTAACACATAAATCTTCTTGAATTTATAATTGATATTTATTTAATTGATAATATATTTCATATCTAAACCATTAATATACAAGACTTGATTTGTTGAACTACTCAACAAGTATATATAATCTCATACAATCAACGTATTTAATAAATTTTAATCGATTATTATTTTATATTTTGTATACAATATCACGAGAGATCCATTATAAATTCAGGCTTACAAACTTTAATACGATGCACACACTAATGCTCACACACACGAACGCACACACGCACACACCCTCATATATATATATATATATATATATACACACACACATACACACACACACACACAAGTTTTGACGCACATGCACTGGCGCTAGTCGGTTGATGTGTGGGGTGGTTCCGAACTCGATCAAGGTGCGTGACCCTTAGGTCGATCGGGGGTGTGGCACATGTGATAGGGGTGGCCAAATTTAGGAGTGAGAGTGGTAGGGTTTTGAGCTAAACGTGAAAAAGAATTATCATTCCTCTTTTAAAAGAAGTATGAATTTACTAACCACGGGATGTCAATATCTTTTAACATAATTATCTATTTTTATAAATATTTAATAATTATTGACATCAAGAAGTTGATACTGTTTAAATAAAACAATAATTCAAATATTAGCTTCATGAAGTCGGTGTTTATGAGTTTATTTTAAATAAATTGACTCTTAAAGTAGATTTTATTAATAAAAATTACACACGCACACACACACAAATATATATACATATTTATATATCCTAATTAAATAATTTTTAATTTTATCGATCAAGAGAGATTTGTCAATATCAAATTTAATACATAAATCTTCTGGAATTGATCATTGGTATTTCTTTAATTGATAATGTATTTCATAGCTTAAACTACTCAACGAGTATATATAATCTCCTACAATCAACATATTTCTTACATTTTTAATAGATTATTATTTTACCTTTTGCATACAACATCACGAAAGATCCATTGTATACTTGGGCTTACAAATTTTAATACGACACACACACACGCATGCACGTGCGCGCACGCGCACACACACAAACATTTATATATAATTTTTACACATATGCACTGGCGCTAGTCGGGGGATGGGTGGCGTGGTTCCGGGGACGATCAAGTGTCGTGGCCCTAGGGTTGATCGGGGGTGTGGCACATGTGAGAGAGGTGGCTTGATTTAGCAGTGAGAGATATAAGGTTTTGAGAAAAAAGGGAAATTAATTATCATTCTTTTTATAAAAAATGTTAATTTAATGACCACGGTGTGTCAATATCTTTTGACATAATTATCTATTTTTAAAAATATTTAATAATTACTGAGATCATGAAGTCGAAATTATTTAAACAAAAATAATAAATTAAAATTGACCTCTTGAGGTCGGTGTTAATTAATTTATTTCAATGAAACTGACGTCTTGTGGTCAATTTTTCTTAATTAAAATTACACACACATGCACACAATCTCGCATGCATGCGCGCACACACATACAAATATATGTGTGTTTATATACACACACACACACATATATAGAACTTAGTAATTAAATAAATTTTAATTTTATCGATCAGTAAAGGTTTAACAATATCAAATTTATACATAAATTTTCTTGAATTAATCATTTTTATTTTTTTAATTGATAAGTATTTCATATATAAACCATCAATATACAAAACTTGATTTGTTAAAAAACTCAATGAGTATATATAATCTCCTACAACAGACAAAATTCATACATTTTCAATTGATTATTTTTTGACCCTTTGCATACAACATTACAAGAGATCGAATTTAAATTCATGTTTAAAAAATTATTACAACACACGCATGTAGACACGTAAGCGAGCGTGTGTGTGCGCGCGCACACACACCTATATAAAGTTTAATTTTGTTGATCAAGAAATATTTACATATATATATACACACATACATACATGCAAGTTTTGATGCATGTGCCCTTGCGTTAGTCGGGGGGAAGGGTGACATGGATCCAGAGTCGGTCAAGGGACGTGGCCCTAGAGTCGATGGGTTTGGCGCAGGTTAGAGAGGTGACAAGATTTAGGAATATGAGAGTTAGGGTTTTGATATAAAAGGGAAAATAATTATTATTATTTTTTAAAAAGAATTGTTAATTTACTAACAACGAGATGTCAATATGTTTTAACATAACTATCTATTTTTAAAAATATTAATAATTACTGACATTATGAAATCAATATTATTTAAATAAAATAATATTTATTGGCCTCTTGAGGTCGGTGTTTATTAATTTATTTTAAATAAATTGAACTCTTGAGATTGATTTTAGTAATTAAAATTAACACACGCGCTCTCACGCAAACACACACACATTCTCGCACGCACACACAAATATGTGTATATATATATATATCCTCCTCCTCATTTAAGAAATTTTTATGTAATCAACAAAGGTTTATCAATATCAAATTTAATACATAAATATTCTTGAATTGATCATTGGTTATTCTTTAATTGATAATGTATTTCATATCTAAACTAATAATATACAAGACTTGATTTGTTAAATTACTCAATGAGTATATATAATCTCCTACAATAAACATACTTTATACATTTTTAATCAATTAATATTTTACCTTTTGCATACAATATCACGAGAGATCCATTATAAATTTGGGCTTACAAATTTTAATATAAAACACACACCCATGCACGTGCGCGCGCACACACACACAAATATTTATATACAATTTTAACACACGTGTGCTGACTCTAGTTAGGTTATGGGTGGTGTGGTTCTGGGAACGATCAAGGGCCGTGTACCTAGGGTCGATCGGGGGTATGACACATGTGAGAGAGGTGGCCATATTTAGGAGTGAGGGAGGTAAGACTTTCAGATAAAAGGGAAATTAATTATCATTCTTTTTATAAAAAAGTGTTAATTTACTGACCATGGGATGTCGATATGTTTTGACATAATTATATTTTTTTTAAAAAATATTTCATAATTACTGATATCATGAAGTCGAAATTATTTAAAGAAAAATAATAATCTAAAATTGACCTCTTGAGGTCGGTGTTTAATAATTTATTTCAATGAAATTTACCTCTTGTGGTCAAGTTTTCTTAATTAAAATTACACACACATGTACACACTCTCGCACACACACACAAATATATATACACAAACACAATATATATATATATATATATATATATATATATATATATATATATATATAGAACCTACTAATTAAATAAATTTTAATTTTATAGATCAACAAAGGTTTAACAACATCAAGTTTATACATAAATTTTCTTGAATTCATCATTGGTATTTCTTTAATTAATAAAGTATTTCATATATAAACCATTAATATACAAGACTTGATTTGTTAAACAACTCAACGAATATATATAATCTTCTACAATAGACAAAATTCATACATTTTCAATTGAATATTATTTGACCTTCTGCACACAACATCACAAGAGATCCATTTTAAATTCGGGCTTAAAATTTTTTGATAGAACACACGCACACAGACACGTAGGCACGCAAGCGAGCATGTATGTGCCCCACACACACACCTATATCAACAAAGATTTACATGTGGATATATATAGCGCTAGTCGGGGGAAGGGTGGCGAGCTTCCGGGGTTGATCAAGGGTTATGACCCTAGAGTCAATGGGTGTTGCGCAGGTGAGAGAGGTGGCAAGATTTAGGAGTGAGAGAGGTAGGGTTTTGAGATAAAAGGAAAATTAATTATAATTCACTTTTTAAAAAAGTGTTAATTGACTAACCACAAGACGTAGATATGTTTTAACATAACTATCTATTTTTAAAAATATTTAATAATTTGACATTATGAAATCGATGTTATTTAAACAAAACAATAATTTAAAGTTGGCCTCTTGAAGTCGGTGTTATTAATTTATTTCATGGAAATTGACCTGTTGTGGTGGATTTTAGTAATTAAAACTACACACACATGCACACGCTCGCACGAACATGTGTGCGCACACATAAATGTATGTGTGTGTATATACATATATATAGAACCTACTAATTAAATAAATTTTAATTGTATCGATCAACAAAAATTTAAAAATATCAAATTTAATATACAAATCTTTTTGAATTGATCATTGGTATTTCTATAAAGTATTCATAAGACTTTATTTGTTAAACTACTCAATGATTTTGTATTTCATATCTAAACCATTAATATACAAGTATTGATTTGTTAATCTACTTAATGAGTTTATATAATCACCTAAAATCAACAAAATTCATACATTTTCAATTGATTATTATTTGACCTTCTGATTCAACATCACAAGAAATCTATTTTAAATTCGGGCTTAAAAAATTTAATACAACAAGTTTGGACCCATATGTACTGGAGCAAGTCGGGGTAAGGGTGGCGTGGTTCCAGAGTCGATCAAGGGATGTGGCGCAGGTGAGAGAGGTAGCATGATTCAGGAGTGAGAGAGGTAGCGTTTTGAGATGAAAGGGAAAATAATTATCATTCCTTTTTTAAAAGAAGTGTTAATTTACTAACCACGGGATGTCGATATGTTTTAACATAACTATATATTTTTAACAATATTTAATAATTACTAAAATTATGAAATCGATATTATTTAAATAAAATAATAATTTAAATATTGGCCTCTTGAGGTCGGTGTTTATTAATTTTTTTTTAAATGAATTGACCTCTTGATTTGTTAAGCTACTCAACGAGTATATATAATCTCATATAATCAACATATTTCATACATTTTAATCGATTTTTATTTTAACTTTTGCATACAAAATCCCGAGAGATACATTCTAAATTCAGGCTTATAAACTTTAATATAATGCACACACGCACGCACGCATGCAACGAACGTACGCACGCGTGTGTGCACACACACTTATATATATAAGTTTTGACGTACGTGTGCTGGCGCTAGTTGGAGGATGGGTGGGGCTGTTCCAGGGTTGATCAAGGGGCGTGGCCATAGGGTCAATCGGGGGTGTGGCAGATGTGAGAAAGGTTGCCAAATTTAGGAGAGAGGGGGTAGGGTTTTGAGAGAAAAGTGAAAATAATTATCATTCCTTTTTTAAAAGAAGTGTTAATTTACCAACCATGGGATGTCAATATCTTTTAACATAATTATATATTTCCAAAAACATTTAATAATTAGTGACATCATGAAGTTGATATTATTTAAATAAAACAATAATTTAAATATTGGCTTTTTGAGGCCGGTGTTTATCAATTTATTTACAATAATTTACCTCTTGAGGTCGATTTTATTAATTAAATTACACACACAAACTCCACACACGCGTGCCAGCACACACAGACACACACACACACACACACACACACGCACACATGCACACGCACACGCACACGCGCGCGCGCACACACACACACGGAATTAGCATAATTAATGCAGTAAGTATGGTGAACATGCGAGAAATCACAAAGGGACATTTACTTAAAGATATTTTCATGGTATTTTGGTAAAAACCTTCACCATAAGAGTTTAAGATACATAATACAAGTCAACAATTACATATAAGACATATTCAAATAGTAAGCCTTTTCATCACTTTAGACTCTCTACAATTAGGTCATAGCACAATCACCATTCCTTAGCATTTCCAACAACTTCAAACAATCAGAGACCTTACCAATGATAATGTCTATTAAGACTAGACCAACAATTCATCCATATCAGCGATTCAACAAACTGAATATATATATATCAATAATATAAGGCAAACTATGAACAATTCCAACAATTATCAACATATAATTCAATAGCCCATAACAATCTAAACATGAATTCAAACTAATTATATCATAATCAGTGCACTCACTTTAGAGCCAAAATTAAGAATTCAAGGAATACATGGGTTCATAAATTTTTTTAATTGTAAAACCATCAATTAACATTAAAATACTTCATAAATAATCAATTTAAACCTTTTTATGCAAGAACCCATGCTTAGAATTCGAAGTAGGGGTTTATGGTTTTTGAGATTTTTTGAAAAGCCTTTGAAATTGGCTCCTTGAATGAGAGAAGAGTAAAGGATGAAATCACCCAACATTATAAGTAGAAAATCCCACAAAAATTGATGAAGAATTCACTATAAATCTTCAATCCTAGATTCAACTTGGCTTCAAGCTCCCATGGAGTCTTGAGAGAACTTTACTTGGAAAAGAGGTTTTGATTTTGAAATGTAAAGTCTAATATAGGTCTAGGTGTTTAAACTAACTTAAAACACATTAAAACACCTAAAATAACCATCTATAACTTAATTAGAACGTGGGGTGAATTTACCCCTAGGCTGGCCGAGACCCTGTAGAAAATTACACGTTCCATTCTACGACCACCATTGACAGGGCATCAACTGGATTGCGGCTCGTCCTATTGCTCCATAGTTTTGGTCAGAGCTCCAAAAAGTGGGGGATAATCTCCCACAACTAAATGTGGAGATATTCCCCCTTTTAACGGGGCATTAATTGGTCTAAGGGGCGTCAATTGGGTCGTTGATGGCTCTGTCTTTGGCAGCTTCTTGTTAAACGTTTGGGTCTTTCTCAAGGACCCCTAGGGTAGTCCTTGGGGAATTGTATTTGGACATTTCGACCCTAAACATGACCATTTAGATTATAGGATCTCTTTAAATCACTTTAGACTCCATACGATACATCAAAACACATGAAACATGCAAAGGTACACTAGCACGACTATTTTTCAAACGTCTTGGTCGTCCTTTGACATTTGACCTCTAACCTCTTCAAACAAAATAATACAAAATGTGTCACACCTTATAAACAAGTTATTAAATCTTAAAATATGTTTGAGGATCTATTTTATCGTAGTTCATTTTAAGGGGTGCAACAAATAATTACGCTTAGGGATTGGAGAAGAGAGAAAAAAAGATAAAGGTAGAGAGAAGTCAAGGATTAGCCGATAACATCATTTAGTGTTGGTTTAGGTCACCCAAAACCAAAACATGTTTCAATTCAGTGATTGGTAAGTTGTTTACATGTTAATATGTGAATTTCTTGAAGAACATTGTCGAATTCTTGTTGGTTTAGTTTTTGAATTCCTAGTGTTGATTTGATTCATGTTTCTGGGTTGTTTTTCGAGTTAAATCTAGTGGGTATTGAGGGTACTAATTATCCTAATTGTTTGGGGAAAGAACCATGGAATTTTACAGGGTTTAGAGAAGAAAAATGATGGAAAAAATTTGAGAACACCTGGGTACAGGGGTTAGGGCCCGCGCCTCCCATAGCCCCAAAGGACAATATCTGTCTGTAGGGCCTTGCATCTCCACACTATCCAGAGCACCCCAACTTGGTCTCTGAATTTTTGGTCCTGGCGCCCCACACCTATCAAAGCGCCAAGGACGCTAGTTTACCCCATTCATTCCCCACCTTTTCCCACTAGTTCCTAAGTGATGTACCTATGTTCTTAGTTGATTCCAATACTCTAAGTTACATCTAAATATCATGAAATCATCCATGAACATGAGATCATGAACCTTGAATTCATAATCCAATTCAAGGAAAGTTAAGATCAAAGACAAGAGAGTTAAGAGTCAAGTCTAGAAGTTAAAAAGCAAGTCAAAGCAAAGTTCTTAAAGGTTTTCAAGAGGTTTTAGCAATGTTATGACTTTGTTTTTAAGACTCTATTTTTAAGTTAAGAGTAAAGAGTTGAGTTCATTTCTCAAAATTTATAAGGTAACTAAGTATTCCATCAAGCCAAGTTGAGAGTAAATAGTTGAGTTCATTTCTAAAAATCTATAAGGGAACTAAGTATTTCATAAGAGTTTATAAAAAAATTTCATATTTAAGATAAGAGGAAACTAAGATTTCCCAAAAGAGATTTGAACAAGAAAAAAGAGCATTGATTCCAAGAGAGCTTATAAAGCCAAGTTTTGAGCGATTATCTCGACCCAGAAAAAGAAGTTTTTTTAAAAAAACATGAGCTAAGTATATTTTGGTAGTAGTATAGAGCACCGATATGGGGAAGCGAGTTCATAATAACTCAATTCTTCATAAACCATGTAGCCATCATGGGCATTAAAGAATCATACTTTCTAGATGATCACTTAAGTTAATCTAGTGGATCCATTAAGTTATGTAAGGTCCTATACCGATGACAACGTATAGGCTGTCCTCGGCAGCGTGAAGAAAAATGTTGTACCATCACTTAGTCTCATAGTGATGGTCCTCGACACGTGTGTGTGTACGTGCTAGTGTGCATGCGTGCGTGCGTGCGTGCTTATGTTGTATTAAATCTCGTAAGCCCGAATTAAAATGGATCTCTCATGAAGTTGTATGCAAAAGGTAAAATAATAATTAATTGAAAATGTATGAATTATGTTTATTGTAGAAGATTATATATACTCGTTCAGTAGTTTAACAAATCAAGTCTTGTATATTAATGGTTTAGATACGAAATACTTTATTACTTGAACAAATACCACTGATAAATTCAAGAAGTTTTATGTATTAACTTTGAATTGTTAAACCTTTATGTGTTTGCACGTGTGTGCGCTCGCGCTCTAGTACGTGCGTGTGTGTAATTTTAATTAATAATATCAATCTCTTGATGTCAATTTATTTGAAATAAATTCATAAACACCGACCTCAAGAGGCCAGTTTTTAAACTATTATTTTACATTAATAATGCCCACTTCACGATGTCATTATTTGTTAAATACTTTTTAAAATAGATAATTATGTTAAACATCCCGTGGTCAGTAAATTAACACTTCTTTTAAAAAAGGAATGATAAATATTTTCACTTTTGTCTCAAAATTCTACCATTCTCACTTCTAAATCTGTTTGCCTCTCTAACTTCGGCCACACCCTCGATCGACCGTAGGGACACTCCCCTTGATCGACCATGGCACCACACCACTAATGCCCAGACTAGCGCCAAAGCTGCAGCAAAAAGATATCACAACTCCGCAAGTCACCAGCAGCAGGTAAGGTTGACTTTAAAAAAATTATTTTTAATGTTATTTAACACATATAATTGTCCTATGGGGTTTATAAACCATTAGAGATTAACAAATAGAAGAGGAAATATGAGGTTAGTATCAGAAATTTGAAGTTAGTGAAGAGAGAATTTCTTATAAGGTTTAAGTGAACTAGAATTACCAACTATAGCAAGTCTAACTATAAAAATATTTAAAATAAGAAAATATTATATTTTTTTCCAAAAGAAAGAATATTATAAAAAACATTAAATATAAAGGCAAGTCCAAGACACAAAGTACTCACTTTCACCTTTGATCCAAAAGTTGCTTTTACTCTAAATAGATATATAGTGTAGTATAAGTACCAAAGAAGAAGTATCCAATAGGCATTATAGGCTAAATATCACGCCCCGAGCGTAGACCCTAGCAGAAATGGCACTCGAGAATCATTTCTGGCCCCAAACGAACCCTTGGTCTGACTTACTTACTTAGCGGAAGACTTAAACACAACATATATTACTCATGAAATATCTTAAAAGGTAATAACTTAGCCAAAATGGAAATTTGTGTATTAAACGTTTACGACTAAAATGAAAAAGACTAAGAACTAATATTATTTGTCTATGAAACCTCTAAAACAAGGAGGGATGTTGGGATATGACCCCCAATCATCCAACAACTGAAAACTAGAAATCAAGTAGTAAAAGATATCCTCCGGAATGTAAGGAGGCTCACTAACTGACTCTGATCTACTCACTGGATCAATGGTGCGTCGGATGTGATCCTAATTACCTACATCAGCATGTTAATACGATGTAGTCCAACTGACATGCGTACATTGAATGTACAAATTTGCAAGTTGGAACGCTAAACAAAAACATAGGCTTGAAAAGAAAACTGAAGAACTTACCTGGTTCAACTTAACTCTACAAGACGGAACTCATTTCGATATAAAATAATTTAAACAAGTGCAATATAAGGATTTTTTTTTAAATATGATGTCAACTTTGTATGTATGCAAAGATACAATATAACTCTCATTTGTATGTAAAAAATACCAATAACTGTGTATAAAGAGTAAATTTAACTTTTGTAGGAGTTTCTATACCTTGCCATTGGTATAGAACCTGAACTACTAAATGGATCCACTAGTCTATGCTAAAAAGAACTAAATGAATCATCCAAAAAGTATGACCCTTTTCTACCCATGGTGGCTACGTGGTTTATGGGGGCTGCGAGTTGTCTGAACTCTCCCCCATATCACTGCTCAATACTACTCCTAGAAAATGTTATTTTTAACTCTTATGGTTTAAAAACATATTTTCTTTTGTGATTTTAGATTAGTGCTAAAAAACCTAGCTCAAAGACTATCTTGGAAATCTCAGTTTCTATTCTCTCTTTATGTAGAAAGCTATTACATTGTTGTAAAAACTATTCTGAAAGCTCTTTGGAAATCTCAGTTTGCATTCTCATTTAAATGTGAAAACATTTTAAAATATCTGAGGGAATACTAAGTCCCCATATAGTTCTTTGAAAAACAGAAGATCAACTTTACTCTTTACTAAATTAAACAATTAAGTTGCAAAACAATGTTAAAACATTTGTGAAAGACTTTCGAAAACTTTAAGAACTTATCTTAACTTGGCTCTTGACTTCTCTTGACTTTGATTCTTAATTTCTCTTGACTTGACTCTTAAGTGATCCTAGAATTAAATTATGGATTCAAAGATTATGATTTGTGATTGGAAATATCTCATGATGTTTATGAATTATTCTAGGTAGCTAAACATGAGAAAAGACCGAAAATCAAAATTTGGAGGTGGGTTCGCGACGCGGAGGCATAGTTAAATTTTTGTTTGGAAAAACATCCTTTTACGCACCAAACATTTCAAGTCTAGGTACATGGCGCACGACATGCGACCACCATCAATTTTTTTAGGTTGAAATTTCTCTTTCGTTTTCTTCCCCAATTCACCCAAATTTGGATTGTTTTCTAAAGTTACTTTTAGATATAGATACCCAACAAATGTACCTAAGAACCTATCTCAAAAAGACCCTATAATGTAACATAACGAATTCAGTAACATCCTAAATTCAAGAACAACATAGAATTCAAGAATAGATATCAAATCAATCAATATACAAACTCTTCAGGACGAATCAAAACTGAAATAAATATGCTTGGCACGTGGCAGAACAATCTTGTAGCACTATAGGAAATTTATTTGAACTAAGACTCGAACTGTCCGTCATAGTGAGTGATATTTTTGAAAAGAATTTAAAATTTCTTGAGTCTTAAAGTCACAAGATGTAGCACCTTAAGTTCCAAGAAGAACTAAAGAGAAAAACATTCAACTCATTCCCAAGTTTTTCTTAAGTTTAGGTTCAAATTTAAATTGCCATAACTCTAAGTATAGAATGCGTTAAGAGATCCATAAGATACTAAATTATAGATCTTTGAGTCCTCTTTCCCATGCAATCGAGTTTGCTTGATTCCAAGCTCTGAGTAAAACATTATGACTGATTTACTAACAAATCAAAAACTTGGAAATAGCTCCACGATGGCTCAGCGGCACGGAGCCAATATAAACCTTACTGCTTGGTGGGACATAATTTCGACCCCCAACTCGTTTTACATTTTTGTTTAGGGTATTCTTGTCCTAAAAACCCTTTAAAAGGTTATCTAAATAACCCTAAACGTTTAGAAAATCAGTTTTTACAAATCAAACTCTCTCATTCACTCTAAAGATTCTATGTTTAAGAAAATGAAGAAACTCTAAGGCAAAATCTATCTTCCAGATTTTGCTTCAAGTTCTTCAGGAAGATGGTTCTTTCAGATATTTAAGCTTTCATAGTGTTGAGTTTGTTCAATCACTTGCCAATTATGTTAATTTCAATGTTAAATTCATTTTAGAAAGTTGAAAGTATGATGTTATTTAGTAGTGTTGTTGAAGTTGATTTTAGTTCTTGAGTTTAGATGAGATTATTGAGCTCTTGATGAAGGCATGTCGTTTTTTGAATTGTTTATGAGTATGTTCTTGTGTTCATGTGATGGGTATCTAAATCTAAAGATGGATTGAGAAAGAGAATTAAATTTAGGTGAATTGGGTTAGAAAACGAAGAAGGAAAAATTGAGTAGATTTTGGCACGCAAGTCCGCGACGCAGACTTGCATCCCGAGTGACCAAAAGTTTTTTAAGTGTCGCGGTTAGGAAGTGGAGTCCATTGTCTCAAAATTTTATTTTGCGACTAAATATTTTAATGCAAGTATACGTCGCGGACTTGTTCGAAGATGGTGATTTCTGACCTCTTCTCATGTTTAGCTATCCAAAATTACTCCTACACACCACTAAATCTTTCCTACCACAAATTACATGCTTGAATTCTTAAATCATATTTAATGTAGAGTTAAGAGTTAAGTTTTGAGAGTTCTTTTGAACATTTTTCAAAAAAATTCCTTTTTAGTCTTTTTTAGGAATATTCTATAAATTCTAATAACATGCTTCAAGATTCGAGCAAGTGACTATGAAAAATGAGAAAATGTGTTCATGAGCCTACCTTGCCACCATGAGATATTTCTTATCATATGAATCATAACTCTTTAATTCATAATTCACATTCAAGAGAGACTTAAGAGTAGATTTCAAGCAATCCTTTGAGTTCAATTGTGCATCCTTTGAGATAAACTATTGATTTGAACTATTTTTTGAGGAAGTAAGTCAGAGAATAAGAAGAGTCGTATACATGAGTTCCCTATAGTTATGTAGACCATCAAGTTGAGTTGTTTCATGCCCATAATTTCATATGAACTTCGTAAGTTAGCATCTTTAAGAGAAGTGGTATCTTAAAGTTCTAAGACTTTAAGTGTTGAGTTCCTAATCCCTTTTGAGAAGAATCTTTGAGTACTTGAGTTGAATATTTAAGGCCCAAAATTCCACATGAACACTATAAGTCAAAAGATCTTTAAATGAGTAGTATCATTGAAGTCCTTGAGTTCCAAGTATTGAGTTCTATCTATGGTTATAGAAAACCTTGGATTGAGTCATTCATGTCCATCATTTAGCATGAACCATATTTAATATGTCTTATACAAATGTTTAAACTGTAACACCCCGTAAAATTTTCGAACTAAAACTCGAACCGTTCTTTGTAGAGAGTGAGATTTTCTCATAGAATTTAAAATTTCTTAAGGATTAAGATCAATAGATGCAACACATAGACTTCCAAAGAGAACAATATTGGAAATAGGATAAATCTGACAATTTGCAAGTTAAGTATAAGTGTTAGGTCAACTTCAAACCACCATAAATCCTATCACAGAATGAGTTAGGTGTTCTAAAAGATACCATAAGAAATATATTTTAATTAAATTTTTGAATTCGGTGAGTTTTCTAATTTTTGATTTCGGATGAGGGAGATATGACCTTTTGAATTTAGGTTGTCCAGTTAAGGAAAGTTAGCCGAAAATAGTGAGGGGTATTTTATCCCTTTCTTACCCAATCAGGTTTGATTCGTTTTTAGTCATATTTTGAGGTTATAATCCTTTTAGGTTCAATTTCATAATTCTAAAATACACTTATGGTTTTAGCTGAGAGTTAAAGAAGAGGCAAGAAGAGAAAAGAGGAGAATAGATGAAAGAATGAAAGCGTTCATCGAGATTCTTGTGTCTTGTTGCGAAATTTGGCCATGGGTCTAATCCCTAACAGGTATGTAAGTTTCCATAATTTTTAATTATTTCACCCACATGCAAATCATGTATTTTTCTCAGTGAAATTTCATGCCTAAAGTATAAAGATTAGAGTTCTGGAGGAGTTCTTGAAAGGTGTTCTTGAAGTTCATTCTAAATCTTGTTGTGTTGGAGTTTTGATGATTTATTGAGATCAAATTGAGTAGTTTTAATGCTACTTCCAGTATATTATAGTGTAATTAAGCTAAGTAATTGAATCAAAGTGATTGGGAAAGAAATCGTCCGAATTTAGGCGATTTAGGATAAGAAAACAAGCAAAAGTGCTCAACAGAATTTAAGGGTTGGGGCCTGGTGTCGTGCCTACCACAGAGCCCCAAACCCATCTCTGTCCATAAAGGGTTAGGGATCCATACCATCCATAGCCCCAGGGTCGTCTGCCAGTCTAGTTTGCCTCCGGTAGCACCGTTTGAGTTCGTTTAAAGTGCACCTTCACTCCTTTTCGATTCTACCTAATCTAAGCTACTTCTAAAAACCTAAAATTAGTCCTAAAATGTTCATAACCTTGAATTCATAACTCCAATTCAAGGTAGAGTTTAGAGTTAAGTTTTGAGAATTTTTTCAAACGTTCTAAGAAAATCCTTTTAAGGAATCTTCTACAACTTCTAGTAACTATTTCAAGACTCAAGTAAGTGAGAATGAGAGTGAGGAAAATGTATTCACGAGTTTATAAGATCACCTATATCCTTCGTGTCATGAACCATAACTCTTGAATTCATAATTCACATTCAAGAGAGAATTAAGAGTAGAGTTCAAGTAAGCCTTTAAGTTCAATCGTGAATTCTTTGAGATCCATCATTGACTTGAACTAAGTTGTTGAGGAAGTAATTAAGGTACTGAGAAGATTTATATACATGAGTTCTATCTAGTTACTTAGACCTTCAAGTCGAGTCGAGTTGTTCATGCCCAGAATTCCGCCTGAACCGTATAAGTCGAACAATCTTGAGTTGATGAGTATCTTTGAGTTCTCAAGTTCAGCAATTCATGCTCATAATTCCGCATGAACCCTCCAAGTTAAAAATCATGAAATAATCCACATGAGATCATGAACCTTGAATCCATACTTCAATTTAAGGAAATTTAAGAGTCAAGTCTAGAAGTTAAAAAAGAAGTGAAAGTAAAGTTTATAATGTTTTTAAAAGTCTTTCACAAACATTTTCACTTTGTTTTAAATACTTAGAGTTCAAGTCAAGAAAGAGTAAAGAGTTGAGTTAAATTCTCAAAAGATATAAGTGAACTAAATATTCCCTAAGAGTTAAACTTCAAGTTAAGTAAAGAGCAAGAGTTGAGTTCATTTCTCAAAAACTATAAGGGAACTAAGTATTCCCTAAAGGTTTATAAGATGTTTCACATTTATGCTAAAAGGAAAATAAGAGTTCCAAAAGAGTTTTGAGCTAAAAGGGGAACATTCATTCCAAAAAGGAGCTTTTGAAAAACTAAAGGGTTCAATAAATTATCTCAACCCAAAGGAAGGAAGTTTTATTAAAATTAAGAGCTAAAGTATGTTTTGGGAGTAGTATTGAGAACCAATGCGGGGATGAGAGTTCATATTAAATCAAGTCTCCATGTAAACCATGAAGCAATCATGGGAATTGACGGGTCATACTTTTTAGATGATCACGTAAGGTAATCTAGTGGATACACTAAGTTAAGTAAGGTCTTATACTGATGGAAAGGTATAGGATGATCCTTGGGAAACTTGAGGTAAAATGTTATATCATCACGTAGGCTCAAAATGATGGTTTTTTGTTAGAAACTCCCAAAATATTAATTACATCGTTCCTTAAGGGGTTCTGCTTAGTATGAATGGGGGTATGGGGATTCATTCATGCATTGCACAAGTATACATTTAGAGGGAGCATGATATGTTCTTATGATAATATTATCTTGAGTTAACATAATGTTTTAAACAACTTTTCTTTATATTGCACTTGTTCTAAACTGCTTCATATCAAAACGAGTTCATTTAAGTATCAAAATTTAAGTACATTGAGTTGATATCCATAATCAAGCATCATATCTTTGAGTTCAGTATTTAATCTCTGGGTTGAGTATCTTATTCTTGAGTATTCCTTGAGTTTCAAATTTGAGAAGATGTAAGTATGTTTCCATCCTTTTACTCAAGTATCAAGCTTATGTTATGCTTTATAATTCCCCTTACATGCTCGTACATTCCACGTACTGAGCCAATTGGCATGCATCATCTCATGATGCAGACAAAGGTATACAAGATCATCAAACATGAACTTCATTGATACATTTCAGAGTTCGAGTTAGCTATGGTGAACCTCCTTGCTTCCAAAGGATTTCATTTACTTGTTCGTTTAGTCAGGAGGTCGTGCGTCTTGTCTTGACTTCCGTCATTCATTTAGAGGCTTCACAATATAGTCAATATAATTGAGGAGTATGTATTAATCATTTATTTTATTAAAGGTTTTAAAGACTAAATTTGCCTATTTTATGGCTAGTTAAATATATTATTTTTATTCAAAGTTGTTCATTTGAGTCAAAATTTTATAAAGTTGAGTTCTATTAAATCTTTATTCTGTTTTTAACCTTTGTATGCTTAAGTAAGTCTTTTTCTTGTAGCCAGCCATGATGAGGGTTCTCTTGGGGACCAACATTGGTTTTTGAGTGCCGACCACGTTTAGGGTGTAGGCTCGGGTCGTGACAAACTTGGTATCTGAGAAAAGTTTTAAGTGTGCTAGGGAGTCTACGAATCCGTGTCAAGTAGGATATTTTTTTTATTATTGTGAGGCCCCACTTCTATAAATGAGGGAGTATAGATATTTAAGATAAGTTTGCCTTTTTTTCATATTCTTAATCGTGCAAAACATCTAAGTCATAGAGATCTATTCTAACTCGTGCGTTCTCATATTCATTTGATTACCTAACATACTAGAGGTAGTTGAAAACAAAAGTTTAACGATCCTTATAGATTAGTTGTTCTTAGGAAGAGTCTTGAGAAATTCATAAGACTCTAGAGGGGCTTAAGAGAAGCCCAAGAGTAATTTAAGTGTTCAATTTCAGAGTAATGCACCCATTTTCACAAGAATCATGCGTTTGAACTAAAAATGAGTTGTACTCCTTCTTTTAAGCATTGTTCACTGAGGTCCTTTATAAGAAGTAAGTTGAGAGCTTCGGTAAGATTTTCACCTGAAAGAATAGCATGAGTTATGAGATCATGAGAAGTACTAGTGAAAGAGCCATAATTAAAGGGAAGTATGCAGAGGTTCAGTAATCCTAGAAGGGAGAATGTGTTTTGAAGAGCTATATGACTATAGTCATGTACCTAGTATGTTAATAATGAAAACTTTTCCCTTATGGGTAGACTAAGAAGTGAAGAGTTGTGAATAACTGAAGCTAGGAGGTAGAGTAAGTATTGCAAGTCAATATGAGTTAGAATATACCTTAACTAAAAAGGGATTATGATAATGTGTCATTTTGTTCGTAATGAACAAGTGTAAGTGACGAATATATATATATATATATATATATATATATATATATATATAAAAGAGCTAGAGTATTCATAATGTGATGGATTAATCTATGCTTATGAATTTTTAAAGAAGAACCTCGTGGTATTAAGAGGATGATAGAGTTATTTGAGAGACAATGCGAAGTAAGTGAGTAAGCGGTACTTAAGTTGTGAAGCAAAATGTGATGGTAATTTGAGTATGCAGACCGAGAGGTAAGGATTGACTAATTTTCATGACGTCCTAGTGGGAAAGTGTTTCCAAATTGCAATTGTAGTAATGAGATATGGTATAGTATGTGTGCAATCATATTGACATTTGGGTTTAGTAATGAACATTAAGCTTGAATATTTTAGATGGGTGCCATTATCCAAATGAATGGCATCAAGAGGGTGATGATGTTAGTCTTGAGATTTGATACGGTAGAAGAATAAGTGAAGAATTAAGAGGATTGTTGCACTGAATGCAAGTAGTAGAAAACCTAACCTTTAGATAACGGGAGTGGTGTGGCTAAGTCACGAGAGTAAAAAGAGCATTAAGAGAATGTACACCAGTTAGAGATATGGAATAGGTCCATAACTTTCAATTGTTAGCTTTAGACCCAAGGGGAGATGATAATATGAGAAGTCAAGTCAAGATTTGAGAATTTCATAAGAAGTTGATTCATAGGAGTTCATGGAGCTATTAGATTTCTAAGCTTGAATGTGGTGGTATAGAGTACTAGTTTGAGATTAAATTCCCTATAGAAAGTTATAGAATTAAAACATAAAGATTTGAGTTAATCTTGATTATAGCAAGATCAAATCATTAGAAGCATACCTTAGTAAGATTAAACCATTCCATAGCCGGTCCATTCATCATTCAAGGACGAATGATTCCAAGGGGGAGATAATGTAACACCTCAGAAAATTTTTGAAGAATCAAACCTTTCTTTGTAGAGAGTGAGATTTTTCAAAGGAATTTAAAATTTCTTAAGGATTAATATCAATATATATATCACATTGAGTTTCGAAAAGAACAAACTTGGAAATACGAAAAATCTGAAAATTTGTGAGTTAAGCTAAATATAAGTTTTAGGTCAACTTCAAACAACCATAACTCCAAACACAGATTGAGTTAGGTGTGCTATAAGATACCATAGGAAATATCTTTGAATTATCTTTTCCAAAGCCTCTGAGTTTTCTAATTTTTCAAGTTTGGATAAAGGAGATATAACCTTTTCAAGTTAGGTTGTCTAGTTAAGGAAAGTTAGTGAAAAATAGTGAGGGGTATTTTAGTTCCTTTCCTTATCCAATAAGATTTAATTCACTTTATTCACATTTTAAGGCTATAATCATTTTAGGTTAAGTTTCATAATCCTAATATACTCTTAGGGTTTTAGTTAGTAGTTCAAGAAGAGAATAGAGGAGAAAACATGAAAGGATGAAAGTGTTCGTCGATATTCTTGTGTCTTGTTGCGGAATTTGGCCATGGGTATAATTCCTAAGAGGTATGTAAGTTTCCATAGTGTTGGTTTAGTTCACCCACACGCCAATAATGTACTTTTTCAGTGAAATTTCATGATTAAAGTCTAAAGATTAGAGTTCTTGAGGAGTTCTTGAAAGATGTTCTTGAAGTTCATTCTAAATCTTGTTGTGGTGGAGTTTTGATGATTTATTGATATCAAATTGAGTAATTTTAGTTTTTTCCCATTATATTATAGTTTAATTAAGTTAAGTAATCTAATCCAAGTGATTGGGGAAGAAACTGTTCGAATTTAGGCGATTTAGGGTGAGAAACGAGCATCAAGATTTGGCGCTCTTCACCATCCATATCCCCTGGGTCGTTTTCCCATTCCAGTTTGCTTCCGTTAGCTCCTTTTGAGTTCGTTTAAATTGAACCTTTACTCCTTTTTGATTCGAACTAATCTAAGCTAATTCTAAATGCCTAAAACCATTTCAAAATGTTCATAACCTTGAATTCATAATTCAAATTCAATCTAGAGTTAAGATTTAAGTTTTGAAAATTCTTTCAAATGTTCTAGGAAAGTCCTTTTGAGAAATCTTCTACGACTTCTAGTAACTTGTCTCAAGACTCAAGTAAGTGAGAATAAGAGTGAGGACAGTGTATTCACGAGTCTACAATATCACCTAGATCCTTCATGTGATGAACTAACTCTTGAATTCATAATTCACATTCAAGAGAGAGTTAAGAGTAGAATTCAAGAAAACCTTTAAGTTCAATCGTGAATTCTTTGAGATCCATCATTGATTTGAACTAAATTTTTGAGGAAGTAATTTAGGTAATGATAAGATTCATATACTTGAGTTCCTTCTAGTTACTTAGAACCCTATAAGTCGAACAATCTTGAGTTGAGGAGTACCTTTGAGTTCTCGAGTTCTGTAGTTCATAAAATCATCCCCATGAGATCATAAACCTTGAATCCATACTTCAATTCAAGGAAAGTTATGACTCAAGTCTAAATCTAAAAAGAAAGTCAATAAGGTTTGTAAAGTTTTCTAAAGTCTTTCACAAACGTTTTCAATTTGTTTTAAAGACTTGGAGTTCAAGTCAAGAAAGAGTAAAGAGTTGAGTTAAATTCTCAAAATCTATAAGTGAACTAAATATTCCCTAAGAATTAAGTTTCAAGTTAAGCAAAGAGCAAGTGTTGAGTTCATTTCTCAAAAGCTATAAGGGAACTAAGTATCCCATAAAGGTTTATAAAATGTTTCAAATTCAAGTTAAAAGGAAAATAATAGCTCCTAAAGAGTTTTGAACTAAAAGGGGAATATTGATTCCAAAAAGGTGCTTTTCAAAATCTAAAGAGTTCAATAAATGATCTCAACCCAAAGAAAGGAAGTTTTATCAAAAGTATGAGCTAAAGTATGTTTTGGGAGTACTATTGAGAACCAATGCGGGGATGAGAGTTCATATTAACTCAAGTCTCCCTGTAAACCATGAAGCAATCATGGGAATTGAGAGGTCATACTTTTTAGATACTCACGTAATGTAATCTAGTGGATACACTAAGTTAAGTAAGGTCTTATACTGATGGAAAGGTATAGGATGATCCTTGGGAAACTTGAGGTAAAATGTTATATCATCACGTAGGCTCAAAATGATGGTTTTTGGTTAGAAACTCCCACAATATTAATTACATCGTTCCTTAAGGGGTTCTTCTTACTATGAATAGGGGTATGGGGCTTCAATGATGCATTGCACAAGTAGACATGTTTTTATGATATTATTAGTTTGAGTTATCATCATGTTTTTAACCAACTTTTCTTTATGTTGAACTTGTTCTAATTAAGCTGTGTTATATCGAAAAGAGTTCAGCAAGTATCAAAACTTAAGTACATTGAGCTTACTATCTATAGTCGAGTATCATATCTTGGATTTCAATATTTGATCTATGGGTTGAGTATCTTATTCTTGAGTATTCAATTTTGAGAAAAGGTAAGTATGTTTCCATCTTTTTATTCAAGTATCAAGCTTATGTTATGCTTTAGAATTCCCCTTACATACACATACATTCCACGTACTGAGTCAATTGGCCTGTATCTTCTCATGATGCAGACACTGGTATACAGGTTAATCAACAGGAGCTTTGTTGATACATTCGAGAGTTTGAGTTAGCTTGCCTCTTTGCTGTTAGAGGATTTCATTTACTTTTCAGTTTAGTCTGGAGATCGTGGGTCTTATCCCGACTTTCATCATTGTCATTTTGAGGCTTCATAGACAGTCAGTATAGTTGAGGATTTTGTATTAATTATTTATTTTATTAAATGTTTTAAAGACTAAAGTTGCCTATTTTATGTTTAGTTAAATATATTATTTTTATTCAAAGTTGTTCATTTGAGTCAAAATTTTTAAAGTTTAGTTCAATTGAATCTTTATTCAGTTTTTAAGTTTTGTATGCTTAAGTAAGTCTTTCACTTGTAGTTAGCCATGATGAGGGTTTGCTTGGGGACCAGCGATGGTCTTTTAGTGCAGGCCATGTCCAGGGTGTAGGCTTGAGTCGTGACATAAACTTTGTTTTAAGACTTAAGTTTTGAGTTCGGCAAAAAGAGTAAAGTTGAAGTTCTTTTCTTAAAAAGTATACGGGGACTATGTAATTCCAATGAAGTTTTTAAATTTTTTCACATTTGAATAAGAATGTTAACTAAGATTTTCAAAAAAGCTTTTGAGCTAGTTTTTCGGTAAAGAGATTTTGAGCTAGTTTTCTGTGAAGATCTTTAAGGCTAGTTTTCAGAATAAAATGAACTCTTTATAAATGAAGCAAGACAGGAAACTGAGATTTCCAAGATAGCCTTTGAGCTAAGTTTGTGAGCAATTATCTCAAATCACAGAAGAAGTATGTTTTTAATCATAACGAGCTAAATATATTTTAAGAGTAGCATTGAGAATCGATACGGGGATGTGAGTGCATATTAACTCAGGTCTCTATGAAACCATGTAGCCACCATGGGTAGAAAAGGGTCTTACATTTTAGAGGAATCTTTTCGCATAGACTAGTGGATCAACTAAGTCCGGTTAGGTCCTGATGGCAAGGAATAGGATGATAATTGGAAACATGAGGCATAATCTTGTATCATCACTACAACTCTTAAGTGATGGTTGTTAGTTAGAGAAACTCCCACAGAAACTATATTAGTTTATTATATAGGTAAAGTTGAGTTGAGATGACTAAGTTTGATTAGTTGTGAATATCCTTGAGTTATTTATAAGTTGAGAACAGACAAGGTAAGTGTTTCTTTCAAAATCTTTGTCAAGACTATGTTTATGCTTTAGAATTCCCCTTACATGCACGAAAATTCCACATACTGAGCCATTTGGCTTGCATTTTTTCATGATGCTGAAACAGGTATTCATGATCATCAAAACAAGATTCGTTGATACATCCGAGTTTTCGAGTTTGCTATGGTGAACCTCTTTGCTTTCAGAAGATTTAATTTACTTTTTGGTTGAGTTAGGATCTCGTGGGTCTTGTCCCGACTTCCATCATGTTCAGTTAGAGGCTTCATAGATAGTCAATATAGTTTAGAAGTCTGTGTTATTCATTTATTTAATTAATGTTTTAAAGACTTAAGTTGCCTAGTTTATTGCGAGTTGAATATATTATTTTTATTCTAAGTTGTTCATTTGAGTTGAAGTTATGTAAAGTTGATTTTATTGAAATTTATTCAGTTTTAACCTTTGCATGCTTAAGCTAGTCTTCCGCTTGTAGTCAGCAAGGATGAGGGTTCGCTTGGATACCAATAATAGTTCTTGAGTGTCGGCCATGTCCAGGGTGTAGACTCGGGTCGTGACAGATCCCAAAGTTATGGAAGCCTCATATACCTGTTAAGGATCACCCCCGATGAAATCCACATTCAAATTAGAGAGATTTTGATGAATTTCGCCCTTTCTTCTTGTTAATCCTCTTTTGTCCTTTCTCGTAAGCCCTAGCGTAAAATTCCAAATTTGAAAAGTAACTTAAATCTGATTTGACCCTACTAAACTCCTAAAAACAGATTAAGTTAATGGGGAAATGAAAATACTAAAATACCCCTTAAAAATTTGGATTTGGACATTTTCTTAATCCACAACTCAACTTCCAAAAGGCATACATTATTCATATGAACTCCGAATTGCACAAACTCAGCGGCGTTGAAAAGATCATAGAACTTGTTTTAATGAACTTGAAATTTTGCAAACTAGGTGGTTTTCGAAAGATCATATCTTGAAATACTCCTAACTCATCCTAATCTAAGTGTTATGACTGTTTGAAGTTGACAAAAAACTCAATTTGTCTAAATTAATTTTTCTGATTTTCATTCTTTCCAAAATTGACTATTTTCAATTCTTATCTTCTTATTAGCTATTTCAAAGTGCAAGAGATGTTATACAAACTAAGAAATGAAAGGAAAAGTATTATGAAAAGATAGAATCTAGGCACTAATAAAGGTCAAAGGGAATTTAAATAAAAGCGCATGAGAGTACAAGAAATAAAGACTAAATATAACTGAATTTAACTTAACTGGACACCATAAGACCAAAACGTAAAGCCATGTTCAAGTTTAAGTAAATTCCAAACAAACCTCTGTAAGCTTGACAGGTACATAAAATAGTTAAACTACAAGTGCGATATAAAGTGAATTTAGATCCATTAAATGTAATCCAGACATAGATACCCAAGTAATCACCTCAAACCATAAGCACACAATAATGTCCTGCCTATCCAGACAATAAACTCCCAGGGGCACCAACCTAGGAAGAAAAAGTAAACCCTAGGGCCACCTTGCCAGACAATTAACTCTCGGGGGCACAACCCAGCTAGAAAGAGTAACATGGGGAACCGATAAGAGAATCACCCAACCATAAATAAAATCTCAGGGGCTCCAAGCTAGCTAGGAAGACTAAACCCGGTTGTACCAATAAGACCATCACCCAGTCAGATAGTAACTACCAAGGGCACTAGACAAGTTAGCAAGAGTAAAACTGTGGGCACCAATAAGAACAATGAAGTATCATGTATCATTTATAGACAAAAATACAATGGAATAACGTTTAACCCAAGGAATAAATAAAAAGCTCACAACCTACACCACTCCAATACTTAGTCAACCAACAAACCATAAAAATCTCTAGTATCAAAATGTGATCGTATAATTCGGGAGAGCAAATAGAGACTTGGAAAAAGTGAATCAACCCCTAAAAAGTCTCATTCTATTAGATTTAAGTTTGCTACTTAAGTCTATAATGAGTTAAGTCATCTGAATTGACACCGGAGAAGAAATAAGTCCTAAAGACCACACATATCACAAGTCCAAGGCAAAAACTAGTCTAGTACTAGACTAAGGCAAAGCAATATTAATTAATAACAACATCCATGTATCCTCATAAAAGTAGAACTAAACACATTGTCCCTGACTAGCATGGTACTACACCCAAAATAGAGCCAAACAAATCCTAAAACATGGTATCAAGAACAAAATAACAAAACTAGTTACCTGCCCCCAATTCACTCTAATCAACATGTAATTACACATTCAACCTCAATTAAAGATAAGGGAACTCGTAGTCTACCTTTAGGCCAATCTCGCATACTCTTAATAACAATGTCAGAGTCTTTCCCTTGCGAATGACCTTATAATGTTGTCCAGCTATCAGAAATGGGATCACCACGTCAATACAGTCATATAAATACAAAATACACATAAATTAAAATGGGAGAAATTTTTAATCAAATGGGAATCATGTTTGTCGCAAAATGGAACACAATGAGGAGCTCAACGTAGTTGAGAGAACCAAAATACAACAAATAAAAATTTAGAGAACAAAAAAAACTCATGGCAGCCTATAATAACATTTACCTCGAATGGAGAGCCTACAATAGTTTACGAACATCCACACACATATCACAAACAATTCATTATGATAGGATTTCGAATCACAGAAATTTGAGTTAAATTGATGGTAAAATCACTGGTGGAAGTTGGTACTTAAAGTTGCCTCTTGTTTGTATCTTTGCTAATGAATCTTACAGGTCTTACAAATTAAGAGCACAAGAATTTTACCCTTTGTAAATATGGAAAGAATCTTTTAAACGCGAAGGTAATAGAATCTAGGGGCCCACGAATGCAGTTTGGTCCCTGCGAAAGCGAAGGCCAGGGTCCTAACCCTTTGTAAATGTGGCCTTGACCCCGTGAATGTGGTGACCAACTCTCATGGTCTCTGCAAACACTACCGAAGGCTTGAGAAAGCCAAGATTAAAATTTTTCTTGCACCAGGGGATTAATGTCAGCTAGTTTTGGCAACTTGAAAAACATAGACGGGGTATTTAAAATTTGTTCAGAATCTCATTTATGCAAATGAAATATTCTACCCTACAAAATTGGTTATTCTATTCTCACATAACAGGCAATATTTTCATGTGAGATCATATCGATAAAAAGTGGCCCCACATCAAAACTTCATTCAAGCCAACATCCACAAGGGGCTAAAAATTAGCTTCGGAGACTCAAGATTCGCACAAAGGGTCATTCAAGAGAAATATTGATATTATAGAGCAAACCACCCTAACGGAATTCTCTTTTGGGTACGTTTACAAAGAAATTTGATCAATGTTAAACTTTAGGCCTTAACTTGAAAGTGAAAACGCCTAATTGTACAAAATCACACCAAAAGCCTTGTTAGTCGTGTCTATCGAGATGCTAGCCTAAAATGACCTTTGTAGAGGTGAAGGAATTATTAGAATTAGATTCTGAGGTCATCCTTCTTACTTTTAACCAAAATGAATGTTCAAGGTTCAAAAGCTTCTAAACATGAAATTCACATAAAAACCAACAAATGATTAGCTAGGTGACCAAATTGGTAGTGGATAGGGGACACTAAAGGAAAAAGTTTATGCGTGATGTGAAGAAGTTCTTTTGGAATGAGCCTTATTTGTACCATAGTTGTGTTAATGAGATTATTTTTCATTATGATCCCGAGGCTGAGTGTTGAGTATACAAGAGGTGCGCCGCTCATCGCTGTTGATGGGCATCATAGTGGTATTTGTACTGTGTATAAACTTTTTTTACAGTATGGTTATTAATTGCCTACCATCCACCAAGATGCTCATGATTTTGCCATGTCTTTTGGCTGATGCCAAAGAGAAGGTGGAATTTCAAAGAGGCGACAATCCTTATGAATCTCATATTCCTGATAGAGTTATTTGATGTATGTGACATTGATTTTATGGTTCCATTTGTGAGTTCACATGGGATAAAGAATATTCTTGTTGCGAGCCGAGTGGGTAAGCACCCCGAGATTATGATTCAAGAAGACTAGTCTAAATTTGTGGCCAAGTTTTATTGGATATTAGTATAGAGCAGGGTGTGGCCTAAACAAGCTGTAAATGTACTTACATGGGACCATGTTGTGATTGTTGCTGCATTGGTGGCTTGATTTGAGATAAAATTCGTCGCATGATTCTTGCGGAGATCTATGAGCGGGCATTTCGGGCTACCACCACTTGGCCTTTTCCATATCTTGTTTTCAAACTATGCACAAATTCTAGGGTGCCAATTTGGCACTGTGGCAAGTTGGTGCAGGAAACCAAGACTGTAGACATCAGATGATTTGGGGATGAGACCAACATAGATGTGCCGAGGCGATATCACATGTTGAGGTACGCCCATTAGGTGCATATATAGTTACAGATGTAGTGTCATGAGTCTTATCCTGCAATGACTACTGCAGATTTTTCAACCTTAAGTCTTCGACCTCCAGTCAGGCCCCTAGTTCCTCTAGAGCCACCCCACTCTTCAAGGTGTGTTGTAATGCCCCTTCCTCCATAAAAGGGTTCATGAGAATGTTGCTGGTGCTTTGAGTTATGTGCCCGCTTCTGAGGTTGTGGTTGCAGTGACTGATGATGTGAGCACTAATAGTGGTTCTAATTTGATAGATGGAACCTCTACCAGATGTGTTCTTCATGTTGATCTAGAGGGTTCTGTGAAATTGACCCACTCACTTGTTCACAGATCTTCAACGTTAAGCGCCACAAGTTTACTTCAGCCGATCCTTTACTCTTTATTTTTTGTGCATTGGGACAATTATACTGTTTTTGTTGGGGGTGGTGTAAAAGGATTGTGGGTGATAGGGTGAAGTATTAGTAACCCAACTCATAATCATGTCATGGGGTTTTCTTGCCTGTGTTCTTTTCTCCATGACACAGTGTTAATTTGTATTGATCTGACATGTGTAGGAATGTATGTGTATAAGTAGTGAGAAAACAAAAGCATGATGTCATTAAAGAAAAGCATGATAAAAATATGATATTTGTCAAAAATATTGTTGAAATGTGCTGAATGTATAGTCTTGATAGATTGAATTTGTTGGATCTAAATGTGACATGATAAGAACTGATTTGACCCCATGACTACAACTAAAAATTGGAACTGGGTAGTATGATGATTTAATAATGAAAGAAGTGCCAATAGTGTGTGAGAAAAGTTGATTGTTCAGACAGTGTGTGCCAATATAGAACTTGCCCCGTTGGTCCTACAAAGATAGTTTATGCTTGGAGTTAGGAAGTGATCATAGTCCATTGTTCAAAAATAGTCCAGATAAGCCTAAAGGAATCCAACCAAATGAAATTATTGTTCCTTTTTTATCCAAATTTTTGAGCCTGAAATTGACCATTACTTTTGGTTCACCTAACTCACCTTCCTTAAAATAAGTGTTTTGTCCCGGGTCCCCCCTTGAACATGTGACCCTGACTTAGGCCAAAGCCCTAAGTTATAGATAGATATTGCTAGAAGTGAAATCATTCTTGGTGTTGGTCCAACATCGGATATTGTTCACATTAACTAATGGAAAAACCATAAGTTGAGGGTGAGAATGAAAGAGGAAACTAAAAGGAAAATGAGTCTGAAACGAGTTTGGTGTTGACAAGGGAAAAAAACAAAGAATATAGAAGAGGATGTGAATTTGTTGCAAAGGTGATAAATAGAAGTTCTGAAAATAAAGAAAAAAAATAAAAAGCAAGAAAAAGAAAAAAGTGAAAAACAAAAGAGCTACAAAGTCAATGTCACATTCATGGTGAAAAGAGTCAAGGGAAAGAAGGAAAAAAGGTAGGATGTTAAAAATAGGGCAAAAAGAGTAAAAATGTTAATGCAATGTCAAGGAGCACAAAAAGTCACTAAAATGTACCCAAATGTATCACACCTGAACCTGAGCCTATATTACAAGCTAAGAAATTCCTGTAGTGATCCCAGAAACTAGTCTGGAGACTCTAAGTACTGAAAATAAGGTCAACCAAATGTTATTCAGCACTAACTGAACTTGAATTCACTTATAAGTGTGATTGTTGACTAAATCCTAAAATTCTCAACAAAAAAAACATCAGATTTTTTGTGTGTAAAGGATTTTGTTTGAAGTGAGGGCACTAGTGACATTGTTGGAAAGTTGATACCTTTGTGACTAGTGAAAAAGTGTATGTTGTGTTGTATACTGGTCAATATTTTTCATATTTTGATATGCATGAGTTAGCTTCTTGAGTCTAAGAGAAAAGATTTGCACTGATACAATTTGATGGATTGAAATTGCCATATGATTGCTTGAGTTTGTATATCTACTTCTACACAAGTGTCGTTTAGAGTTTTAGTGTGTCACTTCAGGACAAACAACAAACTTAAGTTGAGGGTGTTTATATAGCTTGAGTTTACAGTATTTTAATATATTTCATTTAAGAATTGTGTGTGTCTAGGGAAATTTTTATTGATATTAATGTGTTTTTATTTTGTTTGCCGGAAATAAGTTCAAACGTTGAAGGTAAGAGACACAACTGAATAATGTGCAGAAAAGGTCATCTACGGATGTGACCTATGGATCGTAGGTCCAGTTACGGTCCATAGTTGTATGGTTTAGATGGAGAATAAGAGATTGGATAAAAAAATCAAGGGATTCTTAACTAAGTGTGGAACCACACCTACGAGTGATGGACCGTTATTCGACGTATGATTCGTCCTACAGTTCCGTAAAATGATTCAGAGAAGGGGTTCCACTACCTGATTATGATATTTTAAGTATGGACATACGGAGGAGGATCTACGGACCATGTATCAAGTCACAATCTGTCCTAATGAATCGCCAATTGTTACTGCAAGATGAAGATTTTGAGTTTTGGACAAATGCCTAAGTCCCAAACCACAGAAGGGACCTACAAACAGTAGATCAGTCCATGGTCTGTAGGTCAGTGTCGTCTACTACAACCGCTTCCAGAAAAAAAATTCTTTTTTTGTTTCCTTTTTGCTTAGGACATTTTCTATAAATAGGGCATGTAAACCTCATTTTTGGGGGGTTAGAAATTATTATTAACTTAGGTTCATGGTGGGTACTTGAGATTTAGTTGCAAACATTAGAAATTTGATTTCGTATTTTAGGTTTATAAAAATCTTTCTTTGTATTTCAAGTGGAGATTTTTGGTTTCTTCTACTTATTATGTAAGCCCATGATTTCTTCATCTAAAAATATAAATCGTGTTTTTCCTACTATGGTTAACTAAATCACAACTAGGATTGTGGGAATCATGAATAATTACCAAACTATGAATAGTAACTAAGTAATTCTTGAATAGTGTTGTTGCATGCATTGATAATTCTTTCGTTTAAAAGTCTTTTTAATGGTGTCCAACATTAGAAATTGCCTTGTTGCTATTTTTCAGACCAATGAGGTAGTTAATAATAAAAGAATTATTAACATAGATTTAGTGTGATACTATCTAATAGTCTAATATCAATAGTGTGAGGTGAAAATTAAGTCATACATTGATGTGGTGTCTAATATAAGGTAAAGTTAAGGGTTAGTAAATTATACACACGCAGCCGAAGCAAGGTGCGAGGTGAAATTCTCTATTTGTCGGACCATGGATTAAGAGATACATAAGTTACCACTTTGTATGTGATACACTAGGAAATGATTACTATTACTAGGATTACTACGTTGTGAACTTATGGGAACACTTATGCCCTAGTTTCTCTCTCTCATTGATAACAACTCATGTTTGAATCTCGCTCACGTTCTTTCTAAACATCAATCTGGTTCACAAAACAAATAAAGAGTCATTTCCTATAGATTGGGGATTAAATAAAAAGGTGACTTGGAACACCATAACTCAATTTCAAGTGGTGAATCTTAAAAAAATAACATAATCCCTAATTCAAAATGTCAATTTAATTGGAAAAACCCTATACACCGGTCGAAAAAGGGGTGTGAAGCTGAACACCAATATCTACATCATAAAATGACACAATTTCAAATGACGTTAGTATATGCAATGTACAGTATGTAAAATGACTAAATGAAACATTGACTAACCGAAATATGTATGCTGTAAAGGAACTGAAAGTAACCCAAGTTGAAGTAAAACATGTAAATGTAGGGAAAATTGAGTTAATACAATATAAAAAGACTAAAGTAATATACTTTACTTTTCTTAGGGGGTTTCCACAACCTGAAATCATTATTAGGAGTCGTGTGATGATACAATGTCTTGCCCACATTTCCAGAGCCATCAAATACTTTGTCAGGGTAAAGAAGGAGATGAAGTCAAGGATTCATCTTTAAGACCTTACCATAGGTTGTGTGACGAGTCGCCTTATATGGAGTTAGAGTTATCTAAACGCTTATCGAACTCGATGCTCAATACTACTCTCAAATCATGCATTAATACTTATATAATACATGTTTTTAGTAAATACTCAAAAGTACTTTGAAATCATACTAAAATTTCTTTTAACTAACTATAGTTAGTGCAAAGTTTTAATGATAAACAACTAAATTAAACCATTTCAGGGTTAACTGATCATCAAAAAGAAAAGAATCTAAAATCGGGATAGCAGATCTTCGTGCTTAAATCAAGGAGCTTTCTAAACAGCAAATTGAAGGACAAATTGAAGTCCATCAATAAAGTAAGTTAAAATTACAAAATACACAAACCAAGGGTGATCATAAATTATATACGATCAATCAAGGAAGCATAAATATTCACAAAAAAAATTAAAGTAGATGCCAAAAATGGCTACATTTTAATCAATGAAGGTGAAGATATCCAACGACAATGACTATTGAATACTGAGGAATCACGGCTAACGACTAACAGAAGATAACAAGAATATTTATTCTTTGAAAATAAGGATCCCTTGCCTTCTTTTCGAAGGATCAAACATTTTCGGATGCCATCTCTTCACAAAATTGATTCAAGCCTAGTAGCTATAAGAATACTCCAACTACAAGTTGACAAACTGTACAATTAAGTTTGAATCATCTCAACACTCCCTACTATACTTTTGATGAGCATTGTATTACTTAGTTCTAATGTGTAAACATAAAAGGGAGAAGAGAGAAATATTGTTGGTAAGATGTTGTATCAAAACAATAGAGTGAAAATAAACAGAGAGAAAACTGTGAAGTCACACTCAACATTGTACTCACATCACAAGTTAACAAGGCTAGAAGAGAACACCCTTGCAATTCAAAGGAACTGGACGTAAGATCCAATTTGGATCCCAACCAGTATAAAAATTCTTGTTTCAAGTTTACTTTAAACATTTTTTATTCTATTCATACTTGTCTGCAACCTGTAGTCGATTGAGTTTCTAATCAATTCAACTACTTACTAAAGAAAGTAGAAAAATAGAAATTTAACCCCTATTGCTCTTTCAACTACAACTTTTTTCAAAAATTGTTGAGTCTTTCTTTAAAACTAGTCATGCACTTACAATGGAAATAATACATTTGTATCGCAGTGTTCCTTTGGAACTCTTCTTAAATGATAACTTAAACAACTAAACCATACTTTGAGTCTGAAAGCAATTAATGCATGAAAGTAAATTGCAAAAAGTTTCAAACAATTCCTTGTTAAATAGGGTTCATGTTCTAAAATATGCTTGCACAATAATCACGACTCAGAAAATATGGAGAACTAAAATAACAATAATAAGAATAATAAATCAATAAAACGAAGTAAAGGCAATTCAAATTTATGAAATGTGGGATAAAAACCCTAAGTTTAATCTCACTAACTGAATTCTAGATGTAGGGCATGAAGATGAACTTAGTCCATCACTATGACAACTTTACATACATGAAAGAACAAGAGTTCTTCAAGGAATTTCATGGAGAAGCTTGAAACCTTATATTTGCTTCTTTATTCTTGTTCTAAGTGTTGGGAACGATTATGAGGATAATTTAGATGAATAATAATGATAAGGTACTTAATTGGGTCCCAAAACGTCAGGGGTTAGGTTTATAATTGATGGGAAGAAACTAAAATGTTCCCTCTAAAAAATTGATGGAGCCTTTTATGGTTCATATATTCTTTTACGGCTCGTTGAACTCTAGATTTTTGGGTTTCTGAAGTTCTGGTTTGTAACAACCCTAAAAAAAGAATAAGATAAATGATTAAGGTGTCAAGAATGCTTGCGATTAGACCCAGGGTTCACATGGATTGATACGCGTAGTTCCATACCTCAGAACCCTTACTACATCCAAGCCAACTAACTTGGGGAGTTATTTTAGCTTGGAAAGGTTGGAACCAACCATGTATGGCTCTCAAAAAGGAAGATTTAATCGCAAGAGTCTTTACCGGACTTAAAAGAGGAAATTTCAAGTTTTGAGGGTCAGGGGTAAAATGGTCTTGTCCAGGACAAGGGTAATATGGTAATTACCCTAAGGAATTAATTAATTAATTAATTTTATTAAAGAAACAATTAGGCTCGGGTTGAACCAAAATGGTCCATTTCGCAAGGGTCACTCCACCGAGTTCGAGCCCCAATGGAAGCAACATATTGGTGATTTAATTATGTTTTATAATCTGATTTTTAAGGACATAATGGTTATTTCACTAAGATGATTAAATCAGGTTTTTATTTAAATTAATAAGGAGTCCTAGTTTGACTAAGTCCCAAAACTAAATCTTCTAATATTAGACTACTCTCTCACGTTTCATCATCTCTCTCACGTTTGGTTTCTGCCAAAAAAACTAAAAGAACAGAAATAATATTAAGAGTTCTTTACACTTGAAGAACTCACATGAAATTTTAAGAAAAACAAAGTAACCAAAAACGTTAAGGCAAAGAGAAGTTGTCCGTCGAGTGGTGTGGACGTTGAGGAAGCTTATGACTGATTTTGGAGAGGGTTTTGGGTAGCAACTTCATCGTTTGGACAATAAAATAAGGTATGAGTTTCTTCCCTCTTGGTACATTTCCCAAGAGACCCCTAAAGATTCAGTCATTCAGTCTGAAAACTTAGATTGTTTTCCCTGTTGCATGTCCCTGTCAATGATCCCAATTATTCGTAGGTTGGGTATGTTTGCTGGTAGGTTTAGGTATGTGTGATGTTTTTCTGTTTAATGTGAATATGTTTATGTAGGTGAAATCATGAAAATGACAATCAATGTGTGTTCGAAGTTATGTGCAAGTATGTGACTTTTGCAAGGGTCTCGACTTGATGCTCAAAATTTGATAAAGTTATAGTTGTTGTTTTATGTGCATAAATCCATGAAAAATCGTGATGTTCATTTAAAAAAACGTGGCTGATTTAGTGAGAATCTTTTAACCAAATAAACTCATGAAAGATGCGCCTAAAGATGTGTTAAAATGGTATATGAATACGCCCTAAGAACTAACATGAAAATGTTGAGGAAAGGAAGCTACAAATAATGAATAAATTTTCGGCTTGGTGTACCTTAATTTCGTTCAAAAAGAAGGTTGAAAATATGGAAATTTAATACATTTTAAAGAGGTGAGGCCACCAGGATTCGAACATGTGACCTCACCTTTTGGCTACTGGAATTCGCAAAAAAAAGAAAAGAAAAAGAGGCTAGGGGAATCGAAACTCGGTCTGCTGGTATCGGAAGAAGAGAACAAGAATTAAAATGGGAGGCTTGGGAATCCAACTCACGACCTCCAAGCAGAGAGTGAAGAAGATAAATTAAAGAAAAGAGAATGGGAGGTGTGAAAATCGAACCCATGACCTAAAGGCCGGAAAGGAGAAGGCGAAATTAATTAAAGAAATAAAGTGAGGATGTGGGAGTTGATCCCACAACCTCACTGTCACACATCTAACTTAGTGAATTTTTAATTAAAACTAAAGATAAGAGGTTGTGGGGGTTCGAACCCACAACCTCACAGCCCCTAGCGAAATAAAAATTTAAATAAGGAGGTTGTGGGGGTTCGAACCCATAACCTCCCAATTCCCAGCGAAAATTAAGAATAAATAAAAGAGGCTATGGGGGTTTGAGCCCACAACCTCCTGGTTTAGGCGAAATTGGGCAATAAGATGATTATGAAAAATAAAAAGGGGTTGTGGGGGTTCGTACCCACAACCCTTCGGCCAACCTAAGAGGAAAACCAAGTAGAAAACTAAAGATACAATGTAAATGATGGGGTTCAATCTAGAGTCCCAATATCATGGAGATTAAAAATAAAATCAATGAAAAATATAAATGTTATCCAAGAGATTCGAACTTGGGTTTCCTAGCCCAAACTTCTGTATTGATACATAAGGTATACGTGAACAAAATATCCACGAATAATGCCACCTACTTAGATCGAAATCAAGATCTTGGCATCTATAAAAGATACATAAGTCTTGTACTACATGATCTTAGGAATGTATGAATCACTTAACGAACTATGAATGAAGCCCCATGGCTTGTGTGTACAGACTCATAAGTCTAGCATACGTTCAAGAGTAAGTGAACCTAAGATGTATGTAATGAAATGATGAACCCTAAAAGGGTAAAGTATGAGTGTAATATACATTAAATGGCCAAGTGAATTTGCATAAGATGATATGAACAATGAAATGAGGAAATGAACAATGAAACGATGAAACCCTAGAAGGGTTATGTAAGGGTGTGAAACACACTGAATGGCCAAGCGCATTGGCATATGATGAAGTGAACATTCACGTAATAAGAGGTGAGTAACTATGAAAAGAAAAGGGGCTAATGATAATGAATGTGCTGACAACATGATATGAGGCTAATGTAAATGATGAGAGCAATCTCAAATGAGACTAAGTACATGTTACCAAAACGTACTCACCTATGAGAGTGTAAGATAATGAAGAGACCAGACTCTATGAACACTCTAATGAAAGTATTGAGCTTAACACACTTAATACTAATAATGAGATGATAAATCATCTAATGAGCTATGATGTCCTCATACTAGAAGCCAGCTTCCATGACGTATGAGATGGATGTAATGGAACTTTATACTGAGCATCAATAGGCTAGCTATGAGCGGTGATGCCTTCTCTCGGTAAGGCAGAGGTTCCCGTAACTCTCATGAGATGAGACTGTCCGGCTTTCCGGGTATGTGTCTTCTTATATCTCCTAGTCTTCGAACCTATACAACCAATATAGGGATCTAGCGTGGTTAAATTCGCATGTAAGCTAGCATGTTATGGGTCACTTTGGCTGGTGATTCCACCTTTTTTCGGTGTGGGGGAGACACTGGATTTCATGATACTCACATGATCTATATCGGTTAAAGTTAATGTTCCCAATAAATCAATGAGGTCAGCCTCATGATGCACATAATGAAATAAATGATACCAAAGGTGTTAGGATAGGATAATCAAAAGGTGAGTTAGATTTAAGTAATGACATTACGTCATTCTTGGTCATTGCACAACGAACCTAATGAAATTCTTAAACTACATCCTAGGTATAGCTGGTGTTTACACTAGCCTATGAATGAAATGAAATGGAGTACGTATGAATGAATGAAGCAGACTTTGTGTTTGCTAATGAAGACTCCCTAGTTGAGGTCCCATCTTGTGAGACCTCATTTCTGGAATTTCTTGATGTTAAGTTCATGATTCCAAGGTCTCATGGCATATGAATAAATGATATTAAAGAAATTATGTGCTACATGCAAAATATGTTGTATGTTATATGATATGTGCTATGTGAAAATGTTATGTGTTGTGTGCAAATGTGAAAAGTATGATGATGTATGTTATTCTCATGGCATAACTTTCCAATTCCAAATCTGGAAAGCTCACTGACTTTCCTAATTCAAATTTGGAAAGCTCATTGACTTTCCAAATCCAAATTTGGAAACTTTCCTAATCTCAATTAGGCAAGTCCACTGACTTGACTTCCAAAAATCAGGTTGTTAAGAAAGAGCTATTCTTTATCATGCAAGTTTTTGGTGTGTGCTTGCATATACTCATACTTAGTACAAATGTGTACTAACCCTATACAAACTCTACTATTTTAGGTGAAGGCACAAGTGGTCGATAGAGCTACAGGATCATCGCTGCATTTATCCGGACGTTCAACATTCATCCGGTTTTGGTAGGTCCTCATGCTTTTAAGGATGTTGTTGTTTTTAAATTCTAGCTTAGTTTTAGAGTTGGGCTAGTGGAGCATGTTCCACTAGCGTTTCTTTCCTGTTTTTATTCAGACTATGTATTGGTGCCATTTTGGCAATTATACACTTAATAAGAATTGAACTATTTGTTTCACTTGCTTATCTCTTAATGTTAGAGGGTTGATGGTGAACAATTACTTATTAATGAGAATGTTTTTATAAGTATGCTAAGAAACAAAAAGTTTCAAATTTTCCGCCAAAATTAACCTATTAAAGTAAGAATGATGTAAGTAGGCTTGTCTGCGACCTCAGAGAGGTCAACAACGCCGGTCTCATCTGGGGTCTAGATTCCAGTCATGACATGATTTATGGACCCTTTTATGGGCCATAAAACCTTTATGAGATGTAGAATGGTTCGTAAAATAAGACTTGATTTTTTTGTTTTTACGGACAATCTAAGGTCCGTAGATCCTTTCACTGCCTGTAGAGTGGTTAATAAAATAACATTTCTCAATATTTTTCAAAAAATTATTGAACGAGACCATCTAAAGTTTGTAGATCCTTTCATTGGCTGTTGAATGGTCCGTAATATTCATACTTCTTGAGACGTAGTTTTTTTTTTAGCTTTTTCGGGTTTAATTTAAACTTACGATTTTCCTGAGGGTAACAACTGGGTATAACCAGCTAAATCCTAGTCACTTTTGTGGCCCTTGACCTGCTTTAGCTTCTAGGGAGCTGCTATAGAGGGCCTTGACGTCGACGGCCTAGCAACTTTAGCGTCCAAGTGATCACTTTTGCGGTTCTCGCTGATATTTTATGCTCTCGTTTCTCATATTTCTTTTCTAGTCTAAGACTTAGGAGAGCTCGATTTTCGGTGGGCAGTTGTTGGTTGTTATGAGAATTGGTTCGACATTTGTTTTGAGAAATTGTTAGGCTCATTGGTTGGACATTTGACCCATAACTCTCCCTCCCCTTCACTCTGTTTTTTTAACTTTAATGGGGATGGTTGATCATATTTTTTCATGGCCTATTTTTGGATTGTTTGAAGCTTCACATTGTGATCGTTTTCAGGGTACAAGATCCTTTCGATGAATGAGACCAATTGATAGAGTCAATTGCAGGATTCCTTACGTGAGTATTCCAATGTCATTTTGGGTTCATTTTTAATCCCGTTTCCAATTGTAGAAAATTGAGTGTCAAAGCATCCATATTTATGTTATTATCATTTATTTGTCAGGATGTTATTGATCCAAGTGTTTTAAAAGGGTAAAACTCTAGTTTAGTGATTTTAGAGGGCGCTTGATCAGTTTTGCAGAAGGCTACAACTTACCTATTTTCGATTGAGCTTGTGTTGGTATTTTATGTGAGGTAAAAAATACATATTTTAAATCATTATTTGCATTACATTTATTATTTATATTTGTCCTTTTTGAGCATGAATATCATAGATTGTGCGGAATAGTTTATTTTATTTGTAGGACTAAATTAATGTAAAGCTGAAGAAGTTTGGAGCTAAAATGAACTAAAGATGGAAGGCTAAAGAAGGAAATTAAAGAAGATAGCTTAATGAAATAAATTGAATATTTTTTAAAATATTAAGCGCATCAACAAGTGAAATTCACTTTCCATACAAACACTGCTACCACATCCAATGATGCCCTCAGTTCACGCAAAAAAGAAGAGAATTAAATTCTGTTTGGCTTTAGATTCCTAATTTGCTTTGGATTAAACTATTTTATTTTAGGGTTTACTAAATCTATAAATAGTCCATAGAAATAATTATTAGAAAAATCATTGATGAGTCCTCAAATTGGACTCATTTAGGGTTTTATTTAAATGTAAACAATATCCACAATTGCTCATTTTATCTAATATATGAGAAAATCTCTTAATTAAGTTCAGTTATTGGAAACTTTAGTGTTAACACGGACACATAGGTGCAAAAAGGGATTAAAAAGGATGAAGAAGAGCTGAAGTTGAAGCCTAAGCATCCCCATGCACACATGGCAATCTGCTGAAGGGCTGCATTTTACCCTTGTTCCAACATGCGAAGCCTGAAGGAAGTGGATTCAAAAGGCGATGAAAACCAGTAGGCAGCACCTTCGCCGAATAGTTTCACGAAGCAGATTTATACCTCCCAATGTTACAACATGCATAGACAATGAAGCCAAAGAACAAACGATGATGGAATAGAAGAAGGGCGAATCACCGAACTACTCGGCGATTCACGAATAAATTCGCCAAACGGATTACCCAGCACTAAATATGAAAACTAAAAATACTAGACTTACTTATTATTTTCAGGCCTCTGAATTATTATCTATTTTAACTTTTAGAACCTAGATTTTTTAATTTTCTCTCGAGTTTTGAGAAGGTTTTGTGGGAGACTTGAAAAAGAAGTTTTTATTTCTCAAATCGGTAGTGGGTCTTCTCCATTATTCTTCCTTTTATCATATGAAGGTTTAATTTATTATAATCATTTGATTTCTTTATCATTTTTGGTGTATTTAACTATTGCTTGATGTGTGGCTAACCCCCCCCCCCCCCCATTCTTGGGGTGTGATCTAACAAATATGTGTTGATATTATTATTGGGTCTTGCTTGTTGATAGGATTAGATGCATTTTAATGATTATTTCACCTGATGGTTGTGGTTTTATCTAATGGGTTTGTAGTTGCAAATAAAAAACCACTCATGTATTTTTGGCATGCTCGAGAGAGAGGTCGTAAACAAAGACCACTAGATTGATGTCCTAAGGAGTGAGGCGACATGAGGCTCAACCAATAAGGGTGAGCCCTAGTACCATATCCAAGCACTCTTCATTGAAAGAGCGGGTGTGGATAAGGCATAGGCTGGTCTTCATTAGACGTGTAGGTTTCTGAGAGGAACCCATTCGATATGGAGTAAGTTGCCCGAGAGGGAATTTACTTTCATCTAAAGCGTAGCCTAGTTACCGTTATTTTGGAAATTTACCTATCGAAAGCATGTACCCACTGGTTTACGCAACATATATTGCGGTCACACCCCAAAATCTTTCCCCCATTACTTGATTTTCTTTTTATTTTAATTGTTTTTACTACTTGTGACAAAAACCCCAATATCGATATTTTACACTCCGGTGTCACACAATGAATTTAATTTGTTTTATTTGATAATTTTTTAAACTACTACTAACTAGAACAAAATTCTAGTTTAATTACCATTTTCACTACCACTCCCTTGAGACACAACCCAAACCTTGGTTGGGTTGCTATACTTGTTTTGATTCGTAGACACTCAGACTGTAGGCAAGTGTCATTGATCACAAACTCAAATAGGCAAGCATCAAAATGGTGCCACTGCCGGGGAGTGGTGTCACATGAAAGTGTAGTTCACTCAATGTGTTTTATTTTTTTTAGTGTAGTTTTTACTAGTTTTACTTTTAGTTTTGTTTTTCTTTTATTTGTGTGTTTTTGTATTGATGCAGTGGGACAAGAATGTAAAGACACTACAGACCTCACACAAACCATTCCCTCTTGAAACTGCTGAACCTCAGAGACAACCTTTTAACCTTTAAGCAAGTAGGAGATGAGACTTTTGAGGAAATGTGGTTGAAATTTTAAAAAGTATTAGCACCATGTCCATCTCATGGGATGACCAGCAAGTCTTTACTAGAATGCTTTTACAGAGGTCTGAAGACCGAAAATAGAAGTATCTTTGATCAACTCTTCACAGGCGATATGTTACTTCATCCTTATGAAGTGGTAACCTAGACCCTTGATGAAATGGATAGAACGATAACGAAAATCAATAAAAACACGAGTGGGTCTACTTGTAGCCAAGTATACGTTATATCCAAGCGAGTAGAGGAGATGAAAGCACAAGACAAGGTAAAGGGAAACTATTTCAGTCTTCGAAAATGCAGAAATGAGAAGTGCACATGAGTGTGACCAGAACGACGAATCTCTATCAAACATTCAACAAAGAGTTGAAGCACAAGATAAAATGTTGAACAAGATTAAAGACAACATAGAAATGTTGTATCAAACAACCACCGCAAATGCTATAACCATTCAACATCAAGAAGATAAATGGATGATTTGATATCCGGTCATCATCCACCATTTGCGGGAGGCTTACCTAACTACACCATCGGCGAACACGAGGACGAAGAAAAAATATTGACTAGCATCGTGCCACGACGTTAACAAAGGCATTATTTGGGAGGAAATCCAAAAACCATTTACTTGCTTTTGTTATCTTGATAAAATAAGTGTGAGTGTTCATACGGGTTCATGAAGGGAAGTGCTGGAAAAGATGCATAGTGGCAGAGAACAGGTTTTTTTGGAAGAATGGACATGTTCAGCGTACATAACCATTCCCGCCAGTTGAATCAACACACTTAAAAAGTTGAATCTGTAAAACAAGGGGGGTGAAATTTTTTGTCGGTGAATTTCCAATCCAATGGGCGACCACGACAAAGACCACCGATGCAACGTCCACAAGAGCCAAAAATCTTGTTATATTCAGTGATGAAATAGATACTCGGTGTCACACCCGAATTCACGAATCTGAATGCAACCGGCGTCGTTAACCTCTCAGAGGTTGCAGACAATCCTCTTCTTAGGTTTTATCACAATCATATATTTAAATTTGTGGAAAATTTAAAACTTTTAAACGTAGTGAAGTATATATAGTCTTCATATGATTACTACATAGAATAATATTCTAAGGACATAAAATTAAACAACCATCTACAATCTATTAAGCAATTCAATGAAGAAATAAATAGATCGTAATAGTTTCCCAAACGTCCTTAATACAAAGCTTCAAATAAAAGTATGAAATGAAACGCTAGGGAAGACATCCAATAGATATGTCTAAATTACTAAGCCAGAATGATAGGTGTAGCATCCTCGAACTCAAGAGGACCTACCAAAGTCTGGAGATCGTTGATTCAAGCCGCTTCAATGAGTCTTGAACCATCTCTCTACTCTGCACCTACAAAGATAATAATAGCATAGGGTTAGTACACACTTGTACTAAGTATGGGTGTATGCACACATTCATATAAGGACTATGCATGATCAAGGAAAGTTCTTCCTATAACAACATGTCATTTCTGGAAAGTGAAGTCACTTGACTTTCTCAATTCATTATTTGTGAATTATGGTATGAATATGAAATATTTTAATGCATTCAAAGCACACAAGTAATTTTCTATATGAATATAATACATTAGAATCATGAACATAGTTTAAGAACAACTCGAGCGAAAATTTTAAAATTTGATACCGCAAACCCGAGAGCTCCTCTTTTTGTACTTTAGTTTATTTTTCAGTCTCTTTCTTCTTGTTGTTGTGTAGTTCAATGATCTTCCTTAAGCCTATGTTTTACTTACAAGTACAATGATTCATTGTAGTCTCATACCTACAATGAATCAAGTAAGTAATCCGAAGGACTAAGGAAACGATTTAACTACAATATGTCATGAAATCTTATTAAGCCAATCTTTATTGGCTATGCCTATTACGTGATTCTTTACATAATATAAGACATTATTATAAGCCAATCTTATCTGGATATGATTATGTGCATACTATAATAAGTTATTATAAGTCAATCTTATTTGGTTTAATCATTTTCATAGAAAAAAGAAGTATTTATTAGCTATGTCCATTATTTGCTTAAAACTTCATTATTATCAAACACTGATGGTTGATGTTCTTAAGTTGTTGCTTCCTTTTCTCACTTTGAAAATACATCTCTTCTTCTTATTTTTTTTGTTGCTTTGGTAAGGACATTTTTAGAATTAAGATCGTGTGAGCTAGCATGAAATCAAGTGTCTGCCTTACACCAAAAAGGGGTGGTTCACCGGCTAAAGTGAAACCAAGTAAGTGTCTTTCCCACACTAAAAAGAGGGGTTCACGGCTGAAGTGAACCGGATACTTTCCTGAGCTATAACCGATATAGATCATGAGAGTTAGAAATGAAATCCGGTGTATTCCCCATACTGAAAAGAGGTGGAATCACCGGCAAAAGTGAAACCGCATCATACCTAGCTCTCTTAGATGGAATCCACTAGCTAGTTCATATGCTGGAAACGCAGTTCAAAGACTAGGAGACATACGGAGACAACTTGTCCACCTTGGTGGTAGCCTCATATCATGAGACTTACATGTGCTGGCACAAGATCATTGATAGTCTATCGGTACAAAGCTCAGATTTACTTTACTTTCTTATCTCTTAGAATTTGACTCGAACATTATGGAAGCTTGCTTCTAGTTATAAGGTTTACTTAACTCTTTGGTTAACCGGTCATACATTTATTTACTTGATGGAATGTAAATTTAACCTTACATTATCATCTTGGTGTTGATGAGACTTGTCTCACGATTATTAACACTATCATATGAGTATCTTTAACATAGTTGTGTTAGGTGTAAGTGAGACTTGTCTCAATTCCTTTAACACCCCATTCTGGTAACATTCATAATTCAAAGACTTTTAATCATGTTATTACTCACCTTAACTCCTTTCATGTCTTTTGTTAGCTTTATACCCTTCTTTATAAACGTTAAGAATTTTGTTCAATGTAGTTCATATGTTCAAAGTTCATTTGGAAAGGGTATATTGGGACTTGTCCCAATGATTGGCATACCTTTTGTATGAATTCAAAGTTACATTGGTCATGTTTAATTTGGTATAACTTAGTCATTAGTCAATTTTTCATCATATCTTTGAAATAACATTGTGACCCAATTCCATTCAACTTTTTGGACAATGTATTGTTTGCTGATTTATTGGCATAAACCAAACTTTCACTTAAAAAAATGGTCATGAGGGTATCATATTTTTTATGAAATAACATAGTAAGCCAATTCTATTCAACTTATGAATATACTATAGCTATCTCATCTTTTTAGTATGCCAACCTTTAACATTTGGTTATATCATAGGAACAATTAAATGCTTAGTTTGGCTAAGCTAATAAGTTAAATTGGCATTGAATATTCATTAACTATATTTGATTCTCATTCTTATTTCTTCTTGGAAACATTACATTCCCAACACTTACCAACATATCTACTGTAAAACACAACTAGAAATTTGAAATCTTCATCCTTGTCAACAATAAAATGAATTTATTAAACGACTCATAACAATTTCATATTCTCGAACACAATTAGGCACTGATCATACGGATCTAACCTATAGGTCTCATTCGACATTATTTCAAATCACATAATAATAAACACCAAATACCAGCAAGATGCTCGAGATTATATCTACATACTATTAGAATCGAAAACAAGGATAACTAGGGAGATGGGCGTTCAACAATGTCATTTGGAACAACCCTAGTTTTGATATTCTGGAATGCATAAAATGTTTGACAAGCCTCTTGGAGACAGAATTCCAGGAGAGAAAACCCATACCTTATGTAAAATTGAATCTACGAAGATCACCTTACACGAAAATCTTGATGATACCTTGAAATCACCTAAGAAATTTTTTGTTTTTCTTGCGTTTTGCTCACTGTTTTTCTCACGCTTGTTTTCTGTTTTTGTAGTGAGTTTCTAAGTCTTAGGAACTGATACTTAGTTATTTAACTTAGACTAATTAACTTAATTAATAAATTAATTAGCTAATTAATTTACTGAAACACTCCTCCTATATTAAATAAAATTAGAAGGACACTTGAATTAACCGAAATCTGGAAATTGCTTAGTCGTTTTGATTTTGACCAATTAAATTAATTAATTAAATTTCTAATTTAATTAATTATATAACCTAGGGTAATTACTAAAGTACCCCTAAGTTGTTAGGACTCTAACAAAACCTTTGGACCATCCTAGGTTAGGTACTAGGATGTTTCTTAGTTAGTTACTTGTCTAGTATAAGGATTTTGGTTTGCCCATTCAAATTAATTAATTAAGTTTTTAATTTATTTAATTAAGTTACTTAGGATAATTACTAAAGTACCTAAATTTTTAGGACCATAACCAACCCTTTGGACCATCCTAGGTTAGGTACTAGGATCTTTCTTAGTTAGTTACTTTTCTAGTCTAAGGATTTCGGTTTGTCTATTTAAATTAATTAATTAAGTTGTTAATTTAATTAATAAAGTGAACTTGGGTAATTACTAAAGTACCCCTAAGTCTTTAGGTCCATAACTAACCATTTTCGACCATCCTAGGTTAGGTACTAGGATGTTTCTTGAGTTAGTTACTAGGCTGCTCTCACCCGATTAGGTCTTAGGTTGTCGGGTGCACTAGTTAGTTTATTTCGGTTAGTCCTAGGTTATTTAGCTAGTTAGGTAAAATAGTTAGAGCCTAGAGTTGTTTAGGAAGTTCAGACCCATTGGCTTGACCCCCACATGTGTGCCTACCCCTAACCGCCCTAACCACCATAACCGAATTCTTGCACATGTGCTTGCACATGTGTTTCTGCTCATTTCTTATTGTCCCAAGGGTCCTCATTATATCCTCGGGCACTACTTACTCTACATCCCAATTTTAATTGGTCATGTGCTATGGTGCCTAGGCTTGAGACATGGATGCCTCACACTTATTTTGTGAACGATGAAAATGAAGATTTTTAGCATAGTGTCTTTATTACAGGTACATTTCTTGGACAAGATTGTTAATACAAAGAAAATTGGCTAACACCCTTTAATCCAATATTCTCTAATATGGCTAATATTTCTAAATATTGGGCATTGGGATGCCTATGTACCCCGATACCTATTCTTAAAACATAATAGGCTCTTCACTAGATGAGTACATTTTCTGGAATGTTACATTATCTCCCCCTCCCCCTTAGGAACATTCTTCCCCGAATAACACTACATATCATTTCAAATCAAAGAGGGTAATTTTGAAAATGCATTAACATACTTGAAACTTTATTCTTTGTGAATTACTGATTCACACTTACACTAGATGCTGCATATTACTCAAGCTTATCTGAAACTTCAAACTTCAGAGTGAGGAACTTCCTTTTAAACCACACTTAACTTAATGCACATCACGACTCATGCAACACAAAAATCATATCTACACTATACAAAAACAACAACATGAATGCAAGAATGAACTCATATTAACTCATAGAGTGCAAGTATAAAACACACAATTATGGACTTAAAACACCAAAACCGACTAATGCACTAAAATTTAAAGTTTTATAAATAAAATCAGACTTAGGAAGAGTATATTTATCCTCAAGAACTGAATAAGTGAGGGTAATATGATCTCATATTAGCCTCGGCCTCCCATGTTGCTCCCTCGAATAAGGTGGTTCCTCCATAATACCTTCACGGTGGAAACCTCCTTGTTCCTCAGACGCTTCACTTGGCGATCTAAAATTGCAACATGAACCTCTTCATAAGAAAGGTTCTCATCGACTCCTAACCCCTTAGATAAAATCTTATTCTTTTTAAGATTGGAAACTATTTGGCTTGTTGGGTTTGAACCACGCCCTTCCCATTTCAACTCTAACTCATTTGGCAACTGTAACCTTACTACCCTGTTTCGATAGTCTATGGTAGCATAGCATTTATGAAGCCAGTCCATACCTAAAATTATATCAAAATAAAGCATGGTTAATTCTATTAAGTCAGCATAAGTAACTCTATCAAGAACAATTATTGGGCAATCTCTATATACCCTTTTATCTCTAATGTTATCTCCTATGGGAGTACTTACTAGAAAAGGTTCATGCAAGATCTCAGGAAGCAAGTCAAATTTACTAGCTACTAAAGGAATAACAAGAGAAAAGGTGGATCCCGGATCTAACAATGCATACACAGGAAAAGAAAAGACATGCAAAATACCAGTGACCACATCAGCTGACTTCTCTTGCTCCTCTCAACCTTTCAAAGCATAGAACCTTAGTCTTGTGCCTTAGACCAACTCGACCATCTCAACACTTTTTGTACCAAACCTGAGCCACATCCTTGAGCTGGTATACAACCAACTCAGCCTTCTCCTTTTCGTTAACACCCATGGCACATAGAATTTTGTGTAGACTGGAGGATTCATTCTGGTGAAATCCCTCAATCTGCTAGCCATGGTGCTAGCATGTGGGTTCTCCTCAGAGTGCCCTCTCTAGTGGCATGGGCTGTGATAGAATGTGCCTGAGTAGTCATGGCTTGGGCCATCTAAACTAGTGTTTCTCTCACTTTTCCATCTGTCAACGCAGCTGGGTTGACTGGCACTTGTACTCCAGTGGTTGGGGATTGAGGAGGAGCTTGGTTTCCCCCAGCAGCTGCTTCTCTAACTCTCCCACCTATGTTTATTTTTGTGTTCATTCTCTACACGCATACACAAGAAGGAAGTTCGATGCTAGAATGACACAGAATGTCAAATCTCTACACGGCATGATAAAGAGTAGAAGAAAGGAAGATTTTTAACATCACTTAGTCTCTAAGTCATGATTGTGGCGCGCTTAACAACCATAAGTTAGAAAATACGTAACGTGGTTGTTTTGAGCTTTAGTTCCTAGGTAATTTAACCTCATGCTCTGATACAAAGTTTGTCACACCCGGATTCAGCAATCCAAATGCAACCGACGTCGTTAACCTCTCAGAGGTCGCAGACAAGCCTCTTCTTAGCTTTCATCATAATCATATAGTTAAATTTGCGGAAAATTTAAAACTCTTATAGCATAGTGAAGTATACATAGACTTCATATGATTACTACATAAAATAATATTCTAATGAGCTCAAATTAAACAACCATCTACAATCAATTAAGCAATTAAATGAAGAAATAAATAGATAGTAATAGTTTGCCAAACGACCTTAATACAAAGCTTCGAATAAAAGTATGAAATGAAACGCTAGAGACGACATCCACTAGCTATGCCTAAAGTATTAAGCTAGAATGATAGGTGTAGCATCCTCAAACTCAAGAGGACCTACCAAAGTCTGGAGATCGCTGATTCAGACCACTTGAATGAGTCTTCAACCTTCTATTTGGCACCTATAAAGATAATAATAGTATAGGGTTAGTATACACTTGGACTAAGTATGGGTGTATGCACATATACACATAAGGACTATGCATGATCAACGAAAGCTCTTCCTATAACAACATGCCAATTCAGAAAAATGAAGTAGTCACTAGACTTTCTTAATTCGTTATTTGTGAATTATAGTGTGAATATGACATATTTTAATGCATTCAATGCACACAACTCATTTTATATATGAACATAAGACCTTAGAATCATGAACATAATTTTAGAAGAAATCGAGCAAAAATTTTGAAATTTGATACCCCAAACCCGAGAGCTCCTCTTTTTGTGCTTAGTTTATTTTTCAGTCTCTTTCTTCTTGTTGTTATGTAGTTCAATGATCTCCATTAAGCCTATGTTTTACTTACAAATGCAATGATTCATTGTAGTCCCATACCTACAATGAATCAAGTAAGTAGTCTGAAGGACTAAGGATATGATTTAACTACAATTTGGCATGAAATTTTATTAAGCCAATCTTAATTAGTTATGCCTAATATGTGATTCTGTACATAATATAAGAAATCATTATAAGCCAATCTTATTTGGCTATTATCATGTGCATACTATAATAAGTCATTATAAGCCAATCTTATTTGACTTTAATCACTTTCATAATAAAAGAAGTCATTATTGGCTATGCCCATTATTTGCTGAAAACTTCATTCTTATAAACACTGATAGTTGATATTCTTAAGATCTTGCTTCCTTATCTCACTTTGAACATATATCTCTTCTTCTTCTTTCTTTCTTGCTTTCTTAAGGGCATCTTTAGAATTAATATCATGCGAGCTAACATGAAATCCAGATAAGATCTTGGTCTTGCTCGCCTTTTACTTCTGACACTAATGATGATTCAAACCTATTCATTACCAATGATACTCCTTTAGAATTCATTAATTGAACTCCTAATCGTGCAAGTCTATGCACATCTTCTGCTAACTCTTTCTTATCTTCCTCAAAATGGGTTGTACTACCCATAGACAACCTTCTTCGCATGAGATTAATCTATTTATACCTAAACACATGACGAAAACTCTTGTGATTGGTGAACATATCCACATGAACACCATAAAGATAATGGCTTCATATTTCGAAGCAAATATTACAACAACAAACTCTAAGTCATGGGTTGGATTATATTTCTTATGAACTTTAAACTTTGTTGGTGTCATTCTGTATGGTGGAAAATATAAGACAAGTATCTAGAAATGATGTCTATCCTGAAGTCTATTTCTCTTTCAGGAGAAACTCCAGGTAGGTCATCAGGAAAGACTTTTGGAAACTCTGTTTCTACTAAAACTGAAACTAACAAAATAGGAGGTAAACAATAGAGTCATTAACTCGAACTAAGTGATAGAAACCCCCCCTAGAAACTAACTTCCTTGTCTTAAAGGTATGAAATGAAACGACCCTTAGGCACTGCTGAACTGATTTTCCACTCTAAGACTATCTCATTTTAAAACTGAAACTTAACTACTCGAGTTCTACAATCAACTAAGGCATAACAGGCATGAAGCCAGTCCATACCAAGAATAACATCAAACTCTACCATGTCTAACTCAATTAAATTTGCCATGGTACTCTAGTGATTGATGAAAATGGTTCAATCACGATAGACTCTCTTTGTTAGAATGGACCCACCAACTGGTGCGGAAATACTGAATGATTCACTAAGTTGTTGAGGAATAATATCAAAATTCATAGGAACATATGGAATTACATAAGATAAACCCGCTCTTGGGTATAGAAAAACATAAACAGTGAAGTCAAAGACTTGAATATACCACTGACAGCATCTGGAGAATCCTCTTCCTCTTGGGAACCTTTTGTAGCATATAGACGGTTTGTTCCCCGCCGATACCATTTCCTTGCATGTTCTTTAGACACTCTCTAATGAAGTGACCCTCTTGTCCATACTTGAAGAAACCTTTCTGGTCCTGACGACACTTTCTTGGGTGGGTTCTACCACACCTAGCACATGCAGGAGCCTAGTTACCTTATTATGCCATACTACCATGAGACATGCAGGTCTAGCTCTGAAGTTCTGCGAATTCTGGCCAGTATACTCACTTTTATTTCTGGGTTCAAGTGCTCTAGCAGATGATGACACTACTACAAAAATAGGATTTAGTGACATTTATTTTGCAGCAATAACCTAATTGCCGCTAATGTATTCAGTCGAGGCAAAATATCAACGCTAATATATAATGACCAGCAATAAATATGTATTAAGTAGCAAATTAAAAAAGAAAAATAGTCAAAAATACCCCCAAATTTGATTTATTGTTTAAATTTACCCTCGTCGTTAAAATAAATTTAATTTTATCCCTCTCGTAACTAATTTCACCAAATTTACCCATTAGACGAATTGACCCAAATTAACCCGATTTCTTTATAAAAAACCCAATTTCTTATTATAACTCAATAAACCGACCCCATTTAAAATAACCCGACCCATTCTCCCAAATCTCCTATATTCCCATCTACCCATTCTCCCAAATATCTTTATTCTCTCCGTCAAAAGCTTGCCTAAAAACAAATTGATGAGTTGAAGCCTGGAACAGGAGTAACAGTCGGGAGGGGTTGCAGTGATGACTAATGAGGAAACACAGAGGGTGAGGGCAGTAAAGGGGGAAAAGAAGCAAGGGGCATGTAGAAGAACGACAAAGAGGAGGGGAGAACGGTGCAGCGGAAACATGAATCTTACGCCAACTGTGTTTATGCTTCAGCTGATATATTCATGCTATACAAATATTTTCCATTTAAATATCCAAGCTTATATTCTATCATAGTTCTCATACAACATTTATCTATTTGGGTGTTGAACAAAAATATGAGCTCTTTACAGTTAGCTTTATTGAAAACATACATATTTTGCTTTTGTCTTAAGAGAAAAGAACAATCCTATATGCTTTTGCCTTATGAAACTAGGTTGTCTTTTTTTCTAACTCATTAATTTGTTCTTAGGCTTACCTTATGATGGAGAGTACGAAGGAATTTTGTGAGAATGGGTAGATGAGAATATAGGAGATTTGGGAGAATGGGTCGGGTTCTTTTAAATGGGGTTGGCTTATTGGGTTAAAATAAGATTTTTTTTTTAAAAAAAATTCGGGTCAATTTGAGTCAATCAGTCAAATGGGGGTAAATTTAGTGAAATTAGTAATGAAGGTTAAAAATTAACTTCATTTCACAGTATTCCGGAATGTAGAATGTTCTTCTCCAAAATTTGGGCGATAAATGTTGCCTCTCCTGGTTCTGTCTCTATAGGTCTGTATCTGATTCTTTTTCTGTGTATTGTTGTTTCTCGATTGATCTCGTTTCAGATTTTAGCACTCTATATTTTGTATTATCATGTTTATTAGTGTCGGTTTGCAAAGCTGTGATGGTGATCTCTTGATTCTATTAATTTTATTGCAACTTATTAAATCTATTCTTCTGTTTTCCTTATTGTTTTTATGAAGCTCTTTGATTTTACTGTTGTATAAGGCGGCTGTTTTATATTTGTAATTCATGATGATTCAGAAATTCCATTGAGTATGAGAATCACTACAAGAGAACTATTGTTTTGTTTTGACTACATCTTTTCTAACATAAATTTTAACTTTAGCGATTATTTATAATCTCCTATCTTCAAACGCAGCCCTCTCTGTAGCTTCGATGTTCTGCTATCTATCAATAAGAACCCTCTCAATTAGCTCTCTCTGTTAACGACGCTAATGCTAGTTACCTGAAATCGTGATTATAAGTTGCTGAAAATTCAGCAATCTGAGTCGTATTTTTGAGGGAGGGGTGTGAATTATTCAATTTCTTTGTTTTGTTTGAATCATTTCCGCCTCTAATATAACTTAATGGTCAATGATCTACAGGTTATGACCGTAGGTAATGATATATTATTATTACCTTGGTATTTGACAATTCCAGTTGTATTTATGACAATAACTGAGTTTGTAGATGCTTTGATCATATTTGGTTATTTTCCCTCCATGTATGAGATTTAGGAGATTGAAATCTCAAATTCAATAACAAATGTGTCTGAAGAGTATGACCATTATAAAGCTTATTATTTTATTATATAACAGGGCAACACCTAAAACTAGATCAATTAGTTGTTGTCCAGTTACATTGACTAAAACTTGAGCAAGAGCTATAACGATGATTGGTTCTATTACTGATGTTCGATGTCGTTGTTCTCTGCAACTCTGTCTGGATTTTCAACTTGCAATTTCTATTGACATTTGTTGGAATGATTGTGAGTTCATTCTCTTTGACAGATGGCTGGACAAATTTCTTAATTAAAAAGGATACTAAGTGAGTTGTAATTTTATTTCTTGAGATGGTAACAGATTTTTATTGATCGACTATTTAATGGTTATCCAATCTTTTTACTCTTACTCTTATTTATTGGTTATCCAATATTTTTCCTCAGCAAAACAGTCCAGTCATCTATATAGTCACCTATAGCAAATCTATTTTCAGCAATTAGTTGCGGCCTAGTTATATTTACTAAAGCTCGAGCTAGAGTTGTAATGATTGGTGGTTTCAACGCTACTGGTTCACGCCTCTGTTCTCTCCAAACTTGTTTGATCTTGCAATTCCTTTGGATAGGTTACTGGAAAGATTTCTTTGGACAAGTTATTCATCTTGCAATTTCTTTTCATCTCGTGCTACAATTCCTTCTCACCTTCTCAGATTATTAATATCAATGTGAAACATACAACTTCAGAGCTCTAGTCATTGGTTTGACTATCAAGGGTCATATGTTTTTATACTACATGAGTTATTGAGAATTTCGACAATAAAGTAGGATCGACATACACTTAGAAATCACTACATATCAGTTTCATATGGACCTGCACATACTTAATAGTCTGCATATTAGGAATCTATCCATCTGGATAAGCCAAAGACCTCATAGATCTGTTGAATTTTTTCTAACTTTATCATGACTTAAATGCTTGATATTAAGCCACTAAAAAGATTGTATTACTCAAGTCGCTAACCTGAGTTCCTAAGCATCATGTCTCGATGTTTCAGATAGAACAATACAGAGATATAACGCCAACAGGAGTATTATGTTACTTGAGTTTATGATTTCTGAGCATCGTTCAGGTGCTTAATCACATATTTTTTCTTGCATTTAATGATTTTCGGATCTTTCTTCATTCTACATAACTTAGAAACAAGAATGACTCGTTTTCTTACATTACTAAAAGATATTAAGAAATTTCCAAGTGCTTCTTAATTTTGGCTTTTACAAGGTGTGTGGTTGTATAATCTACTGATTTTGTTGGAGAATATACATGAAATACAATTTAGTTAATTTAATTGTAAATCATATAGTCGAGGAGCTCTTACTATTGACTGTTTAATGCGCGAACAGTAGCTCTTCTACTTTCAGCAATTCTTACCTAACTTGTTTATATATTTCAGCTTCTCAACACCAACAATGGCCAAGAACAAGTACCACAGTCATCAAGAATACCTAATAGTGCTGAAATTACTTCAAGTCACGGTACTACTCATCTTTATCCTGTAACTCTACTTTTTGATTTTTCTTGCTTCATAATGTTTTGTGGGTCGATAAATCAAATTTCTTATTTTGCACTTCTTACTTCCTTGATTTGGTGAATTCTTTTACTTTGTGTTAATGAATTGTGATGAGCTACAAAATTTCAAGATAAAAAAAAACTATTAGGAGAGTATAGTTCACACTGATAGATATTCCATAAATCTTAAAGTCTGAACAATTATATGGATCAGCTAATACTTGAGCAATTAGTTCTTCCCCTAATACATCGAGTAAAGCTTGAGAAAGAGCTGTAACGAACACTGGTTTGAGCACTACTATTCCATTGCCTATGTTCTGTGCAAATCTGTCTTGAAATCGAACTTTCAATTCCCATGGATAGGTTGATAGTCGGGTTGCTACTTCATTTTCTTTGAAACATACAGTCGAGGAATTCAAATTATTTATTGTTTAATGCACGAGCTTTAGAACCTCTACTTTCAACAATTATTTGCTACCTTAGAATTCCGAAGTGAAATTTGTAGTTGAAGAACGTTAGAAAATTACCTGTAGCAGCTATACTTTTAGCAATTAATTGTCTCCCAACTACATACGAAATCAAGCTTAAAGTGACTCCATTTTCATGTTCTACTTGGTAACTTTCTATAAGTTAATAGGGAAAACAAAGATTATAAGTTTTTCTCTATAGCTCCATAGAACAATTTGTAGCCCCATTTCCATAGAAGATAAAAATAGAGCTTAAGGACTTCAAGCACATGAGCTACGTGGGAAGTTCTTATTATATTGCTGTTAAGTTTCTCAATATGGTCATAGTTAGGACGACAACTAACATAGAGCCAAAGGAAACAAATCACAGCTTAAGGAAATAGCTAAAATTCTATCAATGGGCTTGTGTTTTGCTATTGTGTCGATTGTGTCTCTATATGGATGTGTTCTCTTCTTCTATCCCTCCTTATATCTTTCTTCTAGGTGTGTAATTATATAATCTGGTTTCTCTTCTTTTCCTTTTTATCCCATCTGCTATGATTACTACCTTAGTAGTTAGTACATAGGCTTCTAATGTGTTATTATATTATCAATCATAATAAGCCTATAGGGTGGTTAATGAAATACTCACACTTCATTACTATCTTAAGAAAACAACCTAATCAACGTGCTTGAAGCACCACAAGTCTTTCTGGTATTATCTATTCGAAGCAGATAACAAATAACATCTTGTTTTACCAGGTTTAACTACTGCAAGATCTCCATTGGCAAAACTAACATAAAGTATTTAGAAATGGATTTAACATTGGTCCTAACTTTTAGTTGAAAGGTCAATCTTTTTGTAGTTTTATCAGTTTTAACTTCACCAAAAAAGGTAAGAATTATGCAGCTCCTCTTGGTTAGGATAAAAGGTTGTTAGTTTATCTTCATATTAATGAGTGGGAAACTGAACATGTTCTTTAGAAATGCCAATAAATTTTTAGACTTAAGTATAATGTCCTTAGTATAGCCCAAGGGCTGCTATTTGACTATGTGCCTTCCCAGTAGTAGTCATCATGTATATAAGTGTTGGATATATGTCACGATTAAAGCTACCCTGCCAAAATTTAATTAATAATTAACAATTATAACTACTAAACCTTGATGTCTTCTCGATCAAGAGATGTAGAGATGTCTTGCAAATGAACATGCAATTCCTTTTGATATGTTCCTGTACAGATTGAGAATCCATTCTCTTTGACAGATGTCTGGACAGATTTGAGAGTTTAAAAGGACCCTTTGTTAGTTTGCCAATCCCCTTTGGTGAGATTGTAAAAGATTTTTGTTGACTACTTATTACATGAGATGAGGATTCTTCTTAATTCGCGATACAATCCTTTTCCTGGTCTAAATAGTCTACTATCATTTAATAGAGAAACATGGATTATTAGTGAGCTCATTTTCACCACTAATTCTTGAATATTCTACATTTGATTACTAGGGGATAATAAGATGGTCATTTTATTTTTTGTAGCCAATGACAACTCGAAGATACTAGTTTAAAGCATTTTTTGCTCTAATGTTTTATGGTATTTCACCCTATGCCATGTGGAGTTTTGTAACATTCCGGAAAATCATGTCTAATGAAGAGTCCAGTATGCCCTTAGGATAACCTATTAGGGGTACATAGACACACCAATGCCCAATATTGAGAATAGTGGGCATTAGTATAAAAAATTGGCTAAGGGATATTAGCCAATTTTGCTTATACATATTAGAAATATACTTTTTGGGTTATCACACCCCAATACAAGATTGATGTTCAATAAATGTGCCTGCAATGAAGACTGTAAGCTAAAAGAAAAATCCGTTTAGAATAGTTACACACAAAGTAGTAGGCATTCAAGTGTCAAGCCTAGTACCATAGCACATGATCATTTAAAATGATCATGTAAATTAAACAGTACCCAAGGACATACTAAGGGTCCTTGGGACAATAAGTAAACATTTCCAAATGAACCATAAATAATAGTTAGTTAGGGAAGTACAACCAACCAATGTGCAAACACATGTGCAAGACATATGAAGAAGTGGTTGAGGGGACCACCCTAACCGAATTCGGTTAGGGATGTTAGGGGGGAAAACGTGCACAAGGGACCCCTCCATGTGGGGCCTAACTTCCTAACTAATTATGGACTCTAACCTACTGACCTAAATAGCTAACTAACCTTGGACCAAACGAAATAAACTAATTAGTGCACTCGACAACCTTGGACCAAAATCGGGTTGACACTAGCCTAGTACTAGTTAAAGATACAACCTAGTACATAACTAAGGTTGGTCCAAAAGATTAGTTATGGTCCTAAAAATTTAGGGGTACTTTAGTATTTCGTATTGGTTAATTAATTAATTTAGAAATTAATTAATTAATATAAAGGGCTAAAATCGAAACTAAAAAGGAAAATTTCAGATTCCGATTAAGACAAGAAAGGGACAACCTATTATCTAACCTAAGATTGTCCAAAGAGTTAGTTAAGGTCTTAAAAACTTAGTGATACTTTAGTAATTTGCTTAGGCTACTTAATTGATTAATTTAACAACTTAATAAATTAATTTAAAGGGGCAAAACCGAAATCACAAAACAATTTCCAAATTTCGGTTAAAACAAGAAAAAGACAACCTAGTATTTATCCTAGGATGGTTCAAAGGATTGGTTATGGTCCTAATGACTTAAGGGTACTTTCGTAATTACCTTAGGTCACCTAATTAAGTAAATTAACAAGTTAATTAATTAGTTTAAATGATCAAAACAAAATTCTTACACTAACCTAGTACAACTCACGAAACATCCTAGTACTTAACCTAGGATGGTCCAAAAGGGTTAATTTTGGTTCCAATGCCTTGAGGGTACTTTAGTACTTACCCTAGGTACCTAAATTAATTAAATTAAGGATTTAATTGATTAATATAAAGTCAAAATGTTGACCAAACGCATAGTCAACACCAATTTCTAGATTTGACTAAGTGTTATGTTCTCCAATGTTTAGTCAACTTAGGAGGGACGTTTTGGTAATTGGTTAATTTGTTTATTAAATTAACTTATTAAACCTAAGTTGAATAATTCAAGATCTGTTCTTTAACCTTAAAATCACGTTCAAACACATAGAAAAAAAAAGGACGCAAAATAGTAAGCAAGCGATGGAAAGAAAAACATAAAATTCCATTGATTCTCCTAGGAGATTTCAAGGTTTCTCCAAGTTTTTGTTCAAGATGGTCTTCGTAGATTAAGTTCTACTTAAGATATGGGTTTATCTCTTGGAATTCTTTCTCCAAGAGTATTTTCCTTCGAACGATTCATAAGATTTTGAAAACTAGGGTTGTTCCCGTTGAACTTCCCTTCCATAGTATCCTTTTCGATTTCAATGTTGAATAGGTGAGAGATCATGTTGTTGGTATGTGGTGTTGACTGTTCTTAACATGTATTGTTCTTGAATGATGAATATCAAATGAATTTATGAACTTGTAATTGCGTAAAGTTATCTTATCATGATAATTAAGGATCGATAATATGTTAAGTTAAGTCCATGATGTATTAATATGTGTTTTTGGCTGAATGTTGACTTGATGTCATGAAGATGTTAAAGCCATCAAATGTTAATATAATGCTGTCCAATATGTTCTTATGAGAGTTATGTGAACCTCCGCCCTTCCCGAAGGAAGGCATCACCGCTCATATAAAGTCCCATTTATATTCAACTCATACATCATGGAAGCTGACTTCTAGTATAAGTACATCATTGCTCATTAAATGATTTCTCATCTCATTATTAGTATTAAGTGTGAATTGTCCTTACACTTACATATATAGTATGATTGAGGATTGGCTCTTCATATTCAACACTCTCTTAGGTGTGTACTTTTAGTGACCTTTACTTAGGCTTTGTTGAGACTTGTCTCACGATTCATCTTAGCCTCTTATCATGTTGTCACCATTTTCATTGGCATAATATATTAACATAATTACTCACCTCATTACGTGAATGTTCATTTCTTCTTTATCTTTTAGTGTTGACTCAAGCATTATGGAGGCTTGCTTCTAGATTGAGATTTACTTCCTCTATTGACGACTGGTCATCCTTACTTTACATTGATGAAATGTGAATTTTCCTTACATATCATCCTTTGGCGTTATTGAGACTGACTCATACATTCTAACACCTTCATACGTGAGTATTCTTTTAACATAGTAGCTTAGGTGTAAGTGAGAGTTGTCTCACTTCCTTTAACACCCCATTCTGGTCAATTACTTACTTTAGACCCCTTTAATTATGTTACAACTCACGTTACTTACTTTAGTGTAGTAGATTCATATAATCGTTTATGGACGATGAGCACTTCATTAAATGAGTTTCATGAGTTCATAGTTCATTTTTGTGGAGCATGTTGGGAGTTGTCCCAATGAATGTCATGCCCTTGGTTATGGATTCATTGATATTACTTTAGAAGTGCTTAATATATATTTCATACTCTTACTACACAAGAATTGACATATGATTAGTATTGGCTCAAGATTTGAGATGTTAGACTAGCAAATTCATTCTTTTTGGCATAAGACAATTTTTACGTATGTTCTTATTTAAATTGCCATATGTATGAATCCTTAGTCAATCTTTCAATCATTTACATAAGTTCCTAGCCATTAGCATATATTCATTTTGACCAAATAGAGTCAGCCAACTTTATTGGAGCCAGATAACCAATTCATTAAAGATATGATTTCATAGATATCTTTGAGTCAATTCTTACTTTATGGATTTTAGTGTAACGTTTTAAGAACATATTGGAAAGCATTATATTAAAATTTGATGGCTTTAACATCTTTATAACATCACAACAACCACAAGTCGACATTAAGCCAAGGACACATATTCACTTAACACATCACGGACTTAACTTAACATATTATTGATTCTTATTATCATGATAAGATTAACATTAAGCAATTACAAGTTCATATATTCATTCGATACTCATCATTCAAGAACAATATCTGTTAAGAACAACCAACAACACATACCAACAACATGATCTCTAACCTATTCAACATTGAAATCGAAAAGGATCCTAGGGAAGGAAAGTTCGACGAGATCGACGGGAACAACCCTAGTTTTCAAGATCTTGTGAATCGTTCGAAGGAAAATACTCTTGCAGAAAGAATTCCAGGAGAGAAAGCCATACCTCAAGTAGAACTTAATCTACGAAGACCACCTTGAATAAACCTTGAAGAGACCTTGTAATCGCCCTAGAGAAATTGATAATTTTTCTGCCTTTTTCTTGCGTTCGTTGCTTACTGTTTTTGCGTCCTTTTTGTCTATGAGTTTTAACGTCATTTTTAGGTTTAAGAACTGATCTTGAATCATTCAACTTGAGGTTTAATAAGTTAATTAAATAAATTAATTAACTAATTACTAAAAAAACCCTCCTAAGTTGACTAAACATAGGAGAATGTTGACTTAACCTAAAATCTGAAATTTCGGTGTTGACTATGGTTTAGGTCAAAATTTTGACTTTATATTAATTAATTAAATCCTTAATTTAATTAATTCAGGGACCTAGGGTAAGTATTAACGTACTCCTAAGTCATTGGAACCATAATCAACCCTTTAGGACCATCCTAGGTTAAGTACTAGGATGTTTTTTGAATTATACTAGGTTAGTATAAGAATTTTGGTTTGACCCCTTTAATTTAATTAATTAAATGGATAATTTAATTTAATTAAGTAACCTAGGTTAATTATAAAAGTACCCTTAAGTCGTTATAACCATAACTAATCCTTTGGACCATCCTAGGTTAAATACTTGGTTGTCTTTTTCTTCTCAATCGAAATCTTGAATTTCAGTTAGCCTAGGGTACATACTAAATTATCCCTAAGTTGTTAGGACCTTAACTAACTCTTTGGACCATCCTAGGTTTGGTACTAGGTTGTCCCTTTCTTGTCTAAGCCAAAATGTGAAAATTTCCTTTGTTGTTTTGGTTTTAGCCCTTTTAAATTAATTAATTAATTTGCTAAATAAATTAATTAGGTCACCTAGGGGAATTACTAAAGTACCCCTTAGTTGATAGGACAATAACTAAGCTTTTGGACCATCCTAGGTTAGGTACTAGGTTGTCTCTTTAATTAATACTAGGTTAGTGTCAACCCGTTTTGGTCCTAGGTTGTCAGGTGCACTAGTGGGTCCATTTCGGTTATTCCTAGGTTAGTTAGCTATTTGGGGCAGCATGTTAGAGTCTAAAATTTGTTAGGAAGTTAGGACCCACATGGAGTGGTCCCTTATGCACGCTTTTTCCCCCTTAACTACCTTATCAAAATTCGGTTATGATTGTCCCCTCCTTTAGTGCTTCTTCACATGTCTTGCATATGTGCTTGCACATGGATTGGTTGTACTTTCCTAACTAACTATTATTTATGGTTTTTTGGAACGTTTACTTATTGTTCCAAGGATCCTCACTATGTCCTTGGGCACTGCTTACTCTATATGATAATTTTAAATGGTTATGTATTATGGTATTAGGTTTGACACTTTGATGCCTAGTACCTAATATATATGTTGGAGATAATTATCACAATTCATTTTATTTTAGGGTCTTCTTTGCAGGTACATTTCTAAACAAGCTTGGACTATATTTTTTTTATTTGGGTATATATAGAAATTGGCTAACACCCTTTAGCCATTTTTCTATAATATACCTGATATTTCTCAATATTGGGCATTGAAATGCCTATTTACCCCCAATACGTATTCTAACAGACTTACTGGCTCTTCAATAGATATATGATTTTCCGGAATGTTACACTAAATGCTCGAAAACGCTAATCAGTGATATAATATCTGAAAAGGCTAAAATTTACCAGACAAATCAAACATATCCTATTATCATCTTCTTGACAAAACAACACTTTTTTTTTTTTTGCTTCAATAACATGTAGGCAAGTTCTACATTAAGATGCAACTCATTAAATAAACAAACTCACTACACATGACACAAGTATCAATCAAGATGAATCAATTCAACTTCTAAGAGCGAGAGGATCATATTAAACTACATAATAAAATAAGCTATATACAAAGTCACAACACATAACCATGAGCTTAGGTGTCGAAGAGTAAGAATTTCTTTTTTAATCAAGCATTCACAAGAATGTTATGTCCCCAAAGCATCAAACAAAAAAAAGACACTTTGTTAGACCTAAATGGCTAGTACCACGACACTTAAAATGTCTTTTCTTTTTTCTTAGAAAAAACAAAAAAAAAATTATTCCTAAAAAAATGAAAGACACTCTGTTCAAAGGAACTATCCTTAGGAAAATAACCGAAAACAAAATTCAAGGAACCCATCCTAAAAGAACAAAACTCAATAAACGGGAAAATGCACAAGTACATCATCAACCTATGCCCGAAAAATCAGAGACACACTTATACTATACTAAGGTCCTATTACCCCTGAACTTATTTTATAAGTAATTTTCTACCCTTTTTAGGCCTAAGTGACACTAGTTTGAAAGAAAAAGTCAACCAGTGTTGGGTCCACAAGATAGTGCCACGTAAGTCGAAAAGGGGTAGAATATTATTAATAAAATAAGTTCAGGAGGGTAATAGGACCTTTGTATAATATAAGTGTGTCTCTGAGATTTTGGGTATAGGTTGAGGGGGGTACATGTGCATTATCCCCTCAATAAAACAATAAAACTAGAAATTTATTCCTCCACCCCACACTTAAGAGAATGTTATGTCTCCAAAGCATCAAACAAATTTGAAACAAGGGTTAGAAAAAATCCCTGAGGCCTTTAGGCCTAGCTAGTAGCATGTTCTCTTTATTTTCATCAATGGTCGTACACATCCCACACTTGAGCTCAAACATGCCCCTTAGATCCAAATTTCGGATACTCCAAATTCTCCGAACCTGTAAACAACACACAAAAAATGACACTAAAAAAAGAAGTTACAGTATAAATTGGGTTGCCTCCCAATAAGTACCTAATTTAATGTCGCGGCACGACACAAATAAATTCACCACTTTTCTTTTAAGTTTGAACTAATGAATTTTACCCTTAACATTGCATCAACTTTTCTACTCCTCTCAAGGAGCGGTGGTATAAAGATAAAAGAACCAAGTAATATATGTCGCATCTTATACTTCTTGGCCCTTAGGCGAGGAATGACCTTTTGTCTATATGGACTAAAAACCTTTAGAATGTAGGGGCCTTGTTCCTCATCGACACAATCATCCATTAGTTTAGATATTACATAAAAATGTTTTGAATGAGATTCCAGTTGCCTCAACTCTAAAGCAACATTATTTACAACATTCTCAGTTTTGCACTCTTTATCAACATCGATATTAAGGAATAATGTGTAGTTGAATGGTTGAAATTCCTCTATTTTTCTCCATTAGTTAGTCATCATCCACATTAGTTGGCAATTGGGATTCAGACGCCACAATCTTTTTGTTTAGTTGAGCCTCTAAGTCAAGAATATATGAGTCAAATTGATCTATTTCTCATGTGACCTCAACTTTTCCTTCAATATGTGTTGTCATGTATGTAAGACCATCACAGATAGACTCTTGAAACTTTAGAAGTTGAGTTTGTTCGTGAAGCCAATATTGACTGTAAAATCTCACAAATCGAAATAGCTAGGAAAAAGCTTAGAAGTTGATAGTCAGTTTTGAAAAGAATTAAAATCTGGAAACTTTCTTAAATTAGGAAAAAGAGAGTTTTTTGGTCAACTTCAAATGATCATAAATCCTAGCTCAAGATGATTTTGGTGTAGTTCTGGATATGATTGGAAAGACCTTGGAACAATCTTTCCAAAGCTGCCAAGTTTACGAAATTTCGACTTCGGATGAGTATGTTATGCCTTTTGGAAGTTGGGATGTTGGATTAAGAAAATGTCCAATCCGGAAATTAAAAGGGTAATTTGGTTTTTTTTACCCAATTAATTAAATTAGATTTTGATAATATTATTAAGGGTCTAAACAGAACTTGTCAGTTTTTAACCTTTGGAGAAAGGTTAGGGTTTTGGAGAAAGAACGCAAGCGAAGAAGAAAGAAAAAAAGAGCCAAGATTGTTAAGTTCGTCAAGAATAACTTGTGGATTTCGCTAATGGTGATCCCTAAAGAATCATGTGAGTCTTCCATAACGTTGGGTTCGTTCACCCACGTGTGAAGCATGTTTAATTAAATGCGATTTCATCCCAAAAAATAGGATTTTTGAATGTTCTTGAATGTTGTTCTTCAATTGCTTCGTTCTTGAACATGAGTTGAGATTTAGGAGTTCTTTGATGATCTAGGTGTTGTTCTTGAATTCGTTAGGTTAGATCCATGTATATATGATATGGGTCAATTTTTTGGTCAATTTTTCGGTGTGGGGCAGACACTGGATTTCATTATGCTCACATGATCTATGTCGGTTAAAGTTAAAGTTCCCAAAGAAAGAATGAGGCCAACCTCAAAGTATGAAAGATAATGAAATGAATGATATCGAAGGTGTTTTTGCTAGACAATCAGGAGGTGAAATCAGATTCAAGTAATGACATTAGGTTATTCTTGGTCATTGCACTTCATGATCCCAATGAGATTCTTAAACTTCATCTTAGGTATAGCTGGTGTTTACATCAACCTACGAATGAATGAAATGAACAATGTGAAGTACGAATTAACGAATGAAGCAGACTCTGTGTTTGCTAAAGAAGGACCTCGGGTTGAGGTTCCATATGCTGGGTCCTCACTTGATATGTCTTATGCTACACCAACAATTCCAAAGTCTCGTGTATATGAAATGTATAATATATAAAACATGAAAGTAATGAAATCAATGGCATGATCAATAGAGAATTGCTTATGAAAGGTAATGAATATATATAGTGTAAAGAATGACTCACCATATGGTAGGGAAATCATTCCTTAGTCCTTGGATTACTTACATCGATTCATTGTGAGTATGGGACTACAATGAATCATTGCACCTGTAAGTAAAACATAGGACCAATAAAATTATTGAACTACACAATAACAAGAAGAAAAAGACTGAAAAAATGGTCTAAGTGTACAAAGAGGACCTCTCGGCCTAAGAGGATCAAAAATCTCAAATCTTCACCCCAGTTGTTCTAAAATTATGTTGATAATACTTATGTCTTTTAATCATGTTGAAAATGAGTTGTGTGATTGGAATGCATTTAAAATACATCATATTCATACCATATTTCACAACTAACGATTTTGGAAAGTCTAGTGACTAGGCTTTCCAGAAATATCATGTTGTTTAGGAAGAGCTTTCTTTGATCATCCATAGCCTTATGTGTATGTGTGCATTCACCCATACTTAGTACAAGTGGTGTACTAACCCCTACTATTTACTACTTTAAAGATGCAGGTTAAGGGACAGATTGACAATTCTTGCAACGGTTTGTACATCAGCATTTTTCCTGACCATTTGGTAAGTCATCTTGATTTCGAGGATGATACAGTTTTAGTCTAGCCTTAGTTTTAGAAAAATCTAGTGGATGTTGTCCCTAGCGTTTCGCTCATAATTTCATTTCGAAGCTTTTGTAATAAGGTCGTGTTTAGCAAACATATTTATGATGTATTCTTATTCTATTTCAAATTGATTCTGATGATAGATGGTTGTTATATTTATGTTGTGCTTAGTATATGATGAATTCATGAAATAACTATATGAAGTCTATGCATACTTCATAACTTTAAATGTTTTAAATTTTCCGCTAAAAGTAACCATATGAATGTGACAAATGCAAGAAGAGGCTTGTTTGCGACCCCTGGAGGTCAACGATGCCGGTTGCGATCCAGATTTCAGAATTCGATTCGTGACATGCAGCCTTTTGTTGGTAACAATATTTTTCCCTTGAATATTTTGTTGAATCCCTTTTTTTTGTGCAATATAGCATAGACTTATTCTAAATAACAATTCAAAGAAAAAGGGATGGTTGACTTAAAAAGGTAATCAATGATAAATACATAGTTCTTAAAATCCCTGTTTGAATGAATGTGATTAAAAAAAGAGAGAGATGAACAAAAAAAAAGTTACCTTGATGATGGTCCTGGTCCTTCCAAGGACATCGTGCACCTTAAAGCATGTAAAATACATGAGTTGAGAGTTACTATTATGAAGGAAAACTTAAAAAAATTGAAATATTCTTGAGATGATGGAAATTAATTGTGAAATAATTATTGAAGAAATGGTTGAAAATAAAGAGAAAATATAATAATTAGTGATGAAGTCAAAAAGTACAAAGTGTGTAAGGAAGTGTAAGTCACTATGATATAGTTTTCCTACTTGTCCCTAGCCTACAATACAACCCGTTAAAGTCCTAGTTGATTCTATTCAAGCATGCTTAATTAGTCATGATTTACAAAATGGGCAAGGCTATGGTTCTTTGTGCATACATGTGAATTTTATTTGTGAGTGTAAGAGTTGTTCTTGATATGAATTCCTTATTTAGTATTCAATCTTTTGAATTGAGTGTGTGTAATGATTCTTCTAGTGAGGGCACTTATTTCATGATGGATTTATGATTTTATTAGCTTTCTTTGATGAAACTAGGTGAGCAAGCTTAAATTTGATAAGTTCGAAGTCTTTTCTTGAGGTTAGGAGGTTAGAGATTGTTTTTTATTTGAATGTCTTGCATAACAATTGAAAAATGTACTTGTTGTTTTGAAATTGGTATATGGCCTAATTGTTTGCGTTAACAAAATTGATGACAAGCCTAGTATGATTTTTTTGTGATGAGTTTTAATGCTTACTCGAGGACGAGCAAAAGTTTCAGTGTGGGGTACTGGTGTGACGTCAAAAATGAATATATTTAATTATTATTTGCCTCAAATTTATTATTTATATCTGTCCTTTTTATGAATAAAATTTATGGATTGTGCTAAAAAGTTTATTTTATAAGTAGGAGTAAATTGATGTAATCTTGAAAACGTTTGGAGCAAAAATGAATTAAAGATGGAAGGTTGAAGAAGGAAATCAAGCAAAAAACTTAATAAATTAAATTGAATATAATAATATTTTATAAATATGAAGTGCAACAGCAAGTGAAATTCACTTTCAATACAAACATTGCTGCCACGACCAATGAAACCCTCGATTCATGCAAAAAATAAGAGAATCAAATTCCATTTGGTTTTGAATTCCTAATATGCTTTGGATTCAATTATTTTATTTAGGGTTTAATACATCTATAAATAGTTCATAGAAATAATTATTAGAAAAAACATCAATGTAGAGGAGGAGATCAATTAGGAGGTACTGTGGAAGAGAAAGTCGTCAACACTTTGAGGGTTCTTTTCTTCTTGTTTTCTTAGAGATTAGTAGCTAAATACCATATTTCTTGGCCTATAGCTACGAATCAAATGTTGAATATTTAAGGCTTTTTCAATTAATTCTTGGTTGTCAATATAAGTTACTTCTATATTCTTGTTTTAGTATTTTTTGACTGTCAATCTAGAGATAATTTATTGTTTAATCTTAAAATCAGGAGAGGAGAGGTTACATAGACCAGAAAATATAGAGAGCCCAATCGACCCATTTGATTGAGGTGATTTTTGCATAGGAGTGATGACCGGACGAACAACTTGCTTGGTTATGAAATAGGATGAAAAATAAATGCTCACCGGTTAGTCTATATATCTCCGCTTAACGATGTAGTTAGATGGATAATGAGTGTAGGTGACAAAGAGGTGTGCAGCCCGAGTTATACAATTAATTTTATAAACCAGTAACTTGAAAACTAAAAGTTGTTCTAAGCCAATAATATGATACATGAGATTCAATACATGCTGCAACCCTTAATTTTCCAAATCAAGTTATTTTATTATTTTATTTCTGTATTCCTTTCTTTTGGCACTCTTAAAAATAATTAGACTAATATAATTTAGTAAAAATAGTTAATTGACAAGTCCTTTGGGTTCGATGATCTAATTCTTTTAAGAGCCACTATATTACTTTTGCGACCGGGTACACTTGTGTGTGCAATTGAGAGCAACAATATTTACATGTTATTTAGCTAGTTTTAGGAAGATTCTTAGAATGTATTCATGTTTAGTTGATATAAATCATGTCTTAGCCTTCTTTTTCGGTAATTTCAGGGTAATTAATCATAACTACAATTTCTGCATTGTAGTATTATGTCATTTCTAACTATATGTCTAGTTGTATTGATTTTGGTGACTTATGATTTCCCTTAGCCTAGATGTGGGGTAGTGATTGCCATTAAATTTCTACTTATGAGCCATTGTACCATAGAATCCTTCAATATTACTTCAGAAGGTTCTAGGTTCTTGTAGACTAATAATGCTGACTTGGGTTTAATAGTATGAATGTTTAGCTCGATGTCAAATATGATCTTACTGAAATTTAAACCATAACTTCCCTATTTTATGTGCCGATGTGTTTTTGATTGTTATTCTAGACCTCCTTGGTTACATCAGATCGAAACATGGGTTTTGAGCTTTAGTGGGTCACTTGTGACTACAAAGGCGTTACCGATATATGGTTTATTTCTAGCCTAATGTTGACCTTGTGATATTGGAGTTCTTAAGAGTATTCCACATTTATTAGTTAGATTTAAATTTTGATGTCTTTGTTCCATTGGGGTATCTTCGACGTATCGTCGCTACGGTTTGAGTCCAGTGTGGAGCATTAAAATTCCAAATTATACATAGTCATAACTACGAATTTCTTTAGCTCTCCTAGGTGCCGTTCGGTTTACAGGGGTCCATTTGGGTTATTTAGCTTTCAATTTGTGCATGAGTGTACCTTCTGATCTTATACGGTCCAATTAGGTTATCGATAGCCGCTTTACGTTACCGCTTGTTCCTTCTAGATTATTGAGGTTTATAGTTAGACTTTCTGCTATAGTACCATATATATGACTCTCAACAACCATCTATTTCCTATCTTTTCTTTATATTTTTTTCCTTCCAAGATAGTAGACCTATGATGCCTACTAGGTACCCATTGTTTTGATACTCTTGCTACATTCTACTTCTATTTTTCTGATGCAGATTTGCGCGCCAGCTGATAACATTTATTTTGGTGTTGCAACGTGAACTTTGGATATGGAGGGTGAGCTGATGGCGTCTTAGTTCTACTCATCTCCATTTGCATATAGTTTTTGTCTAGTCTTTTGTATTCAAGATAAGTCCGTCTTATATAGGTTATTTTGTAGCTTGTACTCTTTTTAGTAGATTTGTACCTTCAACCACTTGTTCGATGAATGGATCTTGTACTATTGTATAGATACTTATTTCATTCATTTTTTCGCTGTCTATTTCACTATTTTGTTTTTACTTTTCGCTTTTTTGTGGCTTCTTCCGGTATGTGTGTTACTCGCCGTTTCCGGATATGATTTGTCTTACCTACATGTGAGTTGTGGTAGGTGCCATCATGACCTTGTTTTATTTTTACTTTTATAGTTAATGACTGATTTGAGTTTAGATCCCCCTTAAATATCTATTTGCTTATTAGTATTTGAGTTTTTTCATTGTTGTTCGTTTTGTGTAGAAATGAGAAATAAAAAGAATAAAGTATATTGAACGGAAAAACAAAAAAAAATAAGTAAGAAATATTGGAAACTATTTTTTCCCCGATTAAATAGTAATCGGAGAAGGGACTAAAATACCCCTCAAGTATTTAAATTGATACAAAATTATTCTACAATCACCTTTCGGTCCTAAAATATCCTTGCGTCTACCTTTTGGCCAAAAAATGCCATGGATTAGCTCATATTTGGCGTTATTTTTAATAGCTCCCTTAAAGTATAATTATTAATATTTTCCAACTATGTTGCATAATGTGATTGTTCCAAATTTAAAACATTCTCATATATATAATAAAATCGTATACAAAAAATATGGTTTTATAAAATCACATATGATTCATATTTTGACCCGATACAGTTTAAAATAATGTTGAAAAAATTGATTTCATTATATCTTTCTATTGGTCTATTTTAAATCAATCCCAGAATATTATAACGCATCTCACAAATGTGGATCTAACAAAAATTCATACTCACCCCAACTGATTGTCCATATTATACGTTTAATCATTTTTATTAATATAAACTCTTCTATCAATTATCTAAACCTCTTGTTCATTTTCTCTTTTTCCTTCTTTGAATCTCTTATTTTATAAGAATATCCAAGACTCAAACTTGAAATAAACTCACATATCTATATTCATTTAATTTGTCTTATTGTCAAGGTGTGATGAGAGTGGAGATAGGAGAATGATTATTTTATTCTTTTATTTTGAATTTGAACAAAAACAAATGAAAAATGTAGTATTCTTACATATTTGCTTAATTAACTCCTCCTGTTGACCTTATTATTTCTGTATGAATGTCACAATTATTTTCCTCCCCTTTCCCCTCTTGTTTTTCATAAATTGGAAAAATAAAATTATAAATGGTGGACAAGATCTAGATAAATTTTTTTGGAAAAGATATGAATTGAAGGGGTGGGAGAGGGGAGGTGGGTGTAGACAGTATATTCCTAACCTTTTTTTTTATATATATATATTTTTAATCAACCATGAAATTGGAAATCAAGGCAATCCTGTGAGCTCATAGTTTAACTAACTTCAAATTAATTCAATGGAAAAAGGGTCTGAAATTCCTTAAAATATAGGTTCGGTACAACATTTACCTCCATCCACCTTATGAGTATGATTTGTTAGATATAAGAGTATTTGTGAGCCAAAAGATTGACATCAAGGGTATTTTGGGGGGCTTAAAGTGGATGAAGGGTAGTTTTGTACCAATTCAAATAGTTGAGGGGGTATTTGAGGCCCTTCTCCGTATTGTAATTTAGATTTAGTATCTGAAAAAAGTAGAGGAATTTATGATAAAATATACAAGAATATAAGTATAGAATATAATTTTGATAATCAAGATAACATGTCATGCTCGGGTTTACACCTTGGGCATGGATGATACTTGAGATCCATTACTGGTCCCAAACTAACCCTTCACATGGTTTATTGCTTACCCAAAGACTTAAGCAAATACGAAACTTTTACTGCATAAATAAACTCAATAGTCTGAATTTAAACTCATCTTAATAAATGTCTAGAAATACTTAATTAAGAATGAGTAATAGTCTCAAGATCTCAAAACAAAAGGAAACATATTGTGAGACTCATCAACTATAACTTTATGAAGCCCCTAATGCTAGGATAGATATCAAGGCAAGACCCATAAAAACACACTAACAACAAGAAAATAAACGTGAAATCCTCCCGAAAGCTAGGACACTCACTAAAGCTACTTAGAGTACAAGTAATCTCAACGAAGCGCCTGTTGATGACCCTGAATGACTTTATATGCATCATAATTAATAAGATGTATGTTGCATGACATCAGTACGTTCAATGTATGAGTATGTAAAGAAAACATAATGCACAAATAACTGAACGGATATGACTGGAAAACTACTCAACTCAATTCAACTCGATAAAGCAATAATAAAAGAGGAAATGTTCAAAGCTTCATAAATAAATACCAAATCTAGGATGTAAATGAAAATACAAGAATTTACTCTTTATTGTTATTTAGGAGATTCTTTAACCGACAACCATCACTATGCGTTTTGTGATGATACAACGTCTCGCCCACATTGCCAGAGATGTCCTATACCTTGCCGGAGTATAAAAACCTCAAATAAGTGGATCCACTAATCTATGCTCGAAAGAAATAAGGAATCGTCAAAAAAGTATGATCCTTTATCCATGTTGGCTACATGGTTCATGAAGAATAAGACTTGTTTGAACTCATCCCTATATCGGTGCTCAGTACTACTCCCACCAAATGTATATACGCATGCTTAAGTGGAAATACTCTTTCCTTGTTTTGAGGTGATTACTTAAAATAACTCTTTTACAGAGGTAACTGCTCAGAAATATCCTGAATTGAGAAATTAAATTTTCTCCTTTGTCAATCTAAGAATGTTACATTTGGGATACTTAGTTTAAGATCATAGTTGATTAGATAAGCCTCTTTAATAACTCCATAAAACTCTTAAACTTTCCTTTTAAAATAAATTTAGTTTTGAATGTGCATTAGGAAGTATGATTAGGATATTCAGGAATTTTTCAAGAGTAAATAGAGCCTATATGAGTTAATACGAGGAAGGAAAATATGTCATAGCTTAAAGGATCATGTATCAGATAGAATATGGAAAAAATTTGCCTAACACTCCTAGGTACACTAGCATAAAGCGCCAAACCCTAAACTTCTGAAGTTAGGCCTGGGTGAACTATTGTCGTAGGGCGCCATGTTGTTACTTCATAAAAGAAAATCTAGGTTTCAAGTGTTCTTTAAGGTTCCATAGATTTTCGTTGAGAACCTTTCTTCTTTTTAGCTATGTAAGGATTCTCATAGTCTTGGACTTGTTTTTCCTCATGCCATACATCTATTCATCCATGAATTCATTATACTGAGAGATTCTTGATTAGTGCTTGATTTTAGTTTCATTCTTTAACAATGGAAGTTTTGAGTTTCTTGAGTTGTGCATCTTGAGTATGAGTTGTAATTTTTGAAAGTTGTTATATGAAATTTCTATGAATTCATGTTGGGTTTGAGAATAAAGAAGTGTTTATAAGAAATCACCAAATTCTGGACGAGTTAGGACCTTAAATTGAGTAGAAAATTTGTTGGGTTTTATGGATAGAGACTGGGGAGGTGCACCACCATAGCACCAAGGCATGACTTTAGTAATTCAGTCCCTAGGGTACTGCGCCACTGCTTCACCAAAGCCTGACTTCTGAATTTTAAGCCATGGGGCGACGCACCAGCAATGCGCTAGAGTCGCATGTTCCTATTTCTTTCCTTGTTTCATTACTGAACGTGTTCCTCTTAATAGTTATTCCGTTCCATTCGTTGTACTATCTCCTAAAGGCTCCAATAATCTCTGACAGATCGTATATTTCCTAATGAAATGTCTTTATTACATTCCAAACTAAAGTGGGTTTAAGAGAAAAGTTCAAGAGATATTATTGAATTAATTTCGAATTCTTGAGTTCCTATGCTTTTGAAATTCTTTTCCTAATTATTGAGTTTTATATGTTACGCATGGAGATTCTTGAGTTGATTTGATCATTTCTATACTTCGGCATGAACCCTATGAATTGAGTATTCTTGAGATGAGTAATATTGTTGAGTTCTGAGTATTGAGATCCCTGAGTTGATTCATTTATATATATATTTCAGCGTGAACCCTATTCCGAGTTATAAATCTTGAGAATCTTTTAAATCCAATATTATGTTTTAACTGAGTTTTTAATGAAAGTTATAAGTTATATTTTTGTGTAAAGTTTAAGATAAACCGAATATTCTCAAATGTTTCATTCTTATATAAAGAAAGAATAATATTTTGAGAATATAGAAATTTTGATTTTTAAATGAGCTTATGAGTTCACAGATATTTTAGGGTAGTTACCTCTTTTATGAGGATAGTATGAGCAGTTATCTCAAACTAGAGAACGAGCATGTTTTATACATTTGGACACGATTATATATTTATTGGGAGTAATATTGAGCACCGATATGGGAATGAGTTCAAATAACTCACATTCAAACAATGTAGGCAACATGGGTAAATGATCACACTTTTTAGATGATTCATTAGTTCCTTTAGGCATAACTTAGTTGATACACTTAGTTGAGGTGTTCTATATTCCGAAAAGGTTAAAACAGTTCTGACAGCGTGGGCGAGCCACTGTCACGTAGCTGACAGTGATAGTTGTTAGTTAGAGAATATCCCAATAAGAGTAAAGAGTAATTATTGTATTTTTATATACACTTTTGAGTTGATATCTATCATTAATGAAGCTTAAAACATGTAAAAATTTTGTTAGTGCTTTTATAAAGAGTGGATTTGTAACACCACATAACTAAAAAGAACTAGAAAGAAGTTAGAAATTTGAAATAGTCATTTTTGGTAAGAATATAAAAATCTAGAAATTTGTTAAGTGAGTTAAAGTTAAGCTTTGATCAACTTCAAATGACCATAAATTCTATCTCAGATGAGTTTGGTGTGATTTTAGATATGGTAGGAAGTATCTTGGAATGATATTTGCGCGACTCCGAGTTTGTATGAGTGAGACATGACCATTTGAAGTTGGGATATTAAAATAAGAAAACATCTCATCTGGATTTTTGAAGATCATTATGGTCTTTTCCTTGACCAACTATTTCATTTCATATTTTGGGTAATTAATTGGGGTGAAATCAGATTTTATTCAGTTTTAGAAAATTGAAGTTCACGCTAGGGGTTGGAGACAAGAGAAAAGAGGATAAAGGAGAAGAAAGTTCAAGATTCGACATCTTTGTAAGGAATCACCTGAGGATTTCGTTAAGGAGTGATCCCTACGAGGTATGTGAGATCACATAGCATTGATTTCATTCACCCAAACGCCAAACATGTTTAATAGAACAATTTTCATCCTGAAAGAGTTGGAATTTTATGTTCTTGAGTTATGTTCTTGAATTGTTTTCATTATTGAATTTATTTGTGATTAATGGGTTTTCTTGAGACACTTTAGCAACATTAATAGTTTTTTTGAGTTAGATTTGTGTGTATCTTCCTTGGGTATCTAATTCTAAAGTGAATTTGAGAAATGGAATTATAATTAATCGATTTAAGATCAGAAAATGATGCCAAAAGTTCGTCAGTTATTGCCTGCAGGAAAAGTTGGCGCAACGCGCCCTATAACTCTAGGCAGGTTGGGGTGGCACGCATTCAATGCGCCATTTTAGAGCCCCAGTAAGTGGGGGCTAGCAGGGCACATCGGGGATGCACTCAAATATTTAGTTTTCACCCAATTTTTGTCATGCAGTCCGTTTCAGTCTTTCTAATGTGCATTAACACTTCCTATTTATTCTAACTACTATAAATGAATTCTAAACAACTAAAACTCATCGAGAAACATGAATTACAACCTTGAATCCATAAATTTATATTCAAGGGAAGTTAAGATCCAAGTCTAGGAAGTTCTTAGAGTCTTTTAAGGAAATCCTTTGCAAATGCTTTTAACATTGTTTAAGATTTAATGTTCAAGTTGAGTAAAAATCAAAGAGTAAAGTTTGAAGTTCATTTCCTCAAGGAAGTATATGGGGATTATGTATTCATAGAGACCAAAATGTTTTCACACTTTAGTTAGAATAGAAATTGAGATTTCCAAAGAACCTATACCACCCCGTATCCAAAACAAACCAAAAATCAGCTTTTCTGAAAAATTTGCAGGTGGAATCAACTGTTACCATCGACAGACCGTAGCCTGAACCACGACCTCTCCTTGTCATTCTTCGATTGAGTAAGAAACCTCCAACATCTTACCCCAAAAAAATTTGACTAAGTGTCGAACGACGGACAGACCTACGGTTCCGTTGTCTGCGTTCGTCGATCGACACCCCATTTACCCATTCTCTGTTACAAATGATGATTGACCAGCACGGATCGTTGTTCGATCTACAGTCTATATGTCTGACCGTAGGTAAGGAATTAAAAGACAGTTAGGGAGGAAAAATAGTTGGGTCAACTTCAATTGATCATAACTCTTATCACAAAATGAATTAGATGTCACATGACATATCATCACATACATAATCGAATTAGCTTTTGATAGCCACCAACCTTGCTAAGATCAGACCTCCGAGTAAAACGTTACGCCTGTTTTAGTAAAGGTCTGTAGAACAGACCCAACCTATGGACGCAACCAGCGGACCATCGATTGAACGACGGACTGTCAATCCAGGTCGTTGTTTGGTCTATGGCAATTAACTCAAGGGCCTTTTGGTCTTTTTCCACTTTATTTAAACCTTAAAATACGCCGTTTTGACCCTAAATCATCAGATTTTAACAGTTTAAGACTAGAAACATAACTAAAACTTACCTAAGTCAAATCATTAATAAAAACTTTGAAAATTAGAAGCAAGAAAGGAGAAAAAAGTCAAGAACCCTAGTTCAAGAACACACGGTTCTAGCAGTTGCAGCCACAAAATCTAAGTGTTTCTCCGTGAATTTCATCACTAGGTTTATGGGATTTCACTAGTAGGTTCCTTTCACCCATTGGGTCCATAGTTTTCAGTCAGATTCTTGATTCCCATATCATGATTAGACCTAGGGTTTGTAGAACTATAATAGAACTTCATGAATTAATTAGTTATATTTCCAATCATATATCCATCTTATTATTCACTTTATCGCATGAATTTCACAATCCTAGTTATGTATTTCTTTAGTTCTTGAACTACACATGCTTGGTCAGATATTTCAATTACTTCAGATATACATGTCTCAGGTATAAATACATAATTACTAGATTAATTGTTGCATTCTCATTTTGCACGTTCAGTTTTGAGCTATCAGTATTTACAGAAACTCAGTCATAATCAGTTAATTATATAATTCATCGGGAGTAACATAATACCAAATTAGACTAGGGTTCTGCGTACCCAATTAATTCCAGAACGACTATTCAAGTAGGTTGTAAGTCCCCTATGTGAGCAATGAGTTTAGTGATCATCCCAACATGCCTTTATACCTCTGGCATGGTATATTGGATCCTCTTGATGGGGCTTATACATCAAACTCTACATTTAGCTCATGTGGTTTTACAATCGGTTATTAGTAGCTCCCACATTTCAGTCAGACTCTCTTGCATTTACCATTTATCAGTATATTCAGTATTCAGTATCATCATGTTATAAATTTGTCATTACATTCAGTTAGCTCAGAATTCACTATATCATGTTCAGAATATTAAACTTGCTTTTATGCTTGTTCAGTTATGTTTTTTTCAGCTTTACTCCGTCATACATGCTCAGTACCCTCCAAATACTGACGCATACGTGTGCTACATCTTCTTGTGATGTTGGTTTAAGTTCTCACCATCCAGATTAGACTTATATCGATTTCCGATCTCCAATTCAACAAAATAAGTGTTGAGTACTCATTGTCCAAGGACAATAGTCATGAGTTTATTTCAGTCCTTTAGTCATTTAGTTCAGTTTTTGCTAGACTTAGCTGGGGCTTATCCTAGTATTTCTAGTCAATTAGAGGCTTCTTTAAGATATAGTTAGTTTCAGCTTAGTATTGATTTAATATTTCCTTTGTATTAAACTCATTCTTTTCAAATATTCAGTTATAGAATATGGGTATTCCCCATATTTTCAGTTTAAATTATGATTTAACTTCTGCATTAACTTTACTACCTTTAGTATGCTCATGATCATGCCAGTAGTGCTAGCTTGGTTCTTTCACAAGTAAGCAAGAGGGGAAGCTTTAATTTTAAGGTATCCTTTGAGCTAAGTTTTTGAGCAATTATCTCAAAGCATAGAGCGAAATTTGTTTTTAAACATGATAGCTATTATAATATTTTGGGAGTAGTATTGAGCACCGATATGGGGGAGATTCAGACAACACAAACCCCATACACCATGTAGCCACCATGGGTAGAAAATTGTCATACTTTTTAAATGATTCTTTTAGTTCTTTTAGCATAAACTAATGCATCTACTTAGTAGTTCAGGTTCTATAAGCTCGACAAGGTATAAGACGACCCTAGCATCATGAGGCAGGACGTTATATCATCATAATAACTCTTATGTGATAATTATGGGTTAGAGAAACTTCCATGGAAGTAATTGTATTCATATATACATAATTTATTTGTATTTTTTCATACATTTCAGAATTATATATATATATATATATATATATATATATATATATATATATATATCTTTGCATACACATAAAGTTGAAACAATCTTTTAGAAAACTTTTATTTAGATTGCACTTAATTAAACTACTTTATATTGAAATGAGTTCAATTATTTTGTGTTAAGTTGAGCCATGTATGTTCTTCATTCCTTTCAAGATTATGTCTTGTTTTAGAATTCCCCTCACATACTCGTACATGCAATGTACTGATGCTATTTGGCCTGCATCTTATTAGGATGCATACACAATTAACTAGGATCGGCATCCACAATATCGTTGATCCAGTTAAGCATTTTGAGTCTTGTGGTGAGCCTCCTTCCTTTCGAAGGATCCCTTTACTACTTTCATTTTCATTATTAGTACATTAGGATGTTATGGGCCCGTCCCGACATCCATCTTAGTTATTTAGAGGCTATGTTTTGTGACATTATTGCCTTATGTTTTGAGACTTTAGTTTCCATTTTGTATAGTTTTAATGTTTCTTTAAAAACATTCTAAATTTGCTTCACAAGTTCCTTTTAAGACTATTTCTTGTGTTTAAGTCTTCCGCTAAGTAAGACAGTCAGGCCAAGGGTTTGATAGGGACAAACAATGGTTCTTGAGTGACAGCCCCACCTAGGGTTTAGGCTCGGGGCATGATATGAGTTGAGGTGAGCACTTTTCCAGTCTGGTCAGTTAAGTTATCTACGTTTTTAGTTCTCCTTGCATACTTGTACATTCGATGAACTCATGTCATTCAACATGTATCTTTTTATGAAGCAAATACAGGTGTTCAAAATTATCAATAGGAGCTTCGTTTAGATCACTCTACACTCCAGTTGGCTTAGGTTGAGCCTTCTTTTATTCTAAAGGTCGTCATATTACTTTAAGTTTATTGCTTTTGAGATGTTGTTGGTGATTTCTTGATATCCCTATTTAATAGTAAAGGCTTCATAGATAGTTACAGTTGAGGAGTCTTTCAGTATTTACATTCCTTGATTTGTTTTGCAAACTTTAAGTATTTCTACTGATCATTTACCAGACCTTATGAGTTGAGTTATTAAGCTTAACAAATTTAATTATTAAGAATTATGTATTCTTGACTTAGTCTTCCACATATAGTCAACAAATATGATGGTTCGCTAGGGAACTAGCAATGATTCTCACAGGCACGTCCAGGGTGTATGCTTAGATTGTGACATTAAATTTCTTATGGATAGATAGTGGGTTCCACTGACTCGGATTGTTTATTTTATGGCTTTCTATTTCATCTTTTCTTCTTATGTTTTACTAACCTAAATACATGAGATATCAATTTTTTTCCTTCTGAACACAACCGATCAATACTTACAGAAAAGATAAAAATTACAACCTCGTCACATGAATACAGATAGACAACATACAGTTAGTAATTTTTATTTATTTATGAAGTTATGCATATTATTAATGAACTAAAATGTGCTTCTTCAAAATAAAAAAACAATAATCATAATATAAGGGATGAAACTAAAATAAATAAAGAAGAAAAATTACTACATCAGCATAGAAAAGATGATTACAAAAATAACGTTTTTCTTTAAAAGTTCATTTATTTTATAAGTTTTTGATGAGATCTGAAGGCAAATGAATTGTTCTTTTAATTCCTAAGGTGGTGAAAAAACTTACGTTAGGATCAAATAATATTTCCAGTTAACCACCTTGAAATAGTAGTAATTTACATTAATTGAATTCCAATTAACCCAAATTAGATGCACTAAATATTTAATATTTGATAAGAGATTATTGTAATTACCAAGACATTTCTTTGTTTAGGTATTTTATTCATCGTTCTTTTGCTGTTTATGCAAATATTAGTGTTTTGGAGCTTATGAACCTTGAATGATAATTTTTTTATCAAGTCTTAAGAGTTCAAGAAGATGTCTTCTGAATCCAGTTAAGAAGGTTCCATCATCTTCGAGAGGGTTATTTTAGGTAGTGTCATGATCAGTATGACTCCCGAGGCTTTAAGCATCGGTTTTTGCAATTAGATATGTTAACTATCAAGTTAAAGCCTAAGTTTGACTTTAATGAATAGTTTGAGTGAACGAGTTTCAATGAAAATTTCCCCAACACAGTTAACTCCATAATATTATATTCGGTCTAGAATGACACTTTATTCGAATTTCGAGGAATCTTTGCTAATTCTTAGTCTTATTCTAGATATTAGCTTAAAACAAAGTTTAGGGATGAGACCCACTTTTTATCGAGGTGACCTTGTATTAGAATTTATGATGTTTTGTTGAGTCTGGAATATCAAATTTTGTAGGGTTGCATATCTCGTATGCATGCATGGGTTACCGAACGAATTCAGAACATCCTAACAGGGATTTCCAACTTACCAAAACCCAGCTGATATGCATAAGCTAGTACAGGACAATATGATTGTTGCATTCGGGGGCCTGGGTTCCGTTCATGGAGGCTAGGCATACTGGTCGCCATGTACGTGAGGACACAAATTCGGGGGATTCCCTGCAGAGATTGCAGAGGGTCGATGCTCTCTTGGTTGCGTTCTCAAGGTCCACGTTCACAAAGAAGAGATAGGACTGGTCCTATTTAAAATCCAGTCGTCATGGCAACCATTCTTTTAGACTTCAATAATCACTTTAACTTTGTTTATGCTCGAAATTAAGTGATCCGAAGTCCCACACATACGAAATTATCGTGACTATGTTGTGGAGTGTTTGGAAGTTCTTGGGATACTCTTGCTTTTGAGGTGAATTATCATTTAACCTTTCTATTCTTTTTCTTTGTTTGAGTTTAATTATTGCTTTTTGCATGTTGATTGGTTGTGGCGGTTACGAGCCCTGTATTATGTTTCTTTTTTGGAAATAATTCCATGGCACTAATTAATTTCTTGGTGGAGTCAAAACGATCGTATCGACATTGTAATTCTATATTTGAAAGCTTGGAAACGTTTAAAGTCCATTCAGAAATGAAAAACTCGGGCCTTGTAATTTGGACCACACGTTTTCAACCTACAAGTAGGATAAGAGGTCCTTTCTATTCCGATTGAGATTAAATATGTAAATGCATGTTGAGTAGAATGAATTGGGGGTGGATACCTAGTTGTTATTATTTCTCTTCCTAGAAAAAAAGATGTAGGATTTTTCAACATTGTTTAAGGTTTAGTATCATGCTAGTTGGGTTTATGTGTGTTGTTGCATGTTGTTGTGAATTAATTGCACTTTTTATCGGTAGTGAGCATTCTAAGACATAGTCTAGGATTAAGCTAGTGTTGAGTTAGATTTTTTTTATATTTGTAGCCTTTTTTTCTTCAACGTCATTTCAGATATTTAAACTAGATCCTTGTAGATTTGAGCAACAGACTTGAGTTTGATTGTATGAACCTTATTTAGGTGATTTCATAGTTTTATAGATCTTCTGGCCTCTCCCTTTATTTTTATGGCTGTGATGTTCTACCATAGGTTTTATGCTTTTACAGCGACTTGAGATTGGATTGGTCTAGGCTTGAGGCCTTCTATTGATTCTTTGTGAATGGACGTCTCTATGGTGACATGGCATTGATATTTAAGATCATGTTCAAAGTCAATACGCCCCTAGATTACTCTTACTAACTGGGTGGCTTATGCCCTTTGGATTGGACTGGCTATCCTCAATATATGAGATCCTCTTCGGGGTCCCCAAGACACTCTTGCTAGCTAGGATGGGAGTAGACTGGCTAGCTGGGTGGCCTAGATTGATTTTCACTATTTTTAGCTGGACTGGGAGTTGACTGGATTATTGGGTATTTTATTTAATTGGGATGGGAGCCCGACTTTCTCTTTGTAGACTTAGTTATTCTTTGTACATATGGAGTTCATGAGGATTTATTTGAGTTTTATTCGAATTTGCGCCCGAGTGTATCTTCTGGCTTATTGGGTTCAATTAGATTTGGTTTAGATGTACTTTGGATAATCTCGTGTGTTTTCTTTTGTATATGTTTGGACCTTTATTGTGTCTAGATTCTACCTTCTTTTTTTTGTTGTTTTTACCTTTTGTTGCTTGGTCGGTTTGGTACTCATGCTACACTTTACAACTGTTTTGTAATATTAGTCCTAGTAACTATCCGTGGTGATTTTTTGTGCCAATCTTCAACAACTTTTGAGATCAGAGATGTGGGTGAGCACTTGGCGTTTTGGATCATCAAGTCTCCTTCTGTATTTATGTTTATATATTATTTTTCCTTTATGATGAATTGTTTGTGGTCTACTTTTGGGACTTGTACTTACATTCTATATAGAGCTACATTTGTGACTTCCAGGCTATGGGAGGGATTCTCATGATGCATAAGGTTTTTGTTTTTCTTCTGCCTTTGTCCTGTTTTATTATGGTAATTTTATTTCTACTGAATTTTTACCCCTGTACTCATTACCTATCCGTTTGAGTTAAGGTTTATAGTAGGTGTCATCATGTCTCAAGGATTGGGCCATGACAATTATAATAGTTAATTAACTTTGAAAGGATATAATTGTAATCTAACTTTCAATTATAAACCTTCCCGCTTATAGAAGAAGTATGATGGTTATTCTAATTAATAAGTGTCAACTATATATTTCAATTCCGACAGGATCGTTGAATTTCGATATTGCAAAAAAAAATTTATTTTAGTTCTAAAAATAGTTTCTCAAATCATATGTAACAACAATAACATAAAACATATCAATTTGAAGCATGTTAGTAAGAACTTCCAAAGCCTATTGATATGCCAGTAGCATGATATTCTTGTTATCTAATATTACAAAACTTGTAAATAGATTAACTTTTTCTTTCTTAAAACAAACATCAAATATAAGGTAAGTGCTTTCTTAAGGCTTAAGCACTCTTAAAATGAAAGTTGGTCAACTTTTGATTACTAAAATCCAATATAAGGTAAATGTGTTAAAGATAAAATATTTTCATCACACACTTTTCATAATTGAAAGTTGGTATCCTGTCACACAATCCTACTCATTGTCTCTCAAAACGATGAGACTCTCTCTCTTTCCCCTCAAAGTTGTTCTTTATTTTTTCCTAAAGATCTCCACTAGTAAGTGTGTAGAAAATGAGGATCCATTTGTATCCTTCCTCATCTTCAACCGAAGGTTCATTCGAAAAATTCTTCTGTTACAATTCTTTTTATTTTCCTGGTGTTTTTACTTGCGATCATACAACTTGTTTATTTTGACGTGAACTTGCATTTGCTTTGCTTTAATATTACCGATTACGTGAGTAAAATGGACTTTTAGGGTGTTTTTGCAATTTTTTCATGTTTTTTTCTATAAAAAATGTTATTATAGAAAAAGAAGTATTAAAGACACATAAAAATGACTTCCCTGCCAAAAGTTAATTTATCCAACCCATAGTGGGATGATTTAGCAGTTAACTGGTGTATAATTTCCTCTCCTCTTAATTTTTTTTGATGGAGTTTTTATTTGAGATGGCATGTGTTGTGTCTAAATCAACTATAGGTTATAGATAAATGTAATGATGTGGTTGCACTCAAATGTGGATTGTGAAATTAGGGGAACAAAGCCGTCAAATTAAAAGCATTTGAGGATGACATTATTTTTATATCCTCGCCTTTAATTTGGTCCTTTTTATTTGTTGCAATTGCATTGACATTTTAAGAACATGTTGGGACATTCTTTTTGCCAATGGATGATACTTATTGGCTGACCTAAAACAAAAGTTCATACCCTTTCTAAGGTAACAGAAAGAGTGGTTTTCTTGGGCTTTAAAGCAAGAAGAATCTATAGTTAGAGGGTGTTTTCTTGCTGATGATATGGGATGGGGAAGACTGTTCAAGCCATAGCTCTTGTGCCTGCTAAAGATGAAATAGGGCAAGCAATTTCAGATTCCGATTTTCTCTCACCTACATCTTATATTCTTGCAGCAGTGAAATGAACCCTTGTTATACGTACAGTTGTTGCTGTGATACAGTTGGTCAATGGGATTGAACGCTTCACCACAAAAGGAAGCAACACAATTCTTGTATATCATGGTGCCAACTGGGTGAAAAATATTGGCAGATTTGCGGAATATGATCTTTGTTATCACTACCTACTCAACAGTGGAGACTAAGTACATGAAAAAATAATGATTTTGCACTCTATGAATTGGAATCGTATTATTTTGGATGAGGTAATCATTGCATTACTATACCCAAATATTTGGTTTTTCATGATATGCTTTACATAAGCTGAAAGTTTACCTAAACAAACCTCTCTACCTTCACAAGGTAGGACTATGATATTATAAACCTTATCAACCACTCTGCCATCACAGGGTAGTTAGGTGTGTGTGTGTGTGTGTGTGTGTGTGTGTGTGTGTGTGTGTGTGTGTGTGTGTGTATACCTAAACAAACCTCTCTACCTTCACAAGGTAGGGCTATGATATTATAAACCTTATCAACCACTCTGCCATCACAGGGTAGTTAGGGGTGTGGGTGTATGTGTGTGTGTCTATATATATATATATATATATATATATATATATATATTTACTGCGAAGTCTATTAAAAGTTCACATTTATAGGTTTTTGTCGGACAAACCCTTTATCGATAGTGTTCTAATGGATTGTACTTTTGTTGCACAGGCCCATTGTGTGAATAATATACACAGCAATACTACAAGAGCTTCTCTTGCGCTAGAATCTTCTTATAAGTGGGCGTTAAGTGGTACTCCCCGGTAAAACCGTATTTGAGAGTTGTACTCACTTGTATGTTTCTTGTGATTAATGTTCTTTTGTGGATAACATAATTAACATCTTCATTCTCCGAACTAAATACATCCCTACTTCTGGACAGGTTCGTTTCTTGGAAATTATTCCTTACTCTTACTCCTTCTGTGAAGATTGTGATTGCATAGCTCTCAACAATAGGTAGACTTAAGAGTTTCTTTTTTTATATTTGCACCTAACTTGGTTAAATAGAGAAGCATATAGCTGAGGATTTGTTTTAATTTTACTATGTTATATTTATTCCTATTCACCCGAATGACAGTTGAAATCTTTCTTCCTTGAGCATATTATTATTTTTCACCTTCTTGAAATTTCTTATTTACTCCCTTTTGTGTTTGTATTTGTTTTAGATTATTCGAATGTCCACATTGCCACCACCAATCTTTTCGACACTTCTGTTGGTGGAATAGAGTAAGTCATCAAATTATATATTTATTTTGATGCCTTTCGTTAGTTGTGATAACTAATATTGTTGCTGACATGGAGATGTTGATACATCTTATGTTCTAGTATAATGCCTCACCCATACAATCCCAAGGGAATCATGGGTTTGGTAGAGATGCAATGGTTCTGTTTAATCACAAAATTTTAAAAACCATAATACTAAGACGTACTAAAAAGGGAAGGGCTGCTGATCTTGGACTTCCTCTAAAGATCGTAAGTTTTTTTCACATTAGCATAATGCTCGAGATATTAATTGTTTTTCTCCTATTTAGAATGTTACACACTTTCTTATTCAGGTTACCTTGCGCAAAAATTGTTTCGATGTTAAGGAAGAAGATTATTACAGATCACTGTGGGATGAAAGTCGGGCACAATTTTATACGTATGTAATATATTTTTTTCTATACTTATAAAACTCGACCCTTGTTTGAAAGTAATATTGGCCTTTTTTTGCTCTCCATTCGATACTCATGGTGTAATAAATGCTTTTTCATGGTACATGATGTTTCATCTAATTTGTTAGTGTTAAGTCATCTTGAAAACATACAGACGTTCCTTGCTTGAAAATACTATATAATGATCATTTTACACAGGTTTTCATGGAAAATAATCAACACTATCAATGGATAATTCATTTTTTCATCACATTGTTTCTTTCTAACGTATTTTGTCACAGATACATTCAAGATGGTATGTTGATGAATAACTATGTCAACATTTTTAATCTACTCACACGCATGCCGCAGGTATGGGTACAATGCTTTCAAACTGACTTGTTCTTTATAATGTATTGGTTGCTGCTTGAATTTGGTATTCTTAGTGAAAAAAATTCATTGTTAACCCTCAGAAAGTATGGATCAGATATAAGGTAATTTTTTTCTTAACAAGAAATATTTCAATTCTTCAACACCAATTGTGGTAAAATCACTAAATTGTGGAGATGAAATATTTAATGTTGTTAATTGGTTTAATCTTTTAATATTTCAGAACTCAGAGATAATAATTCCTTCAGTAATTTCTTGGCTTGCTTTACCCTTATATATATATCCGCCCTTGAACCTAAAAAAAGTTCAGACTTCTTTTACTAAAGCAAGCAATTTGACTTTCTATGATCTATGTAATAACTAGAAAACTTTTTCTTATATTTGATTCATTTACGATTGATTTGCTTTCCCTTTATCACTTTGAAAGAAAGAAGAAATCCTTGTTTCGCCTCCTTCCTTCTTCGCTAATTGGAAGCTATACTCACACGTCTTATATTTTATTTGACTACAGGTCGTCGATCATCCTTACCTTGTGGAATGCTCAAGTTCTGCTTTGTCTAGAAGTGGAAGAACAAGTAATGTTGGCTATGTTGAACAACCATGTGGTTATGTCATGATCCAGCAGAAGATCCAATTGTAATTTGCATACTCTCCCACTTCCCTAAGAAAAGAAATAGAAAGTATACTCACAAAACTTGATACATCACTAAAATTGAATTTGATGGATTTCCTATTCACACTACATTAATATTTCATATATCATATGATGGATATTTCATATCTTAATGTGTCCATGGTAATCCACATTTAATTCTAAGATGTCTTCTAAAAATTCTTTTCCAGCAACATAGGAAAGACCTCTTTTACTAGAAATGCTTTCGGGAATGCCTTTTAACACTAACACGACTTTCATTAAACTTGCAGACAACCTAAGAAATAATCTATGAATTCATTAGTATTATGTGGTCATTTGAAACTTAAACCGACTCTCCTAGTAAAATGCACCTCTTTTAATTCTTGCAGGTTAATTCTTGCACACATGTCTTTTGCAAGTCATGTTTGATAAACTTCACTGCAATTGTGGGACAACTTTCATGCCCTTCATGTTTTGAATCAATTACAGTGGATTTCACAGCAAATGATCAGAAAACTAAAGCATCTATCAAAGGGTTTAGGACTTCGAGTATATTGAACATAATTTGTGTTGATAATTTTTCAGACAAGCACAAAAATAGAAGCTTTGGTAAACAATTACTTTTCAATATATAACGATATCTTATTTTACCTTAGCTTTATTGTTTGCTTACCATTTGAAAATTTTGCATCAAATACCACCCTCACTTAATTGAGTGGAAACTAAATGATGAATGATAAATCGTTGGTGTGGTCTCAATCTTATTTATTATACTTTATAATAGCATTCTCACTGTTTGATTTATTGGATCAAGAGATAAGAAATAAGGTTCGTGATTGAAAGAGATGGTTCCACAAAGGAAATAATCTTCAGCCAATTCACATCATTTTTTCATATGATACACTATTCTCTACAGAAGGTAAGACATGTCTTCGTTATTCCCTTCACATCTACCTTTATTGTGTCAGTCAGTAGTCAAAGCAAAAAAAATTCTTGTGTGCTTTTGGCAGTCAGGTATTAATTGTGGTCAATTTGATGTATCCATGACTATCACTGCAAGAGATTCTGCAGTTACAAGATTTACCAATGATCTAGATTGTATTATATTTCTTATGAGCTTGAAAGCCAGAGGTCATTCCCTGAATTTTACAGTGGCATCACATGTAAGGATTTCCTTTCCTCTCTTTGTAATTAAATATTCTTCATTTCTTGAATTTATGTTGGATTCCTTCATCGCTTCAGGCTAAAACTATTTTTTTGCTTGGGATATTTTAACTTCATCTCAGTGCACCTAAAGAACAGATACATTTTTAACTTGTAGAGAATAACAGAAGAAAAGTATAATTCAGGAAGCCTTCTGCTAGCCCAAGATCGTTTACTAAGATCGGAAGATTCAACTAAGGAAGAGGAAGCTACAAAGAAGAAGAAATATTTTGAATAAGAAAACTTTTATATAGAAGAAGACTAGTTTATTTTGGTTGATTGGGTTTTTGGGTTAATTTCAAATGACAATGGCCACCCCTATATATACAAGAGTAGGGATGCTTCTAGAAGTTATTCTAGATTGATATACAATAAAGATCTTGATGACCTTCTTTTCTAACTATCTAACAAGAATCGAGATTTTTCTACAATTCACTATAAGTATGTACTTCTCTAGAACATCTACACATTTCTTGGATACATCAAGGACTTGAGGTACTACTCTACATAAGTCTAGAAAGTTCTATTAAATATCTAGGATTATTTATACCTCCAAAAATAATCTTTATTTTACACACTCCCCCTTAAAGTGATTTTTTGGAGACTACCCCGCACTTGTTGCGGAAGAACTCAAATGAAGCTTTGAGCCACATCTTGGTAAAAATACCGAAAGTTTCTTTCAACCTCATCTTGCTTCTACAAATAATACAAATTCTTCATTATCAGTTGATCCCTGTAGAGTATCTCCTTGTTGAGTTCTCTGACTTCCCCTTTCTCTTAATTTCTCGACAATTATATTATTCAAAGAAACAATATCAATTTCCTATGAAGTCTCAAGACCTACATATAATCCACTGTCATATTCATCTATTATCTCCTCAATAGATTTGTTTGCATCTTCAGAACTTTCAAAAATTATATCCTCTCTACTTGAGACTTCAATATCAATTTATTTTTCTATTTGATCTTTATTTCTCCATCTGCTTTCAAAAATTTCTTCGCCTCATTCATTGGCATTGCTATTACAGATGGTTGACCAAAAACTTCCGCTTCCAATACATCTGCATCAATGCTTTCACTATAAAGGTCTCCATTGGCACATGTAGTTTCAGATATTGCTACTTCAGGATCTTCTTTTCTATTTCTTCAATGTAAGCTACCATATCACCACTTGGAACATCCTCAAAAATTTCTTGCTTAATGTCGACAACATCAATATCTTGCTTCTCCAAGTGATCGGCTATATTATATTCTAAATCTTTGATCCAATCTCTTTTCAGATTGATGGAAATCATGAAATCTATTGCTCGAGCCTCAGCTACTAAACATTTTCCCCACTCTTCTTCTTTGGCAACTTTTTGAGCCATATTGTTCTCCTTGTTTTCCTGGCATGTCTCGTGTTTTTTCCTTTAAAGTTTATCTTGTCGTCTACAAGAGCATATCCTTCTACCTCTTTGACAAACACACTAGCCAATTGCTTGGCTAGTAATTCCTGTGACGATAACACATTTTCAAATTTCTCCAAGGATGGTGTAACGACTTGTTTAGTCGTTTTGAGCAGTAGAGTATTTTCTGGTAATAACAGTCTGAGTCGACAGATCTCACGACGGACCGTCATGGGCACGACGGACAGTCGAGGGGGTCTCGTTCCAAAACACTTAGAATTCTGAAATTTGGGTACTGAAATCGACTCTCTGAACTTCATGACAGAATGGCAGGACGGACCGTCGCAGGCACGGCGGACCGTCACAAATCTTTCCACAGAACTAACTCTCTGAACTTTGTGACGGACCTGCAGGACGGACCGTCACAGTCATGACGGACCGTCACAGGCTGCGTAACCCTGACTGGGTCGGATTTCTATTTAAAAGTTTTAAGGGACGTTTTGGACTATTCATGCTTATAATTATAAAGTTAGTGGATTAATGTTAATAATTCAATTTCTTGGGGGTTAAAGGAGATAATGTTGGAATAATTAGTGGGTTATTTTTATCATTTTTATACTTAATTATATACTAATTAGGGTAAAAGAAAAAGGGTTTGGAATAAGAAAAATAGAAAGAACAGAGAGAGAAAGGGGAGAAACGATCGATCAATCGAGAGAGGAACGAAGAGGATAATAGAGCTTTGGGGAATTAGCTTGTTTGATCGCAATTCTTCGGTGGAGGTAGGTTATGGTTTATGCTATTCGTAGTAAACTCTTAATAGCAAATGATATGTATTGGGTAATGTTGTAAACCCTTCTATATGCTTAATTGTATGCTTGCATGAATGTGATTATATAATTGTGATAAAGTAAGCATGATGAAGCTATTGAATCCTAAATCTTGAAAAACCCTAATCTACTTTGTTAATGATGATGCCTTGGTTAAAAGAAGGCTTGATGAATGAAAGTAGTGAGATTAGGGGATCGGGTGCCACGTTCCGGTACCAGGATAGTATATGGGGATCGGGTGTCACGAACCGACACGTAGTATTAATGGATTGGGTGTCACGAACCGACACGTAGTATTAGGGGGATCGGGTATCACGAACCGACACGTAGTATTAGGCGATCGGGTGTCACGAACCGACACGTAGTATTAGGGGAACGGAGTGTCACGTTCCGACACAAGAGAAATAAAGAGAATGAATCTTGAAATATGTTAATATACTCAATTAATGAACCTAATTCCCAAATGAGTATGATGGGGAGGCGTGAGTCATCATTGATGTGCTTGGTGTTGTGACCAAGGGTTATGGTAATTGTAAATGCCGCATGTTGAGTATTGTAGTTGATTTTATGATATTATCTGATATATACTGTTTTCTATTTTGAGTTGGCCGATGATATCTACTCAGTACCTGTGTTTTGTACTGACCCCTACTTACATGTTTTTCTCTTGTTATTTGTGGAGTGCAGCAAACATGCCGTCGTCTTCAACTCAACAGCAACTCTAGCCAGTCTTCACTGCGTCAGATTTCAGGGTGAGCTATTGTTCCTAGCTCGGACTGGATTCTCTCTCATTCATGTCTTGATGTCCTTGAAGTTCGGACATAGACTATCTCTTGTATTTGTTTTAGTTTCCTAGACATTCTTAGATTTAGTAATTTGAGGATAGATGTTCTTGTGATGATGACTTCCAGATTTTGGGGATGATAAGTATTGAATTTTAGAAGTTATCAATTGATTTCGTAATGAGTTTTTAAGTCTTCCGCATTATTTTCTGTTTATTATTGGTAAATGATTGGGGTTTAGATTGGTTGGTTCGCTCACATAGGAGGGTCAGTGTGGGTGCCACTCGCGGCCCGCTTTGGGTCGTGACAAACTTGGTATTAGAGCCTTAGGTTCGTTGGTCTCATCACACAAGAACGAGTCTAGTAGAGTCATAAGGAAAGGTAGGGGGACGCCTTTACTTTTCTTTGAGAGGCTATAAGACTTTAGGAAAATTCCATTATTTCTTTCTTTCGTGCTATTACTTGGATCCAATTGGTATATAGGTGATACAAATTGGTATCTGACCATCTTCACTCTATTTCGCAGATGGTTATGACTAGAGCAACAACTACGCCAACACCAGCACCGGTAAGACAAGAGGCGTCTGAGCCAGCCAATGAGACTGTAGCTTGAAGAGGAACAGTGGCAAGAGGCCATGGTAGAGGTCGTAGGAGGACATCCTCTAGAGGAAGAGGATAAACACCTGGCCCATCTAGTACTAGGGAGGTGACTCCTCCACCGACTGAGGAAGTAGTAAGCGAGGGGGAGGAAGGGGAGAATGAGCAAGTGCAGAATGAGGAATTACCACCCCAACCTACCCCAGAGATGATTAATCAGGTTCTTGCTTACCTTAGTGGGTTATCTGATCAGGGCCAGACACCTCCAGTGTTTTCTGCACCAGCACCCCAGGTTCCGGGAGTACAGCATGCAGCTGCTTAGGCTCCCCACATGGATGCCTCATTAGAAATAGGCACGTTTCCTCATTTGACTACAGGGCCTATAATGACAAGCGATCAGCATGAACTTTTCAGTAAGTTCTTGAAATTGAAACCTCCAGTCTTCAAGGGTGCTGAATCTAAGGATGCCTACGATTTTCTGGTTGATTGTCATGAGTTCTACATAAAATGGGCATAGTGGAACGATTTTGCGTTGAGTTTGTAACCTATCAGTTTCAGGGAAAGCCAAAATGTGGTGGTGGTCACATGTTGAGTGTCAACCCGCACAAGCACCACCTATGACTTGGGCGTCATTCTCTAGCTTATTTATGGAGAAGTATATCCCCCGAACCTTGAGGGATAGGAGGAGAGATGAGTTCTTGAGCCTAGAGCAAGGCAAGATGTCGGTGACTGCGTATGAGGCTAAGTTCCGTGCGTTATCCAGGTATGCCACCCAGTTTTGCTTCAGTCCACAAGAGCGGATTTGCCGTTTTGTGAAGGGGTTGAGGTCAGATTTGCGGATTTCAGCCTTACAGGTAGCGGCTACAGCGAAATCCTTTCAGGAAGTGGTAGACTTCGTGATAGAGGTGCAGGGAGTGAAGCCAGATGACTTCTCCATGGCATCGACATCTAAAAGGTTTCGTAAGGGAGGTGAGTTTAATGGTTCTTAATCCAGAGGGCAGGGTTCAGAAGGTTATCCAGCCCGCCCTATTCAGTCTTCACTACAGACTGTAGATGGGAGTCCACCGCAGACCGGTCAACACTTCTTTGAGTTTGGAGGTTATCCCCAGAATCCGTCGTTCTCACACAGACCTATGCTTGAATCCAGAGAATGTTATGGATGTGGAGAGACTGGACATATTAGGAGGAATTGTCCAAAACCGAGTTAAAGACCCCCAATAATCAGAGGTAGAGGTGGTCATGGAAGAGGCCGCTACTCTGGAGGACGTGGTGGCCGAGGTAATGGTGGTCACCAAAACGGCCGGGGTGACGGACAAATGGGAACTACTGCAGCGCAACCTGGTAGAGGCAACGGGCAGACAGGTGATAGGGCCCATTGTTATGCTTTCCCTGGGAGATCTGAAGTGGAGACATCTGATGATGTCATCACAGGTAATCTTTTGGTTTGTGATTGCATGGCTTCTGTATTGTTTGATCCTGGATCCACTTTTTCTTATGTATCTTCCTCATTTTCTAATGGTCTTAATTTACATTGTGAATTGCTTGACATGCCTATTCGTGTTTCTACTCCGGTGGGTGAGTCTGTGATAGTTGAAAAGGTGTATAGGTCTTGTCTTGTGACTTTTGTGGGGAGCAATACTCATTTAGACTTGGTTATCTTAGAAATGGTTGACTTCGATGTAATTCTGGGTATGACTTGGCTTTCTCCAAATTTTGCAATCTTGGGTTGTAATGCTAAAACTGTGACGTTAGCCAAGCTTGGGACAGAGCCGTTAGTGTGGGAGGGTGACTACACTTCCAATCCGGTTCGTATCATCTCCTTTCTTCGTGCTAAGAAAATGGTTAGTAAGGGTTGTTTGGCGTTCATGGCACATCTCAGGGATGATACTACCCAAGTACCTTCAATCGAGTCGGTTGCGATAGTCCGCGAGTTTTTAGATGTGTTTCCTGCAGACCTTCCTGGTATGCCACCGGATAGAGATATTGACTTCTGCATCGATCTTGAACCGGGTACTCGCCCCATTTCTATACCCCCTTATAGAATGGCTCCCGCTGAGTTAAGGGAGTTAAAGGCCCAACTTCAAGAGTTGTTGAGCAAATGCTTCATTAGACCAAGTGCATCCCCTTGGGGTGCTCCTGTTTTGTTTGTGAAGAAGAAGGATGGAAGCTTTCGGATGTGCATAGACTACAGACAACTGAATAAGGTAACGGTTAAGAACAAGTATCCTCTTCCTCGCATTGATGATTTGTTTGATCAGTTACAAGGTGCTTGTACCTTCTCAAAAATCGACTTGAGAATTGGTTATCATCAATTGAAAATACGGGCAGCAGATGTGCCCAAGACTGCTTTTCGGACCGGGTATGGGCATTATGAGTTCTTAGTAATGTCTTTTGGGCTTACGAATGCCCCTGCTGCTTTCATGAGCTTGATGAATGGGATTTTTAAGCCTTATCTGGATCTCTTTGTCATTGTATTCATTGATGATATACTGGTATACTCAAAGAGCAAGAAAGAACATGAGGAGCACTTGAGAATTGTGTTGGAAATGTTGAGAGAGAAAAAGCTTTATGCCAAATTCTCTAAGTGTGAGTTTTGGCTAGATTCAGTGTCCTTCTTAGGGCACGTAGTTTCTAAGGATGGAGTGATGGTGGATCCATCTAAGATTGAAACAGTGAGGAATTGGGTAAGACCTACTAATGTGTCAGAAGTAAGGAGCTTTGTTAGTTTAGCTAGCTACTACCGTCGATTTGTCAAGGGGTTCTCTTCTATTGCTTCCCAATTGACAAGCTTGACTAAACAGAATGTCCCATTTGTATGGTCGGATGAGTGTGAAGAAATCTTTCAGAAACTCAAGACTTTGTTAACTAGTGCACCAATTCTCACCTTGCCAGTGGAAGGTAAGAATTTCATTGTCTATTGTGATGCATCCTATTCGGGTTTGGGTGCAGTGCTAATGCAAGAGAAAAATGTAATTGCTTATGCTTCGAGGCAATTAAAGGTGCACGAACGTAATTATCCGACCCATGATTTGGAGTTGGCTGCGGTAGTGTTTGCATTAAAGCAATGGAGGAACTATCTATATGGGGTTAAGTGTGAAGTCTATACGGATTATCGTAGCCTACAGTATGTCTTTACTCAGAAAGATTTGAATCTGAGACAGAGGAGATGGATGGAACTACTGAAGGACTACCATATTACTATCTTGTATCATCCCGGAAAAGCTAATGTTATGGCAGATGCTTTAAGTAGAAAGGCAGGGAGCATGGGAAGTCTAGCCACTTGCAAGTTTCAAGACGTCCATTGGCTAGAGAGGTACAAATTCTGGCTAATGACTTAATGAGGCTAGAAATAAATGAGAAGGAAGGATTTTTGGCCAGTGTGGAGGCGAGATCTTCCTTTCTTGACAAGATTAAGGGAAAGCAGTTTAATGATGAGAAACTGATTCGGATTCGAGATAAGGTGTCGCGATGAGAGGCTAAAGAAGCAAAAATCAACGAGGAAGGTGTTTTAAGAATTAAGGGAAGGGTATGTGTAACCCGCGTCGATGATTTGATTCACGCTATTCTTACAGAGGCTCATAGTTCAAGGTATTCTACACATCCTGGTGCAACCAAGATGTACCGCGACCTAAAGCAACACTTTTGGTGGAATAGAATGAAGCGTGACATTGTTGATTTTATTGCCAGATGTACAAATTGTCAGAAAGTAAAATACGAACACTAGAGGCCCGGAGGAACACTTCAGAGAATGCCCATTCCGGAATGGAAGTGGGAGAGAATTGCAATGGACTTCGTGGTTGGTCTTCCAAAGACAATGGGTAAGTATGACTCCATTTGGTTGATTGTTGATAGGTTAACTAAGTCTGCTCACTTCATTCTGGTTAAGGTGACTTACAATGCAGAGAAGTTATCCAAACTTTACATCTCAGAGATTGTTCGATTGCATGGATTTCCACTTTCTATCATATTAGATAGAGGTACGCAGTTTACTTCTAAGTTTTGGAAAACATTGCATGCTGAATTGGGTACTAGGTTGGATCTTAGTACCGCATTTCACCCTCAGACCGATGGTCAGTCTGAGCGAACGATCCAAGTGTTGGAGGATATGCTTCGTGCATGTGTGATAGAATTTGGTGGTCATTGGGATAACTTCTTACCCTTAGCAGAGTTCTCATACAACAATAGCTATCACTCAAGTATTGATATGGCCCCATTCGAGGCATTGTATGGGAGAAGATGTAGGTCTCCCATTGGGTGGTTTGATGCATTTGAGGTTAGACCTTGGGGTACTGATCTTATGATGGAATCTTTAGATAAAGTAAAATGCATTCAAGAAAGGCTTTTAGCGGCTCAAAGCTGGCAGAAAGAATATGCAGATCGAAAGGTTAGGGACTTGGAGTTTATGGAGGGTGAGCAAGTCTTGCTGAAGGTTTCGCCCATGAAAGGGGTGATGCGGTTTGGTAAGCGAGGTAAGCTAAGCCCAAGGTATATTGGTCCATTTGAAGTTCTGAAGCGCGTGGGGGAGGTAGCTTATGAATTAGCCTTGCCCCAGGACTGTCCGGAGTGCACCCAGTATTTCATGTGTCTATGTTGAAAAGATACCATGGGGATGGAAACTACATCATTCGTTGGGATTCAGTTCTGCTTGATGAGAATTTGTCTTATGAGGAGGAGCCTGTTGCTATTCTAGATAGAGAAGTCCGCAAGTTGAGGTCAAGGGAGATTGTATCCATCAAGGTTCAGTGGAAGAATCGACCAGTTGAAGAATCCACTTAGGAGAAAGAGGCTGATATGCAAGAAAGATACCCACATCTGTTTACAGATTCAGGTACTCCTTTTCGCCCTTGTTTTTCTTCTTGTGATCGTTCGAGGACAAACGATGGGTAAATTAGTATCTATTGTAACGACCTGTTTAGTGGTTTTCAGCAGTAGAGTATTTTCTGGTAATAACAGTCTGAGTCGACGGATCCCACGACGGACCGTCATGGGCACGACAGACCGTCGAGGGGGTCTCGTTGCAAAATACTTAGAATTCTGAAATTTGGGTACTGAAATTGACTCTCTGAACTTCGTGACGGAATGGCAGGACGGACCATCGCAGGCACGACGGACCGTCACAAATCTTTCTACAGAACTAACTCTCTGAACTTTGTGACGGACCGTCACAGTCATGACGGACCGTCACAGGCTGCGTAACCCTGACTGGGTAAGATTCCTATTTAAAAGTTTTAAGGGGCGTTTTGGACTATTCATGCTTATAATTATAAAGTTAGTGGATTAATGTTAATAATTCAATTTCTTGGGGGTTAAAGGAGATAATGTTGGAATAATTAGTGGGTTATTTTTATCATCTTTTATACTTAATTATATACTAATTAGGGTAAAATAAAAAGGGTTTGGAATAAGAAAAATAGAAAGAACAGAGAGAGAAAGGGGAGAAACGATCGATCGATCGAGAGAGGAACGAAGAGGACAACAGAGCTTTGGGGAATTAGCTTGTTTGATCGCAATTGTTTGGTGGAGGTAGGTTATGGTTTATGCTATTCGTAGTAAACTCTTAATAACGAATGATATGTATTGGGTAATGTTGTAAACCCTTCTATATGCTTAATTGTATGCTTGCATGAATGTGATTATATAATTGTGATAAAGTAAGCATGATGAAACTATTGAATCCTAAATCTTGAAAAACCCTAATCTACTTTGTTAATGATGGAGATGGCTTGATGAACGGAAGTAGTGAGATTAGGGGATCGGGTGCCATGTTCCGGTACCAGGATAGTATATGGGGATCGAGTGTCACGAACCGACATGTAGTATTAATGGATCGGGTGTCACAAACCGACACGTAGTATTAGGGGGATCAGGTGTCACGAACCGATATGTAGTATTAGGGGATCGGGTGTCACAAACCGACACGTAGTATTAGGGGATCGGAGTGTCACGTTCCGACACAAGAGAAATAAAGAGAATGAATCTTGAAATATGTTAATATACTCAATTTAATGAACCTAATTCCCAAATGAGTATGATGGGGAGGCGTGAGTCCTCATTGATTTGCTTGGTGTTGTGACCAAGGGTTATGGAAATTGTAAATGCCGCATGTTGAGTATTGTAGTTGATTTTATGATATTATCTGATATATACTATTTTCTATTTTGAGTTGGCCGATGATATCTACTCAGTATCTGTGTTTTGTACTGACCCCTAATTGTATGTTTTTCTCTTGTTATTTGTGGAGTGCAGCAAACGTGCCATCGTCTTAAACTCAACAGCAACTCTAGCAAGTCTTCACCGCGTCAGATTTCAGGGTGAGCGATTGTTCCTAGCTCGGACTGGATTCTCTCTCATTCATGTCTTGATGTCCTTGAAGTTCAAACATGGACTATCTCTTGTATTTGTTTTAGTTTTCTAGACATTCTTAGATTTAGTAATTTGAGGATAGATGTTTTTGTGATGATGACTTCCAGATTTTGGGGATGATAAGTATTGAATTTTAGAACTTATCAATTGATTTCGTAATGAGTTTTTAATTCTTCCACATTATTTTCTGTTTATTATTGGTAAATGAATGGGGTTTAGATTGGTTGGTTCGCTCACATAGGAGGGTAAGTGTGGGTGCCACTCGCGGCCCGCTTTGGGTCGTGAAAGATGGTTGTTGAGCCCATACTTAAATCGACGTCACAAATGGGATATATTCATGCTTCAAACCACGAATGAAAATTCTTCTCATTCGTGCTTAAGAAATAGCCTCTTTCAGATTCAACAAAGATATCTCAGAACATAAGTTCTTAATCTTCAAAAAGTACTCTGAGATAGAAAGATTACCTTTAGTGGTGTTAGCCAATTCATTTTCCAATATCTGCAACCGAGCTTCATTCTTCTTGTTGAACAAGGGATAGAGGGTCCTCCATATCTCGTGAGTTGATTTACACTTCATAATGTGATCAAATAAACCGGAGGAGATTTTCCTCTTTAGAATGAACTCCTCCTTCGCATTAACATGTTTCCACTTCTTGTATGCACTGTTATTTTCTGGTCCGTCAGCAGGACTTGTGTCATTCCCATTAACAACATCCCACAAATCCTCTCCCACAAGTTATGATTCCATACCTAGTAATTTGACTGATTCAACAACTCCACTCCCAGTCCATTAACACGACTGCTGAAATCCATACCGACAAACCAGTTGATTCTACCACTAACCTGATCTTGAATAAAATTCAAAAGTCAAAAAATGACTATGGCTCTGATACCATGTAGAGAATAGCAGAAGAAAAATATAATTCATGAAGCCTTCTGCTAGCCCAATATCATTAACTAAGATTGGAAGATTCAACTAAGGAAAAGGAAGCTAGAAAGGAGAAAACACATTTTGAATAAGAAAAATTTGATATAGAAGAAGACTAGTTGATTTTGGTTGATTGGGTTTTTGGGTTAATTACAAATGACAATGGCCACCCCTATATATACTAGAGTAGGGATACTTCTAGAAGTTATTCAAGATTGATCTACAAGAAAGATATTGATGACCTTATCTTCTAACTATCTAACAAGAATCTAGATTTTTCTACAATTCACTATAAATATCTACTTCTCTAGAACATCTACACAATTCCTAGATACATCAAGTACTTAAGGTACTACTCTACATAACTCTAGAATGTTTTATTAAATATCTAGGATTATTTATACCTCCAAAAACTCATTTTTATTTTTCACAAAACTAATAATATTTCGTTGTATGACCCGGACTACTTTTCTTGACGTTTAACTCTCCTTTTTCACTTTGATAGTTTTCTTTTACGGATCCTTGGTGGAATGCTGCTGTGGAGAGGCAAGCTCAAGATAGAATCCATTGAATAGGGCAGTATAAACCAACCAGGTGTGTGCTTGTATTTCTTTGACTAACTATACCAATCAAGATAGATTATTCTTATTTTTATCATTTCTAGTATAATGAGCTTTGTGTTGAGAATACAATCGAGGAGAGGATCTTAGAGTTGCAAGAGAAGAAAAAACTAATTTTTGAAGGGTAAGTTCCTCCAAGTTCATTGTGGTAGTTGCATGTGTGTTCTTTCAATATTCCTCCTCTACTCGTGCATTCCCCCCTTCTCTCTCTGGTGTGTTGATTGCCAAATATTGATGTTTTTTGTAGGATGGTTGGTGGTGCTTCTGAGGCAGTGGAGAAATTAACAGAGAAAGACTTGAAGTTCTTGTTTGTAACCTAGATTGATTTTTCATTCTGTTACTTAGTTTAGCAAGAAAGATCATATGATCATATTTACTTGGAGATTCTAGATGAGTTTTATACAATCAAGTTGGATTCCAGTTAAATTTAAATTTTAGAGTTGACCTCTGTCAAATTATTGACTTGACTAGCTCAGATTCATAATCTGAAAGTGTTGACATGTTTATATGATGAGTTTGGACTTGTCCACAAATTTTGATTTATTTTCAATGAGTTTCAGATGAATTGTGAAAATCTTGCGTGCTTCATCTTTTTTTTAAGCATTAAAATGTGACGATTTAAAGATCCATTTTTAATTATAGAGATCGAAAGTTTATTCTGAGACTTCATCTCCTTGGGAATCCAAACATGAAATTGAGTTAAAATTAATGAGGAGATTCCATATCTGTATTTAGGACTCATAGTAAAAATAAATCAGTTCATTTCGAAGGTTGATATTATGGTCTTTTTAGTTAAAATTAAATTGTTGGTTGCAAAAAGGTGTTGGTGCAGACCTTTTAGATACCTGATTTTTCTACATTAATGATAGAAAGTGTTTTATTTTTATTTTTTTAATGCCTGAACATTGTATTAAATTTCAAACAATGTTTGCTTGCTATTTTGAGCATATATGAATTTCTAGAGTTAAAAGTTGAGTGATTTTTATTAGAGTAAATTGAGGAATTTCACTCTACATCTAGAAATCATAGTACTTTGATTTGGAGGTGATAAAAAATCAATTCAAAAATGAATTTTTACATTTGAGCTACATTATATTATGGGTAAACCGATCTTGGTATCAAGTCTTTTATTTGTTGATTATTCCATTGCTCAGAAATGCATAAGAAAATGAACTTAAAAGTCATAGACGAAATAAAGAAATCCTTTTTGATGATTTTGGCGTCAATTTGAACTCAGTTCGATGAAATTTAAGATTTGAGTTCCTACTGTAAGGTCATATAAATTGTAATTAAAATCATTGTTTTTCCCATAGGAGCTCGGGGTCGACTTATTTGGCTGGGGGTAATAGTATAGTAATATGAGTGTCTACAAACAGGTTTTACCATCTAGATAATGTATTTGACCAGATTGAGATTGTTCATAAGCTCTATGGAAGGGAAAGACCATCAATTGACTTTGTAGGGGTTTAAGGCAAATTGGAACCTTCTTTGACTCTTTCAAAGTGTTAGTGTACTAATTGACTGATTAAATGGGTAATGGGTGATGGGTGTCCCATATAAATGAGATGACGAGCATTTATGCATACTGATATCATGTTATTGGTAATGGATACTTTATTTGTGATTTGTTGTGTTATATTACTAGTGAACTTGATTTCTAGTTGTATCATTGGTAAAAATAATTTTGTTGTCATTAATACATAGGAAAATTGTTGATATTTTAAAGATATCATATGAAATGATTATTTGACTATTTTCGCATTGTTCTTCTTGCCAAGTTGATTATCCTGGGTTGCTTTTGATTATCTGTACTGAGGATTTGAATTCCATAAATGGATTGTTATTTTTTATTGGCATTTATATTTCATGTATCATACTAATATTGAGGAAATAAAAAGATAAATCTTGGTAAAGGGTCAACTGGGATATTAACTTGTAAAGGATTATCGATATAGTATGTTTATCATAGAGGGCATTTCCTAGTAAAGTATTGTCCTGTACGATATGTAAACTTTGAGAGTCCCCCATGGATGTTAGGTATCTACATTACCGAATTGAGTATATACATGTTTTGTTAACAACTATTAGACATATGTAAACATCATCTCATTTCTTCTATATGGTAATGTTTTTATGCGAAAAGTGATTGAGTGTTTGTGAAAGTTACTTTATGATAGTCTGTACGACTTGGTAATTTACTTACTCTGACTTTACGCTAAGTGTTTGCTTAATGTGTTCCAACAAAGCAGTAAGAACAATAAGTAAAACATAGTATTTTAGGTGGAAAACACCTAGCTCAAAAAAGTGTAAATAATCACAACCTTTACCCCTACCAGATTTAAGTCCAGCTTCACTGTATCACCGAGGCTCAACTCAAAACAGATTACAAGCCTATGCAACCTAAATTACGAACAATAATTCTCAAAGATCAACACAAATCTCCCAAGGTGTGTTTTTCCAAAAAATTTGAGTTATCCCAACTTGAAGGTAACACTCCTAATTTAGTTTATACCACATTAAACTAAACATACATCAATTCTACTACTCGATAAAAATCTCCTAATATATAAATGTTGTAATAGGACTTGGTTTTTCAATGTGTCCATGCAGCCTACATGTAGCACTTGTGAAGTCAATTTTCCAATTGCCCTTTTAGCTCTATAAGTTCACGAGTATTATCGATGACTTCACCTCTATTTAAGCACAATTCTTTATAGAGATATTATTCACTTTGAACTCCCCAATCACTTAAACTCTTTTGACTTAGAGTTCGACTTCAAGTGAGACTCCTTCAATTCAAGCTCCTTGCTTCTTTAGACTCTTTCCTTAAAACAAATTCATTAATTCTTTTGTGTCATAGTCTCATTCCAACTATTTCATTCAACACTCATTTGAAAAGTTCTACTTCAAGTGAAATTCCTTCTTGAGTTCCAACTACTTGCCTCTTTAGACTCCCTCTTCAAATCAAACACATTAATTCTTTCTCTTCAATTCATCACTTGTTAGTTTTCATGTGTTTTATTACGGCATTAACATTATCCATTTCTTGATTTTTCACTTATATTGAAAGTTTTTCCCAATTCAACTATCTGTGACAATGCATCTTTGTACCATACTGGCTAACGTTTTTCATCTTTCGAGGCCCTCGTGGGTCCTTGTTGGAGTCATACTTGGACGTTAACCCCTAAACATGTTCATATATGTCTTAGGGTCCCCTCCAATCATTTTAGAAACCAAAAAAACTCATGAAAAAAAGCAGACGCATACTATAACACACACAAGCACATAGATGACTAGTCATTGAATGTATTGGTCGTCTCTTGACGTTTGACTTCAAACATAACTGTACTTACCTAAAAACTCATTAACACATATAATTAAATATTTAAAAGCCCTTAAAACACAATTTAATGTCTAGTTCAACCTAGTTCATTTTTAGGGTCGTTAAGGATACCTATATTAAGTTTTGTTGGATCATTGATATGGATGAATTGTTGTCATAGCCTTTTGTAAATTGTCTTTGGTAAGATTTTTTATTGTGTGAATTTGTTGGAAAGGCTAAGGAATTGTTATTGTGTCTATTGGGCGGTGGTTATTTGACCTAATTCCTTTATTTATATCACGACCCGGATTCTGGAATCCGAATTGCAACCGGTCTCGTTAACCTCTCACAGGTCATAGACAAGCCTCTTCTTGATTTCATCACATTCATATGGTTGATTTTAGCGGAAAATTTAAAACTTTTTATAAGAATGAAGTTTACATAGACTTCATATAGTTAATACTTAATTTCATCATATACTAAGCTCAACGTAAATGAAACAACCATCTATCATAAGAATCAATTCAAAATAGAAATTGAATATATCATACATAGTTTGCCAAACACGGGCTTATTAAAAATATTCAAAATGAAAATACGAAAAAAACGCTAGGGACAAAATCCACTAGCTATGTCTAAAACTAAGGCTAGAGTAAAACTGTAGCATCCTCGAAATCAAGAGGACATTCCAAATGGTTTAGAGAATGCTTATGTTCAATCTGTCCTCTAACATGCACTTATAACATAGTAAATTGTATAGGGTTAGTACACCACTTGTACTAAGTATGGGTATATGCACACATACACATAAAGCTATGCATGATCAATGAAAGTTTTTCCTAATCAACATGTAATTTCTGGAAAGTCTAGTCATTAGACTTTCCTAATTCGTTAGTTATGAATTTTGGTATGAATATGATGTATTTTAATGCATTCAAATCACACACCTAATTTTCTATATGATTACAAGACATTAGCATCATCAACATAATTTTATAACCAGTCGGGCGAAGATTTGAAAAATTGCTCTTCCTAACCTGAGAGTTCACCTCCCTATACTTAGTTTTATTTTCAATCTTTTTCTTCTTGTTGTGTAGTTCAATAATTCTTTTAGTCTATGTTTTACTTACAAGTGCAATGAAGGATAATTCTCACTTGTGATCACCTATGAGCTATTATGATAAGATGTTTACTTAAAGGTCTAAAAGAGACTATTGTGAACTTGTATGATGTAATACGATGATTAATAAAGGTAATAAATGCTTATAACCAAAAGGGCATGTAAATGAAATGGAGGTCTCACGTTAGTAAGTCTGATCTCCCACATGGGTTTCCTCACGTTAGTAGTCCGGGTTCTCAAATTATGTGTTGTCTCATGAGATGGAAACCTCCACGTTAGTAAGTCAAAGTTTCTAGCAACAATCTCCTTTACCCTTAACTATGTGCCCCATAGAACTCTAGCTTGGTGTATCCACCTAGATAGCTATGTACGAATGGTTACACCTTAGGCAAGTGTTAACCCTCTCTTTTAGGTGTTGGAGTAGAACATCAGATTTCATGTAGCCTCACATGGTATCACGTCAGTTATTGCACTTATTTCCCTAATGTAAAAGTAAATGAATAATTTAAGTATGTGAACTCTTATTAGGTTGTCTTGAAGACTTTTGCATAGGATAAGGGAGGGTGTAAGACTTCTCTTACTCATTGCACATGTGGGGTCCTAAGGGATGGTCCTAGTAGTGTTATTTTCTGATTATGATTATAATTATGGTTTTTTTAGTAAGCTATGAGTAAGTATTGATGTATAAACATGTTATGAAAGTATGTTGTAAGTATGAATTGGGCTGCTTAATGTGATATTTATCCTTGGAACTGATTATGGGGTTCTATCTTGGCATTGCACAAGTATTGCTAGGGTGATCTATATGCTGGGTTGCTAGTATGTCCAACTGACTTATTTTGTTTCTTATACATGCATGTTAAGATAAATTGATAGAAAGCATGGTTTTGAGTAAATTGTTCTTTTCTCATGCATTGATGATTTTGTGCATAGGAGACATACATAGTACATGTGGTTTGTATTAACCTATATTATGTCCCTTTTCCCCAAAAATTTTAGGTTCGGACCATTGAGGAGATTCATGGTCATTGATGAATAAGACTTGACTCTTTCCTAAGTCAATTGTGAGTCCTCATGAGTTAAGAGGATAAAGCCACTCATCAAGCCTTATTAGTTTTGTCTATGCTTTGAGACAATTATTCCATTCTTATGTTGAGACTTTCATTGTAGCATATATGACATATTGTAATAGACTAAGGCTATGCCCAAACCATTGTGATTCTTTCTATAAATTGTTTAATGTGAGACAAAGTATGAGACTAAATTCCTACATGTTGTATATTGTTTATGCGAGAAGCCTATGTATGCTTTCTATTTAGAGGTCTATGTAAACCTCCTTGCTATATAAGCAAAAGTTTTTAATTTTCTTGTATTTTCTTACCTACGATGTGCTATGACAAACGCTAAAGGCCTGTCTTAGTCCTCGTAGAGGATGACGATGCCGATAATGACTAGGGTGTACTTTGGGTCGTTACACCTTATTTGGCACTTTCTGAATTTTAGAGCTTAGGAACGAACCCCATAAAACTCCAACTCGTTTTTCATCTATCTTGAGGCTAAAAATAATTTTTTCACTTCCCAAATCCATTTTTCGATCCTTAGAACATAATAGAATGGGTAAATATTGATGGTGGAAGGTTTTGTTGTAGATTATATGGTAGGAACAACCATAATTCGAACAATTGGAATCATGGGTTCATAGAATTGTTATAGATTTAGGTAATTAGCGATTGTTTAGTGATTACCATATTATGTTGAGTGTTGTAGACCAAGAACAAGCAGAATGAATCAGAAATAGAAGGATCAAGTTTCTTAGGGTTTCAAGCTTGTTTCGAGGTAGGTAATGATTCTGATTCTATGATTGTGTGATGTATTTTCATTATTGTTTCATTATGATACTTGTATGCATATGAATGTGGCATTATTGATCACACTTGTTGTAAATGAGATAGATGAACTATGTTTTCCATGAAACCAAGACTTGAAGGTATATCTTGAGGATGAACTTGTGATTGTGATTGTGGTTTGTTAAATGGATTGGTTGTAACTTTACGACCTAACTAACTTAGATTGGTTGCCATATTCTTCCGCATTGTTTAGTTATTGTTGTTAAACTTTTGGTAGAGTTTGTGGGAACTCTATTTATTTCCTTAATGTTTGACTTAAATGCCTTAGTTATTGTTTTAGTTGCTTGGTTTGGGTTATAGTAATGATTCTCCCACCAAAGAGTTAGTGTGGGTGCCAATCACGATGGTCTGAGTTGTGACAAAGTTGGTATCAAAGCGTAGATTCGTTGTTAGGTTACTACGGTTCATGGTCCCGCGCCTATGCCACTCGGACGTCCTGAAGACGGATGCGACGGGAAGAAGTGACATTTGGAAGTGTTGCTGACTTAACATTTAGGTTTCGGCATAACAAAGCTTGCACTGTCTTTTCGCACTTAGGCGCTCAGCGTGCCATTGATAATGATTCTACTACGGTTCCACAAATTCGCAGAAAGAGTGGAAAATTGGGACAAAAAAAGGCAGAATTTACGCTCTTTCAAGTTCAAGAAAGAGATTAAAGTCCTTTATGGCCCTTTCAACCCGCCGAAATGGAAGGCTGATCTGGATGTTCCATAATATAACACTACGAGGATTGCCGAACAGTGTGGGTCGAGTAACACTGTATCATCACTGTAGCTCTTAGGTTATAGATTCCAGTCATAAGAGTATTGTATTTTTCATATACATCAATTATTTGTATTTTGACATATATATCAAATATTTCTTGTATACTTCTATACATTCAGAGTTCACAACATGCTTTCAGTCAATATTTCCTTATATTGCAATTAATTTTAAACTGCGTATATTGAATATGAGAACCATAATTTACCAGAACTTCTAAGAAACCTTCATAAATCATTAAAATAAAGAAACAAGGACTCTTTCAATTAATCAATAGGCAGTCCTTCTCGCTCTCATCAAAACATGCTTCCATCTTCTCCTTATGCAAAATATATTTCCACAATAACTTCTAAATCATACAAAGTATTAGAAAATAACAACTAGAAGTTTAAGTTCATAAAAATAATACTAATAATAATAATGGATGAAATGATGGTGAAAGGCATAGTAAAATGTCAAAAATAAATAATGTAACACTAAATTTTTTTGTAAGTTTCAATGTGATTGTACAACCCCCTTTTTTCGATCTTTTGACTACCTTTGTATTTCAAGAATAGATCCATGTAGTCTAGTGTTGTTGGGGAATATCCAATGTGATACTATACACACAATATATTTTCAAAGTAGAACTTTAAATAAAAAAGCAACTAACAAAGGGGGAAATCAAAATTCCACGCAGATAATAGATTGAATCTTGATATGTAGAATAAACTATAATAAGATCATAAAAATAAAACTAAAATAAGAAGTTGAAAAAGAAATTAATCATGCACATACCATCTTCCGAGAACCATTCTATTTTTCTACTAGTCGACAACGTAATCACATGCTATCACGCACAAATTACATTATAAATTCATACTCTAAAATTGTACCTATGAGACCATAACCCCCTTACTGTTCTAAATATCATAGAAAGATACATGTCTTTTCCGTTAGATCCAATTTTTCATGTGGAATAACATTAGATTGCTTAAAAAAAACTGCATTAATTTGGAAATATATTATGAGGTATCATAGACATATCTAAATCCTTTAGAGCCTTTCACTTGAGTTTGAAGATCAATATTCTCATAGCAGTTGACATATTGAGGAAAATATATTTACTATTTTGAGATATTTATGTACATTTTCTAGAGTAAAAAATTCATGCATATATTAATCCTTAAAATAACCAACTATATTAAAGTTTGTTTAACATTAGATCAGTAGTCAAATGTGCACTGTGTTTTTAATCATGATCTAAATCCAAATATGAAAAAGAATCTATGATAATCAATTAAGGAACACTTGTCTAAATTAGTTAAATTGAATATTAACAACAAAAAATAATATAACACATATATATAATATTTTAATAAAAATAAAAACTTATAACACAAATGGTTCTATATATCATGCAAGTAAACCAACTTATAGAAAATAATGTCATATAGACAATGGAAACACATGTAAAAATAAAAGTCAAATCCAATGTGTTCATACCCTGAGTAATAGGTGTCTTCTTTTATAAAATGGATGTCTTTAATGTTTTTGTACAAGGTGATTTGTTTGATGATATTTACATGGATTTACCTCAAGGAATTTAAAGTAAAAAAATCCTTATATGTGTTAAAACAAGCAACTAGGCCTTTTAAACAAAGTTAATATGATCAAACTCCCTTTACTAAAAGGAGCACAAAATGTATAACCATTGTCTTAGTCTATATGGATGACATGGTTATTACAGGTGACAGTCTAAAGCTAATTGAAGAAACTAAAGATGCATTACAAAAAGCATTTAAAATGAAGGACTTGGGAGGGTTAAGGTATTATTTTGACATTGAATTTCCTAGGTCCAAGGAAGGAATTCTAATGCATCAAAAAGTATGCATTATAATTGATTTATGAAAGTGGCCTTGGATCAGTAAAGCCTGCTATGACTCCTATAGATATTAATGTGAAGTTGACAACTAAGGAGTATGGTGATCATGTTTCCAAAGGCACTAATAAAGCAGAATCTATTGTTGATAAAGGATCTTATCAAAGACTCATAGGTAAAAAAACTTTTATATTATCATGAATAGACATGTTCTCTCATTTTTCATTCATGATATAAGTCAATATTTAAAAGGTCCCAAGCAGTCTCATATGGAAGCAACACTCAGAATAGTCAAGTATCTTGAAAAATAAAACAACCAGGACAAGGGGTCTTACTATCCAGTAATAAAAACAATGTGATAGCAACCTACTGTGATGCATAATGGGTTGCATGTCCTACCTATAGAATGTCAATAACACTTATGCAATAAAAGTGGAAAATTCTCTCATCATTTGGAATTCTAAGAAACAAATAATAGTCTCCAAGAGCTCAACTGATGCAGAATATAGAAGCTTAGTTTCCATTGTGGCAGAGGTAGTTTGGATAGTTGGGATAATAAAGGAACTTGGTATTGGTGTTACTCCTCTCGTCAAGGTGTATAGTAATAGCAAGGTTGCAATACAAATAGCTACAAATCTAGTGTACAATTAACGATATAAACACATTGAAATAGATTGTCATTTCATTGGAAAAAGGTTATTCAAGAGCTGATTTCAAATAACTAGATTACTACAAGTGAGCAACCTGTTGTTATATTAACAAAAGGATTATCCAGAGTGAAACATGAGTTTTTGAGTTCCAAGTTAGGCATACAAAACTTATTTGCAGTCTAAATTAAGGGGGAGTTGAAAAATGAGTTACTTAAAGTCATATAGGGACTATGTGTAGTTAGATATAACTATAGGATTAACTAATTGGTAAGGAGTTTGTTAAATTAGTTAGCAGTTAGTTAGGGTTATAGTAAGCTAAACACCTATATAAGTTGTACTGATCATCTCATTGTAACAACGAATTCAATTTTAATAAATATATAATTCTCTGATTCTCAAGATTATCTTCTTCTTCTTTTTCTTTTTCTTCTTCTTTTTCTATTCTAATCATCAAGAATTCATCTCAATTATTGTACTTCTTCAAATAATAACATGTTTTAATAGTCTCATTTGTTCCTTATTTTATATAGATCCATTAGTTACGTGAATCACTAAACTAAATAATTAAAACTAATTTTCTCTTAGTTCAGTAAATTACACATTTTGGAAAAAAATCAAATCCAAATAAATCATGCTTCAACAACAATTTATTTTATCGTGTTGTTTCATATAAATCAACAAGAGATAACTATGCCTCCCACAATATTGATTTTTGAGAAAGAAGATTGTGACTAGGAAATAAGTAAATCATAACTTTTGATATCAGTGAAGAAAATAATCAATTGAGAACACACAATTACCCTAGGATTCATTTTATTTAATTTACTAGTTGGCAATTTAATCACATACTATCAAACAAAAACTATGTTAATCAATGAAATAAAAAAAATTAAATATTTCTAATCGAATCAATATGTTAATGAAACCACAATCCTTTCATTTATCATCACTCAGAACAACTATTAACATTAATTTTTCCACATTATGACATTTTTTATATCTCATGGATTAAGGGTTAAGAGCAACTAAAAATAAAATAAACATTGAAGTAGAAAAAAATAAGAGAAAGAAAAATTTATATTATCTAAAATCAACAAGCAAAACTTTTCACCAGGACAGAATTGAAACTATCTTTTCCACCGTTCAAGTAGATCAACTTTTCGTTGCATTGTCCATGAAAATAATTACCTTTTAGAGTCAATATTATTATTGTAATGATTCTGTAGGAAATTTTTGTGCTTTTTTTCATCTATTCATTATTTCTAGCATTTTTATAGTGACCTCAAGTAATTTATGACATGTTGAGACTATCTGGTTAGACACCATGTTAGTCCTGTGTTTTGTTATTATGTGAATTTCTATGTTCAGGTGCTTTTGAACCTTCAATAGTCATTTTCAATCAAAAATTTAGAAAGATGACCTCAGAATCCAATTCGGACAATTCCATCAACTCCACGAGGGTAATTTTAAGCCAGCATCATGGTTGGCACGGCTAACAAGGATTCCAACGTGAGTTTGTACAATTAGGCATTTTAACATTAAAGTTAAGGCCTAAAGTTTGACATTAGTCAACATTTCTTCATAAATATGCTCGAATGAGAACTCCATTAGTGTGGTTAGCTCTAAAATATCAATTTTTCTCTTGAACAACCCTTTGTGCGAATCTCGAGGTTCTCAACCTAATTCCCTAAGTTCCCTTGTGGATGTTGGCTTAAATGGAGTTTTGATTTGGGGAAACTTTTTGTCGATGTGATCTCACATGAAAATTTTATGTACTATTAAGTTCAAAATATCAAATTTTTTAGGGTAGCATATCTCTTTTCTATATACAAGATTCTGAACGAATTCGAAATACCCCGTCAGAGTTTTTCCAGTCGCAAAAACAAGCTGACATGCATCCGTTGGTGCAAGCCAAATTTGGTCTTCTCTCTCTCAAGCCCTGGATTGTGTTTGCAGAGACAACGAGATTCGGCCACCAGCTTTTCGGGATCCAGGACACATTTGAAAAAGGTTAGGCTCTCGCCTTCGCTTTCGCAGGGACTCAACCGCATTCGCAGGCTATTAGCATCTCTTGGCTTTGCGTTCAAAGGATTCTTGCCACATTAGTAAAGGTTAAACTTGTTGCTCTTTGCATATGCGGCACCTCTAACTTGCAATAACAAAGAGCATAACACAAGGCACCTTTAAGTACAAACTTCCATCGCCTAGCAGATAGTATGCTCCCAAGGGAACTAGCCCAGTTAGCAAGAGCAAACATGTGGGAACCAATAAGAACATCGAAGTATCATGTATCTGATATACCGTGATTTCACGGTATTATTAATACTTTTTTCTTAAGCTTAGTGTTTCAAAAAGCCTTTTTATGCTAATTTTTATATAAGTTTCTCTTTATTTGCATGAAATCTGTCTAAAAGATGAATGCAGAGGTTTTTGAGAAAGAAATACAGAAAAGTACCACCTACGGAGCTTATGACGGTCCATCATGCTCGTGACGGTCCGTAGGTGGCATCATTGTGCAGCTGCTGAAGGAAGATGGGGAAGTCTGATTAAGTGTGGGGCTACGGAATGTGTAACAGACCGTCATAGCCATGACGGCCTGTCCTGCTGGTTCGTCATGAAGATCAGAGAAGTAGTCCAGTACCCAAATTCCTAGAGTTAAAGTGTTTTGGAACGGAGACCCTCGACGGACCGTTGTGCCTATGACGATCCGTCATACCTGCTGTCGAGGGTAATGAAGAGAGCAATAGAAGAAATTGCACAAGTATGGGACGACGGAGTCCATGAAAATCCTTCGTGACCACGATGATCCGTCACGAGGTCCGTCGATCCAGCCGCGTTTTGACAGATTTCCAGCAAATAAAGTCCTTATTTAATTAGGTGTTATTTTTTTTTATAAATAGTTCGAAAAACCTAGTTTTTGAGATTAGACTCTTGAATATTTTTAGACTCTTTGTTAGACTTTTGGTGATTACTATTACACTTTTGAAGAATCTTTAATATTCAATTAATTTTAGCAATTGATTGTTGGTGACTTTTGCTGATTAATCAAGTGAACTTTCGGATTTTACTTTTTCTCATTGAATTAAGTTCATGAATTCTTATATCATATATATGAATATTGTGATTATGAAAATGGGTAACTAAACTCCATAACTAGGGTTTTGGGAACCTTATGCATTGAATAATGAGGTAAAACCTACTTAAAATAACAATTCTAGAATAATTTCTTGCGTGTATTGATAATTCTTTCTCCTAGAAGTCTTTTTAACAGATGACCAACGTTAGAACTCGCCTTAATGCTACTTGCTGGACCAAGGAGGTAGATAATAGGAAAAGAATTATCAACATAGATTTAGTGTATACTATCTAATAGGCTAGTATTGATTGGTACGAGGTAATAACTTAGTCAAATATCGAATACAATGCTTAATATGAGGTAAATATAAGGGTTAGTATAGCAACACATGTAGCCGAACCAAGATGCGTAGTGAAATTTTCTAGATGCCGGACCAAGGATTTAGAACTACATAACTTATTACTTTGCATGCAAGATACTAGGAAAGAATTGTTATAGGTAGAATTATGAAGTTATGAACCCGTGGGGAACGCGTACACCCTAGTTACCTTTATTAATTGATTAAACTCCTACATTTGAAGCTGTTAGTTGTCTCTTTTAATTTCGCTAGTTATTTTCATCTATTTAGAAATAGAAACCCCCCTTTTATCATTTTTGTATTCCAAGGAAGTAATTGACTGAACAATAGTAATAATAGATTCAAGTTAATTCTAAACTAGTACTAAATTGGTAAAAATGTCATTTCATGGTGAAAGAAGGTATTGTTTTGGGTCATCGCATTTCAGAAAAGGGCATAGAGGTTGATCGAGCTAAAGTCAAGGTAATAGAGAGACTTTCGCCACCGATATCTGTGAAAGGTGTGAGAAGCTTTCTTGGGCATGTAGGTTTTTACTGGAGATTCATCAAAGACTTTTAAAAGATAACACATCCATTGTGCAAACTGCTGGAGAAAGATTGTAAATTTTGTTTTGTTGAATTCTGTCTTAAAGCATTCGGTGAGCTAAAAGAGAAATTGGTGTCTGCACCTATCATTATTTCTCCGGATTGGAACAGTCCATTTGAGGTGATGTGCGATGCTAGTGGGGTTGCTCTTGGTGTAGTATTGGGATAAAGAAAGAACAAAATCCTTCACCCCATTTACTATGCTAGTAAAGCCCTAAATGAAGCTCAGAATAACTACACAGTGACTAAGCAAGAACTCCTTGCAGTAGTCTTTGCTTTTGAAAAATTTTGCTCCTATTTTCTAGGTACTAAAGTTATAGTGCATACTGACCACTCAGCATTGAGATATTTGATGGAAAAGAAGGATGCGAAACCTAGGTTAATTCGTTGGGTATTACTGCTACAAGAATTAAACTTTGAAGTGATGGATAAAAAAGGAACTGAAAATCAAGTTACTGATCATTTGTCCCGTCTAGAGGATGAAGCTATGACATAGTTAGGAGATAAGACTAACATTGATGATACTTTCCCTGATGAGCATGTATTGGCTGCTTCACAAGACTTGATTCCATGGTTCGCAGATTTTGCGAACTATCTGGCTAGTGATATTGTTCCATCAGACTTGTCCTTTCATCAAAGAAAAAAAAATTCATGTACGATGTGAAGAAGTTCTTTTAGGATGAACCATACTTATATAGGAGTTGTGCCGACGGGCTTATTCGGCGTTGTGTGCTAGAATGTGAGATGTTGAGTGTGTTGGAAGCATGCCATTCCTCACCCGTTGGTGGACATCACAACGGTATCTGAACCGCTCATAAGATATTACAATGTGGTTACTATTGGCCAACTCTTCATCAAGATGCTCATGAGTTTGCTAAAGCATGTGATCGATGCCAACGAGATGGCGACATTTCAAGAGAGCAAGAGCTCCTCTAAACCCTATTCTTGTGATTGAGTTATTTGATGTTTGGGGTATTGACTTTATGGGCCCTTTTGTGACCACTCATGGAATGAAGTACATTATAGTAGCGGTTGATTATGTATCTAAATGGGTCGAAGCCATCACCCTCACAAACAATGAAGGGAAGAGTGTCACTGCATTCTTAAAAAAGAATATATTCTCTCGTTTTGGCACCCCAAGGGTAATTATTAGTGATGGGGGATCCCATTTCTGCAACAGATTGTTCAAGGGGTTATTGGACAAATATGGGGTTCTCCATAATGTGGCCACTCCTTACCACCCTCAAACTAGTGGGAAAGTTGATATGTCGAATCGGGAGATCAAAAAGATATTGTCACAAATAGTGAAAGCTAGTCGAACGGATTGGTCAAAGAGGCTTGATGATGCTCTTTGGGCCTACCGGACACCATATAAGACCCCCATAGGTATATCCCCATACTAACTTTTATATGGAAAAGCTTGTCATCTTCCGGTTGAGCTAAATCATAAAGCCATGTGGGCTATGAAGAAGTTGAAAATGGATTGGAGCGAGGCTGCAGAACAACGGTTAATTGGGTTGAATGAACTCGATGAATTTTGCCTGAAAGCTTATGAAATCTCAGCCCTCTACAAAGAAAAGATGAAGAAGTACCATGACTAAAAAATTGAAAAACTAGATTTTATGGTAGGGGATTTGGTGCTTTTATTCAATTCTAGGTTGCACTTGTTTCTGGGCAAGCTCAAGTCCAAATGGAATGGTCCTTACTTGGTTACCCAACTATTCTCTCATGGAGCAGTTGAGTTGGAAACTAAGGAGGGTATGAGGTTCAAGGTGAATGGACAACGCATAAAAATCTATCTCGGGCATGCTGAATCAGCGAATGAAGTGATCCAGGCATACCATCTTGATGAAGTCTAAGTAATCAAGTGTCCTCAGTCGTGCCGCGACGTTAAATAAGGCGCTTGTTGGGAGGCAACCCAAAACTTATAGTTTTTCTTTCTAGTAATGGTAGCATTTTCTACTAATGAGTTTTAAATTTGTAGGCACATCACCAGGAAATTGTGCAGAAAATTACTCTGCAGCAGTCACTGACGGATACAGCGACGGACCGTTGAGCCTGTGACAGACCGTCGCATGAATCCATCGTGCCAGGTATGTCTTTATGTTATTTTCATACTAGGGTACACGCGACGGAACAACCGACAGACCGTCACAACTGAGACGGACCATCGTCAGGGAATCGTCGCGTCATTAATGAAGCGTACCCGACCTGACCCGGCTGAGGTTTTTTAAAAATTCAACATTTAAAACCCCCACCCCTTCATTTCACCCCATTCCTTCAATCTTTCTCTCATTTCCCTCCCTTTTCAACTTCCAAAGATCATAACCCCTTTCTCTTACAACCGATCATTTTCCCCAAATTCTCCAAATTCCTAGAATTCATCATCTACTAGTCGGAGATGCTGCTTTGGGTCTCTACATGATCACCAAGTACCTTACTCTCTTGTTTTTCTCAAATTCTTAGGTATGTGTCTCTAATTTATACTCATTTGTATTGTATTTTTTTTATCAATTAGTATTAGCTTAAATCTACTTGATAGGTTCATTTTTAATAAAAATTTGCCTGACCTAGGTTGAAACTCCTCGAAATTGGTGTGTTGAAACTCTAGAAATTGGTGATTTAGCATTGCTAGTTTACTAGGTATTGGGTTAGACAAATGTAGGTTAAAATACCAACAATTCGATTTGGGTCATAGGGGATGAATAGGGCATCCATAATTCTGTCGCTGAGTTATAGAACGCGACCATGATGACGGACCGTCGTACCCACGACGGACCATCATTGGGTCCGTTCCAACAGCCGTAACACCCCACTGTCCAATTTTCTCCAAGTATCCACCAACGGCCACATGCGACAGACCATCGTTCCCACAACGGTCCGTCCTGCACAACCGTTCTGGTTGTCAAAGACCCTATTCCTAAGGGTCTCTCACTTTTTCTAAGTGTCCTCCAACGGACACATGCGACTAGCCGTCTTTCCCACGACGGTTCGTCCTGTACAACCGTTCTGGTTGTCAGAAACCCTGTTCCTAAGGGTCTCTCTTTATTTTTCTAAGTGTCCTCAAACGGACATCTACGACGGACCATCATACCCACGACGGTTCATCCTGCATAACCGTTATGATGGTCAGAGACCCCTCTTGTAAGGGTCTCCATACTTTTTCAAAGTGTCCTCTTATGGACAACTATGACGGACCGTCATACCATCGACGGTCTCTCCTGCATGACCGTTATTATGGCCAGAGACCCCTCTCCTAAGGGTCTCCATATTTGTTTCAAGTGTCCTCTGACAGACACCTACGACAAACCATCGTACCTATGACGATCCATCCTGCATATACCGTCATACTTGTCAGAGACTCTCCTTCAGGGTTCTCCATATAAACAAAGTCTAAGTAAGACATGACGGACCCCATGACAGTCCGTCATACTCACGACGAGCGGTCACCTGGCCCGATGTGTTTCACTGTTACTATAGAAATGTCATTACATCTTAACTCTTTTATTTATTTTGTGTGGTTTTGCTAGTCGTGTCTGCTCCTTTTAGTACTAAAATTGATTCTTTACAGGTACTATCTATCTGGCACCAAAACAAGATCGAGTCTATGCACGCGGGAGATCAAAGTCTGTCGCCCCATCTGCCCACCTGGTCATTGACTCTGATGATGAGCGTGACCTCGAGTACGTGCCCCCAGGAACTTCCACCCCATCCCGAGCTGCACAGGCTGCCAGAGCCACACCCTAAAAGGTGGCGTCCTACGTAGTCACTGTCTCCCAGTTTGATGAAGAGCGCACACTGACCGACACACTTTCTGGGTCAGCTACTAATGAAGAAGGAGCGTATGGATCCTTCGGAGTTTCGTGGTCGGAGGAAGCCTCCGGATCTACTGAGGTTCCCGCACCCGCCACCGCTGCAGAGTCTACCTCGTCTGATGAGGCTGGCAGCTCAAAATCCACACCCGGTTCAGAGGATCGTGCTCTCACCCCAGTTACCAACCAGCCCAATCGGTGGTGTGTCGACGGGCAGTGTCAAGTCTATTCCGATACAAAGTTCCTGAATGCCAAAGAAGTCATGACTTAGACACTTACATTGGAGTGGCGTGTCCTTACGGGAAGTCTCCCGACGATGCCTGAGATCCACAATCTCTTCACCAGATATCGACTGGAGTAGGCAGTGCGTCCGTTGGGACGTTATAGTGATGAGTTGGTCCGAGAGTTCTACGCCTCCTACATAGCGACTCTCAGATCACAGATTGATAGGCGGGCTGCCCCCGTCAAATAGGCCCCATTGGAGCAGGTCTGAGTACATAGAATTTAGGTTGATATCTCTCTGCCTGCCATCCGCCAGTATCTATACGGTGAGAATGTTGATGCCAACCGGACCCCTCTTACCGCCAAGTTTGACTACCGATGGTAGATTGTTAAAGATGGCCAATTCCTGCGTGAGCCTGGCCCTGCATTTGTATGTTGATTGAGAAGGTGCTGACTGGGTGACTGAGCCGAAGGGATCCATCAAGAAGTCCAACCTTACCTTCACGGTGAAGTTTTTGTGGTTGATTGTCCGCCACTCCCTTTACCCCACAGCTACTGATAACATAGTCACATAGGATCGAGCAGTACTGATGGCGGTGATGATAGCCGGGTTTGAGGTTGATTTTGCTTGGTATCTACAAGTAGTTATGCACGAGAGGGATTTTAAGGTCACAACTACCTACCCTTTCCCGTGCATGATATTTTCTCTATGCAGGTCGGCAGGTGTGCCTATAAGGCACGTTGATCAGTTGAAGACCCCGCTGGGCACTGTTGATATCGGCCTCATCAGGGATGAGGCCAATGAGTTGTCTCCACTCAAAGGGCCGCGTCCAGAGTTTCCACCACTTGGTGAAAATCTGGCTGATACGGTAGCACAGGCCCGCACGACTACGCAGGAGGCTTCCACAAACATTACCCTGGTCGAGTCTATCCCGGGTAGTAGCACTGCCCCGAGCTCCTCTCGCTCAGACCCTTTCCCCGCTCTGGTCCTGCTTGTTAGGGTCCAGAAATTAGAGGCAGAGATGGATACAATTCTGCATCACATCTAGCCTTGGATACAGAGGTCTATTCCCGAGGCAGAAGAGCGCTTGGAGCAGAGAATGGTCAGGCACAAAGAGCGGAAGATCGTTGAGGTTCATCAGCGCTTGGATGCTTTTGAGTTGCGGGTGTTAGCCTTACCAGCCCCTAAGGGGGATGTGTCAATCCTTCAGGCTGCGGTCGACAATCTTTGCAGAGACATCAACATGATCTTAAAGGCTAGGGTTCCTGAGTCTGAGGCCCCTTCCACAGAGCCTGCTGAAGACATAGTGATGGCGGCCCTATTCGCCACTTCAGAGATTCCACCACCTCCCCCTCGAGAGCATGCCAAGAGGCGTAGGGGTCGAGATAAGGATGAAGCGCGAGCATGGAAGAAGGAGCGTCATGAGATGGAGGCTGCAAGGAGAGCCTCGCTTGCTGATGAGGAGGTGCGTCAGATGAGAGCAGTAGAGTTAGCTGCTAGGCGTCTAGCTCCAGAAATGTAGAGATAGCGGGAGGCACTGCTGATAGTGCTATTGATGCTAGGGGCACTACTGAGGGTGTCCAAATTACAGATGTAGTGGATTCCGGGGAACCAGACCCACCAGCTTGCTGATCGTCGGCACTTTGCGCCCCAGGTTTGCTTCACCTACCACTTTTGTATTTCAATTTTTTTATGCATTGGAGACAATTGCATGTCTTTTTTGTTGGGGTTGGGATAAATAGAAAGTGAGTGCTAGGGTGAAGTCTGAGTAGCCCAAATTCACTATCCTCTTTTGGGGTTTTCTTGCCTCTGTTCTTTTTCCCCAAGAGACTGATTACTTTTTCTGTTGAACCGGCATGTCTATATCTTGTGTACATAGTTTAATTCTGAAGCACGATGGCTAAAATAATATCCTGATAAAATGGAAAATGATGCATGACTAGGCATAATAATTGATAGATGTGTGGCTCTAAGCATGACATAGAGGTACACCATTGCATGATCCTAAGTCTAAAATTCGAGCTAGGTGCATGATAATCTGGTAGAGTAATGAGATGTCAAGTGAGTGTGAGGAAGATTTGGATAGTCCACTATTTGTACTTAGCTAGAACTTGCCTGGTTAGTCCTGCAAAAAGTAAGCTGTAATAGACAATTAGGAAAGGATCATAGTCCCTTATTCAATACAGCCCATTTTTCAGCCTAAATAAAAGAAAACCAAATGAAATTTATCCTTCTTTGATCCAAATGATTTAAGCTTAAACTAGACCTTTCTTTTTCACCCCAACTGATCTTCTCTGGGAACAATGTGTTGGCCCTGGTCCCTCCTTGGACATATGCACCTCAGCTTATGCCAAAAGCATAAGTTGAGGATGGCTAATGCAGTAAACAACCTTCGTTATGGCCCTGTGTAACAACCCAAGTAGTTGGTTTGGGCACTACAAATTTTTATGTTAGAAAATACTTTCTGATAGATTTAAGTGGGTGTTTTGGACTATTCATAATTATAATTATTAAATTAGTGGGGTAATTTTAATAATTTATTTAGTTGGTGGTTAAAGAGGTTAATAGTAAAATAAATAGTGGGTCACTTTCACCACTTTTATAATTGGTTATATAAGAATTTTGGAAAAGATATAATCTGAAAAAAAGAAAGGATAGGGAAAAATAAACCTAGAAAATCTTTATGCGGTGTCTAAGAGAAAACAAACAAAGGGCCATTCAGGTACGAAGAATTCTTAAACCTTTCATAGTGTTTGTGCACACGAGTATTAATTATTAATAAACATAATCCATTAGTTGATCATAGGAAATAGTGTTGTTGGGGTGTGGATCGATTACGGTGTTGGCAGAATTTTATTTTTCCATTTATAATATTGTCGGTAACTTGTCAATTATCAGGGGTTCTATTGATTCTATAATTAAATAAGAATGGTATAGGGTGTAAGTGTTGGTGATGGAATTTAATGATATTGGAAAAGAAAGAAGGATTGCTGGAGCCAATGGTTATTATTAGAAATAATATTATTATATATATAATATGGAGGTAACATGTAAGTTGAGGCCTTTGGTCATACATTGCACGTATGAGTGCACAATTCAATGTTGACCGGCGCTGGTCTCATTACCGTATGCTTCAAAAATCTGGTATTAATTCTTATCTAAGGTTATAAATGACGTATGAATATATTGAGATAGGTAATTAAATATTTGGTGTATCATAATGTTTAAATTTCATTAAATTTGTTGTAATTGGAGGAATTAAGACTTATCATTAGGCTTAAACTTTAAGAGATTGATTATAGAATTAGGTAAGTTTATGAGTATAGGCTAGACACAGAATAATCGGAGTGTTTATGGCCTTGTGAACTTACACCTTATATATATATAATTTTGATAGATTGGAGAATTTCGGAGGCAATAAGGAAAGGAAAGGCATTGAAGGACTAGTTTCTTGACTTTGATTCTTCGGTGGAGGTAGGTTATGGTTTATGCTATTTGATAGTAAACTCTTAATAGTGATTGATATGCCTTGAATGATATTGTGAAGTTCTCTATGTACTTGAATGTGTGATTGCATGATTTGGTTGTGTGGTTTGTGATTGGTCTGAAATCCTGAGACCGTAGAATTTATATTCTCTAATTCTAGCCATCGAAGTGATGCCTTGAATAAAGAAGGCTTGATGAAAATAATATAACAATGAATTGAAAGCGGTGATAAAAAAGGATAAATTGATAGTATAATTGGATCAGAGTGTCACGTTCCGACACGGTATTTTTGGATCGGAGTGTCACGTTCTGACACGATATTTTTGGATCGGAGTGTCACGTTTCGACACGGTATTCTTGGATCGGAGTGTCACGTTCTTACACGGTATTCTTGGATCGGAGTATCACGTTCCGACACCGTATTTTTGGATCAGAGTGTCACGTTCTGACACGGTATTCTTGGATCGGGGTGTCACGTTCCGACACGGTATTCTTGGATCGGAGTGTCACGTTCCGATACAGTATTTTTAGATCGGAGTGTCACGTTTCGACACAATAATATTAAAGGAAAAATATGTTGAATTAATGGAAGATATTCAATCTCAAAGAACTCAACTCCCAAAATGGTTTGGTTTGGAGGCATGAGTCCTTATGTGTGATCTTGATACCGTTGACTTAATACGTGCTTACTTTATTGTTATTGACACTTGTTCATGTTGTTTGTTGCTTATGACATATTAAGTGCTATAGTTGAGTTCATACTAATATTCTTTGTATATTAGTTACTATTTTGGGTTGACCGATGATACTTACTCAGTACATGTTGCCTCGTACTGAGTCCTACTTGTTTTCTTCTTTGTTTTCCTTTTATGAAATGCAGCGAGTGTACCTATGACTTCTGATTTCCCTCAGCTCTAGCCAGCCTCCCGCATATCAAGTTACAGGGTGAGCTATCCATTCAAGATCGTGTTGGATTCTCTCGATCACGACATGATGTCCTATACTTTCAGACACATACTATTTTATTCTTTATTTTAGTGTATTCGATATTCTTAGACTTAGTATTGGAGATTAGATGTTCTTGATCTGATGACTATCATATTTTGGGATGATAAGTATTAAACTTTAGAAACTTATTTAAATTGGTTGCTTAGTATCTTTTGGAGCTTCCGCATTATTTATATTATTTATAGTTGAACTATTGGTATATGTTGGGGTTTAGATGTGTTGGTTCGCCACCTAGGGAGGTAAGTGTGGGTGCCTTTCACGGCCCATTTTGGGTCGTGACGAACTTGGTATCAAAGCGTTAGGTTCGTTGATCTCATCAAACAAGGACAAGTCTAGTAGAGTCTTGCGGAACGGTAAGGGGACGCCTTTACTTTTCTTCGAGAAGCTATAGGACATTAGGAAAGCTCATTTCTTTCTTTCTTTCATGCTACTACTTGAATCCAATTTGTATCTAGGTGATACAAATTGGTATCTGAACTTCTTCACTCTATTTCAAATATGGGTACTACTAGAGTATTTGAAGTTGAAATAGCAACAACAGAAAGAAAAAAAAAGTCCTTAGAAATAGATATATTTTCTCGATCGCAAAATGTGGTGGTAGTCTCATGTCGAGTGTTGATTAATAAAGACACTACTATGACTTCATAGAGTGAGGGTATATTCGAGAAAGTCATCAATGCTTACTTGGTTAGAGTTAGGAAGTGTGTTATTTTGTTATTGAATTGATCTAAGAAGTAGAACAAATTGTTTGGTCTAGAGAGAGAACATATTCGATAATGTTTTGCAATTATTCAATGGATAGAAATATGTGGTCTATGTGGGTACGATATTATGGACAGGTATGATGTGTTCTAGTAAGGTATCTAATGGACTTTCACGGTGTGGCAGTACTAGGGTTATGTGGAAATAGGTACGTCGATTGTCAAGTATGAATACTAATTACTAAAGGAGTTACAAGTTGTACGACATGGTCAGATAATAAGATTTAGTGTTGCATTCACATTTGAGAAACCAACTAGTTTATTACTACACGAACTTAGATTGAGCATTATTTTGAAGGAAAATTTTAGTGATTGAGCATTATTTTAAAGAAAATCTCTAGTGGTGGATCTTTGGTACTAATATTAACACAACTTAAACTGTGCAATGTATCTTGAGGGTTTTGAGTGACTACTGGTGGTTTTATCTTAAGATTCAAAAGGTAGATTGATACTAGCATAACAGATTTATAGGGAAATAAAATTCTAGTGGGTATACTTTGGGTGAAGTAAAATGAAGATTTTAGTAAGAAAGTGAATAAAAATTTGTTAGCCCCTTCATTTTGATTACTATATCTGAGTTTAAGGTGTCATGTCGAGGAAAAAAAATATTTGACTTTGTGGTGATGAAAAGGTCTTACAAATACATGATGGTGATAGGAGTAAGTGATGGATGGTGACGGGATGCAAATTATAGAATACAAATTATTGGTCAAATAAATTTTGTATGGTGATAAAAACTTGCGAGTATCTAACGTTGATATTTCTACTATTTAGTGAGTAATGTGGTTGTATGATAAATTTTAGGATATTTAGGGCACACTCGAATATAATTTAAAGGAGCTGGAATCATAACTAAAATAAGATAAAACTTGTGGGATGTGTAGCGTTAAGAAAAATAAGTGAAAGCAGAATTATTTTCTCTGATTGTAAGAACTAAAAATGTATCTTCGAAGGGATCGAGAATTGGGTTCAAAATTGCGTGATTTCATCTATTTTGTTTTGGTTAAGGTAATAGCATAACAGGTTAATCAGCTTGGTTAAAAGCTATTGAATAGAAGGTAAGAGAGGAGTGTACAGACGCTCAACTTGAGTGAGATGATAGGTTCTATTGTACTGTTGAATTTAGAAATGAGTAGGTTGGATTTTTAGTAAAGCATATGTTATAGTTGGTGGAGAGGCAATCAATGATAAGGTGATTCGTAAAAATCTTCAAAGTATAAGCAAATGTAGATAATTAAGGGCATTGTGTTACACAATTGGACTTATAATTCAAATTATTTTTTTTTGTTATAAGTCTGAATTTCTGGTGGTATATTTTGTCAAGGTATGAATTAGTAAGATGAGAAACGATTGATTGCATTGTTATTGAGCACGTGAAAGAATTTATGCATGCTTTGGACCATAAAGTTGTTACTTTTGATTGTTAAAGGATCTAAGGAAGGATTTACCCTCAGAGTTTTGATTTAGAGTGTGAAGTAAAATGTCATGGATTATTAGTAAAACATGAGATCGGTAAGCAAGCTAGATACACAAGAGTTTGATATTTTGAAGGAGCGAGATATTTAGAATTTGCACCATGAAAAGAATTTGAGAAGAGTGAAAGAATAAGACCTCTCGTATAAATCCATGGGGTGTAGTTGATGGTTGTTTTAATTTTTGCCTATGAGTTTAGATATAAATTGTGAGATGTGAAGTAGTTCAGTACAGACTTACTAGGAGTTTATCATCGACTTCTAAAAAGAATGAGTTTTGGTTTAGGTGACAAATAATGAGGTATGAAAATTTTAGTATTTGACAATGAGGTTAGATTGCTCAAATTAGGATAGAAGACTTAAGAATGATGTAAAAGGTGAGATATAATTCTACATGGTTATTAAGAATAAAGTTGGGTTAATACTACTCTATTGATGGGACTTCATAGAATGTTAAGGTGTGTTACATGGACATTTGATGGTTAATAGAGGTTATGAGCTTATAGTATACAGAATAGTTTGAGTGACAAAGATTTTTCCTAAGTGTTGGTATGATATATACAATGGTTTAAAATGGTACCTTAAGCATGGTATGTGAAAGTGGTGTAGAGTTGACTTTGGTGTGATTTAATAGTTTTGTCTCAATGAAAAGGTACTATCACATTTGAAATTAGTGTTATAGGCCTTATTTGGGACTCGTATATGTCAGGAAATGCTTAAATAGAAAGAGATAGCCATAGTTTGAACATGTATTTGATAAGCATACTTTGATACTAATGATTGTTTGAGAGTAAGGTAGATGATCGATGTAGTTATAAGTTTTGTTATTATTAAGAGTGTTGACTTCAGTGAATGTGGATTTTAATAAACCAAGTATGTGTGCAATTATATTAGAGACATTCTATGAGGGGGGGTGTAGATCTCTATTTTTGATACTATTGAGATGAGACAATGGGTATTAATATTTTGGAATAATCATTGAGATAACTATCCTTTCTTGCCTTGCCTTCCTTTGATCGTTCGAGGACGAACGATGGGTAAATTGGTATCTATTGTAACAACCCGTGTAGTCGGTTTGGGCACTAGAAATGTTTATGTTAGAAAATACTTTCTGATAGATTTAAGTGGGTGTTTTGGACTATTCATAATTATAATTATTAAATTAGTGGGGTAATTTTAATAATTTATTTAGTTGGTGATTAAAGAGGTTAATAGTAAAATAAATAGTGGGTCACTTTCACCACTTTTATAATTGGTTATATAAGAATTTTGGAAAAGATATAATCTGAAAAAAAGAAAGGATAGGGAAAAATAAACCTAGCAAATCTTTCTGCGATGTCTAAGAGAAACCAAACAAAGGGCCATTCAGGTACAAAGAATTCGTAAACCTTTCATAGTGTTTGTACACAGGAGTATTAATTATTAATAAACATAATCCATTAGTTGATCATAGGAAATAGTGTTGTTGGGGTGTGGATCGATTACGGTGTTGGCGGAATTTTATTTTTCCATTTATAAAATTGTCAGTAACTTGTCAATTATCAGGGGTTCTATTGATTCTATAATTAGATAAGAATGGTATAGGGTGTAATTGTTGGTGATGGAATTTAATGATATTGGAAAAGAAAGAAGGATTGCTGGAGCCAATGGTTATTATTAGAAATAATATTATTATACATATAATATTGAGGTAACATGTAAGTTGAGGCCTTTGGTCATACAGTGCACGTATGAGTGCACAATTCAATGTTGACCGGCGCTGGTCTCATTATCGTATGCTTCAAAAATCTGGTATTAATTTTTATCTAAGGTTATAAATTACGTATGAATATATTGAGATACGTAATTAAATATTTGGTGTATCATAATGTTTAAATTTCATTAAATTTGTGGTAATTGGAGGAATTAAGACTTATCATTAGGCTTAAACTTTAAGAGATTGATTATAGAATTAGGTGAGTTTAAGAGTATAGGCTAGACACAGAATAATCGGAGTGTTTATGGCCTTGTGGACCTACACCTTATATATATATAATTTTGATAGATTGGAGAATTTCGGAGGCAATAAGGAAAGGAAAGGCATTGAAGGACTAGTTTCTTGACTTTGATTCTTCGGTGGAGGTAGTTTATGGTTTATGCTATTTGATAGTAAACTCTTAATAGTGATTGATATGCCTTGAATGATATTGTGAAGTTCTCTATGTACTTGACTGTGTGATTGTGTGATTTGGTTGTGTGGTTTGTGATTGGTCTGAAATCCTGAGACCGTAAAATTTATATTTTCTAATCCTATGTATCGAAGTGATGTCTTGAATAAAGAAGGCTTGTTGAAAATACTATAACAATGAATTGAAAGCGGTGATAATAAAGGATAAATTAATAGTATAATTGAATCGGAGTGTCACGTTCCGACTTAGTATTCTTGGATTAGAGTGTCACGTTTCGACACGGTATTTTTGGATCGGAGTGTCATGTTCCGACACGGTATTCTTGGATCGAAATGTCACGTTCCGACAAGGTATTCTTGGATCGGAGTGTCATGTTCCGACACGGTATTTTTGGATCGGAGTGTCACGTTCCGACACGGTATTCTTGGATCGGAGGTCACGTTCCGACACGGTATTCTTGGATCGGAGTGTCACGTTCCGATACGGTATTTTTGGATCAAAGTGTCACTTTCCGACACGATAATATTAAAGGAAAAATATGTTGAATTAATTGAAGATATTCAATCTCAAAAAACTTAACTCCCAAAATGGTTTGGTTTGGAGGCATGAGTCCTCATGAGTGATCTTGATACCGTTGAGTTAATACGTGCTTACTTTATTGTTATTGGCACTTGTTCATGTTGTTTGTTGCTTATCACATACTAAGTGTTATAGTTGAGTTCATACTATTATTCTTTGTATATTAGTTACTATTTTGGGTTGACCGGTGATACTTTCTCAGTACATGTTGCCTCGTACTGAGTCCTACTTGTTTTCTTCTTTTTTTTTCCTTTTATGAAATGCAGCGAGTGTACCTATGACTTCTGATTTCCCTCAGCTCTAGCCAGCCTCCCGCATATCAAGTTACAGGGTGAGCTATCCATTCAAGCTTGTGTTGGATTCTCTCAGTCACGACATGATGTCCTATACTTTCGGACACATACCATTTTATTCTTTATTTTAGTGTATTCGATATTCTTAGACTTAGTATTGGAGATTAGATGTCGTTGATGTGATGACTATCAGATTTTGGGATGATAAGTATTAAACTTTAGAAACTTATTTAAATTGGTTGCTTAGTATCTTTTGGAGCTTCCGCATTATTTATATTATTTATAGTTGAACTATTGGTATATGTTAGGGTTTAGATATGTTCGTTTGCCACCTAGGGAGGTAACTATGGGTGCCATTCACGACCCGTTTTGGGTCGTGACACCCTGACCCAAATTTGGGTATTGTGTACCTTGACTCATGGCAAAGCCATGAGTTGAGGGTGACTATTATGAGGAATGCTCTGGAAAGTGAGGTTGAAATAACAAAGTGAGAGAAAGAACAAAAGTAATGTGACTCAAGAATTAGTTGAAAGAAATTAAAGAAAAAAATATACAAGAAATACAGGAAAGAAAAGAAGAGAGTCACTTACACAAATAAAGAAAAAAGGGAAAATAAAAAAGTGAAAGAATATGAGAAACTGGGCAAAATAAAATGATAGAACATGGTATATTTAGCCGATATGTCAAGGAGGGAAAAAATTAAATAAAGTATACCTAAATATACCCTACCTGACCCTGAGCCTATGTTACAAGCTAAGAAAGTCCTATCGTGATCCTAAGAGTTGTATAGCGAACTTAAAGCAGTGAAAATAAGGGCAAGCTTATGGCAATATGTACGAATGAGTATGAATTTGTTTTGACAGTGAGTGTTGAAAAGTAATCCTTATACTCAAACTTAAATCATTGTGTGAAAAATGAGGATTTTGTTTTGAAGTGAGGACAATAGTTGCAGTACCGGAAATATTAGCACCTCGGTGAGAAATTGACGAGGATAGGTGTTAGTGAATGGTGATTCTGTGTCATGATCTGATTCCACATAATTCAAGCCTAATAGTGATAGCATGCATAAATATGATGAGATTTATTGGGATTGATAGCCAAATGATTACGAAGGATAAAACATGGATACTATTGTACAAAGATTTTGTATTGAGTCATCGTGCATCGCTTGAGGACAAACAATGAATTTATGTTGAGGGTGTTGATATACCGTGGTTTCACGGTATTATTAATATTTTTTCTTAAGTTTAGTGTGTCCAAAAGCCTTTTTGTGCTAATTTTTATAGAAGTTTCTCTTTATTTGCAAGAAATCTGTCTAAAAGATTAATGTGGAGGTTTTTGAGCAAGAAATACAGAAAAGTACCACATGCGGAGCTTGTGACGGTCCATCATGCTCGTAACGATCCGTAGGTGGCGTCTTAGTGCAGCTGCTGAAGGAAGATGGGGAACTCTAACCAAGTTTGGTGTTACGGAATGCGTGACAGACCGTCGTAGCCTTGACAGTCCGTCCTGATGGTTCGTCACAAAGATCAAAGAAGTAGTCCAAGTACCCAAATTGCTAGAGTTCAAGTGTTTTGGAATAGAGACCCTCGACGTACCGTTGTTCCTATGAAGATTCGTCATACCTGCCGTCGAGGGTAATGAAGAGAGCAACAGAAGAAATTGCACAAGTATGGGATGACGGAGTCCATGACAGTCCATCATGACCACGATGATCCGTCGCGAGGTCCGTCGATCCAGCCGCGTTTTGACAGATTTCCAGCAAATAGAGTCCTTATTAAATTAGGTTTTTTTTTTAAATAGTTTGAAAAACCTCATTTTTGAGGTTAGACTCTTGAATATTTTTATACTCTTTGTTTGACTTTTGGTGATTACTATTACACTTTTGAAGAATCTTTAATCTTCAATTAATTTTAGCAATTGATTGTTGATGACTTTTGCTGATTAATCAAGTTAACTTTTGGATTTTACTCTTTCTCATTGACGTAAGTGCATGAATTCTTATTTCATATATTTGAATATTGTGATTATGAATATGGGTAACTAAAATCCATAACTAGGGTTTTGGGTACCATAGGCGAAGAATGAGGTAAGACCTAACTAAAATAACAATCTTAGAATAATGTCTTGCATGTATTGATAATTCTTTCGCTTAGAAGTCTTTTTAACGGATGGCCAATGTTAGAACTCGCCTTAATGCTACTTGCCGGACCAAGGAGGTAGATAATAGGAAAAGAATTATCCACATAGGTGTATACTATCTAATAGGCTAGTATTGATTGGTACGAGGTAATAACTTAGTCAAATATCGAATACGAGGCTTAATATGAGGTAAAGATAAGGGTTAGTATAGCAACACACGTAGCTACACCAAGGTGCAGAGTAAAATTTTCTAGATGCCGGACCAAGGATTTAGAAATACATAACTTATCACTTTGCATGCAAGATACTAGGAAAAAATTGTTATAGTTAGAATTATGAAGTTATGAACTTGTGGGAAGACGTAAACGCTAGTTACCTTTATTAATTGATTAAACTCCAACATTTGAAGCTGTTAGTTGTCTCTTTTAATTTCGCTAGTTATTTTAATCTATTTAGAAATAGAAAACCCCCCTTTTATCATTTTTGCTTTCCAAGGAAGTAATTGATTGAACAATAGTAATAATATATTGATGTTAAGTCTAAACTATTTTCCTCGTGGGAACGATCTCAACCTCATTAGTTGGTTTATTTACTTGTCACAAGCACTTTACTTCTTATTTGAGAAGTAAGTTTGAGCGTATCAATATCATCTATAACCCAAACTACAATGGAACAACATTTTACCCGAGGAATCAATAAAATGCTTTCCGCCTGCACGACTCCAATATTGAGTCAACCAATAAAGCATAAAACCTCTAGAATCGCAATGGGCTGTAGAAATAGGAAGATTGAATGGAAACTTTGAAAAACTTAATCAACGCCTAAACTAAGGATCATTCTATTAGACTTAAGTTTGCTACATTAGTTTAGAATGAGTTAAGTCGTCTAAAACGACGTCGGAGAAGTAAAAGTCCTAAATACCACAAGTGTTGTTGGTCTAAGGCAAAAACTAGTCTAGTTGTAGAATAAGTCCAAACATACTTCATCATAAAATAATAAAAACATCCAAGTCAACTCACTTAAATAGAACTAAATGCATAATCCACGACTATCATGGTACCACACCTAAAATAGAGCTACTCAAGTCCTAAAACATGCTTTCAAGTAAAATAAATAAGAAAAACGTGGTATGCGCCCCCAATTCTCTCTAATCGACATGTTGTTACACATTAAACCCAATATAAGATAATGGAATCCGTAGTGTACCTTTAGGTTGATCTCGAGTGCTCTAAATCACAATGTCAGAGCCTTTCCCTCGCGAACCACCTCAGAATTTTCTCACGCTATCAAAAAATAAGATCACAACATCAATACGGTTATTTAAACACCAAAGACACATACATGAAAATGGGCCAACTGTAGAATCAAATAAGGAATCATGGGACCCGCATCCGAGTTTACTGTTTGACTTTGTCAAAAGGTCTAAAATATTACCTTGAACTTGTGTTCCGAAAAGGAACACAATTCGAGGCTCAGCGAAACAATACAACCAACATACAACAATAGATATGTGTTAAATAAGGACTAAAACTGAATTTTTGAAAGTTTAAATTACTTACTGCCAGCGACCAGTAGTGTTGCAACGTTCTACTACACTGCAGAACTGGAGTGGCGCCGGGGTCAATTAAGGCGCATGGGTGTACACTAGTAAGGGAGGAAGAGTTTGAGAGAAAAGTGAAATTAAAAATCATTTCTTTTTAAAATAAGTGATAATTTTTACCACGGGATGTCGGTATCTTTGAATATAATTATCTATTTTTACAAATATTTAATAAATATCGACATCACGAAGTCAATTAGATTAAAATAAAATAGTAATTTAATATGCTAGCTTTTTGAGGTTAATGTTTATTAATTTATATTAATATACACTAACCTCTTGAGGTCTAATTTATAATGAGTTAAACCATCTAAGACGACGTCGGAGATGTAAAAGTCCTAAGTAACACAAGTATCGTTGGTCAAAGGAAAAAACTAGTCTAGTCCTAGAATAAGGCCACGCATACTTCATCATACCATAATAACAGCATTGAATTAAACTCACTAAAATAGAACTAAACATATATTCCTCGACTAGCATGGTATCACACCTAAAATAGAGCTACTCAAGTCCTAAAACATGTTATCAAGTAAAGTAAATAAGCAAAAATAGGTATGCGCCCCCAATTCCCTCTAATCAACCTGTAGTTACACATTCAACCTCAATCAAACAGAATGGAATTCGTAGTCTACCTTTCGGTCAATCTCGCTTGCTCTAAATTACAATGTATGAGCCTTTCCCTTGAATACGGGCTCAGAATGTTCTCATGCTATCAAAAAATAAGATCACAACATCAATACGGTTATTTAAACTATCGCGGAGATAGTTTGGATAGTTGTACTAATAAAGGAACTTGGTATTGGTGTTAGTCTTTGCTCAACGTGTATAGTTATAGCAAGGTTGCCATACAATAGCTGCAAATCCAGTGTACAATTAAAGGACTAAACACATTGAAATAAATTGTCATTTCATTGGAAAAAAAGGTTATTCAAGGACTGATTTCAACTAACTAGATTCCTACAAGTAAGCAGCCTGTTGATATATTAACAATAGGATTATCCAGAGTGCAACATGAGTTTTTGAGTTCAAAGTTAGGTACACAAAACATATTTGCAGTACCTAACTTGAGGGGTTGCAGTACTTAACTTGAGGGGAGTGTTGAAGAAGAAGTTACTTAAAGTCCTAAAGGGTCTATTTGTAATTAGACACAACTAGGATTAACTAATCGGTTAGGAGTTTGTTAAATTAGTTAATGGTTAGTTAGGGTTATAGTGGGCTAAACACCTATATAAGTTGTATTAATCAACTCATTGTAACAAAGGATTCAATTCTAATGAATATAGAATTCACAAGATCTTCTTCTTCTTCATTTCTATTCTAATCATCAAGAGTTCATCTCAATTATTGTACTTCTTCAATTTTAATGGTCTCATTTGTTTCTTATTTTTAAATAGATCAATTAGTTACTTGAATCACTAAACTAAATAATTATAACTAATTTTCTCTTAATTTAGTAAACTACACATGTTGGAAAAAATTCAAAGCCAAATAAATCATGCATCAACAACAATTTAATTTACCGTGTTGTTTTTTATGAATCAACAAGTAATAATTATTTCTCCGCAATATTGTTTTTTGAGGAAGAAGATTGTGACTAGGAAATAAGAAAATCATAAGCATTGACATAACTGAAATTAAAATAATCAATTGAGATAACACGATTCTCCTAGGATTCATTTTATTTGTTTTACTAGTTGACAATGTAATCACATGCTATCAAACACAAACTACATTAATCAATGAAATTAAAAATAATTAAATATTTCTAATCGAATCAATGCGTTATTGAAACCACCATCCTTTCATTTTTCATCACTCAGAACAATTATTAACATTAATTTTTTAACATTATCACATTTTTATACATCTGGTGTATTATGGGTTAAGAGCAACTAAAAATAAAATAAATATTGAAGTAGAAAACAACAAGAGAAGGAAAAATTCATTTTGTCTTAAAACAAAAAGCAAAACTTTTCATCGGGACATAATTTAAACTATCTTTTCCACTATTCAAGTAGAACAACTTTCCCTTGCATTGTCCATGAAAATAATACCTTTTTACTCCTTTTATAATGTCAATATTACTTTTGTAATGTTTCTGTAGGTAATTTTGGGGCTTGTTTCATCTATTCATCATTTCTAGCATTTTTATAGTGACCTCAAGTCATTTATAACATGTTAAGACTATCAGGTCAATCACCATTTTAGTCCTGTGTTTCGTTATTATGTGAATTTCTATATTCAAGAGCTTTTGAACCTTGAATAGTCATTTTCGATCAAAAATTTATAAATATGACCTCAGAATCCAATTCTGACAATTCCATCAACTGCACGAGGGTCATTTTTGGCCAGCAACATGGTTGACATGCCTAACAAGGTTTTTGGAGCTAGTTTGTAGGCGTTTTAATTTTCAATTTTGTCATTGGTCAACTATCTTCAAAAACGTGCTCGAATGAGAACTCCATTAGTGTGGTTAGCTCTTGAATATCGAATTTTCTCTTGAACGACCCTTTGTGCGAATCTCAAGGCTAATTTCGAGTCCCCTTGGATGTTGGCTTAAATGGAGTTTTGATTTGGGGCCACTTTTTGTAGCTATGATCTCGCATGAAATTTTTAAGTACCATTAATCCAAAATATCAAATTTTGTAGGGTAGCATATCTCGTTTGTATATACGAGATGCTGAACGAAATCGAAATACCCCGTCTGAGTTTTTCAAGTTGCAAAAACTAGCTGACATGCATCCGTCGGTGCAAGCCAAATTTGGTCTTCGCTTTCTCAAGCCTTTGGCTGTGTTTGCAGAGGCCATGAGATTTGGTCACCGCCTTTTCAGGGTCCAGGCCACATTTGAAAAGGGTTAGGCTCTGGCCTTCGCTTTTAGGAGGGACTCGACCGCATTCCCAGGCTCTTAGCTTTTCTTGCATTCGCGTTTGAAGGATTCTTGCACCATTTGCAAAGGTTAAACATCTTGCTTTTTGCATTTGCGGCACCTCTAAGTTGCATTAGCAAAGAGCAAAATACAAGACACCTTTAAGTACCAACTTCCATCAGCAATTATACTATCAATTTAACTCCATTTTTAGTGGTTTGAAGTCTAGTAATCATGATATGTTGGGGATATGTGTGTGGATGGTTAAAACTATTGTAGGCTCTCCATTCGAGGAAAATTCAGTTATTGTAGGCTCCATGACTTGCTTTTATGCTCTAAATTTTGAGTTATAGCTAGCAAGAATAAACTCAGGGTACCAATAAGAATATCAAAGTATCATCTATAACCCAAACTACAGGGGAACAACATTTAACCCAAGGAATCTATAAAAGGCTCTCCGCCTGCACGACTCCAATCTTGAGTTACCAAATAAAGCATAAAACCTCTAGTATCGCAATGCGCCATCGAAATTGGAAGAGTGAATAGAAACTTTGAAAAACTTCATCGACACCTAAACTAAGGCTCGTTCTATTAGACTTAAGTTTGCTACTTCAGTTTATTATGAGTTAAACCATCTAAAACGATGTCGGAGAAGTACAAGTCCTAAATGCCACAAGTATCGCTGGTCTAAGGCAAAAACTAGTCTAGTCCTAGAATAGGTTAAGCAAATTTCATTATACCATAATAGCAACATTGAATTCAACTCACTAAAATAGAACTAAACACATAATCCTCGACTAGCATGGTATCACACCTAAAATAGAGCTACTCAAGACCTAAAACATTCTATCAAGAAAAGTAAATAATAAAATTAGGTATGCACCCCCAATTCCCTCTAATCAACATGTAGTTACACATTCAACCTCAATGTAAGATAATGGACTTCGTAGTCTACCTTTAGATCAATCTCGCTTGCTTTAAATCAAAATGTCGGAGCCTTTCCCTTGAAAACGGCCTCAGAATGTTCTCACACTATCAGAAAATAAGATCACAACAACAATACAATAATTTAAACACAAAAGACACATAATTGAAAATGGGCCAACTTTAGAATTTAATGGAAATCATGTGATCCGCATCTGAATTTACTGTTTGACTTTGTCAAAATGTCTAAAATATTACCTTGAACTTGTGTTCCAAAATTGAACACAATTCGAGGCTTAGAGCAGAAATACAACCAACATACAATAATAGACATTTGTTGAATAAGGACTAAAAATGAATTTTTTAAAGCTAAAATTACCTGCTTCCGGCAACCAGCAGTGTTGCGACGTCCTTATGCGGCTGCAGCGCTGTTGTGGCGCCGGGGTCGACCAAGGGGCATAGGTGTGCACTAGTGAGGTAGGTAGGGTTTTAGTGAAAATGAAAATTAATCATGATTTCTTTTTTAAAACAAATGATAATTTACCAACCACGGGATGTCGGTATCTTTTAATATAATTATCTATTTTTACAGATGTTTAATAAATATCGACATCATGAAGTCAACTAGATTTTACTAAAATAATAATTTAAAAACACTAGCCTCTTGAGATCGGAGTTTATTAATTTATTTTAATATACACTTACCTACTGAGATCTATTTTATTAATTAAACTTATGTGCATATATATATTATAGTTTCACGACACGTGTGTTGCACGTGTGTATTGTGTATATAGTATACGATGTTATAAAAGACAGTAAGCATTACTAAGTTAAAGTTTCTTAGTAAATAATTATAATTGAAAATAGTGTCAAAGAGTTACTTATAGTTTATAGATCAAAATGACCAAATATCATTAAAACATTTCAAAATAAATTCAAAGTTTCAATATTGGAGAAAGTGACATTTCTTTAGTAGTATTATTTGTTCATTCACTGAATTTTGTAAACAAATCTAATCAACAAAATAGAAAAAATTACCCATTTAGAAAATGTGGCCAATAGCCTTTCCTCTAGATGTTATGAACACAAATGATGTACATCATTTAAGTACAAATTTTGTTAATATGCATACTTGAAATTTAATATGTGCATGACACTAATAAGGATTACCATAAGTATTTCAATATTTTATCCTAATATGTAATAGATCTTTTACAAAATATTTCTCCCTATGTCCCAATTTATATGACTTACTATCCTTTTTAGTCTGTCCCAAAAAGAATGATATACTTCAATATTAAGTAATTATTTAACTATAAAATGTCTATTTTACCCTTAATGAAAAAATTTACAACCACACATATTTCTATGATTAATTTAGGGCCACAAGTTTTAAAAGTCTTCCTTCCTTTCTTAAACTTTGTATCGATTCAAACTACCTCAAATAAAATGGGACAGATGAAATATTAGTCAATTGATATTTGAGTAAGACTATCATAGAGAGGAAATTTTACAAAACAAAGTGTACTTGGTTGTTCATGATGGTTAAATAAAAGTTTGTGTGTCGATGGTCGCAAACTATTGTAGAATCTCAATTCGAGGTAAATTCGAGTTATTTTAGGTTGTCATGACTTGTTTTTGTGCTGTAAATTTTGAATTGTTGTATGTTGGTGCTCTTGATTGCTCCATGGCCCCTATTGTGTTCCATTTTTGAAGAAACATGATTCCCATTTGATTCAAAAGTTGTCCTATTTTCATTAATGTGTATTTGGTGTTGAAATGATTGTATTGGCGTTGTGATCCTATTTTTGATAGTGTGACAACATTTTGAGGCCATTCACAAGGGAAAGGCTCTGACATTGTGATTAGAACACAAGATTAGCCTAAAGTTAGACTACGACTTCCCTTCTCTTAGGTTGAGGTTGAATGTGTAATAACATGTTGATTAGACTGAATTGGGGGCGGGTAGCTAGTTTTTTTATTTGCTTTTCTTGATACCATGTTATCGGACATGATTGGCTCTGTTTTAAGCTTAATACCATGCTAGTCGAGGATTATGTCTTTAGTTCTATTTTTGTTGTTATTATGGTATAATTTAGCATGATGGGCCTTAATTTATGACTAGACTAGTTTTTGCCTTAGACTGCGATACTTGTTGTCTTTAGGACTTATTTGTTCTCCGACATTGTTCCAGACAGTTTAACTCATTATAAAATGAAGTAGCAGACTTAAGTATAATAGAATGAGTCTTAGTAAGTTGAGTAGTTTTTAATATCCTTGAGTACTCCTAGAGTTGAGTTTAAAATTTGAAAAGTGGTAAGTATGTTACCATTTTTATCAAGTTTCAAACTTATGTTAAGCTTTAGAATTTCCCTTACATACTCGTATATTCCACGTACTGAGCCATTTGGCCTGCATCTTTTCATGATGCAGACACGAGTATTCCGAATCTTCAAGAGAATCTTAGTTGATACATCTAGAGTTCAAATTACCTATGGTGAGCCTCCTTGCTTCTAGATCTTATTTACTTTTCGATTTAGTTAGGATATCGTGGGTCTTGTCCCGACTTCCATCATTGTCAGTTAGAGGCTCCATAGATAGTGTAGTTGACGATTCTATGTTATTCATTTATTTTATTTAATCTTATAAAGACTTAAGTTGCCTATTTTTAGGTTAGTATATATTTGATTATTCAATATTTTCTTTTGGGTTAAAGCTTGTTAGTAACTTTTATGAACTTTTATTTTAGTTTTTAAGCTTTTGTGTGATTAGGTTAGTCTTCCGCTAATAGTCAGCTAGGATGAGGGTTCGCTTTTTTAGGGTAGCATATCTCTTTTTTATATACGAGATTCTGAACGAATTCAAAATACACCATCAGAGTTTTTCAAGTTGCAAAAACTAGATGACATGCATCCGTTGGTGCAAGCCAAAATTGGTCTTTGCTTTCTCAAGCCTTGGGATGTGTTTGCAGAGACCAAGAGATTCGGTCACCGCCTTTGCAAGGTCCAGGCCACGTTTGAAAAGGGTTAGGCTCTGGCCTTTGCTTTCGCAGGGACTCCACCGCATTCGCAGGCCCTGAGCTTTCCTTGCCTTCACGTTCGAAGGATTCTTGCCACATTTTCAAAGGTTAAACATCTTGCTTTTTGAATTTGCGACACCTCTAAGTTGCATTAGCAAAGAGGAAAATACAAGGCAGTGTAAGTACCAACTTCCATCAGCAATTATACTATAAATTTAACTCCATTTTTAGTGGTTTGAAGTCATGTAATCACGAACTGTTGGGGAATGTATGTGGATGGTTGGAACTACCATAGGCTCTCCATTCGAAGAAAATTTGAGTTATTGTAGGTTGCCATTACTTGTTTTTAAGCTCTAAATTTTTAGTTGTAGCAAGCAAGACTAAACTAAGGATACCAATAAGACCATCGCCCAGTAGATAATAAGCTCCCAAGGGCACTAGCCCAGTTAGCAAGAGTAAAGATGTGGGAACCAATAAGAACATCGAAGTGTTTGTTGACAACCAATTTTGACCCTCTCCGAAAGGAATTAATTCACGAGCTTCTTACATCCCAAACGAGTTGAAATAATAACTTTATAAAACTCAAAATATCTTTCTTAAAGTCATCTTAAAGTAGCTTTAGTCGATTTTTTTTATAATTTAAATAATATATCTTTTATATGTTTTATATAATTACCTTATTTCATAAAATACTCAAAAATCATCTCAAAAAAAATTTTAGTTTTGCTTAACACTTTAATAAATTAACTTTGTCTAAATTAGTATTCTTATGTTTTGAGTCTCTAGTTATAATTAAGTTAATTATTTTATCTTGTTTTAACTAAAAAGCTCGTCAATTAATAAACGTCAATTCAATTTATTTAAACTTTGGCCGAATTCGCTAATTTAACTAAATTTGGTTACGTTGTAATTTCACTTGGCCAATGATAATCTAATGGCTAATTTAAATCTGGCCTTACCCTTTCATCCTCCAATCTCTTAAGAGTAAAATTTGGGCCCGTTTCATCTATTTCCATTGGCCCATTCCTAAAATTTTCGTCAGCCCATTTTACCTTGATTTGAATTAAGGAAAAATTAGTAAAGTAGTCAAAATAAATAACATGTTTAGTAAAAATATCCATATTTTATAAATATTAGCAATAATGTTAAAAATGTCATTATTTTTAAAAATTTATGTGTCCCAATTTTCTTCCTATTTTATCTCTCTTTTTCAATTAATTCTATATATCCTTTTTTTAAAAAAAAATTATTCTCTCTCATATTTATCTTTTCAAATTGTTAATTCTCTCTCCCATTTAATTTTTTTCTCTCTCTTATGGTTATCTTTTCTGATTTTCCTCCAACATTCAAGTTGCAAATATTTTTTTGCCATATATTTTGGTTGTTTTTTAAATCCAAAATTGAATCAACAAGAATCCCTTTGATTAAGGTATCTCTAATCTTTATCCTATTTTCAGATTTCTTTTCTAATTTTATTTTTGTTTAAATCTTAAAAAAATGTTGTTTGTATTTTTCAATTTCCGTTGTGATTTACTCTCAAATGGCTGAATCCAAGAGGCTTACTAGAGGTATTCATCTTAATCAACCAATTTCTGGTGATTTTTCATCCTTTAATTTCTTTATTACTTAACAAATAGTGTATAATGTATGATCCGCTGCTAAAATGAGGGAAGAAAGAGGATAAGAACATTTACAAGACTCATTGGTGTGCAAAACCTTCTTCAAATTTAGAACGCAAATATAAAATCTTTGTCTACTCGTGAGGATCTTGAAAAAGACGACGAAGATCGCGAACAATTTTCTATTAGTTTGTTTTGTATTTATAGTTCTTTTTTAGAATTTGGTATGCTTTCTTAATTTGTATTCAAATCACTATGTATACTATCAATATTTGTATTTATTAAAAATTTCATGTTGTATGGTTTATGAATCTTGTATTTGTCCCTAATTTGTATTCATCCAAATGTATGTCAACTAGTTATGTATTATATTTATAAGAAGAACAACTTTCTATTAGTTTATTTGTATTTGAATACAAATACAAATAATAGACATATTAGAATGAATACGACTTAGAAAAGGAAACAAGATTTTGAAAAGAAAAATAAATATACAGTGAAAAATATATACGAATACAAATGTATTTCTTAAATAGCTACATTTTATTTGACATACATATTGGAATGAATACAAACTAATAAAGGTATGTAAACTGAATTTGATATTTTTTTCTAATTTGTATTTATTCTAAATGTATTTCAACTAGTTATGTATTTTATTTAAGAATGAGTACACCAAATATTCAATTATTTCTTTTCAATTTTATATTTCATTCACTTTTTCATCACACAAATTTTTTTGTATTTTATATATTATTATACAAAATTCTAAATAAAAACTAGAATAAATAGAAATACAAATAAAATACATATTGAAATGAATACATATAGGATTTTTGAAGAAAAAAATAACTATATAGGGAAAAAATATATAAAAATACAATATATTTCTTAAATGACTATTAAATTCGGCATACCTATTGGAATGAATACAAACTAATAAAAAACTATAATAAATATAAGAATATATTGTGGAATGAATATAATTTTAAAAAGGTAAAAATTCTGGAGAAAAAAAAATTAAATTTTATTTGAAAATATAACTGATGAAAAAATTAAGGATGCTTGCCTTTTTTTGAAATATTCCCCCCTTAATTTTCTTCTTTTTGTTATTAAATAATTATATTCTTTAAATAAAAATAAATAATAAAAATATACATAACAAACTAAAATGACATTTTTACTAAATATGAAAGTTATTGCTAATGAGTCCTCTTAAACGCTAAAATATTAACATTTTGAAAAATTTCTCTTGAATTAATTTCCAGCAAATTCTTTTTCGTGATTCAGTCAGCCCAACTCCCCTTGAACGCGGCCCATTCCAATAGACCCGATCCAGCCCCAATCTCTTCCCAAAAGAGACGCAGAATAGCGTGACAATTCCCAAAAAAATAACGCCCCAAAGTAGAGACCAGTAAGATAATTCTTTGTCCCTTTCTTCAACGTTCCTCTCCTCTTTTCGTACCAGCAGCTGCAAATCCGTCCTTGTGGCCTTGAGATGGGGCCACATCGTTCGCCAAGGACGCTCGAGTCAATCCAAGCCTTTGGTTTCCTTTCCTCTTCCGGAATGGAGCCGAATCGTCAGGAAACGGTGTCTCCCTCAATTTGTGAAAGAGATTTGGACTTTGAAATTCGAATTTGGACCCATCCTCACTCAATTTCCCCCAATAATCGAACCCTAATAACCCCTATGTATATTCTCTTTCGCTTCATTGTAAAAGGGGGAAATTTTTTTCGCTGACAGAAAACTTTGCTTGGTGAATAGTTGAAATTTGAGAGGAAAATATAGTAAACTATCAGCTGCAATTATTTGAGGATAAGTTCTCAGAAGCAAAAAAAAAAAAAAAAAAGTGAGAGTTTAGGCCTTGTTTGAGGGCCTTGCTTGTTTCTTCGTTCACCGGGGTTTTCTTTGAGTCGTCGGAAGTTGGCGCTTTCAAAGCTGGTTAGATATCCCTGTTTTGCTCGTTTGACTATCGACTGTGTGAGTTGCTTGTATTAATTTTTTACTCACTATTAGCTGCAAAGCAGTAACCAATCTGCCTATTAGCCCATGAGGTTGTGTGTTTACGTCCTCGTTGAAATTTTGATGTTTCATTTGGCCCCGAACCCTTGCTTGTGCACTACTTTAATCTTCTTATTTCCTTACTGTCTCAACTAGTTACTTGTGAAGGCTATGGATCAGTAATGATTTCATGATCTACATTTCAAAAATGTGTGTCTCTGTTGTTTACTTTGGTCTAGTTGATATTTTCTAAGGAGGTCAAAACCATGCTTATTTGTCGTTTAATTCGATTCCTTTGGCTACATTTTCGTATTTGATGCTTAGAGGCTGAATGAATTTGAAACATCTCTGTAAATTCGTGTAAGTTCAGTTTGTTTGAGATCATTCTTCATTTTGATAGGAACTTTGTTCGAGTCGGGATTAACTCTGTTTTGCTCGAAAGTTGCTTATTATTTGTAGTCAGCTCCTTGAAATATCGTGAAACTTATCCGAAATGGACATTTGTTTCCCTCTTCTGTTTGTCTTGGTTCAATTTGCTCTATAAGTATGTTGGCCAGCTCTAGTGCTCGATTAGAAGCTCTTAAAATGGCATACTGTCATCCCTAGATTAGAAATCGCAACTTCGGTTTGGATCATAAGTATCTATTAATTGTTTGATATATTGAGGCGTACAAAACTTTTTTTGGAGGATGTTGTCAGTTAGAATACCAATAGTTTTCCAACCTTTGGTCTACATTTGAAGATACCTATCTTAGTTTTAGTTGCCATCTTTCTCGGCTACTTATATGGTGTCTTTGCTTAATAATGATCTCCTTGCATTCTATACTTTATTTCATGTCTATTTGCATTTATGCATAACATGTTCGCTCGGAGGAATAAACTCCTTTGGTTTTGATTATTCATAGTCATATTTTACTTCCTTTTATAATGGTTTGGGAAAGAAAAAAAAAAGATCTTACTAGTTTTCTCTTTGTTTAAAAGGTTGGATTTAGCAATGTAAGATCTCACCGAATGAATTATCTTGACTTTGGCATGAGGTGTTCCATTGGAATAAATATGCAGCATGTTTTCTGTTAATACATTTGAGTTGAATTATCTATATGTTCCCTGAACATGGTATGTTCTTAAGTATGCATACACGCACAATACATGCTACTGTCTAGAGAGTTTTTTATTTTTTTAAAGATTTTGTTTGTGTTATTCACTTGGTCTTCCTTAGAGTCATGTATTTTAGCCTCATTCAAATCCCTTAAGTAGCTTTCCTTTATTTTTAAAAGTAATATCTGCTTTCTTTTAATATATATCTTGTTTCTTATATTATTTCATATGCTAACCCATTTCTATTTTATCGCATGTAAAAAATTTCTTCGGGTCCTTACGGACTTTACTTCATCCATTTGCATCCTCTCATCGAGACGTAAAGGCTCACACCACCGTATCCGAGTCGTCCATCCCGTTATAACTGGTGTACAGATCAAAATCAGCAAATTTGTTGCTGGGAATTAATTTGCAGGTCCCCGAAAAGCCGAAAAACAGGTCGATATACATCCCGTATACACTGGTATACAATGTGAATATACAATATGCAGTTGGAAAACGTTTCCAGGAAGTTAAAAACGCAAAAATACAAAGTTTTGGTTTAAATTTCAGGTTCAGGAGCGCAAAACTCGTCAATATACACAGCTTATGCATAGAATATACACTCAAAAATGTATCATGACTTTGGAAAGAAAATAGGCCTAAATGCCCTAAGACCTGCAGCAGCAGAATTTGGGCCCAGGGCCCAAATTTGATGTTTCCTCCCCTTCTTATTTATTTATCATGATAGTTGACTAATTATTTTATGTGATTTTGGTTTAATTTAATTATTCTCCTATGATAGACATTCCTCTTATTTATACATATATTTATTTATATACAAATAATTTTACCTGGTTTTTGTTCTACTTCTTGGTCTTTGTCAACCCTTAAGTTTAAAGGTCATCCCCTGAGCTATGAAAAAGAGATAATTAATTTAGATGATAATGTTAAATAAGAGAAAAGAAAAATAATATATACATGTGTAAAAAATTATTTTTACAAGTCACTTAGCTTTTATTCTATTTTTGGTCTTATTAACCCTTTATGTCACCCCCCCTTATAAATGATTTTCCCTTTTTCCTGAAAAAAAGTTTAGTTCAATAGTAGTAAATAAAAAAGTAATAAATAAAGTCTCCTTAATTCGTTAAAATTTAAAAATTATTAAAAAGTCATTTTAGTCAAATCGCCGGTCAACCGTAGGTTAGCGGGCATTCAGAGGGCCTAACACCTTCTCGGAATGTACATTTGATCTTCTAACCATCCTCAATAGATTTTTATTTTTTAAAAATCTTTTTAAAAATAATTTTAAGTTTTTTCTTGATTTTTACTAAAAATAAAGTGGTGACTCTGTTAATTTGGAAAATTGATTTCTCTTAAATCATAAGATTAATTGATTTTTCAAAACTTAGTTAATAGTAATTTTTTCTTTTACCATATATTTTATTAAAACAGTATCATGTATCATCTATAACCCAAACTACAGTGGAATAACATTTAACCCAAGGAATCGATAAAAGGCTCTCCGTTTGCACAACTCCAATCTTGAGTTACCCAATAAAGCATAAAACCTCTATAATCACAAAGGGCCGTAGACATTGGAAGAATGTACGGAAACTTTGAAAAACTAAATCGACGCCTGTTAGAATCTATGCGTCCACTTATCAGTCAATGGACCAGGTCCCTTGACACAAAATCGAATATGAACAGAAAGTAAATGCAATTTAACAACACATCAATTTTACGTGGAAACCTCCTTGCTTAAGGGAGTAAAACCACGAGCTGTCTCACAGGATTTTCACAACTGTTTCACTAATCTTCGTATGCAAATGTAAAACCAGTTACACAAATGTGAGAAAATTTTGTAAATCTCACAATCAAACAATAACTCTATTCCTTGATAAGCCTAAGTAAAAGTTATTCTACCCACTAAGCTATCTCTCTAGACAACTTAGAATATAAACATTCACCACACTGATTCCTTTATACATTTAGGAACAATTAACAATGTAAGACCACAAGAATATATTCTCAAACAACTACACGATATGCACCTGAGTTTTCAGTTGTTATAGAATAATTCTTCACTTTGATTTTCTATAGCCTTTGCAAATATTCTTGAGTGTGCTTTTTCAAGTTGCAAAAACTAAAGAATGATGTTAAGAAAAGTGACATTGTATAGACAAGTCCCTTTCCTTAAACTCTTGCCATTGGTTGGGAAGGTCTGACTTTTCTGACGCCGTTGGGAAATGTGCACCCACTTTCTGTACCTTCTCCAGTTGACAGTCAACAGGCTAATCATGTTGAGAACCTAGTATCTTTACAAGGTCCCTGAGTTTATCACATCATCAAAACTCATGTTGAGAACTTGGTACCTTTACAAGGTCCTTGAGTATGTCACATCATCAAAACTTATAAATAACATCTTCCCCATTTTTGATGATGACAAACAATACTCCATACACCACTCCAGCTTCATAACAAGTTCCCCCTGAATTACTTGTCCACCCTCCTGAAGAGAAATTTTTTTTCCCTTTCACTGTATTCCCCCTCACAGTAATCAACCTCACTAACATGTCCAGCTACAACTTATCAGTGAAAATTCCCCCTTTTGGCATCATAAAAAAGTGATACAGTAAACCTATAATATCAACAATAATATCAGAGAAGACAAAGCTTGATAGCAATCAAACACAAAGGAAAGCATTCACAAGAGATAGTAGCTAGAACACCAGGGGAATAATATAAATAACATTCCAAGATAAACATTTAATACATTAATAGCAAACTGAGAATCCAATGACAAAAAGACAAGCCACACAAGGAAGACACAGAAAACGATTGGGACAGACTAAGAAGGGGAGACTGATGAGAAAGGGACTGAATAATGAGAGTGAGTCTATCATTTGCAGCATCATTATTTTTATTGCCTTTTCTTGCAAATCAATAACCTTGTCCCTCAACTCTGCATTTTCCCTTTCCAAGGCTTGAACCACAGAAGTACCAGGTCCCTCTGTCTATGCAGTGAGCAGCTCAGCTTTGAGAATAGAAATTTCAGCATCTTTTCCACTCAATCACATAGTTAATTCTTCAACTTCATGCTTTAGTTGGTCCTGATCTTCTATGAGTTGAGCCATTTTGCTCTTGGGATTTCCTTTTCCTTCAATGCACTCACATTCAACCAGAGTATTCTCTGAAAAAGCTTGTTTCACTGTACCAACCTTGCCAACGCTAAGTGGAATGTTAAAGCATTTGAATACTTTAGTGAGAAAGTATCCATATCCCATTTGAGAAAGTTTCCATATCCCATTCCATGTATTCCTTTCCGCTCAATGACAGTCTTGTACATATGTTCAAGCATGAGCCCTGGAAGATTCAGAGGTGCAAATTTGCACAACAACTCTATCACATACAAATCAACAGAAGTAGCTGAGGACCTCTTTTCAGTTCAAGGAAGTAGAGTTTTGTTGACAAACTCAAAAACCAGCTGATACTCACTTTTCATCACCTTCTTAAAAACCCCTGCACACTTTGTTGTGGGAAGCTTCGAGACCAATGCCACAAACTTAGCCTAACATGTTTTCCCAATCACAGACCTGTTACTATCTCGAGGTACCTTAAGAATTTTCCCCGATAGAAACTCATCCAGATGCACTGCAATATCATTCACTCTGGTATGGACACTTCCATCTTCTTGAAATTGAATGTTGTAGTAAAATTCACGCACTTCCTCTCAATGAAGAATGGGAGATTTTTTGTTGAAGAGATGCATCCAAGACTGAATCTCCACCATGTCATGAAGAGAGTTCGTTCCAGGAAGGTTGATTATTCCCATGTCAAAAACTCTCCCAGTCAGCACAGACTACTTTCTCAAGTTGTCAACAGTTTCTTGTTTGTTGACATCCTCTTCAACTTTTCTTTGGGTACCAGGTCCCTGTGATCTTTTCCTTTTTCCTTTAGAACTCTCCCTCATGGATTTTTTTTCTCAACCTTTTTGAGATCTCTTGACTTTGTTTTTCCTGATTTTTTCTTCGTGTGCCTCTTTTCTGTCTCTTCAGCAGACACCTCTATGACACCAGATTCAGGCATTTTGAAATTTGACACTTTGAATGTTCTGGTACTCCTGACTTCTATTGTAGATTGCACTAGCTTTCATAGCATCAGCCAGCAACTTTCTAGCATCAGATCTAGTAGTAGGTCTCCTTCTAGGCACTTCTTCCACTACCTTTTCTTGATACACTAACATCTCTCCTTTCAACGTTCCATTGGATAGATTCATCATTACTGGCAGAATAAGAGGAGTTAGAAGATGGATACCTCCCAAAATCTAAAGTTTTATCAAAAATAGGTTTAGTCTCTATGATCTGTTTGCCTTGAAAATGTTCATTTTGTTCGACCCTGACTTCCTCTCTCATCATTGCAAGACTTTCAATCACCATCTCTTCACTTCCAGCAAGAATGTTTGACTCCGAAGATCTGTTTCTTGGCAAATATCCTTCAAACAAAGCATCTGAAAGCATTTCATGATGAGGACCAGGTCCAGTTGGGACACTAGAGCTATTCAGATCTATGGAGTGAAACGAATTTTCAGGAATATCTTGGGAAGAACTTGAAGGAATATTAGACCTAGACCCTACTGCTGAAGGAGAATAAAAGGCAATAGGTTCAATCCCACTAAGGGCTGTAAGCATTTGCTTAGAGGCGGATGAAGGATCAGACATTTTGTCAAGAAGAAGAGAAGAGTAACAATTTTAGAAGAAAAAGAATAAGGGATAAAAATAGATTTCGTCTTTTCTCTTCTTTCCCTTTTCTTTTATAGTGGAGGAATATTGCAAGACAAATTAAGAATTAAAAGGAAAGAATAAGAGTTTAAAAAAAATTGAAACGGTGCCATGTCCCTTGATTTGACGCATCGCTTGAAAAATAAGCGATGGTACTAACTGTCAGAATGACCGATGACTGACACATGGCTTTATCAACGGTCACCTTTTTTCAATTTAAAATTAATGTAAAAATGCTAACCTTGACTGGGACTAGGCCCATAACACAACTTTATCATCATTCCTCAACTGTTCTAGCCATGTCTTTGCTTTGCTAGTCCTTCCTGAATGTATACCTACAATAGGTACCGAAATGATCTAATCCAGATAATATATTATTGACACAAAGGATACGTGCACTACAAGATTAGCCATCGAAGGAATTCAACTATTGAGTATCTGGAAATCAGTGCGAGGTCATCATGCCCAACTTCAACCTATTACTTTCAAATTGATCTTTGTTGAGAGCCTTGGTGAAGATATATGCAATTTGTTCCTCTGTTGGACAATATATAAGCACAAGATTCCCTTTTTTCAACATTGTCTATCATAAATGATGTCTAACATCAATGTGCTTATTTCTCTTGTGTTGAACTGAATTCTTTCCCATACTAACTGCACTAGTATTGTCGCACATAAGAGGAATAACTTTGATGATTACACCAAAATCCTCTAAATGTTGCATGATCTATAACAATTGTGAACAGCATGCAGCAGCTGCTACATATTCAGCTTTAGCTGTTGAAAGAGCTACAAAATTCTGTTTCTTAGTTCCCCAAGAAATGAGTGAAGATCCAAGAAAATGAGCCATTCCAAAAGTACTCTTCCTTTCAACTTGATAACCAGCAAAATCAGCATCTACAAAACCAACAAGATCAAAAGTGTCACCTGCTGCATAGAAAAGGACCAGGTCCCCTGTCTTCTTCAAGTATCTTAGAATATGTTTTGAAGCCTTCAAATGTGAATCACAAGGACATGCTTGGAATCTTGCACACATTCCAACACTGTATACAATATCAGGTCTTCTAGCAGTTAGATACAAGAAGGACCCAATGATTCCCCTATACATGGTTTGATTCACAAGAGAATCAGATTCATCTGTTATAAGCTTGGAGTTTGTTCCCGTAGGAGTATCAATAGGTTTAGGCTCAAACATATTGAATTTCTTCAACAGCTCCTTAATGTACTTCTCCTGACTGATTGAGATTCCATTTGATGATTGCTTGATTTGTAGTCCCAGGAAGAATGTCAATTCACCCATCATGCTCATCTCAAATTCCTTTCCCATTAATGATGAAAATTCTTCACACAGATGCTCTTATGTAGCTCCAAAAATTAAGTCATCCACATACACCTGAATAATAAGCAGTTCCTGTTCTTTTTTAATAATAACAAGGTATTGTCTATTTTTCCTCTTTTGAACCCATTTTTCAACAGAAACTTTGATAGCCTTTCATAACAAGATCTAGGGGATTGTTTCAAACCATATAGAGCCTTATTCAATCTGAACACATGGTCTGGTAGCTCAGCATCTTCAAACCCTGGAGGTTGTTTAATAAACACCTCATCTTTCAGGTCTCCATTTAGAAATGCGCTTTTGACATCCATTTGATACAGCTTGAATCCCATGAATGATGCAAAAGCTATTAGAATTCTGATGATCTCCATCCTTGCAACAGGTGCAAAAGTTTCATCATAGTCTATTCCTTCTTCCTGATTGTATCCTTGAACAACTAATCTGTATTTGTTTCTAGTAATCACACTATTTTCATCAAGCTTGTTTCTAAAAACCCATCTGGTTCCTATCACTGTTATGCCAACAAGTCGAGGAACCAGTTACAACACCTTACTTCTTCCAAACTGATGAATTTCTTCTTGCATCGAATTGATCCAATCTGCATCACCTAGTGCCTCTTTCACATTCTTAGGCTCAATAGATGATATGAATGATGAGAATGCAACCAGATTCCTTATTTTTGATCTAGTGTGAATTCCATAATTCAAGGGAGAGATAAGATTCTCGAGTGGATGTGATGAACTATGGTTCCATCCTGGTCTCAAAGTCGACTGGTTCAGCTGATCAGCATGCTCTTCTTCTTCTTCATGGAGCTCATCATTTTCGGGAGAGTTTGAGGTATTCTGACTAGAGTTCAGAATGGTACCAGGTCCCTCATCACACTTTGCAACTTCATCAATCTTTTCAGATAGACTATGGTTATCATTATCATTGTCATTCCTAAACTGATCATTTGCATCAACTTCACTTCCTTTAATTTTCTGTGAATTAAATAACTTAATAAACTCATCTTCATCATTTGATGCATCACTTTTCAAACTTCCATCTTCATCAAACACAACATGAATACTTTGTTCAATACATTGAATTCTTTTGTTGAAAATTCTGTATGCTTTACTTGATGAAGAGTATCCGACAAACACTCCTTCATCACTTCTAGGATCAAATTTTCCCAGATCATCTTTTCCATCGTTCAACACAAAACATTTGCAACCAAAATCCCTAAGATAACTCAACATAGGTTTTCTGTTGTTGAGCAACTCATACGGAGTCTTATTCAATAAAGACCTCATCAGACACCTGTTAGTAACATGACAAACTGTGTTGACAGCTTCAGCTTAGAAGCTTTGAGGAAGATTTGACTCAATAATCATGGTCCTAGCCATGTTCACCAAGGTTCTGTTTTTCCTTTCCACTACTCCATTTTTTAAGGAGTTCTTGGAGCAGAAAAATTATGACTAATACCATTGTCCATGCAATTGATCATGTTTTGAGTTTTCAAACACAGTTCCATGATCAGATCTAATTCCGACAATCACTTGATTCAATTTTGTTTGAATCATTTTGAAGAACACTACCAATTCTTCAGGTGTTTCTGCTTTTGATCTTAGGAATCTAGTCCATGTGTACCTTGAGTAATAATCAACTATCACCATAATTTAATTCTTTCCATTTCTACTTTGAACCGTAAAAGGTCCACATAAATCCATGTGTAACAGCTCCAGTACTCTTGATGATGTTACTTGCTTCTTTTACTTGAAGGATGATCTGATTTGTTTTCCTTTGATAGACGCTTCACAGATTTTGTTTTCACAGAACTCCAACTTTAGCAAACCTAGGACCAGGTCCTTAGAAGTCAGTTTATTCAATAAAGATGAGCTCACATGCCCTAGTCTTCGATGCCACCGATCAACGTTTTCATTTTGAGCACTAAGACATGTCAGATCATCTCCATGAGACGTTTCTAAGTTAGCCACATACATGTTTTTACTTCTAATGGAAGTAAGAATCACTTTCTTTGTTGTTAGATTGACCACAGTGCACTTCTCAGAAGTAAACTTCACTTCATTTCCCTTGTCGCAAATTTGAGATACACTCAAAATACTTTACTTCAATCCACTGACATGATACACATTATCCATTGATTATCCAAGAGATTTTCCCACTTTACCAACTCCCAAAATATACCCCTTCTTTCTATCACCAAAAGAGACACCTCCTCCCTGAAGTGTCTTGAGTTAGAGGAAATTTTTTATATCACCAGTCATATGTTTTGAGCATCCACTGTCCATATACCAACATTGACTACAACTCCTCTCGCTCACCTGCAACAAGAATCACTTGTTAGGCTTGGAAACCCATTTCAATTTGAGTTCCTTGAACGTAGACAAGGGAGTGATCAGATTATTTCTAGTCTAATGGGGTAGTTTTTGAATCTTTTTAACAAATGATTTTGGATCAGAATCCGATCCTTTCCTTGAAACCCTTTTAGTTGAAAATTGTTTTGGGGGACCAAGTCTCTCTTTTAATACTCTTTGGTTCTCTGTATACTTAGAGAGTCTTTCATTAGACTTTTTCCAGGCAGTACACTCTTCTTTTAAATGCCCATTTTTACCACAATGAATACAAAGCAAATGGTCAGACACAAAACCATACTTGTTGTGAGGATTAAAAGAAGGAGTGATATTCAAACTTCCTAGACCCTTCTTATTGAAATTACTCTGATTTGTTGCACTAGACAACAACTTAGAAGATTTTGTCCACTTAAGAGATTTTTCAAGTTCTTCCTTAAGTTTGACAATATCTCTTTCTAAGTTGTTGCTCTTCTCCAAAGTTAATCAAAGATTTGTCTCAGAGGTTTTTAGTTTTTATTCAGTTTCAACTTGTAAACTATTTGACCTTCCATTTTGCTTTTTAGCTTCTTCATTTATCTGATGCAACTGCTTTTTAAGTTCAATCTTGTCAGATTCTAGAGAAGCCATTTTATCTTCCATTTTAAACATTTTCTCTTCCATTTTATCTTTGTTTTCAGTTAAACTGTCAAGCTCAGCATTCATAATGTCTCTTTCAGAAGTTAACTCAATTACGGAATCAATCATAACATTTGCTAATGTTCTCAATTTTTAAGAGAATAAGTATTCGGATCATGTTTCATATCAAGAAGAGTTACCTTGTCCTCCTCTTCTTTATTTTCTGAATGAGCCATGAAAGCAAACATCTCATTGAATATGGTTTCCTATTCATGAACCACCACCATTGACACATCATTTGGTTCATCAAGATCCTCTGAGTCACTTGAGGAGTCTCCCCATGCAGCAAGAGCCTTTTTGACCACATAATCAGCAGCAACTTTTCGATCATTTTTATTGAGTACCAGGTCCCTTCTCTTCTCTTTATCACATCTTGATTTTTGATACTCTTTGTTTCAGCCTTGAGTAAAGGACACTCTCTTATAAAGTGCCCAGCTTTTCCACACTTGTAAAATGTATCATTTTGAGTGGCAGTTCGAGGACCATTTGCTCCCTAAAACCTTTGTTCTTTCTAACAATCTTTTGAAATCTATGGATGAGATAAGCCATATTATTATCACTGTAGTCCTCTTTAGATTTGTATTTCAGCATCAAAGACTTATCCTTTTTGACTTCCTTCTTTGACTGATCATGATTACGATTCATCTCATGAGTTTGTAGATTCCCAATGAGAGCATCCATTGTTAAAACTTTCAGATCTTTTGCTTCAGTAATAACATCAACCTTACTTTCCCAACACTTGGGAAGGATTCGAAGCACTTTCCTAACTTGCATGCTCATACTGATAGGTTCTCTAAGGCTTCTCAACTCATTTGTGATGGATGACAATTTAGTGAACATCTCATGAATAGTTTCACCTTCTTTCATTCTGAAATCTTCATACAAAGAAGTGCGCATATCAATCTTTGACTCTTTTACTTGTTCAGTTCCCTCATGGGTTGTTTTTAAGAAATCCCAGATCTCTTTTCAGATTCACAAGCTGAGACACGATTGAACTCATCTGGCCCTATCCCACAGGCAAGAAGCGTCTTTGCCTTGTAACCTTTTTCGATCTTCTTCCTATCATCTTCATCATTATTTTGTCTAGGCTTAGGAACAAGCCTAGTTTTTTCTCCATTTTTTTTCAATCATTGGAATAAATGGTCCATCTAAGACAATGTTCCATAGCTCATTGTCTTCATCCATAAGAAAATCATGCATTCGGACATTCCACCAACTGTGAAAGTGTCCATTGAAACGAGGAGGTCTAGTTGAAGACTAACTTTCTTCTAGATTAAGTGGAGCAGCTATTCTAGAAAATATGTCACTTTCTTGGTGTTAACCAGATAGAAAGTGCCTTCTCTGATACCACTTGTTAGAATCTATGCGTCCACTTATCAGTCAATGGACCAGGTCCCTTGACACAAAACCGAATATGAATAGAAAGTAAATGCAATTTAACAACACAACAATTTTACGTGGAAACCTCCTTTCTTAAGGGAGTAAAACCACGACCTGTCTCACAGGATTTTCAAGTCTGTTTCACTAATCTTTGTAATCAAAAGTAAAACTAGTTACACAAATGTGAGAAAAAGTTTTTATTCTCACAATCAAGCAATAACTCTATTGTTTGATAAGCCTAAGTAGAAGTTATTCTACCCACTAAGCTATCTCTCTAGACAACTTAGAATTTCAACATTCACCACACTGATTCCTTTATAGATTTAGGAACAATTTACAATGTAAGACCACAAGAGTATATTCTCAAACAACTACACGATATGCACCTGAGTTTTCAGTTGTTCTATAATAAATCTTCACTTTGATTTTCTATAGCCTTTGCAAATGTTCTTGAGAGTGCTTTTTCAAGTTGCAAAAACTAAAGAATGATGTTAAGAAAAGTGACATTGTATAGACAAGTCCCTCTCCTTAAACTCTTGCCATTGGTTGGAAAGGTCTGACTTTTCTGACGCCGTTGGGAAATGTGCACCCACTTTCTGTACCTTCTCCAGCTGGCAGTCAACAGACTATTCATGTTGGGAACCTCGTACCTTTACAAGGTCCCTGAGTTTGTCACATCATCAAAACTCATGTTGAGAACTGGGTACCTTTACAAGGTCCCAGAGTTTGTCACATCATCAAAACTTACAAATAACATTGCCTAAACATAGGCTCAGTCTATTAGACTTAAGTTTACTACTTCTGTTTATAATGAGTTAAACCATCTAAAACGACGTCGGAGAAGTAAAAGTCCTAAGTAATACAAGTATCGCTAGTCTAAGGAAAAAACTAGTGTAGTCCTAGAATAAGGCCAAGCATACTTCATTAAACCATAATAACAACATTGAATTCAACTCACTAAAATAAAACTAAACATATAATCCTCGACTTGCATGGTATCACACCTAAAATAGAGCTACTCAAGTCCTAAAACATGTTATCAAGAAAAATAAATGAGCAAAACTAGGTATGCACCCCCAATTCCCTCTAATCAACATGTAGTTACACATTCAACCTCAATCAAAGAGAATAAAATTCATAGTCTACCTTTAGGTCAATCTCGCTTGCTTTAAATCACAATGTTTAATGCCCTTCCCTTGAAAATGTCCTTAGGATGATCTCACACTATCAAAAAATAATATAAAAACGTCAATACAGTTATTTAAACACAAAGGAGACATAATTTAAAATGTTCCAACTTTAGAATTTAATGAAAATCATGGGATCCGCATCTGAATTTACTGTTTGACTTTGTCAAAAGGTCTAAAATATTACGTTGAACTTGTGTTCCAAAATTGAACACAATTCGAGGCTCAGAGCAGCAATACAAACAACATACAACAATAGATATGTGTTTACTAAGGACTAAAAATGATTTTTTTAAAGTTAAAATTACCTGCTGCCGGCGAGCAGCAATGTTGTGACATCCTCCTACTGATGCGCCGCTGGCATGTCGCTGGTGTGGATCAAGGGGCATGGGTATGTACTAGTGAGGTAGATAGGGTTTGAGTGAAAAGGGAAATTAATCATCATTTCTTTTTTAAAACAAGTGATAATTTACCAACCACGGGATGTCGGTATCTTTTAATATAATTATCTATTTTTACAGATATTTAATAAGTATCGACATCATGAAGTCAATTAGATTAAATAAATAATAATTTAAATATACTAGCATCTTGAGGTCGGTGTTTATTAATTTATTTTAATACACTAACCTCTTGAGGTCTATTTTATTAATTAAACTTATGTGCATATATATATATATATATATATATATATATATATATATATATTAGTTTCACGACACATGTGTTGCACGTGTGTATTGTGTAAATAGTATACGATGTTATAAAAGACAGTAAACATTACTAAGGTAATGTTTTTTAGTAAATAATTATAATTGAAAATATAGTCAGAGCGTTACTTATAGTTTATAGATCAAAATGACCAGACATCATTAAAACATTTAAAATAAATTCAATGTTTCAATATTGGAGAAAGTGACATTTCTTTCGTAGTATTATTTCTTCATCCACTGAATTTTTTAAACTAATCTAATCCACAAAATCGAAAAAAATTACCCATTAAGAAAATGTTGCCAATAGCCTTTCCTCTTGAGGTTATGAACATAAATGATGTACATCATTTAAGTACAATTTTTTCTTAAATATGCAAACTTGAAATCTAATATGTGCATGACACTAATAAGAATTACCATAAGTATTTCAATATTTTATTCTAATATGTAATACATCGTTTACCAAATATTTCTCCCTTTGTCCCAATTTATATGACTTACTTTCCTTTTTAGTCTGTCCCAAAAAGAATGATATACTTCTATATTAATTAATTATTTAACTATAAAATGTCTGTTTTACCCTTAATGAAATGATTTACAGCCACACATATTTCTATCATAAATTTTGGGCCACAAGTTTTAAAAGTCTTCCTTTCTTTCTTAAAGTCTGTATTGATTCAAGCTAACTCAAATAAAATGGGATGGATGGAGTATTACTCAATTAATATTAGAGTAAGACTATCATAGAGAGATAATTTTACCCAACAAAGTGTACTTTGTTGTTAATGATGGTTAAATAAATGTTTTTGTGAGTCAATGGTAGGAAACTATTGAAGGCTCTCAATATGAGGTAAATCGAGTTATTTTAGGTTTTCATAACTTGTTTTTGTGCTTTAAATTTTGAATTGTTGTATGTTGGTTTTTTTGATTGCTACGTGGCCCTATTGTGTTCCATTTTGGAAGACACATGATTTCCATTTGATTTAAAAGTTGTGCTATTTTCATTCATGTGTATTTGGTGTTGAAATGACCGTATTGGCGTTGTGATCCTATTTTTTATAGTGTGACAACATTTTGAATACATTCACAAGGGAAATACTCTGACATTGTGATTTTAGAGAACCCAAGATAAGCCTAAAGGTACACTATGACTTCCCTTCTCTTAGGTTGAGGTTGAATGTGTAATAACGTTTTATATTATACAAAATTAGGGGTGGGTAGCTAGTTTTTTTTATTTGATTTTCTTGATACCATGTTATAGGACTTGATTGGCTGTACTTTGGGCGTAGTACCACCATGCTCGTCGATTATGCTTTTAGTTCTATTTTTGTGAGTTGACTTGGATGTTGTTATTATGGTATAATTAAGCATTCTTGAACTTAGTTTATGACTAGATTAGTTTTTCCTTTAGACCTGTGATACTTGTTGTCTTTAGGACTTATTTTTTATCCGTCGTTGTTTCAGACGGTTTAACTCATTATAAAATGAATTTGCAGACTTAAGTCTAATAAAATGAGTCTTAGTAAGCTGAGTAGTTTTGAATATCCTTAATTACTCCTTGAGTTGAGTTTAAAGTTTAAAAAGTGGTAAGTATGTTTCAACTTTTATCAAGTTTCAAGCTTATGTTAAGCTTTAGAATGTCCCTTACGTGCTCGTACATTCCACGTACTGAGCCATTTGTCCTACATGTTTTCATGATGAATACACGAGTATTGATGATCATCAAGAGAAGCTTCGTTGATACAACCAGAGTTCGAATTAGTTATGTTGAGCCTCCTTTCTTCATGAGGATTTTATTTACTTTTCGGTTTAGTCAGGATATCGTGGGTCTTGTCCCGACTTCCAGCTTTGTCTGTCAGAGGCTTCATAGATAGTCAGTATAGTTGACGATTTGTAATATTCATTTATTTTATTAAATCTTATAAAGACTTAAGTTGCCTATTTTTAGGTTAGTATATATTCAATTATTCAAAATTTTATTTTGGGTTAAACTTTTTATTTTTAACTTGTATGAACTTTTATTTTAGTTTTTATTCTTTTGTATGAATAAGTTAGTCTTCCGCTAATAGTCAGCCAGGATGAGGGTTCTCTTAGGGATCAGAAACAATCCTTGAGTACCGACCAAGTCCAGGGGTAGATTCTGGTCGTGACTTTTAAATTAAGAAAAGTCAAAAGAAGACCTTTTGTTTTTCTTAACTCAAAAAAGGTCACTTTTGAACTTCTTTTTTGTTTTTTAAAAAAAATAGAAAAACGGAATAAAGAAAACCAAACTAAATGCCTAAACTTGAGCTTGAACCCAAACATTGAGGCGGCTTTGCACAGCCTTAGACATTGGTCTATATACCTCTATTGAGTCAAGGTTGTGCAATAATTAATATATATCCATAAATGTCGATATTTAATATATATTGCATAGCTCCGCCCCTAGTAAAACATAGTAGATCCAAGATCAACAATAGTTGCATTGCCTCTAGGTGTTTTATCTGTAGCCACATTTGTAGAATCGTTAGAAAGGAACAAATAGGTGGTCAAATAGGAATAGCAGATATTGTCCTAAAATTTTTATTCTTTGTTGCTTTTATTTTTCACTTATTTGATTGTCCATGTCCACCCTGATTGAAAAGGTGTAAGAGATGGACTTTTCAAATGCGGTTGTGCATTTTTATTCGAATATGTAGTATTCATATATATTAGTGTTTTTTTATCCTAAGAAGCATCTAATTAAATACTAAGTTTATGTTGCTTCACCTTATAAGATAGGATTACTGTGCATACGAAAGCTTAAGAAGAAACAAAACATGAATTTTGACAAGCAATTCATGTTTACTTAAAATTGAACCTCAGAATACAAAATAAAACAAACATTGTAACTAGACACAAAAAAATATTTGTCTTAAAATATTGCAGATGTTTGAAATGCAAATTTTTTTGAACAGGTTACCATGATTATGTCTTAACAGGACGACAATGCAAGTTTTAAGTTTGTGTATGATGAAATGATAATTTGGGAAGAGTACTAGCTAACAGGTGAAACTATTGAATGATAGTACAGAATATATGAACTATTGGTGACAATAATTAAATGTTGGTAAACAAAACCATCAATAAAAAACCAGCATAACTTTTGTTTCATTCCTTTTGTAACTTCTTGAGGCTATCAACTCCAAACAATTTGCATACATCAAATAGACGTCCCTGGTGATCTACAAGTTGAAAAAGACATTTATCTCCCGCATTCATGTTATAAGCAGTAGTAACTTTATCCCATCCACTTGTCAAAACTTAAAACTTTGATCTGCAATGATAATAGATAGGCCAAATTCTTTTATCTGGCCCTCGAACAAAAACAATGCACCTTCAAAAATTTTGTCTGTTGGGTAAATATTTTCGCCAGGATTCTGATAATTTCTATACAGACATAAAAGCGGTTTAGATTAAATGAGAAATACATAGACTAGGAAATAAATAATATTGGAGCCTTAAATCACAGAAGAAGAGAATAAACTGAAACTCAATAATATCAAAGTAATGTAAGTTTAAGTGATTATAGAACTCTCAGAAAAAACAATGTAAACGTAGATTTTTCTCACAAGAAAATTAATGCTTCTAAATTACATTTTCCTATGTATATTACAAAATTGAAGAAGCGATATTTATTATTGGCAACAAAATGTCAGCACACTTAATTAAGAATGGAAATTAGTTAGTTGCATTGATAAAAAACAAGTACGATAAAGAGAGGTCTAACGAATGAGTTGATTCATCTATTTTGAGAAAATCAAACCTCACAATTCTTCAAGGACATCCTCAATTAGAAAACATTTAGTCATTCACTTTAGATTTCAAGAAACATTAGTGTCATCTTTGGAGTATCCTGCTTCAAAGGGGCTAAGGTTGAAACATATTGAAACTCAAGCAATATAGATTGATAAATATTCAATCAAACATCAATAATATTACAATCCACCAAAATGACAAAAGGAATGATATTTGTTAGCAGAAAATTCCGACCATTAACATCTACGAAACACCAATAGTTGATTGTGTTAAGGGATGGTGTGTCTCTTGAATCAGCAGGCTCAGTTCCAACAACTTTTTCATTACATAACAACAACAAAAAATAACAGTAAGAAAATGCAGAAAGCACAAAATTTTTAAGATAACACAACATAAACATTTGAAAAATGAAGTGTTGTTAACAGAACACATACCATGATTATCCTCTGTTAGATTATATTTTACTTGATGCAAATCAACCACTAGGCTAATTGGTTTTGGAAGAGTCCTCCTTTCACAACTGCTTGTTCCAAATATTTGACAAATGAAGTGTTATTCACTCGGAACATACTGAAACACTATGAATTTGCCCACTTTCACATCATGTCCTGATGAAAACTCCGGCCATCCTTGTTTGATAGCCAGTGAAATGTTATGCTTACATACTGTTACCCTCCATAATAGTCCACATGAGTCATCCAGATTGATTTCTCAATCAATCAGAAGTGAAACTGATTTAGCAAACTTTGGAGGAAATAACTGAAACTGTTTTGCTTAAATTAAACTATGAAATACCACATACTGATATATAAAATAAGTTTACGATATATCTTTGAAGTCTTTTGGGTTTTGGGTGGTACAATTGTTTATAATACAAATTTTATACACAATTTTTTCTTTCTTAAATTTACAAACATAAAACATTCCACTTTTTTCTAAGCTCGTTGAAAACTGAAAAGTGGCTTTTTAAAACAGGATAGTTATGACGAGGCCAAAATAAATCATGAAAGAAAAAAACATTGAGTAATATATTCGTTCACACTTTGTCATTTAAAAGTGACAGTGACTTCAAAAACTCTCATATTATTAACTTGTAGAAAATTCTTCTTCTTGAAAATTCCTATAAGTGAAATAAAAAATATTCCGTTAAGAGTATTTAATATTTAGTCGATACATATGAAAAAATATTTTTGACCTATATACTTCATAAAATTTTCTATTTATATACTATAATTTTTCATCAAAGAATATTCTATTGGCTACCCTTCACTACACGCGGCTATGCCACTGACTCTATATCCTAAGAGTTACTTGATTTTCTAGGTTCACATGAATCTGATTTTACAGAGCTTAAAAGGCAATTAAGGATGAGTTTTAATATCACAATTGTATTGTGTGTATAGGGTTGCTCAAAATTTCACATAAACAAGTGGATAGTTGAGGAAACAAGCATACATAAAGAACCAGACTTTACCAAAACTTCTAAGAAACCTTCTTCAATCATTACAGTAAAGAAAGAAGGACTCTTTCCATTAATCAATAGGTAGTCCTTCTCGCTCTCATCAAAACATTTTCCCATCTTCTCCTTGTGCAAAATATATTTCCACAACAGCTTCTAAATCAAACAAAGTTTAGAAAATATCAACTAGATGTTTAATTTTATAAAAATAATACTGATAAAAATAATGGATGAAAAGGTGGAAAAAGGCGTAGTAAAATGTCAAAATAAACAATGTAGCAGTAAAATTTTTTTAAGGTTCAGTTTGATTGTCCAACCCCCCCTTTTCAATCTTTCGACTACCTTTGTATTTAAAGTTTAGACCCATGTAGTGTAGCGTTGTAGGCGAATATCCAACGTGATACTGTACATACAATATATTAAAAATTTGAACTTTAAATTCAAAAGCAACTAACAAAGGGGGAAATCAAAATTCCACACAGATAATAGATTGAATCTTGATATAAAGTGTAAAGCTATAATAAGCTCATAAAAATAAAAGTAAAAGAAGAAATTGAAAAAGAAATTAATCATGCACACACCATTCTTCCAAGATCAATTCTATTTTTTTTTACTAGTCGACAACGTATTCACATGCTATCAAGCACAAATTACATTATAAATGAGTAGTCTAAAATTGTACCTATGAGATTATAACCCCCTTGCTCTTCTAAATTCATAGAAAGATACATGTCTTTTCCATTAGATCAAATTTTTCATGTGGATATTAGATTGTTTTAAAAAGAACTACATTAATTTGGAAATATATTATGAGGCGTCATAGACACATCTAAAACCTTTAGACCCTTCTGTTCTTCTAGATCATATTGATATTACGTCACCATTTAACTTTTCAGTTAAGTTTGGAGATCAATATTCTCATAGCAATTGACATATCGATGAAAATATATTAACTATTTTGAGATATTTATGTACATTTTTTGGAGTAAAAAATTCATATATATATTAATCCTTAAAATAACCAACTATATTAAAGTTTGTTTAACATTAGATCTTTAGTCAAATTTTAACTGTGTTTTTAATCATGATCTAAATCCAAATATGAAAAAGAATCTAAGATAAGAAATTGAGGAACACTATCTAAAATTCCATAAATTGAATATTAACAATAAAAATTATATAACACATATATAATTTTTTAATAAAAATAAAAACTTAGAACACCAATGATTCTATATATCATGCAAGTACACCAACTTATAGAAAATAATGTCATATAGACAATGGCACCACATGTAAAAATAAAAGTCAAATCCAATGTGTTCATACCTTGAGTAATAGGTGTCTTCTTTCATCAAATGTATATCTTTAATGCCTTTCTACAAGGTGATTTGTTTGATGAGATTCACATTGATTTACCTCAAGGATTCAGAGTCAGGGGGAGAATAAGGCAGTATACACACTTAAGAAATCCTTTTATGGGTTAAAATAAGCATCTAGGCATTTTAAACAAAGTTAATATGATCATTCTCTATTTACTAAAAGGAGCACAAAAGGTATAACCATTGTATTAGCCTATATCGATGACATGCTTATTGCAGGTGACAATCTCAATCTAATTGAAGAAACCAAAGATGCATTACAGAAAACATTTAACATGAAGGACTTGGGAGGGTTAAGGTATTATCTTGCCATGGAATTAGCTAGGTCCAAGGAAGGAATTCTAATGCATGAAACAAAGCATGCATTAGAATTCATTTCTGAAAGTGGCCTTGGAGAGGTAAAACCTTCTATGAATCCTATGGATATTAATGTTAAGTTAACAACTAAGGAGTATGGTGATCATGTTTTCAAAGGCACTAATCAAGCAGAACCTATTGCTTATCAAGGATAATATCAAAGACTCATAGGTAAACTTCTATATATTACCACGAGTAGACATGATATATCATTTTGCATTCAGAATCTATGTTAATATTTAAAAGGTCCCAAGCAGTCTCATATGGAAGCAAAACTCAAAATAGTCATGTATCTTGAATAAAAAACCAGGCTAAGGGGTCTTACTATCCAATAATAAGAACAATGTGATAGCAACCTACTGTGATGCATAATCGGAGATTCTCTCATCATTTGGAATTCTAAGAAACAAATAACAGTCTGCAAGATGTCAATTGAAGCAGAATATAGGAGCTTAGTTTCCACTATCGCAGAGATAGTTTGGATAGCTGTGCTTATAAAGGAACTTTGTATTGGTGTTAGTCTTCGCTCAAAGTGCATATTTATAGCAAGGTTTCCATACAATAGCTGCAAATCTTGTGCACAATTAAAGGACTAAACACATTGAAATAAATTGTCATTTCGTTGGAAAAAGGTTATTCAAGGACTGATTTCAACTAACTTGATTCCTAAAGGTAAGAAGCCTGTTGATATATTGACAACAGGATTATTGAGAGTACGACATGAGTTTTTGAGTTCACAGTTTGGTATACAAAACATATATAAAGTACCTAACTTGAGGGTTTGCAGTACCTAACTTGAGGGTTTGCAGTACCTAACTTGAGGGCAGTGTTGAATTAGTTGATAGTTATTTAGGATATAGTGTGATAAACACCTATATAAGTTGTACTGATCAGCTCATTGTAACATTGGATTCGATTCTAATGACTATAAAATTCTCAAGATCATCTTCTTTTTCTTTTTTCTATTCTAATCATCAAGAGTTCCACTCAATTATTGTACTTCTTCGAAAAATAACATCTTTTAATGGTCTTATTTGTTTTTTCTTTTTAAATAGATCCATTAGTTACTTGAATCACAAAACTAAATAATTATAACTAATTTTCTCTTAATTCAGTAAACTACACATGTTGGAAAAACTTCAAAGCCAAATAAATCATGCTTCAAAATCAATTTAATTTATTGTGTTGTTTCTTAAAAATCAATAGGTAATAACTATGTCTGCCGCAATATTGATTTTTGAGAAAGAAGATTTTGACTAGGAAATAAGTAAATCATAAGCTCTGATATCACAGAAAGAAAATAATCAATTGAGAACACACGATTCTCCTAGGATTCATTTTATTTGTTTTTCTAGTTGACAATGCAATCACATACTATCAAACAAAAACTATGATAATCAATGAAATAAAAAATAATTAAATATTTCTAATCGAATCAATGTGTTAATGAAACCACAATCCTTTCATTTTTCATCACTCAGAACAACTATTAACATTAATTTTTCCACATTATGAAATTTTCATAATATCTCGTGGATTAAGGGTTAAGAGCAACTAAAAATAAAATAAACATTGAAGTAGAAAACAATAAGAGAAAGAAAAATTTATATTATCTAAAATCAACAAGCAAAACTTTTCACCGAGACAGAATTGAAACTATCTTTTCCACCGTTCAAGTAGAAAAACTTTTCGTTGCATTGTCCATGAAAATAATTACCTTTTTATTCCTTTTATAATGAGTCAATATTATTATAGTAATGATTCTGTAGGAAATTTTTGTGCTTTTTTCATCTATTCATCATTTCTAGCATTTTTATAGTGACCTCAAGTAATTTATGACAGGTTGAGACTATCTGGTTAGACACCATGTTAGTCCCGTGTTTGGTTATTATGTGAATTTCTATGTTCAGGTGCTTTTGAACCTTCAATAGTCATTTTCGATCAAAAATTTAGAAAGATGACCTCAGAATTCAATTATGACAATGGCATCAACTCCACGAAGGTCATTTTAGGCCAGCAACATGGTTGGCATGACTACCAAGGCTTCTGGATCGACTTTGTACGATTAGGCGTTTTAACTTTCAAGTTAAGGCCTAAATTTGTCATTGGTCATCATTCTTCGTAAACATGCTCGGAGGAGAACTCACTTAGTGTGGTTAGCTTTGGAATACGAATTTTCTCTCGAACGACCATTTGTGCGAATCTCGAGGCTCTCGGGCTTATTTTGAGTCCCCTTGTGGATGTTGGCTTAAATGGAGTTTTGATTTGGGGCTACTTTTTGTCGATATGATATCGCATGAAATTTTTTATATACCATTAAGTAAAAAATATCAATTTTTGTAGGGTAGCATATCTCTTTTGTATATACGAGATTCCGAACGAAATCGAACTACCCCGTCAGAGTTTTTCAAGTTGCAAAAACTAGCTGACATGCATCCGTTGGTGCAAGAAAATTTTTGTCTTGGCTTTCTCAAGGCTTGGGCTGTGTTTGCAGAGACCATGAGATTTGGTCACCGTCTTTTTATGGTCCAGGCCACATTTGAAAAGGGTTAGGCTCTGGCCTTGCTTTATGCAGGGACTCGACCACATTCGCAGGCCCTTAGCTTCTCTTTCCTTCGCGTTTGAAGGATTCTTGCCACATTTGCAAAGGTTAAACATCTTGCTTTTTGCATTTGCGTAACCTCCAAGTTGCATTAGCAAAGATCAAAATACAAGGCACCTTTAAGTACCAAATACCATAAGCAATTATACTATCAATTTAACTCCATTTTTCGTGGTTTGAATTCTTGTAATAATGAACTGTTGGGGATATGTGTTCTGATGGTTGGAACTATTTTAGGCTCTCCATTCGAGGAAAATTCGAGTTATTGTAGGCTGCCATGACTTGTTTTTATGTTCTAAAATTTGAGCTATAGTTTGCAAGAATAAACTCAGGGTACCAATAAGACCATCGCCCAACAAATAGTAAGCTCCCAAGGTCACCAGCCCAGTTAGCAAGGGTAAATATGTGGGAACCAATAAGAATATCGAAGTATCATGTATCATATATAACCCAAGCTACATCGTAACAACATTTAACCCAAGAAATATATAAAAGGCTCTCCGCCTGCACGACTCCATTCTTTAGTTGCCCAATAAAGCATAAAACCTCTAGTATCGCAATGGGCTATCGAAATTGGAAGAGTGAATAAAAATTTTGAAAAACTTAATCGACGCCTAAACTAAGGCTCATTCTTTTACACTTAAGTTTTCTACTTCAGTTTATAATGAGTTAAACCATCTAAAACGAAGCCGGAGAAGTAAAAGTCCTAAATACCACAAGTATTGCTGGTCTAAGGAAAAAACTAGTCTAGTCCTAGAATAAGGCCAAGCATACTTCATTATACCATAATAACAACATTGAATTCAATTCACTAAAATAGAACTAAAAACATAATCCTCGGCTAGCATGGTATCACACCTAAAATAGATCTACTCAAGTCCAAAAACATGCTAACAAGAAAAGTAAATAATAAAAAAACTAGGTATGCATCCCCAATTCCCTCTAATCAACATGTAGTTACACATTCAACCTCAATCTAAAAGAATGGAATTTGTAGTCTACCTTTAGGTCAATCTTGCTTGCTCTAAATCAAAATGTCGGAGCCTTTCCCATGAAAACGGCCTCAGAATGTTCTCACGCTATCAGAAAATAAGATCACAACAACAATACAATTATCTAAACACAAAAGACACATAATTGAAAATGGACCAACTTTAGAATTTAATGAAAATCATAGGATCCGCATCTGAATTTACTGTTTGACTTTGTCAAAAGGTCTAAAATATTACCTTGAACTTTTGTTCTAAAATTGAACACAATTCGAGGCTTAGAGCAACAATACAACCAACATACAACAATAGATATGTGTTGAATAGGACAAAAAAAGAAATTTTTTAAATCTAAAATTACCTGTTGCCGGCAACCAGCAGTGTTGCGACGTCGTCATACGGCTGCGACGCTGGTGTGGCGCAGGGGTCGACCGAGGGTCATGGGTGTGCACTAGTGAGGTAGGTAGGGTTTGACTTAAAATGAAAACTAATCATCATTTATTTTTTAAACAAGTGATAATTTACCGACCACGGGATGTCGGTATCTTTTAATATAATTATATATATTTTTTACAGATATTTAATAAATATCGACATGATGAAGTCAATAAGATTTAAATAAAATAATAATTTAAATATACTAGCCTCTTGAGGTCGGTGTTTATTAATTTATTTTAATATACACTAACCTCTTTAAGTCTATTTTATTAATTTATCTTATGGAATTATATATATATATATATATATATATATATATATATATAGATATATATATATTAGTTTCATGATACGTGTGTTACACGTGTGTATTGTGTATATAGTTTACGATGTTATAAAATACATTAAGCATTACTAAGTTAAAGTTTTTTAGTAAATAATTATAATTGAAAATATTTTCAAAGAGTTACTTATAGTGTATAGATCAAAATGACAAGATATTATTAAAACATTTCAAATTAAATTCGAAGTTCCAATATTAGAGAAAGTGACATTTCTTTAGTAGTATTATTTCTTAATTCACTGAATTTTGTAAACAAATCTAATCCACAAAATAGAAAAAAATTACCCATTTATAAAATGTTGCCAATAGTCTTTCCTCTTGAGGTTATGAACATAAATGATGTACATCATTTCAGTACAAATTTTGTCTAAAATATGCAGACTTGAAATTTAATATGTGCATGACACTAATAAGGATTACCGTAAGTATTTCAATATTTTATCCTAATATGTAATAGATCTTTTACAAAATATATTTCTCCCTATGTCCCAATTTATATGACTTACTTTCCTTTTTAGTCTGTCCCAAAAAGAATGATATACTTCTATATTAAGTAATTATTTAACTATAAAATTTCAATTTTACCCTTAATGAAATGATTTACAGCCACACATATTTCTATCATTAATTTTGGGCCACAAGTTTTAAAAGTCTTCATTTCTTTCTTAAACTCTGTATCGATTCAAACTACCTCAAAAAAAAAATGGGACGGATGGATTATTACTCAATTAATATTTGACTAAGACTATCATAGAGATAATTTTACCCAACAAAGTGTACTTTGTTGTTCATGATGGTTAAATAAAAGTTTTTGTGAATCGATGGTCTGAAACTATTGTATGCTCTCAATTCGAGTTAAATTCGAGTTATTTTAGGTTGTCATGACTCATTTTTGTGCTGTAAATTTTGAATATTTCTATGTTGGTTCTCTTGACTACTCTGTAGACCCTATTGTGTTCCATTTTGGAACACACATGATTCCTATTTGATTTAAAAGTTGTCCTATTTTCGTTCATGTGTATTTGGTGTTGAAATCACCGTATTTGTGTTGTGATCCTATTTTTGATAGTGTGATAACATTTTGGTGCCGTTCACAAGGGAAAGGTTTTGAGATTTTGGTTTTAAAGAACCCGAGATCAGCCTAAAGGTAGACTATGACTTCCCTTCTATTAGGTTGAGGTTGAATGTGTAATAACATTTTGATTAGACTGAATTGGGGGCAGGTAGGTTGTATTTTTAATTTCTCTTCTTGATACCATGTTATAGGACTTGATTGGCTCTATTTTGGGCGTAGTACCATGCTAGTCGGGGATTATGTGCTTAGTTCTATTTTAGTGATTTGACTTAGATGTTGTTATTATGGTATAATTAGGTATGCTTTGTCTTAATTTATGACTAGACTAGTTTTTCCTAAGACCTGCGAAAATTGTTTCAGACAGTTTAACTCATTATAAAATGAAGTAGTAGACTTAAGTCTTAGTAAGTTGAGTAGTTTTGAATATCCTTAAGTACTCCTAGAGTTGAGTTTAAAGTTTGAAAAGTGGTAAGTATGTTTCCATTTTTATCAAGTTTCAAGATTATGTTAAGCTTTATATGATTTTATTAAATCATAAAAAGACTTAAGTTGCCGATTATTAGGTTAGTATATATTTGATTATTCAATATTTTATTTTGGGTTAAAGTTTATTATTAACTTTTATGAACATTTATTTTAGTTTTTAAGCTTTTGTGTGTTTAAGTTTGTCTTCCGCTAATAGTCAGCTAGGATGAGGGTTCGCTTGGGGATCAGCAACTGTGGATCAACAAAGGTTCTTGAGTACCGACCTCGTCCAGGGGTAGATTCTTGTCGTGACTTTTTTAAATTAAGAAAAGTCAAAAGAAGACCTTTTGTTATTCTTAACTTAAAAAAGGTCACTTTTGAACTTCTTTATTTAAATAGAAAAACGGAATAAAGAAAACCAAACTAACCTAAACTTGAGCTTGAACCCAAACATTGAGGCGGCTCTACACAACCTTAACCATTGGTCTATCTACCTTTATTGTGTCAAGGTTGTGCAATAATCTGTATATATCAAAAAATGTTGATATTTAACATATATTTCATAGCTCCGTGTAGAACATAGTAGATCCAAGATCAACTATAGTTGCATAGCCTCTAGGTGTTTTATGTGTAGCCACATTTGTTGAATCATTAGAAGGGAACAAAGAGGTGGTCAAATAGAAATAGCAAAGATCGTCATCAAAAATTCATTCTTTGTAGCTTTTATTTTTCACTTATTTGATTGTCCATGTCCACCCTGATTGAAAAGGTGTAAGAGATGGAATTTTCAAATGCGTTTGTGCATTTTTATTCGAATATGTAGTATTCATATATATTAGTGTCTTTTTTATCGTAAGAAGCATCTAATTAAATACTATGTTTATGTTGCTTCACCTTACAAGATAGGATTATCGTGCATATGTAAGCTTTAGAAGAAAAAAATATGAATTTTTACAAGCAATTCATGTTTACTTAAAATTGAACCTCAAAATACAAAATAAAACAAACATTGTAACTAGACACAAAAAACAATTTGTCTTAAAATAATGCAGATGTTTGAAATGTAAATTTTTTTGAACAGGTTACCATGATTATGTCTTAACAGGACGACAATGCAAATTTCAAGTTTGTGTATGATGAAACGATAATTTGGGAAGAGTACTACCTAACAGTTTAAACTACTGAATGATAGTACATAATATATGAACTATCGGCGACAATGATTAAATGTTGGTAAACAAAACCATCACTGAAGAACCAACATATCTCCTGTTATCTTTCATTCCTTTTGTAACTTCTTGAGGCTATCAACTCCAAATAACTTGCTTACATCAAATAGACGTCCGTGCTGATCTACAAATTGAAAAAGACATTTATCTCCCGCATTCATGTTATAAGCTGTAGTAACTTTATCCCATGCACTTGTTAAAACTTCAAACTTTGAATCTGCAATGATAATAGGTAGGCCAAATTCTTTTATCTGTCCCTTGAAGAAAAACAATGCACCTTCCAATTTTTTGTCAGTTGGGTAAATATTGTCGCCACGATTCTGATAATTTCTATATAGACATAAAGGCGGTTTAGATTCAACGAGAAATACATAGACTAGGAAATAAAGAATATATAGCCTTAAATCACAGGAGACGAGAATAAACTGAAACTCAGTAATATCAATGTAATGTAAGTTTAAGTGATTATAGAACTCTCAGAAAAAACAATGTAAATAGAGATATTTCATACAAGAAAATTAATGCTTCTAAATTTAATTTTCCTCTTTATATTATAAATCGAAGAAGCATTATTTATTATTGGCAACAAAATGTCTGCACACTTAATTAAGAATGGAAATCAGTTAGTTGTTTTGATAAAAAAGAAGTACAATAAAGAGAGGTCTAACTAATGAACTAATTCATCTATTTTGAGAAAATCAAACCTCAAAATTCTTCAACGACATCCTCAATTAGAAAACTCTTAGTCATTCTCTTTATATTTAAAGAAATATTAGTCCCATCTTTGTAATATCATGCTTTGAAGGCGCTAAGCTTAAAACATATTGAAACTCAAGCAATGTAGACTGATAAATATTTTTTCAAACATGAAGAATTTAGAATCCATCAAAATGACAGAAGGAATTACATTTGTTACCAGAAAATTCAAACCATGAACATCTACCAAAATCCAGTAGTTGATTGTGTTAAGGGAATAATGGTCCTTTCACGTATTAATTAAAATAAATCAGATGTTTATTAAGTTAATGAAATCCTATTTTTACTAAGTCTTGAGTTTAGTCTCCTAATCCTAATAACTCTCTCTCTCTCTCTCTCTCTCACACACACACACACACACACACACACATTTCTCAACTCTCCCTCTCACGTACTCCATCTTTCTCTCTCACGATATTCAGCCAAACGAAACAAAAACCAGAAGATACACTAAGAGTTCTTCACACTTGAAGAACTCACAAATTTTTTTAAGTAAAAGACAAAGTAATCAGAATGTCAAGGCTAAGAGAAGATTCCGTCAAGTTGGTGGTGAAACTCTAGATGAGATGGACGTGGTTTTGGAGATGATTTTGGGCAGAAACTTCACATTTGATCAAGAAAATTAAGGGTATGGGTCTTTTTCCTCTTGGTTCCTTACCCAAGAGACCCCTTAAGATTCAAGATATTCACCCCGAAAACTAGGATTGTTCCCCTCTTGCATGTTCGTGTCACTAGCTCCCATTGAACTTTAGGTTGAGTATGTTTGATGGTACAAATTAGGGATGAAATGTATTTTCGTGCTGTTTATGTTTCCGTATGCATGTTCAAAATTATGTGAAAAAGTGATGTGTGCATGTCTATGGCAGTGAAATTGGTCACTATTTTGAGGTGTGCAAAGGCATGTTAATTTTGTATTTTATGTGCTAAAATTTTGCATAATGTGATGTTTGTATGGTGTGTGAAGTTACTAAGTTTGGAGTGAAAAATCTTGATTAATTTAATTACGAAAATACACCTAACAATGCATTAAACGCTTGGTGAAAATCCTTGCGAAGCTAACATAAAAAGGTTAATGAAGGGAAGTTAAAAATTTTGAATAAAATTCCAGCTTAGTGTATTTAATTTCGTTAAAAAGGGAGGTTGAAATCTGGAAATTTTATATATTTAAAGGAGGTGAGGCCACCAGGATTCGAACATGTGTCCTCACCCTTGGCCCTGTCTTGCGCGAGAAAATAAAAGAAAATGGGGCTGGGGTCGGGGATCGAACACGCGACCTAGGGGGAAAGAGGAGGAGGAAAAAAATTTATTAAACAAATAAATGGGAGACGTGGGATTCGAACCCAGGACCTCCAGATACGCGCGAAAGAAGGTAAAGAAATAAGGAAAAGAAAATGCGAGGCGTGTGAATTGATCCCATGACCTCAGGGTGGAAGAAGGGGTGAAATTAATTAAGAAAAAGAAGTGAGGCTGTGGGTTCCGATCCAACAACCTCACTGCCCCTCGCCCCTTTTAAATATAATGAAGATAGAGGGGTTGTGGGGGTTCGAACCCACCACCTCACAGTCTCATCCTGAGCGAAATAAAAAAAAGGGGGGGGGGGATGTGGGTGTTCGAACCCACAACCTACCTATTTTAGTGAATTTAACTCTAAAAATCAAAGCGGTTGTGGGGGCTCGAACCCCCAAACCTTTGGTTAACTAAGAGTAAAATTAAAATAGAAAATTAAGCCCTTCATGTAAATGCTGAGATTTAATTTAAAATTCTAATTAAAATAGAAAATAAATTCTTTCATGTAAATTTTGAGGTCCAATTTAAAATTCTAATTAAAACAGAAAATTAATTCTTTCATATGAATGTTGAGATTTAATTTAAAATTGTAATTAAAATAGAAAATTAATTCTTTAATGTAAATGTTGAGATTTAGTTTATAATTCTAATTAATATAGAAAATTAATAATTTCATGTAAATATTGATATTTAATTTAGAATTCTAATTAAAATAGAAAATTAATCATTTCATGTAAATGTTGAGATTCAATTTAGAGTTCTAATGTTATGAATATTAGAAATAAAATCACTGAAAAATATAAATGATATCCAAGTGATTTAAGATTTGGGTTCCCGTGCGCAAACTTCCGTATTGATATATAAGTCATACGTTAGTAAAATATCCAAGAGTAGTGCCATCTACTTAGATAAAAAATCAAGATCTTGGCATATATACAAGATATATAAGTCTTGCATACATAATCTTAGGAAAATAAGAATCACTTAGCGAACTATGAATGAAGCCCCATGACTTGTATGTATAGACACATAAGTCTAACATACGTTAAAAAGTAAGTGAACCTAAGATGTATGTAATGAGATGATGAACCCTAGGAGGGTAAGTATGAGTGTAAGATACACTAAATTGCCAAGTGCATTGGCATATGATGGGATGAATTAGAAAATGAAGAAATGAACATTCACGTAATAAGAGGTGAGTAACTATAAAACATAAAGGTGCTAATAATGAAGAATGTGGTGACAATCATGATATGATGCTAATGAATATGATGAGAGCAATCTCAAATGAGCCTAAGTAAATGTTACCAATACATACTCACCAATGAGAGTGTAAGATAATGAAATGACCAGTCTCTATGAACACTCTAATGAAAGTATTGAGTTTAACACACCTAATACTAATGATGAGATGAGAAATCATCTAATGAGCTATGCTGTCCTCATACTAGAAGGCAACTTCCATGATGGATGAGTTGAATGTAATGGAACTTTATACTGAGCATCGATAGGCTAGCTATGAATGGTGATGCCTTCTTTCGGGAAGTGCAAAGGTTAACGTAACTCTCATGAGATGAGATTTTCCGGCTTGCCGGGTATGGGTCTCCAAAAATCTCCTAGTCTTTGAACCTATACTGTCAATACAGGGATTTGGCGAGGTTAAATTCCAATATATGCTAGCATGTTATTGAGTAACTTTGGCCGGTGATTCCACCTCTTTTCGATGTGGGGGAGACACTGGATTTCACGATGCTCATATGATCTATGTCGGTTAAAGTTAAAGTTCCCAATGAATGAATGAGGCCAGCCTCAAATGATTCATATAAAGAAATGAATGATAATGAAGGCATTAGGATAGGATAATCAAGAAGTGAGCTAGACTCAAATAATGACATTAGGTTATTCCTGATCATTGCACAGCAACCCCGATGAGAGTCTTAAACTACATCCTAGGTATAGCTGGTGTTTACACTGGCCTATGAATGAAATGAAATGAAGTATGTATAAATGAATGAAGCAGACTCTGTGTTTGCTAATGAAGACTCCCTAGTTGAGGTCCTATATGTTGAGCCCTCATTTTGGAAAGTCTTAATGTCAAGCCCATGATGACAATGTCACATGGCATATGAATGAATAATATGAAAGAAGCTATGTGTTATATGTTATGTGCTATGATATGTGCTATATGAAGATGTTATGTGCTGTGTGCAATACGATAATTATAATAACGCATGTTACTCTCATGCATGACCTTCCTAACTCAATTCGGAAAGTTCACTAACTTTCCTAATCTCATTTTGGCAAGTCCACTGACTTGACCTTCTATAAATCATGTTGTTAGGAAATAGTTATTCCTTCTCATTCTGTCCTTGGTGTGTGCTTGCATATACCCATACTTAGTACAAGCGTGTACTAACCGTATACATCTATACTATTTTAGGTGAAGGCACAGGCGAGTGATAGAGTTACTGGTTCGTTGTTGCAGCTATCCGCAGGTCAGCATTCATTCGGAGTTTGGTAGGTCCTCATGCTTTCAAGGATGCTACTGTTTTACACTCTAGCATAGTTTTATAGTTGAGCTAGTGGAGCATGTTCCACTAGAGTTTATTTCCTGTTTTGATTCAGACTTTGTATTGGTGCCATTTTTGTAATTATACAATTAAGACTTAATGAACTATTTTTTTCCCAGTTGCTTATCTCTTTAATGTTAGGTGGTTGATGATGAACGATTATGAAATGTTAAGAATGTTTAGCAAGTATGTTTAAAGAACCTAAATTTTAAAATTTTCCACTAAAATTAACCTATGTAAAGTAAGGATGACGTAAGTAGGCTTGTTTGCGACCTCTGAGAGGTCAACGACGCCGGTCTTGTCTGGGGTCTAGATTCCAGTCGTGACAACAATTGTATTGTGTGTATAGGGTTGCTCAAAATTTCACACATACAAGTAGATAGTTGAGGAAACAATCATACATAAAGAACCAGGCTTTACCTGAACTTCTAAGAAACCGTCTTCAATCATTATAGTAAAGAAAGAAGGACTCTTTCCATTAATCAATAGGCAGTCCTTTTCTCTCTCATTAAATTATGCTTCCATTTTCTCATTGTGCAAAATATATTTCCACAACAATTTCTAAATCAAACAAAGTATTAGAAAATATCAACTAGAAGTTTAATTTCATAAAAATAATACTAATAAAAATAATGGATGAAATGGAGGACTAGGGCATAGTAAAATGTCAAAAATAAACAATGTAACACTGATGTTTTTTTAGCATTCAGTTGATTGTCCAACCCCCCTTTTTTCGATCTTTCGACTAGCTTTCTTTCACGTTTAGACCTATTTAGTGTAGTGTTGTAGGCGAATGAATACCCAAAGTGATATTTTACATAAAATTTATTAAAAAAATAGAACTTTGAAATCAAAAGCAACTAACAAAGGGAGGAAATCAAAGTTCCACACAGATAATAGATTGAATCTTGGTATGTGGTATAAAGCTATAATACGCTCATAAATATAAAAGTAAAATAAGAAGTTGAAAAAGAAATTAATCATGCACGCACCATTCTTCCAAGATCCATTCTATTTTTTTACTATTCGACAACGTAATCACATACTATCAAACACAAATTACATTATAAATGCATAGTCAAAAATTGTACGTATGAGATTATAACCCCTTTCCTCTTCTAAATATCATAGAAAGATACATGTCTTTTCCGTTAGATCCAATTTTTTCATGTGGAATAACATAAGATTTGTTTAAAAAAACTGCATTAATTTGGAAATATATTATGAGGCATCATAGGCACATCTAAAACCAATTAGAGCCTTCTGTTCTTTTAGATCATATTGATATTACATCACCGTTTAGCTGTTCACTTAAGTTTAGAGATCAATATTCTCATAGTAGTTGACATAGCTATGAAAATATATTAACTATTTTTAGATATTTATGTACATTTTCTGGAGTCAAAAATTCATTCATATATTAATCCTTAAAATAACCAACAATATTGAAATTTGTTTAACATTAGATCTGTAGTCAAATGTTCACTGTTTTTAATCATGAATTAAATCCAAATATGAAAAAGAATCTAAGATAAAAAAGTGAGGAACACTTGTCTAAAATTCCTTAAATTGAATATTAACAATAAAAGTTATATAACACATATATAATATTTTAATAAAAATAAAAACTTAGAACTCCAATGATTCTATATATCATGTAAGTATACCAACTTATAGAAAATAATGTCATATAGACAATGGCACCACATGTAAAAATAAAAGTCAAATCCAATGTGTTCATACCCTGAGTAATAGGTGTCTTATTTCATCAAATCGATGTATTTAATGCCTTTCTACAACGTGATTTGTTTGATGAGATTTACATGGATTTACATCAAGATTTCAGAGTCACGGGGAGAATAAGGTAGTATGCATGATAAATAAATCATCTTATAGATTAAATCAAGCACCTAGGCATTTTCAACAAAGTTAATATATGATCATTCTCTCTTTACTAAAGGAGCACAAAAGGTATAACCATTATATTAGTCTATGTCGTTGACATGCTTATTGCAGGTGACAATCTCAATCTAATTGAAGAAACCAAAGATGTATTACAGAAAGCTGACCTTGGAGGATTAGGGTAATTTCTTTCCATTGAATTACCTAGGTCCAAGGAAGGAATACTAATGCATCAAACAAAGCATGTATCAGAATTGATTTATGAAAGTGTCCTTGGAGCGGTAAAGCATACTATGACTCCTATGGATATTACAGTGAAGTTAACAACTAAGGAGTATGGTGATCATGTTTTCAAAGGAACTAATCAAGCAGAACCTATTGCTGATCAAGGATCGTATCAAAGACTCGTAGGTAAACTTTTCATATATTACCATGACTAGACATGATATCTCATTTTGCGTTTAAATTGTAAGTTAATATTTAAAAGGTCCAAAGTAAAGGATCTGAAAAAAACCATGCTAAGGGGTCTTACTATCTAGTAATAAGAATAATGTGATAGCAACCTAATGTGATGCATAATGAGATATTCTCTCATCATTTGGAATTCTAATAAACAATAACAGTCTCCAAGACCTTAGCTGAAGCAGAATACATAAGCTTAGTTTCCACTGTGGCAGAGATAGTTTTGATAGTTGGGATAATAAAGAATCATGGTATTGGTGTTACTCTACCCTCAACGTGTATAGTAAAAGCAACGTTGCAATACAAATAGCTGCAAATCAAGTGTCATTGAAATAGATTGTCATTTCATTAGAAAAAGGTTATTCAAAGACTGATTTCAATTAACTAGATTCCTACAAGTAAGCAGCCTGCTTATATATTAACAAAAGTATTATCCATAGTGCAACATGAGTTTTTGAGTTCAAAGTTAGTTTTACAAAACATATTTGCAGTACCTAACTTGAGGGTTTGCCGTACCTAACTTGAGGGGGTGTGTTGAAGAAGGAGCTACTTAATATCCTAAAGGGTCTATTTGTAATTAGATAAAACTATAGGATTAACTAATCGGTTTGGAGTTTGTTATATTAGTTAATAGCTAGTTAGGATTATAGTGGGATAAACACCTATATAAGTTGTACTAATCAGCTTATTGTAACAACGGATTCATTTCTAATTATTATAGAATTCTCAAGATCATCTTCTTCTTTTTCTATTATAATCATTAAGAGTTCATCTCAATTATTGTACTTCTTCAATTTTAATGGTCTCATTTGTTTATTATTTTTAAGTAGATACATTAGTTACTTCAATCACTAAACTAAATAGTTATAACTAATTTTCTCTTAATTCTGTAAACTACACATGTTGGAAAAAATTCAAAGCCAAATAAATCATGGTTCAACAATTCAATTTATCGTGTTGTTTTGTATAAATCAACAAGTAACAATTATGTCTCCCGCAATATTGATTTTTGAGGTAGAAAATTGTGACTAGGAAGTCAGTAAATCATAAGCTCTGATATCAGTGAAAGAAAATGATCAATTGAGAACACACGATTCTCCTAGGATTCATTTTATTTGTTTTACTAGTTGACAATGTTATCACATGCTATCAAACACAAACTACACTAATCAATGAAATAAAAAATAATTAAATATTTCTAATTGAATCAATGCGTTAATGAAACCACCATCCTTTCATTTTTCATCATTCATAACAATTATTAACATTAATTTTTCTACATTAAGACATTTTTATACATCTTGTGTATTAAGGTCTAAGAGCAACTAAAAATAAAATAAATATTGAAGTATAAAACAACAAGAGAAGGAAAAAATATTTTTTTAAAAACAACAAGCAAAACTTTTTATCGAGACAGAATTGAAACAATCTTTTCCACCGTTCAATTAGAACAAATTTCCGTTGCATTGTCCATGAAGATAATTACCTTTTTATTTCTTTTATAAAGAGTCAATATTACTATTTCAATGATTCTGTAGGTAATTTTTGTGCTTGTTTCATCAATTCATCATTTCTAGCATTTTTATAGTTACCTCAAGTCATTTATGAGATGTTGAGACTATCAGGTCAGTCACCATGTTAGTCATTTGTTTGGTATTATGTGAATTTCTATGTTCAGGAACTTCGAACCTTGAATAGTCATTTTCGATAAAAAAATTAGAAAGATGACCTCAGAATCAAATTATGGCAATGACATCAACTCCACGAGGGTCATTTTAGGCCAGCAACATGGTTGGCATAGCTAACAAGGCTTCTAGAGCTACTTTGTACAATTAGGCGTTTTAACTTTCAAGTTAAGGCCTTAAGTTTGTCATTGGTCAACATTCTTCGTAAACGTGCTCGAATGAGAACTCCATTAGTTTGGTTAGCTATAGAATATCAAATTTTCTCTTGAACGACCCTTTGTGTAAATCTCTAGGATCTTGGGATAATTCTGAGTCACCTTGTAGATGTTGGCTTAAATGGAGTTTTGATTTGGGGCCACTTTTTGTCGATATGATCTCTCATGAAAAATTTTATGTACCACTAAGTCAAAAATATCAAATTCTGTAGGGTAGGTTATCTCATTTGTAATACGAGATTCTGAACAAATTCGAAATACTTTGTCAGAGTTTTTCAATTTGCAAAAACTAGATGACATGGATCCGTTGGTGCAAGTCAAATTTGGTCACCGCCGTTTCAGGGTCCAGAAAACATTTGAAAAGGGTTAGGCTCTGGCCTTCGCTTTCGCAGGGACTTGACCGCATTCGCAGCCCTTAGCTTCTCTTGCCTTCGCCTTTTAAGGATTCTTGCCACATTTGCAAAGGTTAAACATCTGGCTTTTTGCATTCGCGTCACCTCCAAGTTGCATTAGCAAAGAGCAAAATACAAGGAACCTTTAAGTACCAAATTCCATAAGCAATTATACTATCAATTTAACTCCATTTTTCGTGGTTTAAAGTCTTGTAATCATGAACTGTTGGGGATATATGTGTGAATGGTTGGAACTATTGTAGTCTCTCCATTCGAGGAAAATTTGAGTTATTGTGGGCTGCCATGACTTGTTTTTATGCTCTAAAATTTTGAGTTATATCTAGCAAGACTAAACTCAGCATGCCAATAAAACCATCGCCAAACAGATTGTAAGCTCCCAAAGGCACTAGACCAGTTAGCAAGAGTAAACATGTCAGAACCAATAAGAACATCAAAATATCATGTATCATCTATAACCCAAACTACAGCGGAACAACATTTAACCCAAGGAATCTATAAAAGTCTCTCCGCCTGCACGACTCCAATCTTGAATCACCCAGTAAAGCATTAAACCTCTAGAATCGCAATGGGCCATAGAAACTGGAAGAGTGAATAGAATCTTTGAAAAAGTGAATCAACGCCTAAACTAAGGCTCATTCTATTAGAATTAAGTTGCTACTTAAGTTTATAATGAGTTAAACCATTTAAAATGACATCGGAGAAATAAAAGTCCTAAATACCACATGTATCGCTGGTCTATGGTGAAAACTAGTGTAGTCCTACAATAAGGCCAAGTATACTTCATAAACCATAATAACAACATTGAATTCAACTAACTAAAATAGAAATAAGTATATAATCCTCGAGTAGCATGGTATCACACCTAAAATAGAGCTACTCAAGTCCTAAAACATGCTATCAAGAAAAGTAAATAAGAAAAACTAGATATGCACCCCCAATTCCCTCTAATCAACATGTACTTACACATTCAACCTCAATCTAAGAGAATGGAATTCGTCTACCTTTAGGTCAATCTCGCTTGCTCTAAATCACAATGTCGGATCCTTTCCCTTGGAAACGGCCTCTGAGTGTTCTCACACTATCAAAAAATAAGATCACAACATCAATAAGGTTATTTAAACACAACGTACATATAATAGAAAATGGGCCAAATTGAGTATCAAATGGGAATCATGGGATTCACATCCGAATTCACTGTTTAACATTGTCAAAAGGTCTAAATATTACCTTGAACTTGTGGTCCAAAATTGAACACAATTCGAGGCTCAGGGAAGCTATACAACCAATCATAAGACAAAATATATGTGTTAAATGAGGACTAAAAATGAATTTTTGAATGTTAAACTTACCTGTTGCCTGCGGCTAGCAATGTTGTATCGTCCTCCTGCTGCGGCGCTGGTGTTGCGCCGAGGTCAATCAAGGGGCATGGGAGTGAACTAGTGGGTAGTTAGGGTTTGAGTGAAAAGGGAAATTAATAATCATTTATTTTTTAAAACAAGTGATAATTTACCAACCACGGGATGTCAATATCTTTTAATATAATTATATATTTCACAAATGTTTAGTAAAAATCTACATCATGAAGTCGATTAGATTTAAATAATATAATAATTTAAATATATTAGCCTCTTGAGGTCGGTGTTTATTAATTTATTTTAAATAATTATAATTGAAAATTTCATCAAAGAGTTACTTATAGTTTATAGATCAAAATGACCAGATATCATTAAAAAAATTTAGAATAAATTCAAAAGTTTAGATTTTGGAGAAAGTGAAATTTCTTTAGTAGTATTATTTCTTAACTCAGTCAATTTTGTAAACAAATCTACTCCACAAAATAGAAAAAAAGATAGCCATTTAAAAATGTGGCCTATAGTCTTTCCTCTTGAGGTTATGAACATAAATGATGTACATCATTTAAGTACAAATTTTGTATTAAATATGCATACTTGAAATTTGATATGTACATGACACTAATAAGGATTACCATAAGTATTTCAATATTTTATCCTAATATGTAATAGATCTTTTACAAAATATTTCTCCATATGTCCCATTTTATATGAGTTACTTTCTTTTTTAGTCTGTCCCAAAAAGAATGATATATTTATATATTAAGTAATTATTTAACTAAAAATGTCTATTTTACCCTTAATGAAATGATTTACAACCACACATTTTTTTATCATTAATTTTGCGCGACAAGTTTTAAAAGTCTTCCTTTCTTTCTTAAACTTTGTATCGATTCAAACTACCTCAAAAAAAAAAATGGGACGGATGGAGTATTACTCAATTAATATTTGAGTAATACTATTATAGAGAGGTAATTTTACCCAACAAAGTGTAGTTTGTTGTTAATGATTGTTAAATAAAAGTTTTTGTGAGTCGATGGTCGAAAACTATTGTAGGATCTCAATTCGAGGTAAATTTGAGTTATTTTATGTTGTCATGACTTGCTTTTGTGCTGTAAATTTTGAATTATTGTATGTTGGTTCTCTTGACTACTCTATAGACCCTATTGTGTTCCATTTTAGAACACACATGATTCCCATTTGATTCAAAAGTTTTCCTATTTTTGTTCATGTGTATTTGGTGTTTAAATCACCATATTGGTGTTGTGATCCTATTTTTGATAGTGTGATAACATTTTGAGGCCGTTCACAAGGGAAAGGTTCTGAGATTTTGATTTTAGAGAACCTGAGATCAGCCTAAAGGTAGACTATGACTTCCCTTCTCTTAGGTTGAAGTTGAATGTGTAATAACATTTTGATTAGACTTAATTGGGGGCAGGTAGCTAGTTTTTTATTTTCTTTTCTTGATACCATGTTATAGGACTTGATTGGTTCTATTTTGGGCATAGTACCATGCTAATTAGAGATTATGTGTTTAGTTCTATTTTTGTGAGTTGACTTGGATGGTGTTATTATGGTATAATTAAGAAGGATAGGCCTTTAATTTATGAATAGACTAGATTTTGCCTTAGGCCTACGATACTTCATTTCTTTAGGACTTTTTTGTTCTCCGACATTGTTTAAGACGATTTAACTCATTATAAAATGAAGTAGCTGACTTAAATAAAATAGAATGAGTCTTAGTAAGTTGCGTAGTTTTGAATATCCTTGAGTACCCCTTGAGTTGAGTTTAATGTTTGAAAAGTGGTAAGTATGTTTCCATTTTTATCAAGTTTCAAGCTTATGTTAAGCTCTAGAGTTCCCCTTACATGCTCATACATTCCACGTACCGAGCCATTTGGCCTGCATCTTTTCATGATGCAGACACGAGTGTTCAGGATCATCAAGAGAAGCTTCGTTGATCCATATAGAGTTCTAATTAGCTACGGTGAGCCTCCTAGCTTCCAAAGGATCTTATTTACATTTTGGTTTAGTCAGGATATCGTGGGTCTTGTCCCGACTTTGTCAGTTAGAGGCTTCCTAGATAGTCAGTATAATTGACAGTTCTGTATTATTCATTTATTTTATTAAATCTTATAAAGACTTAAGTTTCCTATTTTTAGGTTAGTATATATTTGATTATTCAAAGTTTTCTTTTGGGTTAAAGTTTGTATTTAACTTTTATGAACATATGTTTCTATTTTTATGCTTTTGTGTGAGTAAGTTAGTCTTCTGCTTATAGTCAAACAGGACCGGGGTTCGCTTGGGGACCAACAACGATTTTTCAGTACCGACCACGTCCAGGGGTTGATTCTGGTTGTGACGTTTTTTAAATTAAGAAAAGTCATAAGAAGACCTTTTGATTTTCTTAACTTAAAAAAGGTCACTTTTGAACTTCTTTTTTTTTATATAGAAAAACGGAATATGGAAAACCAAACTAGATGCCTAAACTTGAGCTTGAACCGAAACATTGAGGCGGCTCTGCACAACCTTAGTAATTGGTCTATCTACCTCTATTGTGTCAAGGTTATGCAAAAATTAATATATATCCAAAAATGTCGATATTTAACATATATTTCATAGCTCCGCCCCGGGTAGAACATAGTAGATCTAAGATCAACAATAGTTGCATAGCCTCTAGGTGTTTATTTGTAGCCACATTTGTAGAATCATTAAAAGGGAACAAAGAGGTGGTCAAATAGGAATAGCAAAGATCGTTATCAAAATTTTATTCTTTGTTCCTGTTATTTTCAACGTATTCGATTGTCCATGTCCACCACGATAGAAAACGTGTATGAGATGGATTTTTTAAACGCGTTTATGCATTTTCGTTATTTGTAGTTTTGGTGATTTGACAAACATAGGGACCTAATTAAGGAGCCCGGTTCTTCGATCAATATATTATTTATTGCCAGCTGGAGAAAGTACAAAAAGTTGGTTCACAATCTCTAACAGTGTTAGAAGTGGAAGATGCGCCAGATACCTTATCCAATGGGACTGTTTTACGTTTTGTGACCTTTCTACATAAAAAAAACATCCACATACTCCAAATTAGTTTTTGCAACTTGAAAAGGCATCTCAAGAACTCTTGCAAAGGCTTACAAAAGGAATGAAAAAGCATTCTCAAGATCAACTCAAATCTGAAAGAGCTGGAAGCTTAGTTATCTTAAGATTATTTCTTCTGCACATAAATTGTAAATCTCTTCCTCCATCTATAAAGGGATCAGATAGGTGTTTGGGGGTGAAAATCCTAAATTAATTGAGTCCAACTGATTTAGTGGGCAACATTGTGTGTTTCTTGGCAAAAATCCTAAGTCATTCGAAGTGTGGTGATTTAGTGGGCAACCTGTGTGTTGCTTAGTTGAATCCTAAATTGTCTAGAGGTTATATCTTAGTAGGCAGAGTGAAATCTGCTTAGGCTTTAAGCAATAGATTTATTGCTTGTTTTTGAGATTAATAGATTTTTCTCACGTTGTTGTAATCGAGTTCCACTTTTGCTTGTGAAGATTAGTGAAAACAGTTGAAAATCTTGTGTGACAGGTCGTGGTTTTACTCCCTTGATCAAGGAGGTTTCCACGTAAACTGCTTGTACTATTTTCTGTTGTTACTTACACTTTGTTCTTAATTTGAGTTGTGTCAAGGGACCTGGTCAATTGACAGGTAAGTGGATGCACGTATTATAATAAGTTGTATCAGATCAGGAGCTGTCTAGCTCGTTGATACCAAGAGAGTGGTTCGTGTATCAAAATGGATTCTCCACTTAACCTAGAAGAAGGTCAATCCTCAACTCGACCGCCACGTTTCAATGTTCATTTCTATAGTTGGTGGAAAACAAGATGCATGAATATCTTATGGCTAAGGATAGTTAATTATAGAACATTGTATTGATGGGCTTTTTATGCCAACCTCTGAAGTAAAGGACGGTGAGACAACTGGAATTGTTCCAAAGAATCGTCAACAATACAGCGAAGCAGACAAAAAGAACACTGAGAAAGGTTACAGGGCTAAGAAGATGTTGGTTTGTGGTATAGGCGCTGAAGAATATAATCGTGTTTCTGCGTGCGAATTAGCAAAAGATATCTGGGATTGTCTCAGGACTTCTCATGAAGGTACTGAGCAGGTGAAGGAATCAAAGGTGGATATGCTCTCTTCTCAATATGAAAATATCAGAATGAAGGAAGGGAAAACTATTCATGACATGTATACTAAACTTTCCTCAATAACTAATGATCTACGATGTCTTGGAGAGACAATCAGTACTAGTAAGCAAGTTAGCAAAGTTCTTCGAATTCATCCTAAGTCATGGGAAAGCAAAGTAGATGCTATCACTGAAGCCAAGGATCTGAAAGTTCTGAGGATGGATGGTCTTATTGGAAATCTCAAGACATATGAAATGACTAGAAGTCAAGACCTCTCAAAGAAGGAGTCCAAGAAAGACAAGTCTCTAGTACTCAAATTTTCTCCTTGAGAAGTGTGTAGTGAAGAAGATGATATGGACTATCTTCCCAAGAAATTTCAGAAAATCATAAGAAAAAATAGAAGGTTTAAAAAAGGAGGAAACCCTCCTCGAGCTGCAACTACTAGTGATTCATGTCACAAATGTGGAATGACTGGGCACTTTATAAGGGACTGTCCGATGCTCAAAGCTGAAAACAAGAAGTATCAAAGGCCAGGAGGTGAAAAGGACTAAGAAAGGGACCTGGTACCAGACAAAAGTGCGAGAAAAGCTGCAGCTCACTATGTAGTGAAGAATGCTCTTGCTGCATGGGGAGACTGTTCAAGAAAGTCAGGAGATTCAAATTGTCCCAAAGATGAATCAATGCTGGTGATTCAAGACGAGGCTAATGTATTCAATGGGATGTTTTCTCTCGTTGCTAAGTAAGATGAGGATGATGATGAAGATAAGGTAACTCTTCTTGACTTAAAGCAAAACTTGAGTACGTACTCTATTAAACGGTTGAGAAGGTTATCAAATGTCTTGATTGACTCTTTTATAGAGTTAACTACTGAAAGGAAATCCATAAGCAATAGTCTTGATGGTATAAATGAAGAAAAGCAAGTAATGGTAGTTCAGATGTCTGTTCTTGAGAAATAAATGATGGTTCTTGAATATGTAAAACAAGAGCTTAAGGAGAACTTGGATTTGATGATTGACAAATCTGGTAAAAGGAGGGGGGAAGGTACTAATGTGAAGGCAGAGTTAGAAAGCAACTTAAACACGGCTGAAACTAGACTTGCCTTCGCCCAAGAACGAAATAATCAGATGGAGAGGGACTTGGTCCGTCTTAAAGCGGAAATACAAGTATCTCTAAAATAGACCATCTCAAACGAACTTCTATCTAATGTTACAAGTAAAAGCAACTATAACAAAAGGGGGTCAGGAAGTTTGAACATTACTCCTCGTTACGACCCCCACAACAAATATGTGTTTGTCTCAGACAATTTACTGTATCTTCACTATGGTTGAAACAACCATCTGAAAGGAAATTGTCCTTCCTGGAAAGCTTCACAAGAAAAATCTCTGTGTCTTTTCTAAGCAGAAAGAACTCAGCTAACGGGACTTGGTCCTACTGGCAAAAAGCCTAGAGAAGAAACTGCTAGAAATAGAGGATCTGCTCTAGTTCATAGTGTGTTAAACTTGAAGAAGACAAAGTTTCCACACTGGGAAATAAACACACTCATTACACCTTTGTCCGCTTATTGGGAACTCAGATTGAAGTGGGTTCCCAAATCTAACAACTAATTTTATTGCAGGTGAGTGAAGGAAGTAGCAGCACATGTTGGTTCATGGACCGTGGCTGCTCAAAGCACATAACTGGAAATACCAAAAACTTCCTTTCACTCATGGCACTTTAAGTAGGAGGTGTCAATTTTTGGTAGTTGCAAAAAGAGGGCTATTTTGACTGCCAGAAGAAGGAAAAATGTATGCGATAGAATTAGAAATAACTCATGGGGATGATTTGACATGCCTAAGTGCTCAAAGTGAAAATGGTAACTTCCGCCACATGAGATTAGGTCATGTGAGCTCTTCTCTACTGAACAAATTGGTTTATAGGGACCTGGTACGTGGTCTGCCAAAGATGAAATTCAATGACAGTTAAGTGTGTGATGCATGTGTTAAAGGAAAATAAAATCAGATTTTCATTAAAATAAAAAAAGCAAGTAGTTCTTCAAGGGTTTTTGAGTTAATACATATGGACTTGTGTGAACCGGTGAAGATCCAAAGCTTAAGTGAGAAAAAGTACATTTTAGTGGTTGTGGATGACTACTCAAAATTATGTGGTCTATGTTTCTCAAGTCAAAGTCTGAGACTGTTGATATGAACGATGATGATTATTTGCTTGAGCTATTAAAATTCAAGAACCATGTTGTAAGTAGGAATGAAGTTCAGGTGAAACTTGACTCTGATGTTGCTGATCTTAGTCTATCTGAGAAGGTGAAAGAGGACAGCCAACCTACTGTGGGACCTGGTCCTTCTAATGATGCAAGCCAAGAGGAACTCATCCTCCCACTACAAATGATGATTCTGAAGATGAAGAAAAATAGATGGATCAACAACAGTCTCTGAGCTCTAGATCTGGATGGAAGCATAGTTTATCTCACCCCCTTGAAAATATCATCTCTCATCTGAATTCTGGGATACAAACCAGGTCAAAAATAAGGAATCTAGTTGCATTTATCTCTACTATTAAGCCTATAAATTTGAAAGAATCCCTGATGGATGCTTATTGAGTAATCTTTGCGCAAGATGAATTCTATCAATTTGAACGAAGCAATGTGCGGTACTTGGTCCCAAGACTTGCTGACAGAACAATTATTGGGGCCAAGTGGGTGTTCAAAAATAAGCTGGATGAGAATGTAGGCTATCAGAATCCTCATAGCATTTGCAAGTTTCATTGGGTTCAAACTGTTTCAGATGGATGTTAAAAGTGCCCTTTTAAATGGTTATTGATACGCTCAAACTTACTTCTCAAATAAGAAGTAAAGCGGTCGTGTCAAGTAAATAACCCAACTAGTGAGGTTGGGATCGTTCCCACTAGGAAAATAGTCTAGACTTAACTTCAACGTGTTATTACTATTGTTTGGTCAATGACTTCTTTGGAAAGTAAAAAACAATAAAAGGGGGGGGGGGGTTTCTATCTAAATGAATGAAAATAACTAACACAATTGAAAGAGACACTTAACAGCTTTGAATGTTGGATTTTAATCAATTAATCGAAGTAACTAGGGTTTACGTATTCCCCACAGGTTCATAACATGGTAATTCTAACTATAACAATTCTTTCGTAGTATCTTGCATGCAAAATGATAAGTTATGTATTTCTAAATCCTTGGTCCGGCATCTAGAAAATATCACTCCGCACCTTGGTTCGGCTACGTGTGTTGCTTTCCTAACCCTTATCTTTACCTCATATTAAGCACCGCATTCAATATTTGACTAAGTTATTACCTCGTACCAATCAATACTAGCCTATTAGATAGTATACACTAAATCTATGTTAATAATTCTTTTCCTATTATCTACCTCCTTGGTCCGGCAAGTAGCATTAAGGCGAGTTCTAACGTTGGCCATCCGTTAAAAAGACTTCTAAGCGAAAGAATTATTAATACATGCAAGACACTATTCTAGAATTGTTATTTTAGTTAGGTTTTATCTCATTATTTGCCTATGGTTCCCACAACCCTAGTCATGGAGTTTAGTTGCTCATAGTCATAATCACAATATTCAAATATATTAAATAAGAATTCATGTACTTACTTCAATGAGAAAGAGTAAAATCTGAAAGTTTGCTTGATTAATCACCACAAATCACCAACAATCAATGATAATCAAAAGTCTAAAATTATCAAGAATCTCACACTAATAAACAAAGTCTAAGAGTATGATGTCTAACAATCCAGAGTCTAACCGTCTAAGAGTCTAACCTCAAAAACGAGGTTTTTCAAACTATTTATAAAAAAATAAAAAACCTAATTAAACAAGGACTCTATTTGCTGGAAATCTGCCAAAACGCAGCTAGGTCGACAGACCTCGCGACGGATCGTCATGGTCACGACGGACCGTCATGGACTCCGCCGTCCCATGCTTATGCAATTTTTTCAGCTGCTCTCTTTCATTACCCTCGACGGCAAGTATGACAGACCGTCATAGGCATAGCGGTCCGTCGAGGGCCTTCGTTTCAAAAAACTTCAACTCTTGAAATATGGGTGCTGGGATCACTTCTCTGAACTTCATGACAAACCTGCAGGACGGACCGTCATAGATACGACGGACCGTCACAAGCTACGTAACCCAACACTTGGTAAGACTTCCCCATCTTCCTTCAGCAGTTGCACTTCGTTGCCACCTACGGACCGTCACAAGCACGACGGACCGTCATATGCTCCGTAGGTGGTCTCTTCAGCATTTTTTCGGTCAAAATCTCCGCATTCAGCTTTGGACAGATTTCCTGTAAAATCAAAAGAAACTTATATAAAAATTAGCACAAAAAGGCTTTTGGACACACTAAACTTAAGGAAAAAGTATTAATAATACCGTGAAACCACGGTATATCAGTTATATGAAGGAAGCAATATATGTTAAACAACCACCTTGAGTTGAGGATATAAATTTCCCAAATCATGTGTTCAAACTCAACAAAGATGTGTATGGTCTGACACAGGCACATAGAGCCTGGTATGAAAGGTTGTCAGAGTGTTTACTAAAAAATAGCTTCAATAGGGGGAAAATTGACAATACATTGGGTTTTATAAAAATAGATCAAGAATTTGTCATCATTCAGGTGTATGTGGATGATATCATCTTCAGAGAAACTTCTGAACATCTGTATGAAGAATTTGCTACTCTCATAGGAAACAAATAAGAGATGTGTATGATGGGAGAGCTAAACTTCTTCATGGGTATGCAGATTAAGCAAACCTCCTATGACACCTTAAAATGTCAAGGGAAGCATACAAAGGAGCTGCTGAAGAAGTTTCATATGAAAGCAGGTCAGACATGGTATTCACCGTGGAAATGTGTGCACGGTTCCAAAAATGTCCCATAAAATCTCATCTAAAGGAAGCTAAGAGAATCATGAGGATATCAACTTGATAGAAAGAGCATTTCTGGAATGACACATTTCTTTGGATCCTCACTCATTTAGTGGCTCTCTCAACAGTTGAGGCTTAGTGTGTAGCTGCTGCTTCCAGATGTGCCCAACTTCTTTGGATAAAACAATAGCTTGAGGATTTTGGAGTCCACATCAACACCATTCCTCTCATCTGTGATAATGCTAGTGCAGTTAGCATGGGAAAGAATCAGTCCAACACAAAATAACCAAGCACATTGCTGTCAGGAATGACTTTTTTAGACATAATGTTGAGAAGGGGAACATCATCATGAAATACTGCAGGAATGAAGATTCAATTGCAGACATCTTTACTAAAGCTCTCACCGGGGATCGATTTGAGAGTAATAGGCTGAAGTTAGGGATGATGAACATGCACTAACCTAATTGCATCAAGAAGCCTCTAATTATTTATTTTGGCTATGATCTGGAGGAAAGGTTTCCACAAAACTTTTAATGCATTATTTAAGTTAGATCGTATTTGTACCTGAATGCAGGTATATACCCATGGAAAGCACAGGAACACAGAATGGCCAGAACCATTCAGGAATTGTATTTCATCTGCAATTGAGGACCTGGTCCTTCCCAAGGTTACCACTCTTTGCATTTGTTTTACGCTGTCAAATGAGAACCATCCATATTGTCACATGTCAGTCATCGATCCTTTTGACCGTTTTCCCATCGCCCTCTAATCCAAGTGATGCATATATCTAGGGAACTCACACACTATTTCAAGTTCTTTTGATGGTGCCTTTTCTATACTCCATCTTATTACATTCCAACTTTTCTCTCTAAGTCTAACATCAACACACTCTCAATCTCTCTATCTCTCTCTAGCATTTAAGTATTTTTTTTGAAACAATCATGTCTCAATACCCTTCTTCTTAAAATAAAATTCTAGATTCTCTAAATAATATAGATCTAGTGGTTTGTTTCCTTTTTTGAAGCAACTTCTGTTGATACAAGGGACACGTCATATAATAAAGTAAGTGTAAAATCAAAAGAAAACTAACACTTCTTCGAGAAAAAACGTTTTTATGAAAAAAATTAAAAAAATTGTGGCTTCTACATCTTAGCTATTCATAATGTGAGTGTATTGAAAGTAAAGAAAATCCACAGAGTAAAGTTCATAGTTGATCAAGGAGCAGGACCAATTGAAACATGAATTGGATATGATAACAGCGCTAGTGAGGAACAATGAAGCTGAAATTGCTCTGTTAAAAGATGACCTGCTCAAAGCGCAAACAAAGGGACCTGGTACCGAGGTTGTCCAAAAGCTACAAAAGCAGAATGATGAGGTTTTGTCAAAATTTGTTGCTCTTCAAGAGAAGATGATTAAAGATAACGATGCAGCAAACTGTAGACTCGCCCTTGGAATCAACTCTCTCTCTCCTCTACCTTCCTCATCATTGTCCTTCCTCTGTCATTTTTTTTGTATGGATAGTGTCTGGGGTTCTCAGTTTTTAGTTTAACTTCAATGTATTGAATGATTATTTTGTTATGCTCATGAAATATAATCTTGTTTTGTTGTGGCTAAATTCTATTGATTTTTGGCTTATTAACTATGTTTGTGTTGTCCTTGACTATGATCTTACTTATCAATCATACTTCTTTTTTTGGTTTAATGCACTACTTTTTTATGATGCAAAAAGAGGGGATAAATTGGGGGTGTTAAGATGATGCTTAAGTTGGTAAGGAGTACAAGGGAGGAGGAAATAAAAAGCGACGAGGGAAGGAAAACATGCAGGCACAAGTGTAACTCAGGTGCAGGTACCAGTGTAACTCAAGGACCTTGTAAAGGTACCTGGTCCATGGTGTAGGAAACTAAGGAGTGTGTCCACTTGACAGGGGAAAGAAATGTGAGCATTGGTGTATGGTTTGTCATCATCAAAAAGCGCGAAAATATTGTTCGTAGTTTTGATGATTTAACAAATCCAGAGTCAGACCTGATTCACTGAGCAAATGTACATGCAACTGCTAGGTCTTTATCGACAGGGGAAAGGAAACATGGAAGAACAGTTAGGTACTAGTGTATTGGTATATCGATAGGGGAAAGGAAACATGAAAGAACATGTAGGCACTGTTGTACTGTTTTTCATCATAAAAAAAGGGAAAAATTTATTTGTAGTTTTGATGATTTGACAAACTTAGGGACCTTATGAAGGAACCTGGTTCTCTGCTCAATATATTTTTCACTGCCAGCTGGATAAACTACAAAAAGTTGGTGCATAGTCTCCAACAGTGGCAGACGCGCCAAAAACCTCAGCCAATGGGATTGTTTGACGTTTTTTTTACCTTTCTACAGAAACAAAACATCTGTATACTAACAATTAGCTTTTGCAACTTGAAAAGATATCAAAAACACTTGCAAAGGCTTACAAAAGGAGTAAAAAAGCATCCTTTAGATCAACTCAAATCTGAAAGAGCTTGAAGCTTAGTTATCTTAAGATTATTTCTTCTGCTCATAAATTGTAAATTTCTTCCTCCATCTATAAAGGGATCAAATAGATGTTTGTGGTGAAAATCATAAATCAATTGAGTCCAACTGATTTATTGGGAAGCATTATGTGTTTCTTAGCGAAAAATCCTAAGTCATTCGGAGCGTGGTTATTTAGTGGGCAACCTGCGTGTTTGTTAGTTGAATCCTAAGTTGTCTGGAGGTGATAGCTTAGTGGGCAAAGTGAAATCTGTTTAGGCTCTTCAAGAAATAGAATTATGTCTTGGTTGTGAGATTAATAACTTTTTCTCACGTTACTGTATTGGGATTAACTTTTCTTCTGAATATTAGTTAAAGCGGTTGAAAATTTTATGTGACAGGTCGTGGTTTTACTCCCTTGAGCAAGGAGGTTTCTACGTTAACTGCTTGTGTTGTTTTCTGTTATTACTTACTCTTTGTTCTTACTTCGAGTGTGTCAAGGGACCTGGTCCGTTGACTGGTAGTGACCACACGTATTCTAAATTTTTTTAATTAGAATTTGTAGTATATTCAGATAGATTAGTGTTTTTATCGTAAGAAGCATCTAATTAAATATTATGTTTATGTTGCTTCATCTTATAAGATAGGATTACTATGCATATGTGAGCTTAAGAAGAAAAAAACATGAATTTTTACAAGTAATTATGTTTACTTAAAATGGAACATCATAATACAAAATAAAACAAACATTGTAACTAGACACAAAAAATATTTGTCTTAAAATATTGCAGATGTTTGTAATGCAAATTTTTTTGAACAGGTTACCATGATCATGTCTTGATAGGACGACAATAAAAGTTTCAAGTTTGTGTTTGATGAAATGATAATTTGGGAAGAGTGCTAGGTAACAGTTTAAACTATTGAATGATAGTACAGAATATATGAACTACCGTGACAATGATTAAATGTTGGTAAACAAAACCATCAATAAAGAAACAGTATAGCTCCTATTATCTTTCATTCCTTTTGTAACTACTTGAGGCTATCAACTCCAAATAATTTGCGTACATCAAATAGACGTCCCTGTTGATCTACAGGTTTAAAACGACATTTATCTACCGCATGTAATTTTTGGAATATCCTGCTTCAATGGCGCGAAGCTTGAAACATAGTAAAACTCAAGCAATGTAGATTGATAAATATTCAATCAAACATCAAGAATGTTACAACCCACCAAAATGAGAGAAGGAATGACATTTGTTACCAGAAAATTTGAACCATGAACATCTACCAAACACCAATAGTTGATTGTGTTAAGGGATATTCTGTCTCTTGAATTAGCAGGATCACTTCCGACAACATTTTCATTACATAACAACAACCAAAAATAACAATAAGAAAATGTTGTAAGCATATAATGTTTAAGACAACAAAACATAAACATTTGAGTAATGAAGTGTTGTGAAAACATAACATACCATGATTGTCCTCTGGTAGATAATATTTTATTTGATACAATTCAACCAACAGACTAATTGTTTTTGGAATACTCCTCATTTCACAACTGCTTGTTCCAAATATTGGAACAATGAAGTGTTCATCACTCGGAATATACGAAAACACTATGAATTCACCCAATTTCACATCATGTCCGGATGAAAATTCCGTCCATCCTTGTTTAGTAGCCAGGGAAACGTTATGCTTACATATTGTTACCCTCCATTATAGTCCACATGAATCCTCCAGATTGATTTCTCGATCAATCAGATGTGAACCTGATTTAGCAAACTTTGGAGGAAATAACTGAAATTGTTTTGCTTAAGTTAAGCTAAGAAATACCACATATCGATATATAAAACAAGTTTACGACTATATCCTTGGGAGTCTTTTGGGTTTTGGGTGGTACAATTGTTTATAATACAAATTTTATACTCAATTTTTTCTTTCATAATTTTACAAACATAAACATTCCATCTTTGTTTTAAGCTCGTTGAAAACTAAAAAGTCGCCTTTTAAAACAGGATAGTGATCACGAGGCCAAAATAAACCATGAAAGAAAAAAACATTAAGAAAGATATTTGTTCACACTTTTCATTTAAAAGTGACAGTGACTTCAGAAACTCTCATATTATTAATTTGTAGAAAATTCTTCTTGTAGAAAATTCCTATAAGTGAAATAAAAAAAATTCCGTTAAGAGTATTCAATATTTAGTAGATACATATGAAAAATATTTTTTGACCTATATAATTCATATAATTTTCTATTTATATACTATAACTTTTCGTCAATGAATATTCTATTGGTCACCCTTCACTACACGCGGGTATGACACTGACTCTATTTCCTAGAGTTGGTGAGCATAGCCAAAAAGAAACCTATGTTTTTCTGAGTTCACATGAATCTTCTTTTAAAGAGATTGAAAGGCAATTAAGGATGAGTTTTAATATCACAATTGTATTGTGTGTATAGGGTTGCTAAAAATTTCACAGAAACAAGTAAATAGTTGAGGAAACAAGCATACATAAACAACCACACTTTATCAGAACTTCTAAGATATCTTCTTCAATCATTACTGTAAAGAAAGAAGGACTGTTTCCATTAACCAATAGACAGTCCTTCTCGCTCTCATCAAAACATGCTTCGATCTTCTCCTTGTGCAAAGTATATTTCCGCAACAACTTTTAAATCAAACAAAGTATTAGCAAATATCAACTAGAAGTTTAATTTCATAAAATTAATACTAATAAAAATAATGGATGAAATGGTGGACAAAGGCATAGTAAAATGTCAATAATAAACAATGTATCACTAATCTTTTTTAAGATTTAGTTTGATTGTCCAACCCCCTGTTTTTGATCATTCGACTACCTTTATATTTCATGTTTAGACCCATGAAGTGTGGTGTTGTAGGAGAATATCCAACAATATATTGTACACACAATATATTAAAAAAATACAAAATTTAAAAGCAATTAACAAAGGGGAGAAATCAAAATTCCACACAGATAATAGATTGAATGTTGATATGTAGTATAAAGCTATAATAATCTCATAAAAGTAAAAGTAAAATAAGAAGTTGAAAAAGAAATTAACCATGCACACACCATTCTTCCAAGATCTATTCTATTTTTTTTTACTAGTGACAACGTAATCACATACTATCAAGCACAAATTACATTATAAATGCATAGTCTAAAATTACACATATGAAAACATAACCCCCTTACTGTTCTAAATATCATAGAAAGATGCATGTCTTTTTCGTAAGATCCAATTTTTCATGTGAAATAACATTAGATTGTTTTAATAGAAAACTGCATTAATTTGGAAATTTAATATGACGTATCATAGACACATCTAAAACCTCTAGAGTCTTCTGTTCTTCTAGATCATATTGATATTACGTCAAGCTTTTAACTTAAGTTTGAAGATCAATATTCTCATTGCAGTTCACATATCAATGAAAATATATCAACTATTTGAGATATTTATGTACATTATCTGGATTCAAAAATTCATACATATATTAATCCTTAAAATATCAACTATATTAAAGTTTTTTTAACATTAGATATGAAGTTAAATGTTCACTCTGTTTTAATCACGATCTAAATCCAAATATGAAAAAGAATATAAGATAAGAAATTGAGGAACACTTGCCTAAAATTTTTTAAATTGAATACTAACAATAAATATAATCTAACACTTATAATTTTTTAATAAAAATAAAAACCTACAACACCAATTGTTCTATGTATCATGCAAGTACACCAAATTATAAAAAATAATGTCATGTAGACAATGGTACCACATGTAAAAGTAAAAGTCAAATCCAATGTGTTCGTACCCTGATTAATAGGTGTGTTCCTTCATCAAATGGATGTCTTTAATGCCTTTCTACAAGGTGATTTGTTTGATGAGATTTACATGGATTTACCTCAAGGATTTCACAATCGGGGGAGGATAAGGCGGTATGAAGGCTTAAGAAATCCTTTTATGGGTTAAAACAAGCACCTAGGAATTTTCAACGAAGTTAATATGATCTTTTTCTCTTTACTAATAGGAGCACAAAAGGTATAAACATTGTATTACTATATATCGATGACATGCTTATTGCAGGTGACAATCTCAATCTAATTGAAGAAACCAAAGATGCATTATCCAAAGCATTTAATATGAAGGACTTGGGAGGTTTAAGGTATTATCTTTCCATTGAATTACCTAGGTCCAAGGATGAAATTCTGCATCAATAGAACCATGCATTAGAATTGATTTATGAAAGTGGACTTGGAGCGGTAAAGTCTTATATGACTCTTATGGATATTAATGTGAAGTTAACAATTAAGGAGTATGGTGATCATATTTTCAAAGGAACTAATCAAGCATAACCTATTGCTCATCTAGGATCGTATCAAAGACTCGTAGGTAAGCTTCTATATATTACCATGACTAGACTTGATATCTCATTTTGCATTCAGAATCTAAGACAATATTTAAAAGGTCCCAAACAATCTCATATTGAAGCAACACTCAGAATAGTCAAGTATCTGAAAAAAAAAAAGAACAGGCTACGGGATCTTACTATCTAGTAATATGAACAATGTGATATCAACCTACTGTGATGCATAATGGGAGATCCTCTTATAATTTTGAATTATAAGAAACAAATAACATTCTCCAAGAGCTCAGCTGAAGCAGAATACAGAAGCTTAGTTTCCACTGTGGCAGAGATAGTTTGGATAGTTGGGCTAATAAAGGAACTTGGTATTGGTGTTACACTTCCCTCAACGTGTATAGTAATAACAAGGTTGCAATACAAATAGCTGCAAATCCAGTGTACAATTAAAGGACTAAACATATTTAAATAGATTGTCATTTCATTGGAGAAAGGTATTGAAGGACTGATTTCAACTAACTAGATTCCTTAAATTAAGCAGCCTGTTGATATATTAACAACATGATTATTGAGAGTACGACATGAGTTTTTGAGTTCACAGTTTGGTATACAAATCATATTTAAAGTACCTAACTTGAGGGTTTGTAGTACCTAACTTGAGGGCAGTGTTTAAAAGGAGTTGCTTAAAGTCCTAAAGGGTCTATTTGTAATTATATATAACTAGGATTAACTAATCGGTTCGGAGTTTGTTAAATTAGTTGATAGTTATTTAGGGTATAGTGTTATAAACACCTATATAAGTTGTACTGATCAGCTCATTGTCACATTGGATTCGATTCTAATGACTATAGAATTCTCAAGATCATCTTCTTTTTCTTTTTCTATTCTAATCATCAAGAGTTCATCTCAATTATTGTACTTCTTCAAAAAATAACATCTTTTAATGGTCTCATTTGTTTGTCATTTTAAAATAGATCCATTAGTTACTTGAATCACTAGACTAAATAATTATAACGAATTTTCTCTTAATTCAGTAAACTACACATGTTGGAAAAAATTCAAAGCCAAATAAATCATGCTTCAAAATCAATTGAAATTATTGTGTTGTTTCTTAAAAATCAATAAGTAATAACTATGTCTCTCGCAATATTGATTTTTGAGGAAGAAGATTTTGACTAGGAAATAAGTAAATCATAAGCTCTGATATCACTAAAAGAAAACAATTAATTGAGAACACACGCTTCTTCTAGGATTCATTTTATTTGTTTTTCTAGTTGACAATGCAATCACATGCAATCAAACACAAACTACACTAATCAATGAAATAAAAAACAATTAGATATTTCCAATCGAATCAATGCGTTAAGCAAACCACAATCCTTCCATTTTTCATCACTCAAAACAATTATTAACATTAATTTTTCTACATTATGACATTTTTATACATCTTGTGTATTAAAGGTTAAGAGAAACTAAAATAAAATAAATGTTGAAGTAGAAAACAACAAGAGAAGGAAACAATTATATTATCTCAAAACAACAAGCAAAACTTCTCATCGGGACATAATTGACACTATCTTTTCCACCGTTCAAGTAGAACAACTTTCTGTTGCATTGTCTATGAAAATAATTACCTTTTTGTTCCTTTTAGAATGAGTCAATATAACTATCGTAATGATTCTGTAGGTAATTTTTGTGCTTGTTGCATCTATTCATCATTTCTAGCATTTTTATATATACCTCAAGTCATTTATGACATGTTGATACTATCAGGCCAGTCACCATGTTAGTCCTATGTTTGGTTATTATGTGAATTTCTATGTTGAAGAGAATTTGAAGCTTGAATAGTCATTTTCGATCAAAAATTTATAAAGATGACCTTAGAATCTAATCCTGATAATTCAATCAACTCCAGGAGGGTAATTTTAGGCCATCAACATGGTTAGCACGACTAACAAGGCTTCTGGTGCGAGTTTGTATAATTAGGTGTTTTAGTTAAGGCCTAAAGTTTGTTATTGGTCATTATTCTTTGTAAACATGCTCAGATGAGAACTCACTTAGTGTGGTTAGCTTTGGAATACAAATTTTCTCTTGAACGACCATTTGTGTAAATCTCGAGGCTCTCGGGCTAATTTTGACTCCCCTTGTGGATGTTGGCTGAAATGGAGTTTTGATTTGGGGCCACTTTTTGTTGATATGATTTTGCATGAAAATTTTTATGTACCATTAAGTCCAAAATATCAAATTTTGTAGTATAGCATATCTCGTTTGTACATACGAGATTCTGAACGAATTTGAAATACCCCGGCAGAATTTTTCAAGTTGCAATAACTAGCTGACAGGGATCCGTTGGTGCAAGTAAAATTTGGTCTTCGCTTTCTCAAGACTTGGGCTGTGTTTCAAGAGACCACGAGATTTGGTCACCGCCTTTTCAGGGTCCAGGAAACATTTGAAAAGGGTTAGGCTCTAACCTTCGCTTTCGTAGGGACTCGACCACATTCGCAGGCCCTTAGCTTCTCTTGCCTTTGCATTTGAAGTATTCTTGCCACATTTGCAAAGGTTAACCATCTTGATTTTTACATTTGTGGAATTTCTAATTTACATTAGCAAAGATAAAAGTACAAGGCACCTTTAAGTACCAACTTCAATCAGCAATTCTACTATCAATTTAACTCCATTTTTAGTGGTTTGTAGTTTTGTAATCATGAACTGTTTGGGGATATGTGTGTGAATGGTTGGAACTATTGTAGTCTCTCCATTAGAGGAAAATTTGAGTTATTAGGCTGCCATGACTTGTTTTTATGCTCTAAATTTTGAGTTATAGCTAGAAACACTAAACTCAGCGTACCAATAAGACCATCCCCAAACAGATTGTAAGCTCCCAAAGGCACTATCCCAGTTAGCAAGAGTAAACATGTGGGAACTAATAAGAACATCCAAATATCATGTATCATCTATAACCCAAACTACAGAGGAACAACATTTAATCCAAGGAATCTATAAAAAGCTCTCCGCCAGCACGACTCCAATCTTGAGTCACCCAATAAAGCATAAAACCTCTAGTATCGCAATGGGCCATAGAAATTGGAAGAGTGTATATAATCTTTGAAAAAGTGAATCAACGCCTAAACTAAGGCTCATTCTATTAGAATTAAGTTTGTTACTTCAGTTTATAATGAGTTAAACCATCTAAAATGACATCGGAGAAGTAAAAGTCCTAAATACCACAAGTATCGCTGGTCTAAGGCAAAAACTAGTGTAGTCCTAGAATAAGGCCAAGTATACTTGATAAACCATAATAACAACATTGAATTCAACTAACTAAAATATAAATAAATATATAATCCTCGACTAGCATGGTATCACACCTAAAATAGAGCTACACAAGTCCTAAAACATTCTATCAATAAAAGTAAATAAGAAAAACTAGATATGCGACCCCAATTCCCTCTAATCAACATTTACTTACACATTCAACCTCAATCTAAGAGAATGGAATTCGTAGTCTACCTTTAGGTCAATCTCGCTTGCTCCAAATCACAATGTCGGATCCTTTCCCTTGAAAACGGCCTCAAAGTGTTCTCACGCTATCAAAAAATAAGATCACAACATCAATAAGGTTAATTAAACACAACAAACATATAATAGAAAATGGGCCAACTTTAGAATCAAATGGGAATAATGGGATCCACATCCTAATTTATTGTTTGACATTGTCAAAAGGTCTAAAATATTACCTTGAACTTGTGGTTGGAAATTGAACACAATTAGAGGCTCAGAGCAGCAATACGACCAACATACAACAATAGATATGTGTTAAATAATGACTAAAAATGAATTTTTTAAAGTTAAAATTACCTGCTGCCAGCGACCAGTTGTGTTAAGACGCCCTCCTGCTGCTGCGGCGCTGGCATGGCACCGGGGTCGATCAAAGGGCATGGGTGTGACCTAGTGAGGGAGGTAGGGTTTGAGAGAAAGGGAAATGAATAATCAATTCTTTCTTAAACAAGTGATAATTTACCGACCTCGGGATGTCGGTATCTTTTAATATAATTATCAAGTTTTTTACAAATAGTAAATAAATATTGACATCATGAAGTCGATTAGTTTAAATAAATTAATAATTTAAATATACTAGACTCTTGAGGTCAGTGTTTATTAATTTAATTTAATATATACTAACCTATTGAGGTCTATTTTATTAATTAAACTTATGGGCATATATATATATTTATATACATATATATATTTATATACATACATACATATATATATATATATATATATATATATATATATATATATATATATATATATATATATATATATATATATATATGTCTGTTAGTAAATAATTATAATTGAAAATATTGTCAAAGAGTTACTTATAGATTTTAAATCAAAATGACCAGATATCGTTAAAACATTTCAAAATAAATTAAAATTTTAAATATTTAAAAAAGCGACATTCTTTAGTAGTATTACTTCTTAATTCACTGAATTTTTTAAACAAATATAATCCACAAAATAGAAAAAAATACCCATTTAGAAAATGTGGCCAATAATGTTTCCTCTTGAGATTATGAACATAAATGATGTACATCATTTAAGTACAAATTTTGTCTTAAATGTGCATACTTGAAATTTAATATGTGCATGACACTAATAAGGATTACCATAAGTATTTCAATATTTTATCCTAATATGTAATAGATCTTTTACAAAATATTTCTCCGTATGTCCCAATTTATATGACTTACTTTCCTTTTTAGTCCATCCCAAAAAGAATGATATATTTTTATTGAGTAATTATATAACTATAAAATGTCTATTTAACCCTGAATGAAATGATTTACAGCCACACATATTTCTATCATTAATTTTGGGCCACAAGTTTTAAAAGTGTTCCTTTCTTTCTTAAAGTCTATATCTATTAAAACTACCTCACATAAAATGGGATTGGATGGAGTTTTACTCTATTAATATTTGAGTAAGACTATCATAGAGAGGTAATTTTAACCCAACAAAGTGTACTTTGTTGTTAATGATGATTAACTAAAAGATTTTGCGAGTCGATGGTCGAAAACTATTGTAGGCTCTCAATTCGAGGTAAATTAAAGTTATTTTAGGTTGTCATGACTTGCTTTTGTGCTGTAAATTTTGAATTTTGTAAGTTGGTTCTCTTGACTGCTCCGTGGCCCCTATTCTATTCAATTTTTTAAAACACATGATTCCCATTTGATTCGATAGTGGTCTGATGTTCATTCATGTGTATTTGGTGATGAAATGACCTTATTGGTGTTGGATCCTATTTTTGATAGTGTGACAACATTTTGAGGCTGTTCACAAGGTAAAGGCTCTGACATTGTGATTTTAGAGAACCCGAGATCATCCTAAAGGTAGACTATGACTTCCCTTCTCTTTGGTTGAGTTTGAATGTGTAATAACATGTTGATTAGACTGAATTGGGAGCGGGTACCTATCTTTGTTATTTTTTTATTGATACCATGTTATAGGACTTGATTCGCTCTATTTTGGGCGTAGTACCATGCTAGTCGAGGATTTTCTGTTTAGTTATATTTTTGTGAGTTGACTTGGTTGTTGTTATTATGGTATATTTAAGCATGCTTGGCCTTAGTTTATGACTAGACTAGTTTTTGCCTTAGACCTGCGATGCTTGTTGTCTTTAGGACTTTTTTGTTCTCTGACGTTGTTTCAGACGATTTAACTCATTATAAAATTAAGTAGCTGACTTAAGTATAATAGAATGAGTCTTAGTAAGTTGAGTAGTTTTTAATATCCTTGAGTACTCCTTGGGTTGACTTTAATGTTTTAAAAGTGGTAAGTATATTTCCATTTTTATCAAGTTTCAAGCTTATGTTATGCTTTAAAATTCCCCATGCTCGTACATTCCACGTACTGAGCCATTTGGCCTGCATCTTTTAATGATGCAGACACGAGTATTCAGGATCATCAAGAGAAGCTTCGTTGATACATCCAGAGTTTGAATTAGGTATGGAAAGCTCCTTGTTTCCGGAGGATTTTATTTACTTTTTGCTTTACTCAGGATATCGTGGGTCTTGGTCCAACTTCCATCTTTTTTTAGTAGAGTTTTCATAGATAGTCAGTATAGTTGTCGATTCTGTATTAATCATTTATTTTATTAAATTTTATTAAAGACCTTAGTTGCCTATTTTTAGGTTAGAATATATTTGATTATTCAAAAATTTTCTTTTGGGTTAAAGTTTGTATTTAACTTTTATGAACATTTATTTAAGTTTTTAAGATTTTGTGTGATTAAGTTAGCCTTATGCTTATAGTCAGCCAGGATGAGGGTTCGCTTGGGGATCAACAACGGTTCTTGAGTACCGACCACGTGCAGGGGTAGATTCTGGTCGTGACGTTATTAAATTAAGAAAATTCAAAAGAAGACCTTTTGTTTTTCTTAAAAAGGTCACTTTTGACCTTCTCTTTTTAAATTGAAAATGGAATAAAGAGAACCAAACTAAATACCTAAACTTGAGCTAGAACCCAAACATTGAGGCGGCTCTACATAGCCTTAGTCATTGATTTATCTACCTCTATTGTGTCAAGGTTGTGTAATAATTAATACATATCCAATTTTTTTGATATTTAACATATATTTCATAACCCCGCCCCTTGTAGAACATAGTAGATCAAAGATCAACAATTGTTGCATAGCCTCTAGGTGTTTTATCTCTAGACACATTTGTAGAATCATTAGAAGGGAACAAAGAGGTTGTCAAATAGTAATAGCAAAGATCGTCGTCAAAATTTTATTCTTTGTTGCTTTTATTTTTCACTTATTTTATTGTCCATGTCCACCCTGATAGAAAAGGTGTAAGAGATAAACTTTTCTAACGGGATTGTTCATTTTTATTCGAATATGTAGTATATTTAGATGTATTAGTGTCTTTTTTCTTGTAAGAAGCATCTAATTAAATACTATTTTTATGTTTCTTCACCTTATAAGATAGGATTACCGTGCATATGTGAGCTTAAGAATAAAAACAACATGAATTTTGACAAACTATTCATGCCTACTTAAAATTGAACATCAGAATACAAAATAAAACAAACATTGTAACTAGACACAAAAATATTTGTCTTAAAATATTGCAGATGTTTGAAATGCAAATTTTTTTGAACAGGCTACCATGATCATGTCTTAATAGGATGACAATGCAAGTTCAAGTTTGTGTATGATGAAATGATAATTTGGGAAGAGTACTAGGTAACAGTTGAAACTATTGAATGATAGTACAAAATAGATGAACTATCGTGACAATAATTGAATGTTGGTCAACAAAACCATCAATGAGGACCCAGCATAGCTCCTGTTATCTTTCATTCCTTTTGCAACTGCTTGAGGCTATCTACTCTAAATACTTTGCGAACATCAAATAAACGTCCCTGCTGATCCACAACTTCAAGAAGACATTTATATCCTGCATTCATGTCATAAGCTGCAGTAAATTTATCCCATCCACTTGTTAAAACTTCAAACTTTTATCTCCTATGATAATAGGTAGGCCAAATTCTTTTATCTGGCCCTCAAAGAAAAACAATGCACCTTACAAATGTTTTTCCGTTGGGTAAATATTTTCACCAAGATTCTAATAATTTCTATACAGACATAAAGGCAACTTAGATTCAACGAGAATTACATAGACTATCAAATAAAGAATATTTCAGCCTAAAATCACTCAAGAAGAGAATATACTGAACCTCAATAATATCAATGTAATGTAATTTTAAGTGATGATAGAACTCTCAGAAAAAACAATGTAAACGTAGATTTTTCTTACAAGAAAATTAATGCTTCTAAATGAAATTTTCCTCGTTCGTTATAAATTGAAGAAGCAATATTTATTATTGGCAACAAAATGTCTGCACACTTAAGTAAGAATGGAAATTAGTTGGTTTCTTTGATAAAAAAAAACAAGTACGATAAAGAGAGGTCTAATTAATGAACTGATTCATCTATTTTGAGAAAATCAAACCTCACAATTCTTCAAGGTCATCCTCAATTAGAAAACATTTAGTCATTCTCTTTAGATTAAAAGAAATATTAGTGTCATCTACGGAATATCCTGCTTCAAAGGCGATATGCTTGAAACATATTGAAACTCAAGCAATGTATATTGACAAATGTTCAATCAAACATCAAGAATATTACAGTCCACGAAAATGGCAGAAGGAATGATATTTGTTACCAGAAAATCCGACCATGAACGTATACCAAACACCAATAATTGATTGTGTTAAGGGATGGTGTGTCTCTTGAATCAGCACTCTCACTTCTGACAAATGTTTTATTACATAACAACAACAAAAAATAACAGTAAGAAAATGGTTAAAGCACAGATTGATTAAGACAACACAGCATCAACATTTGAACAATGAAGTGTTGTGAACAGAAAACATACTATGAATGTCCTCAGTTAGATTATATTTTACTTGATGCAACTCAACCACCAGGAATTGGTTTTGTAAGAGTCCTCCTTTCACAACCGCTTGTTCCAAATATTTGAACAATGAAGTGTTCATCACTTGGATCATACTGAAACACTATGAATTTGCCCACTTTTACACCATGTCCTGATGAAAACTCTGTCCATCCTTTTTAATAGCCAGTGAACCGTTATGCTTATATGCTGTCAACCTCCATACTAGTCCACATGAGTCCTCCAGATTGATTTCTCGATCAATCAGATGTGAAACTGATTTAGCAAAATTTGGTGGAAATAACTTAATTTGTTTTGCTTAAATTAAGCTAAGAAATACAACAAATTGATAAATACAACAAGTTTGCGACTATATCCTTGGAAGTCTTTTGGGTTTTGGGTGGTAAAATTGTTTATAATACAAATTTTATACATTATTTTGTTTTTGTTAATTTTACAATCATAAATCATTCCATATTTGTTTTAAGCTCGTCGAAAATTGAAAAGTGGCCTTTTAAAATAGGACAGTGATCACGTGGCCAAAATAAATCGTGAAAGAAAAAAACATTAAGCAATATATTCCTTCACCTATTCATTTAAAAGTGACAGTGACTTCAAAAAATCTCATATTATTAACTTGTAGAAAATTCTTCTTCTTGAAAATTCCTATAAGTGAAATAAAAAAAATTCCATTAAGAGTATTTAATATTTAGTCGATACATATGAAAAATAATCTTGACCTATATACTTCATATAATTTTTTATTTATATACTATATTTTCTCAAAGAATATTCTATTGCCTACCCTTCACTACACATGGTCATGCCATTGACTCTATTTCCTAAGAGTTTGTTCTCATTGACGATAAGAAACCTGTGATTTTCTGACTTCACATGAATCTGCTTTTACAGAGCTTAAAAGGCAATTAAGGATGAGTTTCAATATCACAATTGTATTGTGTGAATAGGGTTGCTCAAAATTTCACATAAAGAAGTAGATAGTTGATGAAACAAGAATACATAAAGAACCATGCTTTAACATAACTTCTAGGAAGCCTTCTTCAATTATTACAATAAAGAAAGAACGGCTCTTTCCATTAATCAATAGGCAGTCCTTCTCACTTTCATCAAAACATGCTTCCATCTTCTCCTTGTGCAAAATATATTTCTACAACAACTTCTAAATCAAACAAAGTATTAGAAAATATCAACTAGAAGTTTAATTTCATAGAAATAATACTAATATAAATAATGGATGAAATGGTGGACAAAGACATAGTAAAATGTCAAAAATAAACATTGTAACACTATTTTTTTTTAGATTCTATTTGATTGTCTATCCCCCTTTTTCGATCTTTCGACTACCTTTGTATTTCAAGTTTAGACCCATGTAGTGTAGTGTTGTAGGATAATATCCAACGTGATATTGTACACATAATATATTAAAAAATTAGAACTTTAAATGCAAAAGCAACTAATAATGGGGGGAATCAAAATTCCACACATTTAATAGTTTGAATCTTGATGTGTAGTATAAAGCTATAATTAGGTCATAAAAATAAAAATAAAATAAGAAGTTGAAAAAGAAATTAATCATGCACTCACTATTCTTCAAAGATCAATTCTAATTTTTTACTAGTGGACAACGTAATCTGTTAGAATCTGTGCGTCCACAACAAGTCAATGGATCAGGTCTCTTGACATACAAAAGTGTAACTGTAAGTAAATGCAATTTAGTGACAGAAGGAGTTTTAAGTGGAAACCTCCTTTCTCAAGGGAGTAATACGACGACCTCTCTCATAGGATTTTCAAAACCGTTTCACTAATATTCACAAGCAAAAGGAAATCGGCTACACAAAATGTGAGAAAAAGTTTTTAATCTCACTATCAAGCAATAACTCAATTGCTTAATGAGCCTAAGTAGATATTACTCTACCCACTAAGCTATCACACTAGACAACTTAGGATTTTCTAATCAATCTTACAGAATGCTCACTAAACGTCAACCTACTAATGATTTAGAATTTTCCAAGAAACACATAGGTTGCCCACTTAATTAGTTTAAGTAACTAACTTAGAATTTCTAGATCAAACCACATTGAGTCCTTTATAGTTTTAGGATTAGTTCACAATGTAAGATCGGAAGAAAGTATTTCTAAACAAGTACACACTATGTCCGCTTGAGCTTTAGTTGTTTGGAATATTTCTTTTTCTTGATTTTCTGAGCCTTTGCAAGAGTTCTTCAATGTGCTTTTACAAGTTTTAAAAACTGAGTGAAGTGTATGGAGATATTGACTTCGTATAGAAAGGTCACTATCCATACACCCATTCCATTGGTTAAGATTAGTGACGCTTCTGACGCTGTTGGAACCTGTGCACCAACTGTTTGTACTTTCTCCTGCTGGCAGTCAAAAAGCAGTTTCAGCTGAGAACCAGGTACCTTCATAAGGTCCTTGTGTTTTGTCAAATCATCAAAACTTCAAATAACATTTCCCCCTTTTTGATGATGACAAACAATACTCCACACTTCAAGATAACATCAAACACTATCACAATTTTTATTGTTCCCCCTGGATTGCTTGTCCATACACCAGAAATGAAGAAAACTCACAAAACCAGAGACCAACCATAACACACACCAACACACCAATGTTGTTTCCCTTGAAGCACATATTTCCCCATTCCCCCTTAATCACCCAAACATAAAATTTCCCGTTTTGGCATCATGAAAAAGAGACACAGTAAACCAATATTATCAATAATACAACAAGGTAAGACCATAGCCTTTAGACAATCAAGCATAAAAGAGTGCATTTTATAATAGATATTGGCCAGAGAAAAAGAGGAATAAGATTAATAGCAATCCAGAAATAAATTTCAATACATTAAAATTAAACTAGGATTCAAAAGATTTGGTAGATAAGCAACACAAAAGACATACAAGGAGATGATAGGACGGACTATGAAGGGGGAGTCTGATGGGAAAGGGACTAAACGATAAGAGTAAGTCAAACATTAGCATCATCATTTTCCTTTATAGGTTTCTATTGCTAAGAAACAATCTGGGCCCTCAGTTCTGCATTTTCCTGCTTTAGTTCTTGAACTACATAGGTACCAGGTCCCTTAGTATGCGCCTTGAGTAGCTCGGCGTTAAGAGTAGCAATTTCTGCATCCTTACTACTCAACCTCGTAGTCATTTCTTCCACCTCATGCTTCAGTTGATATTGGTCTTCAACAAGTTGAGCCACTTTACTCTTAGGATTTCCCTTCCCTTCTATGGATTCACATTCGACAAAAGTTGACTTGGAGAAAGATTCCTTCAAAGTACCAATTTTTCCAACACCAAGCGCTATGTTAATGTGTTTGAATACTTCAGTTAAAAAGTATCAATAATTCATAACATGCTTTTGTTTCCGCTAAATGACAGTTTTGTACATGTGTTCGAGCATAAGTCCTCGAAGATCAAGAGATTCAAATTTTCACAAGAACTCCATGAATAAAAAATCAGTAGAAGTTGTTGAAGTCCTCTTTTAAGTTCTTGGAAGGAGGATTTTATTGACAAACTCAAATACCAACTTGTATTCACTTTTCATCAATTTCATGAATAATCTAGAACATCGGGTAGTAGGAAGCTTAGAAAAAGTCTTTACAAAATCCACCGAACAGGTCTTTCAAACTATGTTTCTGATACCTCCTCGAGGTACTCCAAGAAATATTACCAGTAGGTCTTCATCAAAATGAACAACAATGTTTTTCACTCTAGTATGTATACTACTATCTTCCTGAAATGAAATAATGTAATAGAGTTTACGGACCTCTTCCTCACGAAGAACAGGAAACTTAAAGTCAAATAAATGTATCTATGATTGAATCTCTATCATATTATGAAGAGAGTCCATACAAGGTTGATTAACAATGTTCATGTCAAATACCCTTCCAGCCAAGAGAGTTTGCTTACTCAAACTATCAACAATTTCTTGCTTGTTTACAAAACCCTTATCCACATGCACCTGAGGACCAGGTGACCAGGTCCCTGTTAAGATTTCTTCGTTCCTGTTACAGATGTCTTTCTCTTCCTTTTCCCTTTCACTTCCACCTTTGTGGGTTTCGTGTTTTCAGACTTCTTTTGTACACTTTGTTTCTTTTTTCCAAAATTTTTCTTACCAGATCCCCCATCAGACTCTTCTCCAGAGACTTCTACCAAAGCAGACGAAGGTATTTGGAATTTTGACACTTTAAAGGTTCTTACACTTCGATTTCTGGCTGTGGATTTTGCAGTGGCTTTCGTAGTATCAGCTAGCATTTTATTTGAGTCGGGTCTAGTAAACAGTCTTCGTATAGAATCACCTTCAACTAACTTTTCCTTTCCATTTTTAGAGACATTCTCAACTCTCTTCTACAACAACCACTAAATATGATGATTATTATCCTCTATGTAGAAGAGTCGGAGGAAGGATATCTCCAAAAATCTGGAGTTTTGTCAAAAACAGGTTGGGTTTCTCTAATGTTGTCATTCAAGGGTTTTCACATTCCTCTAGTCTGGATTTTTCTCTCATCATAGTGAGAATCTCAATAACCAGTCCGTCACTCGCAACCAAGATATTTGACTCAGAGGCCTTGCTCTTTGGTAAGTTAACCTCAAAGAGGGTATTTGAAAGCATTTCTAGATAGGGAGCAGGTCTAAGAGGAAGACTAGGACTGTTTAGATCGATAGAAAGAAAGGGGTTTTGAGGATTATCTAAAGAAGGACTAATTTTGGAGGTTTTTCGAACTTTGGATTTTGACCTTGAAGATGATGGATTGTAAAAATATACTGGGTCAATCTCAATCAGAGATGCAAGCATCTTCTTTGATGAGGATGATGGTTCCGACATGTTTATTAGTCAAGGAGAGAAGAAGAGTAAACGAGCAACAACATAGAGAAGAGAGAGAGAGAGAGAGAGTATTTTAGGTTCTTCAGAGAGAAATTACAAACAATTATCAAGAGGTTTTGGAAAGAGAAGGGATGTACAAAAAGAAGTAAAATGGTGCCAGGTCCCGATGATTTGACGCGTAGCTTGGAGTTCAAGCGATGGGACTAACGGGCAGAATGACCGATGAATAAAACGTGGCTATATCAACGGTCTCTTTAAGCCAGTTTAAAATTAATTTAAAGAAAGCTAACCTCTATAGGGACCAGGTCTCTTAATGTAACTTAAGCACCATTCCTGAATGGTTCTGGCCATGTTTTTGTTTTTGCCAATATTTTATGAATGTATACCTGCAATACGTACAACATTGATCTTTCTGAGACATTTTATTAGGAATAAAGAGGATATCTGCACTACAAATTTTAGAAACCAAGGAAATTTCATGCTTGAATGACTTTGAGATCAATTTAAATTCAGCATGCCCAACTTCAACCTATTACTCTCAAACTGATCTTTGCTGAAATCCTTGGTGAAGATGTCTGCAATTTGTTCCTTTGATGGGCAGTAGGTCAGCACAATATTTCCTTTTTCAACATTATCTCTCAGGAAATGATGTCTCACATCGATGTTCTTGGTACTCTTATTGTGAAGAGGATTCTTTCCCATACTAACATCACTTGTATTATCACACATAAAAGGTATTGACTTAATGTTTACTCCGAAGTCCTATAAATGTTACTTAATCCACAACAGTTGTGAAACACATGCAGCTACTGCTACATATTCGGTTTCAGCTGTTGAAAGAGCCACTAGATTCTTTTTCTTTGTTCCCCAAGAAATAAGAGAGGATCCAAGTAAATGTATCATACCTTAAGTTCTCTTTATTTCTACTTCATATACTGCAAAATAAGCATCTACAAAGTCAAAAGAGTCATATGCTGGATAGAAAAGGACCAGGTCCCATATTTTCTTCAAGTATCACAAAATCCATTTGGCATCCTTTAAATGTGAATCTCGAGGACATGCTTAGGAATCTAGCACACATTCCAACACTATATACGATTTCAGGTCTTCTAGCAGTTAGATACAACAAGGATCCAATGATTCCCTTATACATGATTTGATTCAGAAGAGGATCAACCTCATCTGCTACAAGCTTGGAATTTGTTCCCATAGGAGTATCTATTGGTTTGGAATCAAACATGTTGAATTTCTTCAGAAACTTATTCGTATACTTCTCCTGACTGATTGAGATTCACTCTGATGATTGCTTAATTTGTAGAAACACCCATCATGCTCATATCAAACTCCTTTCCCACTAATGATGAAAATTCTTAACACAAGTGCTCCGATGTAGCTCCAAAGATAATGTCATCCACATATACCTGTATGATAAGTAGTTCCTGTTCTATTTTTATTAAGAACAAGGTATTGTCAATTTTCCCCCTTTTGAAGCCATTTTTCGACAGGAATTTTGACAATCTTTCATACCAAGCTCTAGGAGCTTGTTTAAAACCATACAAGGCCTTATTCAATTTGAACACATGATTTGGCAGCTAAGCATCTTCAAAACAAGGAGTTTATTTAACAAACACCTCTTCCTTCAAGTATCCATTTAGGAACGGACTTTGACATCCATTTGATAAAGCTTGAAACCCATGAAAGCAGCAAAGGCGATAAGAATTCTGATAACCTCCATTCTCGCAACTTGTACAATGGTTTCATCATAGTTTATGCCCTCTTCTTGATTATATCCTTGAACAACTTATCTGGATTTGTTCCTTGTAATCGCACCATTTTCATTAAGCTTATTTCTGAACACCCACCTGGTTCCTATAAATGTTCTGTCAGCTAGTCGTGGGACCAGGTACCCTATGTTTCTTCCCTCAAACGGATGTAGTTCTTCTTGCATTGAGTTATCACAGTCTGCATCACACAAAGACTCTTTTACATTGTTAGGCTCAATTTATGAGATAAAAGTTTAAAATACAACTATATTCGTGTTTTTGATCTAGTATGTATTCCAGAGTTCAGAGGTGAAGTGAGATTATTAAGTGGATGATATGAACTATGTTTCCATACTGGTATTGATGTCAACAGATTTAACTAATCAGTGTCCACATCTTCATCGATAGAATCATCATTTTCTTGATAGTAAGTGATATCTTTATTGGAGTTCTGAATTAGACCAGGTTCCTCTTCAGGCTTATCAAATTCATCAGTCTTTTCAGATGAACTTTGATCAACATTGTCAATCTTCAATGGATCACCTGTCTATGCTTTACTTCTTTCACTTTGCTGAGCTTGAAAAAACTCATCTAAATATCTTCATCATTTGATGATATCCTTTTCAGATTTCCATCTCTATCGAAGACTACATGGACACTTTCTTCAATTCATTGAGCTATCTCGTTGAATACTCTGTATGCCTTACTTGATGAAAAGTATCCTACAAAAACTCCTTCATCACTTCTAGGATACAAACTTTCCAAGATCATATTTACCATTGTTCAAGACAAAACACCTATATCCAAATGCCATTAGATAACTCAACATAGGTCTACTGTTGCTGAGTAGTTCATAGGGAGTCTTATTCAACAATGACCTTATCAAACATATGTTTGTGACATGACATTCTGTGTTGACTGCCTCAGTCCAACAATTTTATGAAAGATTTGACTCAATAATCATGGTTCTTGCAATGTTTACCAAGGTTTTGGTTTTCCTTTCCACTACTCCATTTTGCTGAGGAGTTCTTGGAGCTGAGAAGTTGTGACTTATGCCATTTTTCTGACAAAATTGATCAACTTTTGAGTTTTCAAACTCAGTTCCATGATCAGACCTAATCCCAGCTATCACTTGATTTAATTTTATTTGAATCATTTTGAAAAACACTATCAATTCATCTGGTGTTTCTGCCTTTGATCTTGAAAATCTTGTCAATGTGAACCTTGAGTAATCATCAACTATCACCAGAATGTATTTCATTCCACTTCTACTTTGAATTTTCAAGGGTCCACACAAATCCATGTGCCAGAACTCTGATACTCTTGATGAGGTCATTTTCTTCTTTGACTTGAAGGATGTTCTGATCTGCTTTCCTTTTACACACGCTTGATAGATTTTACTTTCACAAAATTTCATCTTTGGCAGATCTAGTACCAGGTCCTTAGACACCAGCTTATTCTATAGATGAGCTTACGTGACCTAGTCTCCAATGCCACATATCAACATTTTCATTATGAGTACTTAGAAATGTTAGATCATCTCCATGAGATGTTTGTAAGGTTGCCACATGCATGTTTTTACATCTTTGAGATGTGAGAACACTTTCTTTGTACTCAGATTAACTACAATACACTTCTCAGATGTAAACTTTACTTCATTTCCATTGTCACAAAATTGAGACACACTGAGAAGACTATACTTCAATCTACTGATATGGTACACATTATCAATGGATTCTTCAAGTGTTTTTCCAACTTTACCAACACCTGAAATATACCCCTTCTTTCCATCACCAGAAGAGACACCTCTACCTTGAAGTGCCTTGAGCGAGAGGAAGTTTTTTGTCTCTCTAGTCATATGTTTGGAGAATCCACTATCCATGTACCAACATTTACTGCTACTCCCCTCACTCACCTGCAACAAGAATCACTTATTAGACTTGGGAAACCATTTCAATTTGATTTCCCAGAAGGAAGATAAAGGACTAATCCAGGTGTTTCTTGCCCAGTGAGGTAATTTTAGATTCTTTTTTATCAAGAGCTTTTGAGCAGACCAAGTCCCCCCTTTTAAATCCTTTTCTTTTCTGTATTAATTTGAGAATCTTTCATGTGACTCTCTCCAGGCTGTACATTTCCTTTTTAAATGCCCATTTCTACCACAGTGAAGATACAACAAATTATCAGATACAAATACATATTTGCTGTGAGGATTGAAAAGAGGAGTAATATTCAAGCTTCCTAAACCCTTTTTGTTGTAGTTGCTTTGATTTTTCACATTTGAAAGCAACTAGACGATTATGACCACGTATGGGAATTCGCAAGTTCATCCTTGAGTTTGGCAATATATCTCTCTAGGATATTGCTCTTTTCCAAAGCTAAAACAAGGTTAGTCTCAGTTGTTTTCAGTTTTTGTTCCAGTCAAACTTGTAGACTAGTAGACTTTCCTTTCTGTTATTCGAATATCTTAGTCATCAGATGCAATTTTTTTGAGAGTTCTAGTTTTTAGATTTTAGAACAGTAGTTTTGTCTTCAACTAGTGACATTTTGTCACCCATTTTATGTCTGTTTTCATTTAGACTTTCAAACTCAACATTCATGGAATCTCTTTCAGAAGTTAACTCAATCACAGAATTAATCAAAACATTTTCTAATTTTCTCAGTCTCTTAAGAGAATAAGTATTCATATTTTTCTTAAAATCAAGAAGAGTTACCTTATCCTCATCATCTTCATCATCTAACTGATCCATGAAAGAAAACATTTCATTGAATATATTATCCTCATCTTGAACCACCACCATTGATGCATCATTGAGTTCATCAGAGTCTTGTAAATAACTTGAAGAATCTCCCCATGAGGAAAAGCTTTCTTGACCACATAATCTACTGCAACTTTTCGATCATTTTTATCAAGTACCAAGTCCCTACGCTTTTCTTTATTGCCTCTTGGTCTTTTATATTCTTTGTTTTCAGCTTTGAGTAATAGAAAATCTCTTATAAATGTCCAGCCTTTCTACACTTGTGACATGTATCATTTGGAGTTGCAGTTTGTGGACCATTTGCTCGCTTTCTGAATCCCTTTTTTTCCTTACAGTCTTCTGAAACCTTTTGATGAGGTAAGCCATATCATCATCTTCAGTAGTCTTCTTCAGACCTCTATTTTAGCATTAGAGACTTATCCTTCTTGAATTCCTTCTTTGATTGATCATAACTTCGGTTCATCTCAAGAGCCTTGAGATTTCCAATAAGAGCATCAATTGTCAACACCTTCAGATCCTTTTCTTCAGTGATGGCATCTACCTTGCTTTCCCAGGACTTGGGAAGGATTCAAAGAACTTTCCTGACCTGCATGCTCATACTGATGGGTTCTCGAAGACTTTTAAATCATTTGTGATTGATCATAGTTTGGTGAACATCTCATGAATGGTTTCACTTTCTCTCATTTTTAAAATATCATACTGAGAGGTAAAAATGTCAATCTTTGACTCTTTTACTTGTAAGTTACTTCATGAGCTGTTTTCAAGCAATCCCAAATCTCCTTTATTGATTCACAACCTGAGACACGATTAAAATCAGCAGGACCTATACCACAGACAAGCAACTTCTTTGCTTTGTAGCTTTTTTTAATCTTCTTTCTGTCACCATCTTTTTCTTCACACATTGGAACAAATGGTGAATCTAAGAGGATGTCCCACAGCTCACATTCTTCACCTTAAGGAAATCATGCATTCTAACTTTCCCCCAGCTATAGAAGTGGTTATTGAAACGAGAAGGTCGAGTGAAAGACTGACCCTCTTCCATATTGAGTTGAGCAGCCATTCTAAAATAGGAATCACTCTCTTGGTATTGACCATATAGAGAGTACCTGCTCTGATACCACTTGTTAGAATCTGTGCATCCATAACAAGTCAATGGACAAGGTCCCTTGACAAAAAAAATGTAATAGCTGTAAGTAAATGCAGTTTAATGACACAAGGAGTTTATACAACCTGTCTCACAGGATTTTCAAAACCGTTTAACTAATCTTCACAAGCAAAAGGAAATCGGTTAAGGAAAATGTGAGAAAAAGTTTTTAATCTCACTACCAAGCAATAGATCTATTGCTTAATGAGCCTAACTAGATATTACTCTACCCACTAAGCTATCACACTAGAAAATTTAAGATTTTCTAAGCAATCGTACAGACTGCCCACTAAACCATCAACCTACTAATGATTTAGAATATCCTAAGCAACATACAGGTTGCCCACTAAATTAGTTTAACTAACTAACTTATAATTTCCAGATCAAACAACACTAAGTCCTTTCTAGTTTTAGGATCAGTTCACAATGTAAGATTGAAAGAAAGTGTTTCTAAACAACTAAACACTATGTTCTCTTGAGCTTGAGTTGTTTGGAATATCTCTTCTTCTTGATTTTTTTAGCATTTGCAAGAGTTATTTAATGTGCTTTTACAAGTTGCAAAAACTAAGTAAAGTGTATGGAGATGTTATTTATGTATATAAAGATCACTATCCTTAAACTCATGTAATTGGTTAAGACTTTTGATGCTTTTGCCACTGTTGGAACCTGTGCACCAGCTATTTATACTTTCTCCAGCTGGCAGTCAAACGTGTTTTGTCAAATTATCAAAACTTGAAATAACATAATCACATCCTATCAAGCACAAATTACATTATAAATGCATAGTCTAAAACTGTATCTATGAGAACATAACCCCCTTACTGTTCCAAATATCATAGAAAGATACATGCCTTTTCCGTTAGATCCAATTTTTCATATGGAATAACATTATATTGCTTTAAAAAAAACTGCATTAATTTTGAAATATATTATGAGGTATCATAGATACATCTAAAACCATTAGAGCCTTCTGCTCTTCAAGATTATATTGATATTACGTCACTGTTTAACTTTCCACTTATGTTTGGAGATCAATGTTCTCATAGAAGTTGACATATCGATGAAAACATATTAACTATTTTGAGATATTTATGTACATTTTCTGGAGTAAAAAATTCATACATATATTAATACTTAAAATAACCAAACTATATTAAAGTTTGTTTAACATTAGATCTGTAACAAAATATTCACTGTGTTTTTAATCATTAGCTATATCCAAATATGAAAAAGAATCTAAGATAATCAATTGAGGAACACTTGTCTAAAATTCTTTAAATATAATATTAGCAATAAAATTATGTAACACATGTATAATTTTTTAATAAAATAAAAACTTATAACACCAAGGATTCTATATATCGTGCAAGTACACCAACTTATAGAAAATAATGTCATATAGACAATGGCACCACATGTAAAATAAAACTCAAATCCAATGTGTTCATACCCTGAGTAATAGGTGTCTTCTTTCATCAAATGTATGTCTTTAATGCCTTTCTACAAGATGATTTGTTTGATGAGATTTACAAGGATTTACCTCAAGGATTTCGAAGTCAGGGAGAGAATAAGGCAGTAAACAGGCTCAAGAAATCCTTTTATGGGTTAAAACAAGCACCTAGGCATTTTTAACAAAGTTAATATGATCATTCTCTCTTCACTAAAAAGAGCACAAAAGGTATAACCATTTTATTAGTCTATTTGGATGACATGCTTAATGTAGGTGACAATCTCAATCTAATTGAATAAAACAAAGATGCATTACAGAAAGCATTTAACATGAATGAGGGATAAGATAATATCTTGCCATTGAATTACCTTGGTCCAAGGAAGGAATACTATTGCATCAAACGGAACACACATTAGAATTGATTTCTGAAAATGTCCTTAGAGAGGTTAAGCCTTCTATGACTCCTATTGATATTAATGTGAAGTTAATAGCTAAGGAGTATGGTGATCATGTTTTCAAAGGCACTAATCAAGCAGAACCTAATGCTTTTCAAGGATCGTATCAAAAACTCATAGGTAAACTTTTGTATATATTACCATCACTAGACATGATATTTCATTTTGCGTTCAGAATCTAAGTTAATATTTAAAAGGTCCCAAGTAGTTTCATATGGAAGCAACACTCAGAATAGTCAAGTATCTAGAAAAAAAAACCCAGGCCAATGGGTTTTACTATCCACTAATAAGAACAATGTGATAGCAACCTACTGTGATGCATAATGGGAGATTCTCTCATCATTTGGAATTCTAAGAAAAAAATAACAATATCCAAGAGCTCAGCTGAATCAGAATACATAAGCTTAGTTTCCACTATGGCAGAGAAAGTTTGGATAGTTTGTCTAATAAAGAAACTTGGTATTGGTGTTACTCTTCCCTCAACGTGTATAGTAATAGCAAGGTTGCAATACAAGAGCTGCAAATCCAGTGGTCAATTAAGGACTAAAAATATTGAAATAGATTGTCATTTCATTGGAAAAAGGTATTGAAGGACTGATTTCAACTAACTAGATTCCTACATGTAAGCATCCTGTTAATATATTAACAAGAGGATTATCCAGAGTGCAACATAAGTTTTTGAGTTCAAAGTTATCTATACAAAATATATTTGCAGTACCTAACTTTAGGGCAATGTTGAAGAAGGAGTTACTTAAAGTCCTAAAGGGTCTATCTCTAATTAGATATAACTAGGATTAACTAATCGGTTAGGAGTTTTTTAAATTAGTTAATAGTTTGTTAGGGTATAGTGCGCTAAACACCTATACAAGTTGTACTGATCAGCTCATTGTAACAACGGATTCAATTCTAATGAATATAGAATTGTCAAGATCATCTTCTTCTTCTTTTTCTATTCTAATCATCTAGAGTTCATCTCAATTATTGTACATCTTCAAAAAATAACATCTTTTAATGGTCTCATTTGTAAACAATAATATCTTTTAATGGTCCAATTTGTTTCTTACTTTTAAATAGATCCATTAGTTAGTTGAATCACTAAACTAAATAACTATAGCTAGTTTTCTTTTAATTCAGTAAACTACACATGTTGGAAAAAATTAAAAGCCAAATAAATCGTTCTTCAACAAAAATCTAACTTATCGTGTTGTTTCGTATAAATCAAAAATTAATAACTATGTCTCCTGCATTATTGATTTTTGAGGAAGAAGATTGTGACTAGGAAATAAGTAAATCATAAGCTTTGATATTACTGAAAAAAAATAATCAATTGAGAACACACGATTCTCCTAGGATTCATTTTATTTGTTTTACTATTTGACAATTTAATCACATGATATCAACACAAACTACACTAATCAACGAAATAAAAAACAATTAAATATTTCTAATCGAATCATTGTGTTAATTAAACCACCGTCCCTCGTAAATGTGCTTAAATGAGAACTCCATTAGTGTATTTAGCTCTAGAATATCAAATTTTATATTTAATGACCCTTTGTGCGAATCTCGAGGCTCTCAGGCTACTTCTGACTCCCCTTGTGGATGTTGGCTTAAATGGATTTTTCATTAAGGGAAACTTTTTATCGATATGATCTCGCATAAAATTTTTTATATACCATTAAGTCCAAAATATCAAATTTTGTACGGTAACATATCTCGTTTGTATATACGAGATTCTGAACGAATTTGAAATGCCCCTTCAGAGTTGTTCAAGTTGCAAAATCTAGCTGACATGTATCCGTTGGTGCAATTCAAATTTGGTCTTCGCTTTCTCAAAACATGGGTTGTGTTTGCAGAGACCACGAGATTTGCTCACCACCTTTGCAGGGTCCAGGCCACATTTTTAAAGGGTTAGGCTCTAGCTTTCACTTTCGCAGGGACTTGACCGCATTCATAGGCCCTTAGCTTCTCTTGCCTTCGTGTTCGAAGGATTCTTGCCACATTTGCAAAGGTTAAACATCTGGCTTTTTAAATTTGCGGGATCTCTAAGTTGCATTAGCAAAGTGAAAAATACAAGGCACCTTTAAGTACCAACTTCCATCAACAATTATACCATCAATTTAACTCCATTTTTAGTAGTTTGAAGTCTTGTAATCTTGAACTGTTTAGGATATGTGTGTGGATGTTTGGAACTATTGTAGGCTCTCCATTTGAGGAAAATTCGAGTTATTATAGGCTTCCATGACTTGTTTTTATGCACTTAATTTTGAGTTATAGCTAGCAAGACTAAACGCAGAGTACGAATAAGACCAACGCACAACAGTTAGTAAGTTCCCAAGGGCACTATCCCAGTTAGGAAGAGTAATCATGTGGGAACCAATAAGAACATCGAAGTATCATGTATCATGTATAACCCAAACTAAAGAGGAATAACATTTAACCTAAGGAATCATAAAAAGGCTCTCCGCTTGAACGACTACAATCTTGAGTTACACAATAAAGAATAAAACCTCTAGTATCGCAATGGGCCATAGAAATTTGAAGAGTGAATAGAAACTTTGAAAAACTGAATCAACGCCTAAACTAAGGCTCATTCTTTTAGACTTAAGTTTGCTACTTCAGCTTATAATGAGTTAAACCATCTAAAACGATGTCGGATAAGTAAAAGTCCTAAATACTACAAGGATCGTTGGTCTAAGGAAAAAACTAGTCATGTCCTAGAATAAGTCCAAGCATACTTCATTATACCATAATAACAACATTGAATTCAACTCAATAAAATTGAACAAAACACAGAATCCTCGACTAGCATGATATCACACCTAAAATAGAGCTACTCAAGTCCTAAAACATGCTATAAAGAAAGGTAAATAAGAAAAACTAGGTATCCACCCCCAATTCTCTCTAGTCAACATGTAGTTACACATTCAACCTGAATCTAAGATAATGAAATTTGTAGTCTACCTTTAGGTCAATCTCGCGTGCTCTAAATCATAATGTCAGAGCCTTTCACTTGCAAACGGCCTTAGAATGTTCTCACGCTATAAAAAACTAAGATCACAACATCAATACGGTTATATAAACACAAAAGACACATAAATGAAAATGGGCCATCTTTAGAATCAACTGGGAATCATGGGATCTGCATCCGAATTTACTGTTTGACTTTTTCAAAAGGTCTAAATTATTACCTTGAATATGTGTTCCAAAATTAAAGACAATTCGAAGCTCAGAGCAGCAATACGACCAACATACAACAAAAGATATGATTTAAATAAGGACTAAAAATGAATTATTGAAAGTTAAAATTACTTGCTGTCGGCGACCAGCAGTGTTGTTCACGCCCTCCTGTTGCTGCGGCGCTGGCATGGCACCAGGGTCGATCAAGAGGCATGGGTGCGCACTAGTGAGGTAGGTAGGGTTTGAGTGAAAAGGGAAATTACTCATCATTTCTTTTTAAAATAAGTGATAATTTACCGACCATGGGATGTCGGTATCTTTTAATAATTATATATTTTTGCAAATACTTAATAAATATTGACATCATGAAGTCGATTAGTTTAAATAAAATAATAATTTATGTATACTAGCCTCTTGAGGTCGATGTTTATTAATTAATTTTAATATACACTAACCCTTGAGGTCTATTTTATTAATTAAACTTATATATATATATATATATATATATATATATATATATATATATATATATATATATATTTATTAGTCTCATGGCACGTGCGTTGCACGTGTGTATTCTGTATATAGTATACTATGTTATAAAAGACAGTAAATATTACTAAGTTAACGTTTTTTAGTAAATAATTATAATTGAAAATATTGTCAAAGAGTCACTTATAGTTTTTAGATAAAAATAACCAGATATCATTAGAACATTTCAAAATAAATTCAAAGTTTAAATATTGAAGAAAGCGACATTTCTTTAGTAGTAGTATTTCTTAATACACTGAATTTTGTAGACAAATCTAATCCAAAAAATAGAAAAAAATACCCATTTAGAAAATGTGGCTAATAGCCTTTCCTCTTGAGTTTATGAACATAATGATGTACATCATTTAAGTACAAATTTTGTCTTAAATATGCATACTTGAAATTTAATATGTGGATGACACTAATAAGGATTACCATAAGTATTTCAATATTTTATCCTAATATGTAATAGATCTTTTACAAAATATTTCTCCCTATGTCCCAATTTATGACTTACTTTCCTTTTTAGTCCGTCCCAAAAAGAATGATATCTTTCTATTAAAATATAAAATGTCTATTTTACCCTTAATGAAATGATTTACAGCCACACATATTTCTATCATTAATTATGGGCCACAAGTTTTGAAACTCTTCGTTTCTTTCTTAAACATTGTATCGATTCAAACTACCTCAAATAAAATGCCACGGATGGAGAATAACTCAATTAATATTTGAGTAAGGCTGTCATAGAGAGGTAATTTTATCCAACAAATTATACTTTGTGTTAATAATGGTTAAATAAAAGTTTTCGTTAGTCGATTATTGGAAACTATTGTAGGATCTCAATACGAGGTAAATTCGAGTTACTTTAGCTTGTCATGACTTGCTTTTGTGCTGTAAATTTTGAATTGTTGTATGTTGGTTCTCTTTACTGTTCTGTGGCCCCTATTGTGTTTCATTTTTGAAGACACATGATTCCCATTTGATTCAAAAGTTGTCCTATTTTCATTCATGTGTATTTTGTGTTGAAATGAGTGTATTGGCGTTGTGATCCTATTTTTGATAGTGTGACAACATTTTGAGCCCATTTACAAGGGAAAGGCTTTGACATTATGATTTTAGAGAACCCGAGATCAGCCTAAAGGTAGACTATGACTTCCCTTCTCTTTGGTTGACCTTGAATGTGTAATAACATGTAGATTAGACTGAATAGGGGACGGGTAGCTAGTTCTTTTATTTTCTATTCTTGATACCATTTTATAGGACTTGATTGACTCTATATTGGGCGTAGTACAATGCTAGTCGGGGATCATGTGTTTAGTTCTGTTTTTGTGAGTTGACTTGGATGTTGTTACTATGGTATAATTAAGCATGTGTTGTCTAAGTTTATGACTAGACTAATTTTTTCCTTAGACCTGCGATACTTGTTGTCTTTAGAACTTATTTTGTCACACCCCGAGCTACACCCGAGACTCGGACATGGAACTTAGGATCACAACTAATTCCAAATTAACCCTTGTGGCATGATCATGAGAATAATAAAGATAATAAACTGATGCAGAAGCTAAATCATAATTTATAATGAAAAGATGGGGAATTCCGATATTCTAAAATTGATATAATATGAAGACCAATGAGTTTAATACAATGAAGTTACTAACTCAACAGTAAGCTGAAACTAACTGTGTCTGAAATAATCCTCTAAACTGGAGTAGAAATACTGGTACAAGCCCCAACTAAATCTAGCAAAAACTGAAACTAAATGACAAAATATTAATAAAAAAACTCCCGACAGTTGTCCTCAGAGAATAGGGACTCACCATCGAATCTGCTGAACTGGAGATCGGGAAATCGATCTATGCATGATCTAGACGCTGAGAACTTTAACCTACATCACGAGAAGATGCAGCGCACGTATGCGTTAGTACTTGAAAGGTACTTAGCATGTAGGATAGAGTAAAGTTGAAATAAAACATAACTGGACAAGAATAAAAGCAAGTATAACAATCTGACATCATAAATTGAATTCTGAGCTAACTGGATGCATTGACCAATTTATAACATGCTGAAACTGAATACTGAATATACTGATAAATGGTCAATTCAGAGAGTCTGACTGATCAGTGATAGCTACTAATAACTGATAACGAAACCACATGACCTAAATTTGGAGTATGATGTATATCACTGGTAGAGGGGACTTACAACCTTCTTGGGTAGTAGTTCTGGGCCTATTGGTACGCTAAATCGTAGTCCAACTAGGTAGTACGCTAGTCCTAATGAATTTTGTAAATTTATTGATTAAATCTGAGTTTTTGTAAATACTGAATAGCTCGAAATCTAACATCCAAAATTAGAATGCAACAATTATTCTGGTAATTATGCATTTATAACTTAGGCATGTATATCTGAAGTGTATAAAATAGCTCGCCTAGCGTGTGTAACTTAAAAACTAAAAAAATACAAAGCTAGGGTTCTTAAATCTATGCGATAATCTGAGTAATATCATGATAATCGGATTTGAAACATATATTAAATAAATTCATGAAGTTCTGTGAAAGTTGTAGAACCCCTAGGTTTAATTATGACATGAGAATCAAGAATTTGAATGAAAACTAGGGACCCAAATGGTTAAAGGAACCCACTAGTGAAATACCACATACATGGTAATGAAATCCATGGAACAATACTTAAGGTTCAGCTGGAACAGCTGGAGCTTATGGCGTTCATGAAGTAGGGTTCTTGAGTTATTTCTCCTCTCTTGCTTTTAATTTTCTAAATTTTAATTTAATTATTTGACTTAGATATGTTTTCATTATGTTTATAGGCTTAAACTTACAAAAATATGTTGATTTAGGATAAAAACAACGTAACTTAGAGTTTAATGAAGTGGGAAATGTCCAAAAGACCCCAGAGAAAGTTGTTGGACCAAACAACGGACAGGACTGACGGTCCGTCGTTTGACTGACGCCCCGTCTGTTGGTCCATCGGTTTCACCTGTTCGACAGGAATTTACTAAAATGGGCATAACATTTTCCTCAGTGGTCTTACTTTAGAAAGATTCGTTGCTATGGAAAGACAATTCAATTATCTATCTGTGGGTAGGTCATGGGAAACCTAATTCATTTGTTGCTAAGAGTTATGACTATTTGAAGTTGACACAACTACATTTCCTTTTAACTGTCTACTGATTTCCCACGTATGGTAAGATCTACGAACCATGCTGGTCGTCCATAGATCTTGTCACAGAGTGGTTGAAGGGAGTCTCGATTGACAGTCATGGAATACATACCATAGTCTGACCTACGAAGCGTAAGTCCGTCCGTTGACCAACACTTGACTAATTTTCGTAGGATAACATTTTTTGGTGTTTCTAATCCCATCGATAGTTGTGCTAGATTTTTGGTCTTTTTTGTCTATGGGGTGTTACAATATCTCCCACTTGGGAAAATTCGTCCTCGAGTGAAGACTAAACTAGCTGAAATAGAGGAGGAGAGTTGCAAACCCTACTACTAAATACTGAGAACTGAGTTTTTAACAAAATTGAATTTTGACAACATGAAAATATGCTTAAAATGCAAGTACAAGCTGAGGGAACATGATTCTACGACTGAATTTATGCATGCATGAGTGGAAAACTAAAGAGGAACTATTACCTCAAGCTAGAGTGGAATCGGAAGGAAAGAGGTGAGGATACTGGTCTTTCATGTTTGCTTATGCTTCCCAAGTAGCTCCCTCTACGGACTGACTCTTCCACAAAACCTTGACTGAAGTGAATATTTTATTTCTGAACCTTCTAACCTGACGGTCAAGAATCTCAACTGGTAAATCCTCATAAGAAAGACTATCTTTCACCGCCACACTCTCTAATGGCACTATAAAGGTTGGGTCACCCACATTTTTCTTCAAAAGTGAGATGTGGAAGACCGCATGCACTGCTGCTAATTCTGCTGGTAACTCTAACTCATATGCCACCTTGCCAACCTTTTTCATGATCTTGTATGGGCTTACATATCTAGGACTGAGCTTTCATTTTTTGCCAAATCTCATCACCCTCTTCATAGGTGAGACTTCCAGAAAAATCCAAGCATCAACTTGGAACTCTAGTTCCTTTCTCCTTACATCTACATAAGATTTCTAACGCTCTAGGATGTCTTAAGTCTATCGATAATGAGTTACAATATTTTCATAGAATAAACGACTTAATTTGACCCTATCAAAGCTGCTTCACCTACTTCAAACCAACTAACAGGAGATATACATCTATGACCATATAAAGCCTCATAAGGGGCCATCTGAATGCTGGAATGGTAGCTATTGTTGTAAACGAACTCAATAAGAAAAAAGTGATCATACCAAGTACCTTTGAAATCGATCACACAAGCTCTCAACATATCCTCGAGGGTCTGAATGGTACGCTCTTCCATCCCATCTGTCTGTGGATGAAATGTTGTACTAAGGTTAACGTACCAAGAACCTTCTGATATGACTTCAACAAAAGAGACGTAAACTGAGGACCTCTATCTGAGATGATAGACAAAGAAACCCCATGCAACCTCACAATTTCATTAATGAAAAGTTTGACATAGTCCTCTGCTTAATCTGTAGTCTTGACCACCAAAAAGCGAGAAGACTTAGTCATCCTATCAACTATCACCCAAATGGAGTCATGCTGTCTACGAGTATGCGGTAACCATGTGATGAATTCCATATTGATCACTTTCACTTCAAAGTAAATATTTCAATCTCTTGAATCATACCTCCTTGTTTCTGATGTTCTACCTTGACTTGTTGGCAATAGGGGCACTTACTCACAAAGTCTGTTATATCTCTCTTCATGCCATTACACCAATAGACTTCCCGTAGATCAAGATATATCTTAGTGGCACCTGGATGAATAGAATACCTAGAGTTATGGGCTTCTACAAGAATATGTTGTCGTAACTTGCCCACATCAGGAGCACACAATCTACCACGTTAGAGAAGTACACTATCTCCCCCTTGGGAGAAAACCTCTACTCTCTGATTGTTGGCTGCATTCTTAAGTTCAAGCAAAATTGGATTACTTTATTGCTTTTCCTTAACCTCCACTACCACAGAAGATTCTTCCCCATTCTGACTGTTACACCATTGTCTGAGATGTTCATAAGGCGAACTCCTAAGCGAGCAGGCATGTGAACATCCTTCACTAGCTCCTTCCTTTCTTCCTCCCCATGGGCTACACTTCCCAAAGATAATCTGCTAAGGCATCTGCTACTACATTCGCCTTACCGGGATGATAATGCACACTCATATCATAATATTTAAGGAACTCAAGACATCTTTTCTGGCAAACATTCAAATCTTTCTGGGTGAACACATACAAAAGGCTCCTATGGTCAGTGAACACATCTACGTGAACACCATACAAGTAGTGTCTCCTGATCTTGAGTGCAAACACCACTGCTGCAAGCTCGAGGTCATGATTTGGATAGTTCTTCTCATAAACTTTAAGTTCTCTAGAGGAACATGCTATCACCTTACCTTGCTGCATCAACACACAACCTAGGCCAACTTTGTATGCATCACAACATATCACATAACCATCTGAAACCCTATAGTAGAGTTAAGAAAAGAGCTTTAGTCGATCTAGTTTTCAATTCAGCAATGCTTTTCTCACAATCATCTAACCATTGAAACTTGAACATCTTCTGAGTCAACCGAGTCAATGGTGAGTCTATGGAGTAGAATCCTTCCACGAACCATATATAATAACTCGCTATACCTAAGAAACTTCTTATATCTACAGTAGAGGTAAGTCTAGGCTATTGTTTCACTGTTTCTATATTCTGGGAATCCACTCGGATCCCTTCACTAGATACAATGTGACCAAGAAAAGAAATGGATTGCAACCTAAAATCAGATTTGCTAAACTTAGCGAATAACTGGAGATCCTTGAGAGTCTGTAAAATAATTCTCAAATGACTCGCATATTCTTCCTCATTCCTAGAGTAAATGAGGATTTCATCAATGAAGACAATAACGAACAAGTCCAGGTACTGTTTGAACAGTATGTTCATCAAATCCATCAATGTTGCAGGAGTATTGCTTAGTCCAAAATACATAACTACAAATTCATAATAATCATACCGAGTTCTAAAGGTTGTTTTCGGAATGTCACTATCTCTGACTTTAAGCTGATGATAACCCGATCGAAGGTATATCTTTAAGAAGTGACTAGCACCCTGAAGTTGGTCAAACAAGTCATTAATCCTGGGGAAGGGATACTTATTCTTGATTGTGACCTTGTTCAACTGTTTATAGTCAATGCACATTCTGATAGAACCATCTTTCTTCCTTACGAACAATACTGGTGCAACCCATGGTGAAATACTAGGTCTAATGAAGCCCTTATGTAGAAGGTCTTTCAAATGATCTTTCAATTCCTTAAGCTCTTTTGTATCCATTCTTTAAGGAGGAATAGAAATAGGTTGGGTATCTTGTAGAGATCAATTCCAAAGTCGATTTCCCTTTCGGGAAGGACCCGAGAAGATCCTCTGGAAATACTTCTAGAAACTCAGACTACTGGATTTGACTCAAGAGTTGGGGTTTCAGATATAGAATCCTTAACCCAATCTAGATGATAGAGATAACCCTTGGAGATCATCTTTTTGGCCTTAAGGTAAGAAATAAATCGACCCATAGGCGCTAAGCTACTACCCTTCCATTCTAAGAGTTGTTCGTATGGAAACTGAAAATGAACAATCCTAGTTCTACAATCACTAAGGCATAGAAGTAATGTACCAAATCCATGCCTAAGATGACATCAAAGTCTACCATTTCTAACTCTACAAGATCTGCTGAGTGACTTTCTAAGAGACTGTGACAAGGCAATTTCTATATACCTGTCTATCTATAACTGGGTCACCAACTGGAGTAGAGACTGAGAAAGGTTCTAAGAGAATTTCTGAACTAATACTAAAGTTAAGTTCTATACTAACTTGCAAAAGACAAAGTAGTCTCTGTTGTCTTTACACTGAGTGAACCATATGTGAGTCAAATTCTTAAGTAAGTTGGACGCCAATTTCATCCTATCACTACCAGTTACTTGCATAACTCCAAATATTTTATTGACCTCATCAATAAACTGTTGTGGGTCCTCACACAACTTGGGACCCTGAAAATCAAATAAATCTTTCTAAACAAATTTCGAATACTACTCGCCATTGATCCACCATTGTTATTAGTTGGAACTCGAATCTTCTGATTATTCTTGTTGGTCATACTCTGAGCCAAAAGCTGAATTGGCATTCTGAAACTTTACATTAGAACTTCCTTATCTAGTACTAGAGGAACTGCATTAGTATTGCATGCATTAGCATTCCATGCCTAAGCTCTACGAGAAGGCATGATCTGAAGCGTAGAATGTCAAGTTTGATAGGATTAAGATCATACCTTACGAATGATAAGAATAACAAAAAAGTGAAGGTTTGCTAAAAATATTTTATAGACTCCCTCTCATTAGATGTAATGCACTTAACACCCACGAAAAAGTATCTACTTAGTTCGGCTTTTAAGACATCCTAAGACGCTTGAACCTAGTGCTCAGATACCATGTTTTGTCACGCCCTGAGCTACAGCAGAGATGCAGACACAGAACCTAGGACCACAAGTGATCCCAAGCTAGCCCTTGATGGCATGATCATGAGCAAACTAAAGATAATAAATTGATGTGGAAGATACATAATAATTTATAATGAAAAGACGGGGAATACCCATATGCTAAAACTGATATAATATAAGACTAATGAGTTCAATACAATGAAGTTACTAAATCAACAATATGCTTAAACTAACTATGTCTGAAATAATCATTGAAACTGGAGTAGAAATACTGGGACAACCCCAGCTAAGTCTAGCCAAAACTGAAACTAAATGACGAAATACTAAAAAGAAGGTCCTGACTGTTGTCCTTGGAGAATGAGGACCTACCACTGAATTTGCTGAACTGGATATTTGGAAATCGATCTATGCATGATCTGGATGCTGAGAACCTGAACCTACATCACGAGAAGATGTAGTGCAAGTATGTGTCAGTACCTGAAAGGTACTGAGCATGTAGGATAGAGTAAACCTGAAATAAAACATAACTACACAAGCATAAAAGCAAGTATAATAATCTGACAAGATAAACTAAATTCTTCGCTAGCTGGATGCAATGACTAATATATAACATGCTGAAACTGAATACTTAATATACTGAAAAATGGTCAGTGGAGAGAGTTTTACTGATCTGTGGTAGCTACTAATAACCAAAAATAAAACCACATGAGCTAAATGTGAAGTACGATATATATGCTCCATCGAGAGGACCCAATATACCCTGCCAAAGGTATAAAGGCATGATGGCGTGTTCACTAAACTGATTGCCCAAAGAAGGGACTTACAACCTACTTGGCTAGTAGTTCTGGGACTATTTTGTACTCTAAACCCTAGTCAAACTCGGTACTATGCTACTCCCAATAAATTTTGTAAACTTACTGATTATGTCTGAGTTTATGTAAATATTGGATAGCTCGAAACTAAACATGCAAACTGAGGATGCAACTATTAATTTGGTAATTATGAATTTATAACTGAGGCATGTATATCTGAAGTGTCTAAAATATCTGACCTAGCATGTGTAATTCAAGAACTAAAGAAATACAAAGCTAGGGTTCTAAAATTCATGTGATACTCCGAATAATAACCTGATAATACGATTTGGAACATATATTTAATAAATTCAAGAGGTTCTATCAAAATTCTAGAAACCCTAGGTTTAATCATGACAAGAGAATCAAGAATCTGACTGAAAACTAGGGACCCAATAGGTGAAAGGAACCCACTAGTGAAATCCCACATACCTGGTGATGAAATCCATGGAAAAATACTTATGTTTCGAGGTTGTAACTGGTGGACCTTGTGGGGTTCTTGAACTAGGATTCTTGAGCTTTTTCTCCTCTCTTGCTTCTAATTTTCTAAGTTTTGATTTAATGATTTGACTTAGATATGTTTTAATTATGTTTATAGGCTTAAACTGACAAAAACCTAATGATTTAGGGTCAAAATGACGTAACATACTGTTTAAACAAAGTGGGAAAGGTCTAAGATACCGCTGGGAAAGTTGTTGTCAAACTAAACGACGACTAGCATAGACTGTCCGTCGTTTGACCGACGCCCCGACGATTGGGCCTGTTCGATATATTTTTACTAAAATGGGCATAACAATTTACTTGGAGTTCTGCTTTTATCAAGATTGATGACTATGGAAAATAATTCAATTATCTATATGTTAGTAGGTCATGGAACACCTAATTCATTTTGTGCTAAGAGTTATGACCATTTCAAGTTGACCTAACTACATTTCCCTTTACCTATATGCTAATATCCCACCTACGGTCAGACCTACAGACCGTGCTGGTCATCCGTAGGTCTTGTCAAAGAGTGGGTGAAGGCAGTCTTGATTGACGGTCATGGACTATGGACCGTATTCTGACATACGGATCCTAAGTCTGTCTGTCGACCAACACTTGACAAATTTTCCTGGGCAGAGATTTTTTGGAGTTTCTGATCCTATCGAATATTGTGCAAGACATACCATGGGCCAGGCTACAGTGCGTCGATGGTCACTTCAGTCGCACCAGCAGATTTTTCTAAAAAACTAATTTTTGGTCTGTTTTTGCTAAGGTGTGTTACATATTTGTTCTCCGACGTTGTTTCAGACGCTTTAACTCATTATAAAATGAAGTATTAGAGGTAAGTCTAATAGAATGAGTCTTAGTAAGTTGAGTAGTTTTTAATATCCTTGAGTACTCCTTGAGTTGAGTTTAAAGTTTGAAAAATCGTAAGTCTGATTTCAATTTTTTATCAAGTTTCAAGCTTATGTTAAGGTTTAGAAGTCCCCCTACATGCTAGTACATTCCACGTACTGAGCCATTTAGCCTGCATCTTTTCATGATGTAGACACGAGTATTCAGGATCATCAAGAGAAGCTTCGTTGATACATCTAGAGTTCGAATTAGTTATGGTGAGGCTCCTTTCTTCCGAAGGATTTTATGTACTTTTAGGTTTAGTCATGATATCGTGGGTCTTGTCCCGGCTTCCATCTTTGTTAGTTAGAGTTTTCATAGATAGTCAGTATAGTTGACGATTCTGTATTATTCATTTATTTTATTAAATCTTATAAAAACTTTAGTTGCCTATTTTTAGGTTATTATATATTTCATTATTCAAAGTTTTCTTTTGGGTTAAAGTTTGTATTTAACTTTTATGAACTTTTATTTCAGTTTATAAGCTTCTGTGTGATTAAGTTAGTCTTCCACTTATAGTCGACCAGGATGAGGGTTTGCTTGGGGACCAGCAACGATTTTTGAGTACCGACCACGTCTAGGGGTAGATTCGGGTCGTGATGTTTTTAAATTAAGAAAACTCAAAAGAAGACCTTTTATTTTTCTCTGTAACAACCCTAAAACGAACATGATCAAGACTTAGGGTGTCAAGAATGCTTGCGATTAAACCAAGGTTCACAGAGACTGATACGCGTAGAACCAGAGCCAAGAACCCTTACTACAACCAAGTCAACTAACTTTGAAATTTAGTTGAGATTGGAAAGGTTGGAACCAACCAAGTAAGGCTCGCAAAAATGAATATTTAATCGAAGGAGTCTTTACCAGACTTAAAAGAGAAAATTTTAAGTTTTGAGGATCCAGGGGTAAAATGGCCTTTTCCAGGACAAGGGTAATATTGTAATTACCCTAAAAAATAAATAAATTAATTAAATAATTTAATTAAAAGAGCAATTCAGATTGGGGCGACCCGGAGTGACCCATTTCGCAAATGGGGTGCCAATCGGGTTCGAGCCCCACTAGGAGCAAGGAATTGATGATGTAATTATCAATTAAAATCTATTCACTAAGGGTAAACTGTTCCTTTCACGTATTAATTAATAAGAATCAGATTTTGATATTAATTTAATTAAATCCTATTCTGACTAAGTTTTGAATTTAGTCTCCAAATCCTATAACTCTCTCCCTCACGTTTCTCAACTCTCTTTCACGTCTCTCAACTCTCATTCTCTCACGCTCTGACTAACAATAAATCTCAAAAACATTTTAGTAACAATTGTTCTTCACACTTGAATAACACACGAACAGTTTTAAGAAAAGCAAGGTAATCAAAAACGTCAAGGCAAAGGGAGGTTGTTCGTCGAGTGGTGTGTACGTTGAGGAGAATTGGGCGTGGTTTGGAGGAGTTTTTGGGTAGCAGCTTTACACTTTAACAACATTAAAAGGTATGGGTTTCTCTCAAGGAATTCTTTCTCCAAGAATATTTTCCTTCGAACGATTCTCAACGTCTTGAAAACTAAGGTTGTTCCTCTTTGTATGTCCTTGTCCTTAGCTCCCAAACAAATTTGTAGGATGGGTATTTTGTGCTGCTAGATTTAGGAATGAATGATGTATTTATATTAAATGTGAACATGTTTATGTGAGGGAAACTACGAAGATGATATTCAAAGTGTGATCGAAATGTTGGTGTGTGTGTGTGTACGTGGGCAGTGGCTTTGGCCACTATTTTGGGGTTGTATAAATCATGTATTTCTTGTGTATTTTATGTGTGCAATGTGTGTACAATGTGATGTTCATTACCATGAAATATAGTGGATTTAAATAAACATCTTTTAGCCACCTAAACTTATGAACAATGTGACTAAAATTGAGTTGAATAATGACAAGAATTTTCCAGATTTGTGTACTCTATAATAAGGTTGAAATCTGGGTTTTAAAAGGGAAATTAAATAAGTGAGGTGAATTGAAATTGAACCCAAGACCTCACATGTTGACATGGATGAAAAAGAAAGAAAAATGTGAAGGAGCTAACGGGAATCGAACCTCTTAGCTACTAGTTTTGCGAGGCAAAAAAATGGGGGTTGGGGATTGAATCCTAGCTACTGATTTCGCCTCAATGAAAAAATGAATGGGACTGGGGGATTTGAACCTGCGATCTGTGGGGAGAAGGAGAAGAAAATTAATCAAACGAATAAATGGGAGGCATGGGATTTGAACCCACGATCCAAGAAAGAAAAGAAAATAATGAAAAAGAAAACAAGAGACGTGGGAATTGAACCCACGACCTCAAGGCTGGAGGAAGATGAGAAATTAATTAGGAAATGAAGTGAGGGGGTTCGATCCCACAACCTCACTACCACTCGCCCTATTCAAATAAAATAAATGTTCGAACCCACCACCTCACAGCCTCCATAGCGAAATTAGAAGAAAAATCTAAGAGGTTGTGGGGATTTGAACCCACAACCTCTTAGTTTGGGCGAAAATGAGCAATGTATTCTGAATGGAAAAAAAAAGAGGTTGTGGGGATTTGAAGCCATAACCCTTCGGCTCTATTAAGAGTAACAAATAAATAGAAAATCTATCCTTAAATGTTAATGTTGAGATTAAATTTAGAGTTCTAATGTTATGAATATTAGAAATAAAATCAATGAAAAATATAAATGATATCCAAGTGATTCAAAATTTGGTTTCCCTTGCCAAAACTTCCGTATTCATACATAAGTCATACTTGAGTAAAATATCCAAGAGTAATGCCATCTACTTAGATCAAAAATCAAGATCTTGCCATTTAAACAAGATACATAAGTCTTGTACTACATAATCTTAGGATTGTAAGAATCACTTAAGGAACTATGAATGAAGCCTCATGGCTTGTATGCATAGACACATAAGTCTAAAATACGTTCAAAAGTAAGTAAACCTAAGATGTACGTAATGAAATGATGAACCCTAGGAGGGTTAAGTATGAGTGTATGGCCAAGTGCATTGGCATTTGATGAAATAAACATTAACGTAATAAGAGGTGAGTAACTATGAAAAACAGATGTGCTAATAATGAAGAATATGGTGACAAAATGTTATGAGGCTAATGTATATGATGTGAGCAATCTTAAATGAGCCTAAGTAAATGTTACCAATACGTACTCACCAATGCGAGGGTAAGATAATGAAGAGACCACTATCTATGACCAATCGAATGAAAGTATTGAGTTTAACACACTTAATACTAATGACGAGATGAGAAATCATCTATTGAGCTATGTTGTCTTCATACTAGAAGCCAACTTCCATGACGTATGAGTTGAATGTAATGGAACTTTATACTAAGCATCGATAAGCTAGCTGTGAGCGGTGATGCCTTCTGTCGGGAAGGGCGAAGGTTCACGTAATTCTCATGAGATGAGACTGTCCAACTTTCCAGGTATGGGTCTTCATAGATCTCCTAGTATTTGAACCTATACTGCCAATATAGGGATCCAGCGAGATGAAATTCCAATATACGTTAGCATGTTATTGAGTCACTTTGGCCGGTGATTCTACCTCTTTTTGGTGTGGGGGAGACACTTGATTTTATAATGCTCACATGATCTATGTCAGTTAAAGTTACATTTCCCAATGAATGAATGAAGCCAGCCTCAAATGAAGCATATAAAGAAATGAATGATACCGAAGATGTTAGGTTAGATAATCAAGAGGTGAGCTGGACTCAGGTAATGACATTAGGTCATTCCTAATCATTGCACAGAAACCCGATGAAAGTCTTAAACTACATCCTAGGTATAGCTGGTGTCCACACATGCCTATAAATGAAATGAAATGAAGTACGTATGAATGGATGAAGCAGACTCTGTGTGTGTTAATGAAGACTCCCTAGTTGAGGTCCCAAATGTTAAGCCCTCATTTTGGAAAGTCTTAATGTCAAGTCAATGATTCCTAGGTCTCATGGCATATGAATGAATGATATGAAAGAAGTTATGTAGTATATGTTATGTTCTATGATATCTGCTATATGAGGATCTTATGTTTTGTGTGCAACGCGATATTTATAATGATTCATGCTTCTCTCATGGCATGACCTTCCTAACTCAATTTGGAAAGTTCATTGACTTTCCTATTCTCAATTTGGAAAGTCTACTAACTTGACTTTCGAAAATTATGTTGTTAGGAAAGAGCTATTCTTTCTCATGCATGTCCTTGGTGTGTGCTTTCATATACCCATACTTAGTACAAGTGTGTACTAACCCTATACATCTATACTTTTTTTGGTGCAGGCATAGATGGGCGATAGAGCTACAGGATCATTGTTGTAGCTATCCGGATGTAAGCATTCATTTGGAGTTTGGTAGGTCCTCATGCTTTCAAGGATGCTACTGTTTTACATTCTAGAGTAGCTTTAGAGTGAGATAGTGGAGCATGTTCCACTAGCGTATCTTTACTATTTTGATTCAGACTTTTTATTGGTGCCACTTTAGCAATTATACAATTAAGACTTAATGAACTATTTATTTCAAATGCTTATCCCTTTAATGTTAGATGGTTGATGATGAACGATTATGAAATGTTAAGAATGTTTAGAAAGTATGTTTAAAGAATCAAAAGTTTCAAATTTTTCGCTAAAATTAACCCACGTAAAGTAAGGATGACGTAAGTAGGCTTGTTTGCGACCTCTAAGAGGTCAACGACGCAGTTCTCGTCTGGGGTCTAGATTCCAATATTGACATTCTTAACATAAAAAAGGTCACTTTTGAACATCTTTTTTTAAATAGGAAAATGGAATAAAGAAAACCAAACTAAATGCCTAAGCTTGAGCTTGAACCCAAACATTGAGGCGGCTCTGCACAACCTTAGCCATTGGTCTATCTATCTCAATTGTGTCAAGGTTGTGCAATAATTAATATATATAAAAAAATGTCAATATTTAACATATATTTCATAGCTCCACCCTTGGTAGAACATAGTAGATCCAAGATCAACAATAGTTGCATAGCCTCTAGGTGTTTTATCTGTAGCCACATTTTTAGAGTCATTAGAAGGCAACAAAGAGGGTCAAATAGGAATAGCACAGATCGTCGTCAAAATTTTATTCTTTGTTGCTTTTATTTTTCAGTTATTTTATTATCCTTGTCCACCCTGATAGAAAAGGTGTAAGAGATGGACTTTTCAAACACGTTTGTGCATTTTTATTCGAATATGTAGTATGTTGAGATATATCAGTGTCTTTTTTATCGTAAGAAGCATCTAATTAAATACTATGTTTATTTTGCTTCACCTTATAATATAGGATTACCGTGCATATGTGAGCTTAAGAAGAAAAACAACATGAATTTTGACAAGCAATTCATCTTTACTTAAAATTGAACCTCAGAATACAAAATAAAACAAACATTGTAATTAGACACAAAAAATATTTGTCTTAAAATATTGGAGATGTTTGAAATGCAAAAATTTCTAAAAAGATTACGATGATCATGTCTTAACAGGGACGATAATGCAAGTTTCAAGCTTGTGTATGATGAAATGATAATTTGTGAACAGTATAAGGTAACAATTGAAACTATTGAATGATAGTACAAAATATATGACCTATCAATAGAATGATTAAATGTTGGTAAACAAAACCATCAATGAAGAACAAGCATCTTTTATCTTTCATTCCTTTTGTATTTTCTTTAGGCTATCAACTCCAAATACTTTGTGTACATTAAATAGACGTCACTGCTGATTTACAAGTTGAAAAAGACATTTATCTGCCGCATTGATGTAATAAGCTGCAGTAACTTTATCGCATCCACTTGTTAAAACTTCAAACTTTGATCTGCTATGATAATATGTAGGCCAAATTTTTTTTCTAGCCCTCGAAGAAAAACAATGCACCTTCTAAATGTTTGTACCTTGGGTAAATATTTTCGCCAGGATTCTGATAATCTCTATACAGACATAAAAGCAATTTAGATTTAATGAGAAATACATAGACTAGGAAATAAATAATTTTTCAGCCTAAGATCACAGAAGAAGAGAATAAAGTGAAACTCAATTATATTAATGTAATGTAAGTTTAAGTGATGATAGAACTCTAAGAAAAAACAATGTAAACGTAGATTTTTCTTACAAGAAAATTAATGCTTCTAAATGAAATTTTCCTCTTTAGATTATAAATCGAAGAAGCTATATTTATAATTGGCAGAAAAAAGTTTGCACACTTAATTAAGAATGGAAATCAGTTAGTTGCTTTGATAAAAACAAACAAGTTTGATAAAGAGAGGTCTAACTAATGAAATGATTCATGTATTTTGAGAAAATCAAAACTCACAATTCTTCAAGGACATCCTCAATTAGAAAAAATTTAGTCATTCTCTTAAGATTTAAATTAACATTAGTGTCATCTTTGGAATATCCTGCTTCAATGGCGCTAAACTTGAAACATAGTGAAACTCAAGCAATGTAGATTGATAAATATTCAATCAAACATCAAGAATTTTGCAATCCACCAAAATGATAGAAGGAATGATATTTGTTAGCAGAAAATTTTGACCATGAACATATACCAAACACCAATAGTTGATTGTGTTAAGGGATGGTCTGTCTCATGAATTAGCAGGCTCACTTCGGACAACATTTTCATTACATAACAACAACAAAAAATAACAGTAAGAAAATGTTGTAAGCACAGAATGTTCAAGACAACACAACATAAACATTTGAGTAATGAAATGTTGTGAAAACATAACATACCATGATTGTCCTCAGGTAGATTATATTTTATTCGATGCAATTCAACCACCATGCTAATTGTTTTTGGAAAAGTCCTCATTTCACAACTGCTTGTTCCAAATATTGGAACAATGAAGTGTTCATCACTCGGAACATACTGAACCACTATGAATTCACCCACTTTCACATCATGTCCTGATGAAAACTCCGGCCATGCTTGTTTAATAGCCAGTGAACCATTATACTTACATATTTTTACCCTCCATAATAGTCCACATGAGTCCTCCAGGTTGATTTCTCAGTCAATCAGATGTGAAACTGATTTAGCAAACATTGGAGGAAATAACAGAAATTGTTTTGCTTAAATTAAACTAAGAAATACCACATATTGATATATAAAAAAAGTTTACGACTATATCTTTAGAAGTCTTTTGGGTTTTGGGTGGTACAATTGTTTATAATACCAATTTTATACACAATTTTTTCTTTCTTAATTTTACAAACATACAACATTCCATCTTTGTTTCAAGCTCATTGAAAATAGAAAAGTGGCCTTTTAAAACAGGATACTGATCACGAGGCCAAAATATATCATGAAAGAAAAAACATTAAGCGATATATTCGTTGACACTTTGTCATTTAAAAGTGACAGTGACTTCAAAAACTCTCATATTATTAACTAGTAGAAAATTCCTATAAGTGGAAAAAAATTCCATTAAGACTAGTCGATACATATGAAAAATTATTTTTGACCTATATACTTCATATAATTTTCTATTTATATACTATAATTTTTCGTTAAAGAATATTCTATTTGCCACCCTTCACTACACGCGACTATGCCATTGACTCTCTTTCCTAAGAGTTGGTTATCATAGCCGACAAGAAACATGTGATTTTCTAGTTCACATGAATCTGCTTTTACAAAGCTTAAAAGGCAATTAAGGATGATTTTTAATATCACAATTGTATTGTGTGTATAGGGTTGCTCAAAATTTAACATAAATAAGTAGATAGTTGAGGAAACAAGCATAAATACAGAACCACACTTTACCAGAACTTCTAAGAAACTTCTTCAATCATTACAATAAAGAAAGAAGGATTGTTTCCATAAATCAATAGGAATTCTTTCTCGCTCTCATCAAAACATTCTTCCATCTTCTCCTTGTGCAAAATATATTTCCAGAAAAAATTCTAAATCAAACAAAGTATTAGAAAATATCAACAAGAAGTATAATATCTTAAAAATAATACAATTAAAAATACTGGATCAAATGGTTGACAAAGGCATAGTAAAATGTCAAAAATAAACAATGTAACACTAAGAATTTTTTTTAAGATTCAGTTTGATTGTCTAACCCCACTTTTTCAATCTTTCGACTAACTTTCTATTTCAAGTTTAGATCCATCTATTGTAGTGTTGTAGGCGAATATCCAACGTGATACTGTACACACATTATATTAAAAAAATATAACTTTATATGCAAAGGCAACTAACAAAGGGGGGAAATCAAAATTCCACACAGATAATAGATTGAATCTTGATATGTAGTATAAATCTATAATAAGCTCATAAAAATAAAAGTAAAATAAGAAGTTGAAAATGAAATTAATTATGCACACACCATTCTTCCAAGATCCATTTTATTTTTTTTACTAGTCGACAACGTATTCACATGCTATCAAGCACAAGTTACATTATAAATGCATAGTCTAAAATTATACCGATGAGAACATAACCCCCTTACTGTTCTAAATATCATAGAAAGATACATGTCTTTCCATTAGATCAAATTTTTCATGTGGAATAACATTAGGTTGCTTTAAAAAAACTGCATTAATTTGGAAATATACTATGAGGTATCATAGACACATCTTAAACCTTTAGAGCCTTCTGTTCTTCTAGATCATATTGATATTACGTCGCCGTTTATCTTTTCACTTAAGTTTGGAGACCAATATTCTCATAGCAGTTGACATATCGATGAAAACATATTAAGTATTTTAAGATATTTATGTACATTTTCTGGAGTAAAAAATTCATACATATATTAATCTTAAAAAATAACCGACTAATTAAATTTTTTTAACATTAGATCTGTATTCAAATGTTCACTCTGTTTTTAATCATGATCTAAATCAAAATATGAAAAAGAATCTAAGATAATCAATTAAAAAACACTTGTCTAAAATTCCTTAAATTGAATATTAACAATAAAATTATATAACACATATATAATTTCTTAATAAAATAAAAACTTATAACACCAATGATTCTGTATATCACGCAAGTACACAAACTTATAGAAAGTGATGTCATATAGACAATGGCACCACATGTAAAATAAAACTCAAATCCAATGTTTTCATACCCTGAGTAATAGGTGTCTTCTTTCATCAAATGGATGTCTTTAATGCCTTTATACAAGGTGATTTGTTTGATGAGATTTACATGGATTTACCTAAAGGATTTCAGAGTCAAGGGGAGAATAAGGCAGTATGCAGGCTCAAGAATTCCTTATATGGGTTAAAACAAGAACCTAGGCATTTTCAACAAAGCTAATATGATCATTCTCTCTTTACTAAAAGGAGCACAAAAGGTATAACCATTGTACTAGTTTATATCAATGACATGCTTATTGCATGTGACAATATCAATCTAATTGAAGAAACCAAAGATTCATTACAGAAAGCATTTAACATGAAGGACTTGGGAGGGTTAACGTATTATACTTCCATTGAATTAATTACCTAGATCCAAGGAAGGAATTCTAATGCATCAAATGATGTATGCATTAGAATTGATTTGTGAAAGTGGCCTTGGAGCGGTAAATCCTTCTATGACTCATATGGATATTAATGTGAAGTTAACAACTAAGAAGTATGGTGATTATGTTTTCACTGGCACTAATCAAGCTGAACTTATTGCTGATTAAGGATCATATCAAAGATTCATAGGTAAGCTTCTATATATTACCATAACTAGATATGATATTTCATTTTGCTTTCAGAATATATGTCAGTATTCAATAGGTACCAAGCAGTCTCATATGGAAGCAACACTCGCAATAGTCAAGTACCTGAAAAAATAACAACCAGGCCAAGGGGTCTTACTATCCAGTAATAAGAACAATGTGATAGCAACCAACTGTGATGCATAATGGGTTGGATGTCCTAACTCTAGAATGTCAGTAACATGTTATGCAATAAAAATGGGAGACTCTCTCATCATTTGGAATTCTAAAAAACAAAAAACAGTCTCCAAGAGCTCAGCTCAAGCAGAATCTCGAAGCTTAGTTTCCACTGTGGCAGAGATAGTTTGGATAGTTGTTCTAATAAAGGAACTTGGTATTGGTGTACTCTTCCATTAACGTGTATAGTTAAAGCAATGTTTCAATACAAATAGTTGCAAATCAAGTGTACAATTAAAGGACTAAACACATTGAAATAGATTGTCATTTCATTGGAAAAATGTTATTTAAAGACTGATTTCAATTAACTAGATTCCTACAAGTAAGCAGCATGTTGATATATTAACAAAAGTATCATCCATAGTGCAACATGAGTTTTTGAGTTCAAAGTTAGGTATACAAAACATATTTGCAGTACCTAACATTAGGGTTTGTAGTACCTAACTTGAGGGGGAGTGTTGAAGCAGGAGTTACTTAAAGTCCTAAAGGGTCTATTTGTAATTAGAAATAACTATAGGATTAACTAATCGGTTTGGAGTTTGTTAAATTAGTTAATAGTTATTTAGGATTATAGTGGGATAAACACTTATATAAGTTGTACTGATCAGCTCATTGTAACAACGGATTCAATTCTAATGAATATAGGATCATCTTCTTCTTCTTTTTCAATTATAATCATTAAGAGTTCATCTCAATTATTGTACTTTTTCAAACAATAACATATTTTAATGGCCTCATTTGTTTTTTTATTTTTAAATAGATCCATTAGTTACTTGAATCACTAAACTAAATAATTATAACTAATTTTCTCTTAGTTCAGTCAACTACACATGTTGGACAAAATTCAAAGCCAAATAAATCATGCTTCACAAAAATTTAATATATCGTGTTGTTTCGTATAAATCAACAAATAATAACCATGTCTCCCACAATATTGATTTTTGAGGAAGAAGATTGTGACTAGGAAATAAGTAAATCATAAGCTCTGATCTGACTGAAAGAAAATAATCAATTGAGAACACACGATTCTTCTAGGATTCATTTTATTTGTTTTACTACTTGACAATGTAATCACATGCTATCAAACACAGAGTACACTAACCAATGAAATAAAAATAATTAAATATTTCTAATCGAATTAATACGTTAATGAAACCGCGATGCTTTTATTTTTCATCACTCACAACAACTATTAACACTAATTTTTCTACATTATGACATTTTTATACATCTTGTGCATTAAGGGTTAACAGAAACTAAAATAAAATAAATATTGAAGTAGAAAACGACAAGAGAAGGAAAAAATTTATATTATCTAAAAACAACAAGCAAAACTTTTCATCGGGAGAAAATTGAACTTATCTTTTCCACCATTCAAGTAGATCACCTTTCCGTTGCATTGTCAAGGAAAATAATTACCTTTTTATTCCTTTTATAATGAGTCAATATTATTATTGTTATGAGTCTCTAGGTAATTTTTGTTCTTGTTTCATCTATTCATCATTTCTAGCATTTTTATAGTGACCTCATGTAATTTATGACATGTTGAGACTATCAGATCAGTCACCATGTTAGTCATGTGTTTTGTTATTCTATTAATTTCAATGTTTAGGATCTTTTGAACCTTGAATAGTCATTTTCGATTAAAATTTTAGAAAGATGCCCTCAGAATCTTATCCTGACAATCCATCAACTCCAGAGGGTCATTTTAGGCCAGTAACATGGTTAGCACGGCAAACAAGGCTTCCAGTGCGTGTTTGTACAATTAGGATTTTAACTTTCAAGTTAAGGCCTAAAGTTTAACATTGATCAACATTCTTCGTAAACCTGCTCGGATGAGAACTCCATTAGTGTGGTTATCTCTAGAATATCGATATTTTTCTTGAACGACCCTTTGTGCGAATCTTGAGGCTCTCAGGCTAATTTCGAGTCCCCTTGTTAATGTTGGCTTAAATGGAGTTTTGATTTGGGGACACTTTTTGTCAATATGATCTTGCATGAAAATTTTTATGTACCATTAAGTCAAAAATATCAAATTTTGTGGGGTAGCATATCTCGTTTGTATATACGAGATTTTGAACGAATTTGAAATAACCCGTCAGAGTTTTTCAAGTTGCCAAAACTAGCTGACATGCATCTGTTGGTGCAAGCCTAATTTGGTCTTTGTTTTCTCAAGCCTTGGGCTGTGTTTGCAGAGACCACGAGATTTGGTCACCACCTTTGCAGAGTCCAAGCCACATTTGAAAAGGGTTAGGTTCTGTCCTTCGCTTTTGTACGGACTACACCGCATTCGCAGGAACTTAGATTCTCTTACCTTGGCGTTGGAAGGATTCTTGCCACATTTTCAAAGGTTAAACCTCTTACTCTTTGCATTTGCGGCTTCTCTAAGTTGCATTAGCAAAGAGAAAAATACAAGGCACCTTTAATTACGAACTTCCATCAGGAATTATATTATCAATTTAAATCCATTTTAGTGGTTTGAAGTCTTGTAATCATGAACCGTTGGGGATATGTGTGTGGATGGTTGGAACTATTGTAGGATCTCCATTGGAGGAAAATTCGAGTTATTGTAGGCTTCCATGGCTTGTTTTTCTACTCGAAATTTTGAGTTATATCTAGCAAGACTAAACTAAGGGTACCAATAAGACCATCGCCCAGTATATAGTAAGCTCCCAAGGGCACTAGCCCAGTTAGCAAGAGTAAACATGTGGGAACCAATAAGAACATCGAAGTATCATGCATAATCTATAAGCCAAACTACAGTGGAACAATATTTAACCCAACGAATCGACAAACGGATCTCCGCCTGGACGACTCCAATCTTGAGTCACCCAATAAAGCATAAAACCTCTAGTATCGTAATGGGCGGTAGAAATAGGAAGGGTGAATAGAAACTTTGAAAACCTGAATCAACACCTAAACTAAGGCTCATTCTATTAGATTTAAATTTGCTACTTCAGTTTATAATGAGTTAAACCATCTAAAACAACGTCGGAGAAGTAGAAGTCCTAAATACCACAAGTATCACTGGTATAGGGCAAAAACTAGTCTAGTCCTAGAATAAGGCCAATCATACTTAATTATACCATGAGAACAACATTGAATTCAACTCACTAATATATAACTAAACACATAATCCTCGATTAACATGGTACCACACCTAAAATAGAGCTACTCAAGCCCTAAAACATGCTATCAAGAAAAGTAAATAATAAAAACTAGGTATGCACCCCCAATTCCCTCTAATCAACATGTAGTTACACATACAACTCAAACTAAGAGAATGCAATTCGTAGTCTACATATAGGTCGATCTCGTGTGCTCTAAATCACAGTGTCGGAGCCTTTCCTTTGCAAACGGCATTATAATATTCTCATGCTATCAGAAAATAAGATCAAAACATCAATACAGTTATTTAAACAGAAAAGACACATAAATGAAAATGGGCCAGCTTTAGAATAAAATGGGAATCATGGGACCCGCATCCAAATTTACTGTTTGACTTTGTCAAAAGTTCTAAAATATTACCTTGAACTTGTGTTTCAAAATGGAACACAATTCGAGGATCAGAACAGCAATGCAACCAATATACAACAATAGATATGTGTTAAATAAGGTCTAAAAAGGAATTTTTAAAGTTAAAATTACCTGCTGCCGGCGACCAGCAGTGTTACAACGTCCTCCTGCTGCTGCGGCGCTGGCATGGCGCCGGGGTCGATCAAAGGGCATGGGTGTGAATTAGTGAGGGAGGTAGGATTTGAGAGAAAAGGGAAATTAATCATCAATTCTTTTTTAATCATGTGAAAATTTACCGACCACGGGATGTCATTATCTTTTAATATAATTATCTATTTTTATAAATATTTAATACATATCAACATATGAAGTCGATTAGGTTTAAATAAAATAATAATTTAAATATACTAGCCTCTTGAGGTCGGTGTTTATCAATTTATTTTAATATACACTAACTTCTTGAGGTCTATATTATTAATTAAAATTAAGTGCATTTATATATTAATTTCACGACCCGTGCGCTGCGCGTGTGCGTTGTGTATATAGTATATGATGTTATAAAAGACAGTAAATATTACTAATTTAAAGTTTTTTCTAGTAAATATTATGATTGAAAATATTGTCAAAGAATTACTTATGGTTTTTAGATCAAAATGTCCATATATCATTAAAACATTTCAAAATAAATTCATAGTTTAAATATTGGAGAAAGTGACATTTCTTTAGTAGTAGTATTTCTTAATTCACTGGATTTTGTAAACAAATCTAATCCACAAAATAGACAAAAAAAATACCCATTTAAAAATGTGTCCAATAGCCTTTCCTCTTGAGGTTATGAACATAAATGATGTACATCATTTAAGTACAAATTTTGTCTTAAATATGCATACTTGAAATTTAATATGTGCATGACACTAATAAGGATCACTATAAGTATTTCACTATCTTATCCTAATATGTTATATATATTTTACAAAATATTACTCCGTCAGTCCCAATTTATATTTACTTTCCTTTTTAGTCCGTCCCAAAAAGAATGATATATTTTTATATTAAGTGATTATTTAACTATAAAATGTCTATTTTACCCTTAATAAAATGATTTACAACCACATATATTTCTATGATTAATTTTGGGCCACAAGTTTTAAAAGTCTTTCTTTCTTTCTTAAACTTTGTATCGGTCAAACTACATCACATAAAATGGTACGGATAGAGTATTACTCAATTTATATTTGAGTAAGACTATCATAGAGAGGTAATTTTACCCAACAAAGTGTATTTGTTGTTAATGATGGTTAATAAAAGTTTTTCTAAGTCGATGGTCGGAAACTATTGTGGGCTCTCTATTTTGGGTTGTCTTAACTTGTTTTTGTCATGTAAATTTTGAATTGTTGTATGTTGGTTTTCTTGACTGCTCCGTGACCCCTATTGTGTTCCATTTTTGAACACACATGATTCCCATTTAATTCAAATGTTGTCCTATTTTTATTTATGTTTATTTGGTGTTCAAATGACCGTATTGGTGTTGTGATCCCATTTTTTATAGTGTGACAAAATTTAGTGGTTGTTCACAAGGGAAAGGCTCTAATATTGTGACTTTAGAAAATCCGAGATCAGCCAAAAGGTTGACTATGACTTCCCTTCTCTTAGGTTGAGGTTGAATATGTAATAACATGTTTATTTGACTGAATTGGGGGCGGGTAGCTTGTTTTTATTATTTGCTTTTCTTGATACCATGTTATATGACTTGATTAGCTCTATTTTGGTCGTAGTACCATGCTAGTTGGGGATTATGTGTTTAGTTCTATTTTTGTGAGTTGACTTGGATGTTGTTATTATGGTATAATTAAGCATGCTTGGCCTTAGTTTATGACTAGACTAGTTTTTGCCTTAGACCTGCGATACTTGTTGTCTTAGGACTTATTTGTTCTCCAACGTTGTTTCATACGGTTTAAATCATTATAAACTTAAATAGTTACTTAAGTCTAATAGAATTAATCTTAGTAAGTTGAGTGGTTTTGAATATCCTTGAGTACTCCTTGAGTTGAGTTTAAAGTTCGAAAGATGTAATTATTTTTCCATTTTTATCAAGTGTCAAGCTTATGTTAAGCTTTAGAATTTCCCTTACATGCTCATACATTCCACGTACTGAGCCATTTGGCCTTCATCTATTCATGATGCAGGCACGAGTATTCAGGATTATCAAGAGGATTTTCGTTGATACATCTAGAGTTCGAATTAGATATAATGAGCCTCCTTGCTGCCGGAGGATTTTATTTACTTTTCAACTTATTCAGGATATTGTGGGTCTTGTCCCGACTTCCATCTTTGTCAGTTAGTGGCTTAATAGATAGTCAGTATAGTTAACGATTCTGTATTATTCATTTAATTTATTAAATTTTATACAGACTTAAGTTACCTCTTTTTGGGTTAGTATCTATTTTGTTATTCAAAGTTTTCTTTTGGGTTACAGTTTGTACTTATGTTTTCTAAAATTTTATTTCCGTTTTTAAGCTTTTGCATGCTTAATTAAGTTTTCCGCTTATAGTCAACCAGGATGAGGGTTTGCTTGGGGACGAACAAAAATTCTTGAGTGCCGACCACGTCCAGGGTATAGACTCGGGTCTTGATACTTTTAAATTAAGAAAAGTCAATATAAGACCTTTCTTTTTTTAAAAACTTAAAAAATGACACTTTTGAACTTCTTATTTTAAAGAGAAAAGTGGCATAAATCAAACCAAACTAAATTCCGAAACTTGAGCTTGAACCCAAATATTGAGGCGGCTCTGCACAACCTTAACAATTGGTCTATCTACCTCTATTGTGTTAAGGTTGCGCAATAATTTATATATATATCCAAAAATGTCGATATCAAACATATATTTCATAGCTCGGCCCCTGGTAGAACATAGTAGATCCAAGATCAACAATAGTTGTACTGCCTCTAGGTGTTTTATCTGTAGCCACATTTGTAGAATCATTAGAAGGGGACAAAGAGGTGGTCAAATAGGAATAGCAAAGATCATCATTAAAATTTTACTGTTTGTTGCTTTTATTTTTCTCTTAGTTGATTGTCCATGTCCACCCTGATAGAAAAGGTGTAAGAGATGGACTTTTCAAACGCGTTTGTGCATTTTTATTTAAATATGTAGTATATTCAAATATGTTAATGTCTTTATTATCATAATAAGCATCTAATTAAATACTATGTTTATGTTTCCTCACCTTATAAGATAGGATAACCGTGCATATGTGAGCTAAAGAAGAAAAACGACATGAATTTTGACAAGCAATTAATGTTTACTTAAAATTGAACCTCAGAATACAAAATAAAACAAACATTGTAATTAGACACAAAAAATATTTGTCTTAAAATATTGGAGATGTTTGAAATGCCAAAATTTCTAAAAAGATTACCATGATCATGTCTTAACAGGGACGATAATGCAAGTTTCAAGCTTGTGTATGATGAAATGATAATTTGTGAAGAGTATAAGGTAACAATTGAAATTACTGAATGATAGTACAAAATATATGACCTATCAATAGAATGATTAAATGTTGGTAAACAAAACCATCAATGAAGAACTTGTTGGCTTTTAAAAGGTGTGAATGGAAAATGAAGAGTTGCGACTTTTATGAAAGGTTGCGAATTTTATGTAAAGTTGTGACTTTATGAAAAGTTGTGACTTTATGAAAAGTTGTGACTTATATGAAAAGTTGTGATTTTTATGAAAGATGACGACCTTTATGAAAGATTGTGACTTTTCCAAAGGCTTGTGACCTTTATAGTAAGGCACAATAAGAACCTTTTTTCACTACCCTTTGTTCTATAAATTAAGGGATTTTCACTCATTTTAGAAATATATAAAAATAGAATTTTCTGGACTTTTTTACTACTACAAATTCTAAAATTCTAAGTGTACTTTACTGCCGTTGAGTGGCTCACTGACACCAGCGTTTTTGGTTTCAATATATTGGTGATTGAGATCATTCTACCCTAGGAGGACACATTCCAAATAAAACCTCGGATTCTAGAGGGGAATAATTTCCTTAAGGTGATAATGTGCATTAAGTGGGCTTGATATTCTTTTTGTTTTACCCGATTCTGGCATGTGTTACAAATTTTAGATTTGTGAATTAACTTGAGTTCTTATATTTTTTTTGTTCTTTACTGGTTCATTAAACTTTGGCAACTTCGTGTTTCTGCAACGTTTGTTTGAATCAGTAAGATTCTTTACACACATATTAGCCATAATTATTTTTTAAGAAAAATATTTCCTATATTTTTTTTCTAATCTATTTCTCATTTTTGTTTCGCTACTAGTTTTAATTTTCTATTTGTTAAAATGAACCTAAACTTTGTTGTCTTATAAAGTTTTTTTCTAAGTATGTTAGGAATACAAGATGAATAACAATCTTAAGGAAGTTATTATACTGTTAGTATTTCTTGTATACTACTGATTGAGAGAATTTGATCGAGGAAATAGAAGATAAATGCATTATATATCAATAATTTTTGCTTTGTTTTGAAAGGTCGAAGTGAGAATGTACCAGAAAAAATAGGTGGTATTCTGATTTAAGATTACATCTAGTAACCTTCTTATTATCTATCTAAGGAGGAAAATAGTTTCTAAATGTTGACAATAATTATATTTATCATGTGTGTATTCGGAAAAAGTTCTGCAAATCGTATATTTTTTAAATGAACTATTTTTTGGCAAATAGTGTTGCTTTAAAAATTTACTAGTTTGCAGAATGAGATATTCATATTTTTGTTTAATAAATAGTATGTTAAAGTGTTATAGTTGGAAGACTATTTAAATAAAAAAACCATTTCTATGTGATAGTCTAAGAATATTTTTTATTTTGTTTGGAGAAGGAAACAACACTTTTGTAGTTTTGTACTGCATGTGAAATGTTAGTGTGTCTGATTTTTTTCGAATAAATCCTTTTTGGTTTTCTACTCTGGATAAATTGGACTATGCAATTGGTTAGAAGAATATGAAAACTTCACATAATAAGTCAGTGTTGTACTTTTGATTTTCTATAAACTTCAATGTTATATAGAAATGAATTGTACAATTTTTTTCCCTTATTGTTAGTATTCATAGTAGTAAGTGGTATGTCTATTTATGACAGAAGAGAGATATCAGTGACTTAGAGTTTGTGATTTATGCCTCTACGGAATGAACTTTGACGTTGTGTAAATATTATCAAAGATAATGCAAGGAGTATAATTCTTTTGTCGAATAATATTTCCAAAAGAGGTTTCATATTGTCAAAGACATTTTGAAAGTCTAGGAATGTATGTAAAAAAATTATTTTCAAATACTTTTGAAAAATATTTTTGAGATCACATTTAAAATGTGGGGGTTCTTTGCTTATGATTAGACTTGGTGTCTAATTTAACTTTGGAGCAAAATATATGAAATTCAATGATACTTGTTGTACCCACAAAACTCTTCGAGTATATTTGGTATTGTGGTTGCTGAATTTCTCTATTACTAGTATATAGTGTGACTAGTGTATATATACTTGTTCAAAATAATTGTGTTCTATTATAAAAAAAATATCACTTATAATATTTTGATTTTTCATGAAAAGATATGTCAATTATAATAAAAGTATTTGCATAGACATGAATGTTGGTGAATAGTCATTTGTTATGTTTCTGTAAAAGTAACATTTGAACTATATTCCTTTTATTGAACCCGATGAAATTTTGTACATGGGTAGTTCTATAACAATTAAATCAAAAGTTATTGAAAGGTCCTTCTTAAAAGGACATTTGAAAATCTAAACAATGTTTGTATCACACAAAATTGTAAGAAATAGGAACAAAATATTAGTGAGAAAAAAGCTACCTCGCGAAGAGCTTTTTGAACTCAATGTTTTTATTTGTTCTTACTTGCTTCAGTCAATGTTTGTGAAGTGAACACTGGGGGCATGTCAACTAGAAAACATTGTTAGGAAAAGTTATCAACTTAGAAGTTTTGTCTAACTTTGAGTGTAATAAATATAAATGTCATGTTTTTGTGGAATCTAAGTATGATGAGCATTCTTATAAATCTGTTGAAAATTAATTCTTATCCCTTAGAATGGATTTACACTGACATTAGTGATATGAAGTTAACACCATCTCATGGTGGGAAAAAGTATCTCGTTACTTTTATTGACAATTGCATTAGAAATGACTATGTCTGTTTGCTGAATGATAAGGATGACGCAATAGAAATGTCTAGACAATGTAATACGAAGTTAAAAGTCGGTGTGAAAAAAGATAAGAAGTGATAAGAATGGAGAGTATATATATCTATGTGCAGAAATATGTTTGGACAGTTTTAAATTATCCATCAAACTACTGCCCTTTTCACCTCAATCTAATGAAAAAAAAATATTGAAAGAAATTATGGATGCATTATTTATAAGTTTGGGTCTACTACAAAAGTTGTGTGGAGGAACTATTCTTACTGCAAAAGGGAACAACATAATGTTTTGTCTTTTTAGAAAGAAAGCAGTTTTGTTTGTTCAGGATTGGATCTTTTTCATATGATAAATGGAAAGGAAGGAAATCCAAATTGAAATATTTCAAAGTGCGGGGGTGTCTATTCAAAGTCCAAGTTCCTATTCCTAAAAGAATTAAAATAAGACCAATGACTATGAAATGTAAAACTAGACTTGTGTAGTCTAGTGAAGGGTCTAAAAAGCCTAGGAAAGGAAAAAGGATAATGTACTTAATAAATAGATTCAGAGGCTTAGTAAATGTCAAAGATATTTACTTCCTTCAAATATGATTTTGTAACGTTTCTTGTGTGTATTGTAGACTCATCCTTTGGAAAGATCGTTTCAATAGTGGGAATGATGCAATATTGAGCAACCATATTGGAAAATAATTGATGTTCTTCCCAAAAAAATGATTTTTTGGGTTCAAAATGAATCTTTAAAAGGAAAATAACAGTTGATGGAATTGTTGAAAAATATTAAGTAAGACTTTATGTTAAAGGCTTTAGAGGAAAACAAGGTTTTGATCTTGTCAATATATATATACTCGTGAGTAACTAGAATTACATCAATTCGGATGCTAAAATTATTATTTGTGATATATGAAATTCAAATTCATCAAATAAATCTCAAAAGAACTTTCTTAAATGTAGAATTGGAGGAAAAAATTTACATAAAACAACCTGACGATTTTGAGATTCCGGGTAAATAAAAGAAAGTATGCGAACTTGTTAAGTTACATTATGGACTAAAACAAGCATTCAAACAATGACATAAGAAATTTGACCAAACCATGTTGGCAAATGGATTTAAGAATGATGGAAGTGATAAAAGTGGTCACATTAAAATCACAAGGTTATTGCTTGTTTATATTTTGGTGATATGTTGTCCAACAATAGAGACACTAATGACATAAATGCTACTAAACATATGCTAGAAAGCAAGTTTGGAATGAAAAATTTGGGAGTTGCTGATGCGATCTTAGTTATAAGAATCCTTAGAACTCCATAGTATTTAGCATTTTCACGGTCTCATTTCATTGAAAAATTACTTGACTAGTTCAAATATTTGGATGTCAATATTGTCAAGTCTCCAATAAATGTGAGTTTTGCATTTCAAATGAGTGAAAGCAAAAGTGACTCTCGATCGATTGTGCTAGAGTATTGAGAAGTGTGATGTATATCATGAAGTGTACATGATTAGGTATATCATTTTAAATTAATAAACTGAGTCGATTTAGAAGTGATCCCAATCAAACTCATTAGATGGAAATAAATAGAGTTTTGGGGTATTTAAAAAATACTTTAAACTGTGCCTTGCATTATAACAATATCCAACTGTATTAAAAGAATATAATGATGCAAATATCACCGGACAAATGAAGTAAAATTCACAAGTGGATCTATACTTACTCTTGCTGGAGGAGAAGTCTCTTTGAAACATTTCAAAAGAGACATGTATCGCTAGCTCTATAATGATCTTTGAGCTAGGTGCTCAAGATAAGGTCGGTGAATAAGTTGAAAGACTCCAGGATTTCTTGATAGATATTCTTTTTTGTATCAAACCATTGGCATTAGTATGTGTACACTTTGATAGTCAAGATGCAATAGATAGGGCATGGAGCATGATGTATAAGGGAAAGTCTCGTCATATAGGACAAAAACATGATACCGTGCAGAAATACTCTCTAGTGAAATTATCAGAATTGAGTATGGAAAATCAAAGGATAATGTGTTCTGTCCATTATAAAAAGGCCTAACTAGAGAGAAAGTTTAAAGATCATCTAAGGGAATAAAAGGTTTAGGACAATTCATCATGGCGGTAACACTATCTAGTAGACTGGAGATCCCAAGAGTTATATTCAAGGAGAAAAACAAGGTTTTGACTAAAGGTTCAGCATTGTCAAAAAACTCAATTCATTCTCATGATGAAGACAATTTTTAAGGATAAGGATACAACATTAAGGCTTGATAATGATTTAATAAAACTTAATGATTTTAATGATTTGCTAAGTTTGGCAGAGTTGACCAAACAGTGTATCTACGCGATAGCACTGTTAGAAATCACCTATGTGAGTGTGAAGTGTAGGCCGCTTTAAAGAGGATGATTTTCGAAAGTTCATCTCTCTATACACTCATGAAACCAAGAGGTGTTCATGGATGAAACTAACGCAACCGTAAGAACCATAAAGAGTAAATGGTTAATTGTGTGACATATGGTTGTCTAGGTATACACCAAAGATCGACGGTTCAAAGATATCACATCTACCGATTGACCGAGTATATCCGACATATGATCACTATGGAAATTCCAAAGGGAAACCTACTTATCCAGATGCAATTAGTTCTTGCTTGTAAAGTACACATACTTGTCCCTTTTTTGTCTTGGAGTCATTCTCCATTCATGTGAGGGATTGTTGGGTTTTAAAAGGTGTGGATGGAAAATGAATAGTTGCGAATTTCAAGAAGAGTTTTGACTTATATTAAAATGTTGCGATTTCTATGAAAAGTTATGACTTTCATGAAAAGTTGCGACTTTTATGAAAATTAAGAATTTTATGAACAGTTATGACTTTTATGAAAGGTGATGACCTTTCTGAAAGATTGTGACTTTCCAAAGGTTTGTGACTTACTAGTAAGGCACAATAAGAACCTTTCCACACTACCCTTTGTTCTATAAATTGAGGGATTTTCTCTTATTTTAAAAATATATAGAAATAGGATTTTCTGGACTTCTTCTACAACTAAAAATCTAATATTTAGTGTGTACTTTACTTCCGTTGATTGGATTGCTAACACCAGTGTTTTGAGTATCAATACATTGGTGATTGAGATCATTCTACCGTGGGAGGACACATTTCTATCAAACCACGGATACAAGAGGGGAATAATTTCCTTAAGGGGACATTGTGCATTCAGTGGGCTTGATCTTCATTCTGTTTTTCCATATTTTTGTATGTGTTACAAATTTTAGATTTGTGAATTAAATTCAGTTCTGCTATTCTTTTGTCCTTCACTGTTTCATTAAACTTTGGTAACTTCGTGTTTCTCCAAAGTTTGTTTCAATCAGTAAGATTCTTTTGACACATATTAACAACAATCTTTTTTAAGAAAAATATTTTATATATTTTTTAAATATGATTCTGATTCTTTTTTCGCTACTAGTTTTAATTTTCTATTGTGAAAATGTACTTAAACTTTGTTGTTTTACAAAGTTTTGTTCTAAGTATGTTAGAAATACAAGATGAATAACAGAACCAGCATAGCTCCTATTATCTTTCATTTCATTTGTAACTGCTTGATTTTTTCAACTCCAAATACTTTGCGTACATCAAATAGATGTTGCTGCTGATCTACAAGTTGAAAAAGACATTTATCTCCCGCATTCATGTCATAAGTTGGAGTAACCTTATCCCATTTACTTGTTAAAACTTCAAATTTTGATCTGCTATGATAATAGGTAGGCCAAATTCTTTTATCTGGCCCTCGAAGAAAAACAACTTCAAAATGTTTGTCTGTTGGATAAATATTTTCGCCAGGATTCTGATAATATCTATTCAAACATAAAGGCTGTTTAGATTCAAAGAGAAATACATAGACAAGGAAATAAAGAATATTTCAGCCTAAAATCACACAAGAAGAGAATAAACTGAAACTCAATAATATCAATGTAATGTAAGTTTAAATGACAATAGAATTCTCAAAAAACAATGTAAACATAGATTATTCTTAAAAGAAAATTAATGCTTCTTAATGAAATTTTTCTCTTTAGATTATAAATCGAAGAAGTAATATTTATTATTGGCATCAAAATGTCTGCACACATAATTAAAAATGAAAATCAGTTAGTTGCTTTGATTAAGAAAAACAAGCACGATCAAGAGAGATCTAACTAATGAACTAATTCATCTATTTTGAGAAAATCAAACCTCACAATTCTTCAAGGACATACTCAATTAGAAAACATTTAGTAATTCTCTTTAGATTTAAAGAAACATTAGTGTCATCTTTAGAATATCCTTCTTCAAAGGCACTAAGCTTGAAGCATATTGAAACTCAAGCAATGTAAACTGATAAATATTCAATCAAACATCAAGAATATAACAATCCACCAAAATGACAGAAGGAATGATATTTGTTACAAGAAAATTCTGACCATGAACATATACCAAAAAACAATAGTTGATTATGTTAAGGGATGGTGTGTCTCTTGAATCAGAAGTCTCACTTCTGAAAACTTTTTCATTACATAACAACAACAAAACATAACAGTAAGAAAAGCTGAAACCACAGAGTGTTTAAGACTACACAACATAAACATTTGAACAATAAATTGTTGTGAACAAAAAATATACCATGATTGTCCTCTGTTAGATTATATTTTACTTGATGCAACTCAACCACCATGCTAATTGGTTTTGGCAGAGTCCTCCTTTTACAACCGCTTGTTCCAAATATTTGAACAATGAAGTGTTCATCACTCGAAACATACTGAAACACTATGAATTTATCCACTTTCACATCATGTCCTGATGAAAACTCCGGCCATCCTTCTTTAATAGCCAGTTAACCATTATGCTTACATATTGTTACCCTCTATAATATTCCACATGAGTCCTCCAGATTGATTCCTCCATCAATCCGATGTTAAACTGATTTAGCAAACTTTAAAGGAAATAACTAAAATTGTTTTGCTTAAATTAAACTAAGAAATACCACATATTGTTATATAAAACAAGTTTACGACTATTCTTTGAAGTCTTTTGGGTTTTGGGTGTTACAATTGTTTATAATACAAGCTCTATACACAATTTTTTCTTTCTTAATTTTACAAACATAAAACATTCCATCTTTGTCTTAAGTTCGTTGAAAAATGAAAAGTGGCCTTTTAAAACAGGATAGCGATCATGAGGCCAAAATAAATCATTAAAGAAAAAAACATTAATCAATATATTCGTTCACACTTTGCATTTAAAAGGACAGTGACTTCAAAACTATCATATTATTAACTAATAGAAAATTCCTCTTCTTGAAAATTCCTATAAGGGAAATAAAAACAATTCCGTTAAGAGTATTTAATATTTAGTCGATACATATGAAAAGTCATTTTTCACCTCTATACTTCATATAATTTTCTATTTATATACTATAAATTTTTGTCAAAGAATATTCTATTGGCCAAACTTCAATACACGCGGCTATGCCACTGACTCTATTTCCTAAGAGTTGGTTATCATAGCCCAGAAGAAACCTGTGATTTTATGAGTTCACATGAATCTGCTTTTACAAAGCTTAAAAGGAAATTAACGATGAATTTTATTATCACAATTGTATTGTGTGTATAGGGTTGCTCAAAATTTCACATAAACAACTAGATAGTTGAGGAAACAAGCATACATAAAGAACCATGTTTTACCAGATCTTCTAAGAAACCTTCTCCAATCATTAAAGTAAAGAAAGAACGACTCTTTCCATTAATCAATAGGCAGTCCTTCTCGCTCTCATCAAAACATGCTTCCATCTTCTCCTTGTGCAAATATTTCCACAACAACTTCTAAATCAAACAAAGTATTAGAAATTATCAACTAGAAGTTTATTTTCATAAAAATAATACTAATAAAAACAATAGATTAAATGGTGGACAAAGGAAGAGTAATATGTCAAATATCAACAATGTAACACTATGAATTTTTATTAAGATTCAGTTTGATTGTCCAACCCCCTTTTTTGGATCTTTCGACTACCTTTCTATTTCAAGTTTAGACCCATGTAGTGTAGTATTGTAGGCGAATATCCAACGTGATACTGTACACATAATATATTAAAAGAATAGAACTTTAAATGCAAAAGTAACTAACAAAGAGGGGAAATTAAAATTCCACTCAGATAATAGATTGAATCTTGATATATAGTATAAAGCTATAATAAGCTCATAAAAATGAAAGTAAAATAAGAAGTTCAAAAGAAATTAATCATGCACACACCATTCTTTGAAGATCCATCCTATTTTTTTACTAGTTGACAATGTAATCACATGCTATCAAGCACAAATTACATTATAAATGCATAGTCTAAAATTTTATCTATGGGATTATAACCCCCTTACTCTTCAAAATATCATAGAAAGATACATGTCTTTCCGTTAGATCCAATTTTTCATGTGGAATAACATAAGATTTTTTTTAAAAAAAAAAATACTGCATTAATTTGGAAATATATTATGAGGTATCATAAACACATCTAAAACCTTTAGAGTCTTCTGTTCTTCTAGATCATATTGATATTTCATCTAAAATTCATAATTATATTAATCCTTAAAATAACCAACCATATTAAAATTTGTTTAACATTAGATCTGTAGTTAAATTTTCACTGTGTTTTTAATCATGATCTAAATCCAAATATGAAAAAGAATCTAAGATAATAAATTAAGGAACACTTGTCTAAAATTCCTTAAATTGAATATTTACAATAAAAGTTATATAACACATATATAATTTTTTTATAAAAATAAAAACTTATAACACCAATGATTCTCTATATCATACAATATAGAAACTTATGGAAAATGATGACATATAGACAATGGCACCAAATGTATAAATAAAAGTCAAATCCAATGTGTTCATACCCTAAGTAATAGGTGTCTTCCTTCATCAAATCGATGTCTTTAATGTCTTTCTACAAGGTGACTTTTTTGATGAGCTTTACATGGATTTACCCAAAGGCTTTCATAGCTAGGCGGAGAATAACGCAATATACAAGCTCAAGAAATCCTTGACATAATTATTGTAGGTTACAATCTCAAGCTAATTGAAGGAACCAGAGATGAATTGCAGAAAGCATTTAAAACGAAGAACTTGGGAGGGTTAAGGTATTATCTTTTCATTGAATTACCAGGTCCAAGGAAGGAATTCTAATGCATCAAATGAAGTATGCATTAGAATTGATTTCTGAAAGTGGCCTTGGAGTGGTCCTATGGATATTAATGTGAATTTAACAACTAAGGAGTATTGTGATCATGTTTGCAAAGTCACTAATGTAGCAGAACCTATTGCTGATGAAGGATCGTATACTCATAGGTATACTTCTATATATTACCATGACTAGACATGATATCTCATTTTGCGTTCAAAATCTATCTCAATTTAAAAGGTCCCAAGCAATCTCATATGGGAGCAACACTTAAAATAATGAAGTATCTAGAAAAAAAAACAATAACCAGGCCAAGGGGTTTTAATATCCAGTAATAAGAACAATGTGATAGCAACCTACCGTGATGCATAATGGGTAGCATGTCCTAACTATAAAATGTGAGTAACGGGTTATGCAATAAAAATGGGATATTCTCTCATCATTTAAAATTCTAAGTAACAAATAACAATCTTCAAGAGCTCAGCTGAAGCAGAATGCAGAAGCTTAGTTTCCACTGTGGCAGAGATAGTTTGGATAATTGGGCTAATAAAGGAACTTGGTATTAGTGTTACTCTTCCCTCTAAGTGTATAGTAATAGCAAGATTGCAATAAAAATAACTGCAAATACAGTGTAAAATAAAAGGACTAAACACATCGAAATAGATTGTAATACTAGGACTAATTTCAACTTACTAGATTCCTATAAGTAAGCAGCGTGTTGATATATTAACAAAAGGAGTATCCAGAGTGCAACATGAGTTTTTGAGTTCAAAGTTAGGTATACAAAACATATTTGCAGTACCTAACTTTAGAGGGAGTGTTGAAGAAGGACTTACTTAAATTCCTAAAGGGTCTATTTGTAATTAGATATAACTAGGATTAACTAATCGGTTAGGAGTTTGTTAAAGTAGTTAAAAGTTAGTTAGGGTTATAGTGGTCTAAAAACCTATATAAGTTGTACTGATCATCTCATTGTAACATCGGATTCAATTCTGATGAATATAGAATTTTCAAGATCATCTTCTTCTTCTTTTTCCTTTTCTTCTTCTTTTACTATTCTAATCATCAAGAGTTCATCTCAGTTACTGTAATTCTTCAAACAATAACATTTTTTAATGGTCTCATTTGTTTCTTATTTTTATATAGATCCATTAGTTACTTGAATCACTAAACAAAATAATAAAAACTAATTTTCTCTTAATTCAGTAAACTACACTGCTGGAAAAATTTCCAAACCAAATAAATCATGCGCCAACAACAATTTAATTTATTGTGTTGTTTTGTATAAATCAACAAGTAATAACTTTCTGTCCTACAATATTGATTTTTGAGGAAGAAGATTGTGACTAGGAAATAAGTAATTCATAAGCTCTGATATCACTGAAAGAAGATAATCAATTGACAACACACGATTCTCCTGGAATTTATTTTATTTGTTGTACGAGTTGACAATGTAATCACATGATATGAAACACAAACTACATTAATCAATGAAAGAAAAAACAATTGAATATTTCTAATCGAATAAATGTGTTAATGAAACCACGATCCTTTCATTTTTCACCACTCAGAACAACTAAAAACATTAATTTCTCTACATTATCACATTTTTATAAATCTTGTGTATTAAGGATTAAGAGAAACTAAAAATAAAAGAAATAATGAAGTAGGAAATAACATAGAAGGAAAATTGTATATTATCTAAAAACAACAAGAAAAACTTTTTCATCGGGTTAGAATTGAAACTATCTTACACAGCTCAACTAGCACAACTTTCCGTTGCATTGTCTAGGAAAATAATTACATTTTTATTCCTTTTATAATGAGTCAATATTAGTATTGTAATTATTATCTAGGTAACTTTTGTACATGTTTCATCTATTCATCATTTATAGCATTTTTATCATGACCTCAAGTCATTTATGACAGTTAAGACTATCAGGTCAGTCACCTGATTAGTCCGATGTTTGGTTCTTATGTGAAATTCTATGTTCAAGAGCTTCGAACCTTAAATAGTCATTTTCGATCAAAAATCAGATAGATGACCTTAGAATCCAATTCTGATAATTTCATCAACTCCACGAGGGTCATTTTAGGCCAGCAACATGTTTGGCACAGCTAACAAGGCTTCCGGTGTGAATTTGTACAATTAGGTGTTTTAAGTTTCAAGTAGTGTGAAGTCATGTAATCATGAAATGTTGGAGACATGTGTGTGGATGGTTGGAACTATAACAGGCTATCCACTCGAGGTAAATTTCATTTATTGTAGGCTGCCATGACTTGTTTTTGTGCCATAAATTTTGAGTTGTTGTATGATGGTTGTCTTGCTGCTCTGAGCCTCGAATTGTGTTCCATTTCGGAACACAAGTTCAAGGTAATATTTTAGACCTTTTGACAAAGTCAATTAATAAATTTGGATGCGGGTCCCATTATTCCCATTTGATTCAAAAGTTGTCCCGTTTTAGTTTATGTGTGTTTGATGTTTAAATAACCGTATTGATCTTGTGGTCTTATTCTTTGATACAATGAGAACATTCTGAGGGTGTTCACAAGGGAAAGGCTCCGACATTGTGATTTAGTTCACGCGAGATAGACCTAATGCTAGACTACCAATTCCGTTCTTTTATGCTGAGGTTGAATGTGTAATTACATGTTGATTGGAGGGAATTGGGGGCGCGTACCTAGTTTTTCATATTTACTTTTCTTGATAGAATGTTTTAGGACTTGAGTAGCTCTATTTTAAGTGTGGTACCATGCTAGTCAGGGATTATGTGTTTAGTTCTATTTTAGTGAGTTGACTTGGATGGCCTTATCATGGTATAATAAAGTATGCTTGGCCTTGTTCTAGTTTTTGCCTTAGACCAGCAATACTTGTGGTATTTAGGACTTTTACTTCTCCGACGTAGTTTTAGATAGTTTAACACATTATAAACTGAAGTACCAGACTTAAGTCTAATATAATGAGCCTTAGTTTAGGCGATGATTCTGTTTTTCAAAGTGTCCATTCACTCTTCCTATTTATACGACCCATTGCGATACTAGAAGTTTTATGCTTTGTAGGGTGACTCAAGATTGGAGTCGTGCAGGCCGAGAGCCTTTGATTGATTCCTTAGGTTAAATTTAGTTGAACTATTGTTTTGGTTATAGATGATACATGATACTTTAATGTTCTTATTGGTTCCCACATATTTACTCTTGCTAACTTGGCTAGTGCCCTTGGGAGCTTCATTTTGCTAGGCTATGGTGTTATTGGTACCCTAAGTTTAGTCTAGATAGCTAGGTCAGAGCCCCTGTGATTTTATTATTTTGTTGGGTGATGCTCTTATCGGTGCCTCCGAGTTACTCTTCCTAGCTGGGTTGATGCCCGTGGGAGCTTATTTTCTTGTTACCCGGCCCTAGGGTTTACTTTTGCTAGTTGGGCTGGTGCCCCCAGGATTTTATTGTCTTGATGGGCAAACCCATTATTGGTTACTTATAGTTTGAGTTTGTTAATTGGGGATCCATGTCAGGATTACACTTAATATATCTAGATTCAATTTAATTCGCTCTTGTAGTTTAGCTATTTTTTGTACATATCAAACTTATAGAGGTTCATCCAATTTTTACCTAATCCTTCGCACGAGTGTACATTTTGGGCTAACGGGGTCCAATTTGGTTTAATTTAGCTGTATTTAGTCTTTATTTCTTGGACCATTGTGTGTTTTTATTTAAATTCCATTTTGACCTTTATTGGTGTCTAAATACTATCTTTTCATTTTTTTTACCATCCTTGCTCAATTAAACTATGATGCCTAGTGGGTACTTTTTCTTTGGTACTTATACTACGCTATACATGTAGTTCGTGCGTGCAACAACTTTTGGATCAGAGGTTAAATTGAGAACTTCGTGTCTGGACTTTCCTTCATACTTAATAATTTTTAAAAATTTCCATTCATTTGGAAAAGAAAATATAGTATTTTTCTATTTTTAAATCTATATATAGTTATACTTGCTAAATTTGGTAATTCTAATTCACTTCAACCTCAAAAGAAATGGTCTCTTCATTAACTTCAAATGTCTTGACACTAACTTCGGATTTCCTCTTTTTATTTGTTCATCTCTAACTAGTTATCAACCCCATTAGACAAAGATTTCTTTCTCAATGATATTCAACTATCAAGACAATTCTCGTGAAAATCTTTCATTTCTTAGAATTTCATTCTTATTATTACGAAGCAAATAGATGTGTTAAATAAGGACAAAAAATGAATTTTGAAAGTTAAAATTACCTGTTGCCAGCGACCAGCAGTGTTGCAATGTCTTGTTGTTGCTGTGGCGTTGGCGTGGCGCCGGGGTCGATCAAGGGGCATGGGTGTTGCGTTACTTAAGGAGACAAGGTTTGAGAGAAAAGAGAAATTAATCATCATCTATTTCTTAAAAAAAGTGATAATTTACCGACCACGGGATGTCGGTATCTTTTATAAATATATATTTTTATAAGTATTTAATAAATACCGACATCATGAAGCCGATTAGATTTAAATAAAAAAATAGTTTTATTTTTTCCAAAAGAGACAACCTTCTGGAAAAAAAAGGTTTGAATAGATGAGTCTGAACAGACACGTTTCTTGTTGTAAATGGTTACAAAAAGGAAGTCATTTTTCGTTTTCAAACACCGAATTTTTTTTCCTTCTCTGTGCATACATTTTCTTTCATAAACAAACTTGTCGATCGACTAAGTCAGTGTGTGAATAGTTGTTATTCTTACATTCGTTGAAGTTATTGAAGTTTGAGGTACCGCTACTTCTTTAACTGGTTAATCCATTTTAACTTACGATAAATTAATCCATAACCTCGGATACAATGAGGAGATTAAATTTCTTAAGAAAACACAGTAGTTTCTAAGGACTCAGATTATTTTTTATGTCTATTCATCTTCTTTTTGTTTTTATATTTTTTACTAACTTTAATACATGTCATAACAATCTTAAGAAATTTAATAATTTCTGTATTTGAGGTTTCTAGAGATTAAAACATTTATGATTTTAAATCTGTTTGAATTTTTAAAATTCATCCAATTAACAATTAAATGAACATAAAAATTTGATCGTTACATCAAAAACAGATTGTATAAGGATTTATTCTTCACTGTTAATATTACACATACTAAATTTTTTTGTCATTTGTGACAAAAAAACAACTAATCCAAATCAAGCAAATGCTGAACAGTGAGTGTTGCAACAACATCGGTTGCACACAATCGGTCAACTGTTGCCTTAGCATCGGATGAGAAACATGCAATGTTTTTGGAGTCAAATTCAAGATATGGCAGCAGAAGATATTCATCTATATCCCTACACTGAGTCTACAGAGATTCATTAATGAAAATGTTCATATTATGTCGGATGAAACTCTGCCAGAAGAACGATTCTTGGTAACAGAAGCATGCCTGAAGACACATTCTGATTTTCTGTGTAAAAATTATATTATGATAGGCCTGCAAGAGGATATGTACAATGTGTACAGCAATATCAAAACCTCAAAATAACATTGGGATGCTTTAGAAAAGAAGTACAAAACAGAGAATGTCAGAATGAAAAAGTTCATTGTGGCTTAGTTTTTGTACTATAAGATGAAAGACAATAAAACCGTCATCACCCAAGTTCATGAAGAGGCTGCCATTAATGAGAAGTTACCTACATTGTGGAAGGACTTTAAAAACTACTTGAAACATAAACTTAAAGAGATGACTGTAGAATATCTCATAGTAAGGTTGAGAATCGAAGAGGATAATAAGTTGAAGAAGATTCCACAAAATTAAAGAAAAGAAACAAAACATCTGGTTCACAAAAACAATCCTCCTAAGAAAAAATTCAATGAAAGATGCTTCAATTGTGGCGAAAATGGTCATAAGGCTACTGAATGTCAGGGTCCCCAAAAGGACAAGAACAAAAAGGATCAAGCAAATTTGACTAAATCCAAAGGAGAAATGGACGATCTATGTGCAATGCTTTCATAATGTAACTTGGTTGGAAATCCAAGACAATTGTGGATAGATTTTGGTTCCTCATGCCTTGTTTGTACCAACAAAGAATTATTCTCATCATATAGTCCAGCACCTACAAACGATAAGTTGTTTATGGCGAACTTCACTATTTCAATGGTGGACGAAACTGGCAAGGTCCTATTATAAATTACATCAGGCAAGGTGGTGACTTTGGACAAGGTCTTGTAAGTTCTAGAATTGCGAAAGAATTTAGTTTCTATTCAAATTCTCATAAAGAATGGATTCAAATGTGTATTTGTTTCTGATAAAGTAGTAGTGATTAAGAATGAAATGTATGTAGGAAAAGTTTACCTCAGTGATGACCTTTTCAAACTAAATGTAATTACAGTTGACATGAATAAAGATTCTACTTCTTGTTGCTTACTTGCTTGTGTCTAAATATTTATTGCATGAACTTTCGGGACATGTTAATAACAAAACCTTGCGAGAACTGATTATCTTAAAAAAATTTCAAAATTTGAGTGCAATAAATCAAAATGTCAAATTTACGTTGAATCTAAGAATGCTAACCATCCTTATCAATATGTTGAAAGTAATTCAAATCATTTAGAAATGATTTACACTGATATTTTTGACATAATGTCAACACCATCACGTGGTGGGAACAAGTATTTCATAATTTTTATTAACAATTGCACTAAATATTATTATGTGTATTTCCTAAATAGTAAATATGAAACAATAGATGCATTTAGGCAATACAAAACTGCAGTAGAAATTTAGTTGGATAGAAATATCAAAATGATTAAAAGTGATAGAGGCGGAGAATATGAATCTCCATTTGCAGAAAATACATTTGAAAAATTGAATAATCCATCAAACTACTGCTCCTTACACTCCTCAGTCTAATGGAATTGCGGAAAGAAAAAACCGAAATTTAAAGCAAATGATGAATACTTTACTTATAAGTTTAGGGTTACCACAAAACTTGTAGGGGGATACAATCCTAACAACATATCGAATATCAATAGATGGACTCATACAAAAACACATATTATTCCATATGAAAAATGGAATGGTAGACAACCCAACTTGATATATTTCAAAGGGTGGGGGTGTCTAGCCAAAGTCAAGGTGCTTATACATAAGAGGGTAAAAATAGGGCCTAAGATTATGAATTGTGTATTCATTGGATATGCCACAAACAGTAAGGCATGTCAATTTTATGTTCATAAATCCGAACATCTGGATATTCATGATAATACGTTAATGGAATCAGATAATGCTGAATTTTTGGAACATATCTATCCGTATAAAAATAGACTAGAGTCATCTAGTGGGGTCTCTAAATAACCCCGAGAAGAACCCAAAGACGATGTAACCAATGAAGAGATTCCAAGCCGCAGTAAATGTCAAAAGAACAACTACTTCATTTTGATCTTTTTGTAACATTCCTTCTTGAAAGCGTGTCTCAATTATTCAAGGGAGCAATGTCGTCTAGCAACTCAACCTCTTTGAAGGAGGTTGTCAATAAGGATATTGAATCAATCCTAAGCAATCATACTTAGGAGTTGGTTGATCTTCATCCAGGGAACAAACCCTTGACTTCAAAATGGATCTTTAAAAGGAAGATGAAAGTTGATGGAACCATTGACAAATATAAAGCAAGACTTGTTGTTAAAGGATTTAGACAAAAAAATGGTCTTGATTATTTTACAACATACTTGCCAGTGACTAGGATTACATAATTTAGATGTTAATTTCCCTAGCTGAATTTATACGGTCTTGAAATCCATCAAATGGATGTGCCGCCTTCTTAAATGGAGAGATGGAAGAAGAAATTTACATGGAACAGCCTGAGGGTTTTGTAGTTCATGGTAAAGAAAATAAAGTGTGCAAACTTATTAAGTAACTTTATGGACTAAAATAAGCACCAACACAATGGCATGCAAAATTTGATCAAACCATGTTGTCAAATGGATTTAAGACGAATGAATGTGATAAATATGTTTACATTAAATATACTCTGAATTAGGAAGTCATTGTATGCCTATATGTTGATGACATGCTGATAATGAGCAAGGACATTGCCAATAAAAAAGCTACTAAGCGTATGCTCGCTAGTAAGTTTGATATGATAGATCTAGTAAGTTACCGAACGGTCTATCATGGTCTAAAACTCATTATATTCAAAAGGTACTTGAAAAGTTCAAGTATGTGAATTTCAAAAGAGCAAAGACACCAACTGATGCGAAACTTCTTCTTGGAAAGAATAAAGGTGAAAGTTGGTTTCAATTGGACTACACCAGAGTTTTTGGAAGTTTGATGTATGTCATGAATTGTACACCATCAGATTTATCTTGTGCTATCAGTAAACTAAGTCGATACATATGTAATCCCAATCAAAATCATTGGTTGGCAATGAAGATAGTTTTGGGATACTTAGATGACACTCAAAATTATGCTTTGTGTTACAACAAATATCCAATAGTTCTTGAAGAATATATTGATGCAAATTGGATTATTGGTTCAACTGAAACAAAATCAATGTTTTCACTGTAGGTGGAGGAGCAATATCTTGGAAATCATCCAAACAAACATGTATAGCTCACTCTACAATGGAGTTTGAATTCATAGCCTTAGACAAGGCAGGTGAAGAAGTTGAATGACTCCGGAATTTCTTAGATGATATTCCTTTTTGGACCAAACCAATGACCCATATATGTGTAACACCCCGTATCCGAAACAGACCAAAAATAAGCTTTTCAGTAAATTTGCAGGTGCAATCGACAGTTACCATCAATAGATCGTATCCTGACCCACAGTCCATGCTACACATCTGTCGATTGAGTTTGAAACCTCCAAAACCTCTACCTTGAAAAATTTAACAAAATGTCAGATGATGGATAGACCTACGTTCGTAGGTCAGACTACGGTCTGTATTCTGTGTCTGTCGATCAACACCCCATTTACCCATTCTCTGACATGAACCACGATTTACCAGTACAAACCATCATTCGATCTACGGTATGTAGGTCTGACCATAGGTGGAAATTTGCAGATAGTTAGGGGGGAAATGCAGTTGGGTCGAATTCAATTAATCATAAATCTTAGCACAAAATGAATTAGGTGAACCCTGACATACCAAAATATAGATAATTGAATTAGGTTTCCATATACATCGGCCTTGCCAAAATCAGACATTCGAGTAAAATGTTGTGGCCATTTTAGTAAAGGTCTGTCGAACACACCTAACCTACGGACCCAAACAATGGACCATTTCAGTCCATGTCATTGTTTGGTCCGAAAGCAATTAACTCAGGGTTCTTTTGTTCTTTTTCCACTTTGTTTCAACCCTAAGATACACCGGTTTAACCCTAAATCATCAGATTTTAGTCAGTTTAATCCTAGAAATATAATTAAAACTTACCTAAGTCAAACCATTAATCATAACATATAAAATTAGAAGCAAGAGAAGCGAAAAAGGTCAAGAACCCTAGTTCAAGAACGCAACAATGTTCCAGTAGATCAAGGCCCAAAATCTAAGTGTTTCTCCGTGAATTTCATCACCAGGAATGTGGGATTTCACTAGTGGGTTCCTTTCACCCATTGGGTCCCTAGTTTTCAACAAGATTATTGATTCTCATATCATGATTAGAGCTAAGGTTTATAGAACTTTAATAGAATTTCATGATTTTATTTGTAATATGCTCCGAATCAGATTTTCATGTTATTACTCAGATAATAGCATGAATTTAAAAACCCTAGCAATGTATTTTATTAGTTCATGAATTACACATGTTAGGTCCGATATTTCATTTATTCACTTATACATCCCTCAGTTATTAATGTATCATTACCCGAATAAATGTTGCATTCTCAATTTGCATATTCAGTTTTGAGTTATCTAGTATTTTAAAAAAATTCAGACATAATCAGTTAACTACATAAATCAATTAGAGTAGCATAATATCGAGTTGGACTAGGGTGCAACGTACCCAATTATTCCTAGAACTACTAGCGAAGTAGGTTTTAAGTCTCCACTGTGGCCAATCAGTTTAATAATCACGGCAGCATGCCTTTAAACCTCAGGCATGGTAAATTGGGTCCTCTCGATGGGGTGTATGCATCGGAACTTCACATTTAGCTCATATGGTTTATTTATCAGTTATAAGTAGCTCCCAAAGTTCAGTCAGACTCTCTTGCATTGACCATTTATCAGTATAATCCGTATTTAGTTTTAGCATGTTATAAATTGGTCATTGCATCCAGTTAGCTTAGAATTAAGTACATAATTTTCAGATTATTATATTTGTTTTTGTGCTTGTTCAGTTATGTTTTATTTCAGATTTACTCTATCCTAAATGCTAATTACCTTCAAGTACTGATGCATATGTGCGCTACATCTTCTCGTGATGTAGGTTCAGGTTCTCAGCATCCAGATCTCGCTTAGATGGATTCTCGATCTCCAGTTCAGAAATTTCAGTGGTGTGTCCTTATTCTCAGAGGACAATAGTCCTGAGTTTCATTTCAATCATTTAGTTTCAGTTTTTCTAGACTAAGTTGGGGCTTGTCCTAGTACTTCTAGTCAATTAGAGTCTTATTTCAGACATAGTTAGTTTTCGCTTAGCATTGGATTAATATTTTCTTTGTATTAGACTCATCAGTATTTAAAATATTTCAACTATAGTATACAGGTATTCCCCATCTTTTTAGATTAAATTATGATTTAGCCTCCGCATTTTTTTTATTATCTTTAGTTTCCTGTTAGCGTGGGATCACTTGTGGTCCTAGGTTCCGTGTCCGCATCTCGGGGGTAGCTCGGGGCGTGAAAAAACTTGGTTTCAGAACACTAGGTTCAAGAGTCCTAGGATGTCTTAAAAGCCGCAATAAGTAGGTTCCTTTTCATGGTTGTGAAGTGCACCACATCTAATAAGAGGGAGGCTACGAAGAGTTATAGGAAAAACTTCACTTCGTTGTTACTATTATTGTGCGTTAGATATGATGTTATTCCATTCTAGCTTGAAATTCTACGTTTCAGATCATTCTAACTTGGCATTCTACATTTAGGATCATTCTAAATTGACGTTCTACGTTTAAGATCAAGAAGTCTCTAATGTTGAGTTCAGAAATGTCATACAGATGTTGTCTTAGAGTATGACTATCCAGAACAATCGGGTTCATGCTCATGTGAATGAAAATGGTGGATCAGTAGCAGCAAAGGTTTGCGATATGATGAATCCACCTAAGTTCTTAGGATAACAAACTAAGAGAATCCCTAGAATTTCTTCGATGAGATCAAAATGATCTTTGAGGTAATGCAAGTCAGTGGGAATGATTGGGTTGAGTTGGCATCATACCAGTTGAAGGATGTTTCTCATATCCGGTACACTCAGTGGAACAAAAATAGGGGTACAGATGCAGCTCATATTACTTGGGATTGCTTTAATGAGACCTCTCTGGATAGGTTTTCCCAATAGAGTTGAGAGAAGCAAAAGCCTGGAAATTCATAAACTTAAGGCAGGGAAATATGATGGTCCAAGAGTATGGGCTGAAGTTTAACGAACTCTCTATGTATGCTCCTCACATAGTTGCTGACACCAGGGCTCAGATGAATAAGTTTTTGTATAAAGTGTCAGATTGGTGAAAATTCAGTGTAAAAATGCTATGCTAGTAGAATATATGAACATCTCTAGGCTTATGACTCATGCTCAGCAGGTAGAAGGTGATAAGCTTAGAGAACAGGTCAAGGAAAATAAGAAGGCTAGGACTGGCAACTATGACTATTTGCAGCAGAGATTGAGTGGTGGAAATCGCTCATAGAGTCAGTAGAAGTTTTCAGCTCCAGCCCCTTCATCAGCTAGTGTTCCATCCTCCAAGAACAGGTATGACAAGAAGGGTAAAGCACCAGTATCTATGTCTCATGGAAAAGTTTCAGGCACCAATACATACCTCACTTGCTCTAAGTATGGTAAGAACCATTCAGGCGAGTATCTCGCAGGAAAAAAGGGATGCTTTGGGTGCGGTCAGTCTAGTCGCAGGTTGAGGGATTTTCCAACTAAAAATGGTCAAGAAGGTGGTAAGGGTAGAGCTATTCTATAACTACATCAGCACCAGAAAGTCGCCGACTCAGCAGGTAACTCATCTGGTATAAGTGGGGGTCAACTCCAGAATAGGTTGTATGCTCTTCACGCTATACAAGATTAGCAAGGTTCTCCTGATGTAGTCACTGGTACATTACGAGTCTTTGACTTTGATGTTTATGCATTGCTAGATTAATGTATCGTGGATGGTACTTTCAATGATTTTGCTTAAGTTTAGTGAGTGTATAGGGCATTTTTGTATTAATTTTAATGTGTTTTTATCTGTGTTTTGCAGGAAAGTTATTCAAAATAGAAATGCAAAAAACTACGAAGAAATGACCCACGAAGCCATCGACGGCCCGTCGTCTCATCGAGGGACCGTAGGTGGTGACTGTCGTTTGAAAGTTCAAGCATCAGTAAGAAACTCGAGGACTTCTGACGAAGTGTGGGGATACAAAGGGATTGACGGTCCATTGACTCATCGACGAACCATGCTGGCAAGTCGTCGATGTGATCAGAGACTGCCCCAGTACCCGGTGTTGGAGAAAAACTAAGTATAGAATGACGATATGCACCGACGGACCATAAGTGCATCGACGGACCATGTTATTGGTCAGTCGATTAGATTAGAGAATCTGTGATTTGGATGCTTGAAGAAGATGCTAATTGTGGACCGACAGAGGCAGTCGTCGTACTGTCGTTCCATCGACGGACCGTCAGTGGAGTCGTCGATTGAAGACCCATTTTGGGACAAACTATCCTTATTTTGGACTCCTTTTAACTTAGGACTTTGTTATTATAAATAGGATCAAAAACCTCAGTTTTGGGGTTACACTTTTTATTATTTTTCATACTTTAGTTCTTGGGAATTTATTTTGCAACTTGGGCAATTATATCAAATTTCCATAATGAAGTTACAAGTGAATTTTGCAATTTCAAGTGTTATTTCTGGATTTTCTTAAAACTTGTCAAAGTAAGTACATGAAGTATAGTTTTACAACCATGAATTGTGTACTCTTAGGCATGGGTAACCAAATTCACAACTAGGGATCTGGGAACCATAGGTGATTAACATGGTAAAACTAGGTAAATAACAATTTTTGAATAGATTATTGCATGTATTGATAAATCTTTTATTTTTTAAGTCATTTTGACAAGTGCACATGTTAGAACTTTCCCTATTTCCACTTGCCGCACCAAAGGGGGTAGTAAATAGGAAACTAGTTATCAACATAAATTTAGTGGACACTATATAATAGGCTAGTTTCTATTGGTGTGAAGTAGTAACTACGCCATACATCGAATATGATGCTTAAGATGAGGTAAAGATAACGGTTAGTAAATTGTACACATGTAGCCGGACCAAGGTACGGGGTGAAATTCTCTAGTTGCCGGACCAAGGAATTAGAGATACCTAACTTATCACTTTGCATGCAAGACACTAGGAAATAATTGTTATAGATAGGATTACCTTGTTATGAACCTATGGGGAACACTTACACCCTAATTTTTATCATCACTTGATAAACACCAAAGTTTTAATCTTGTTACTTGTTTTACTTAGAAATAATTAAACACTTTTGTTTCACAAAACCCCCTTTTTATTGACTGTTTTCGAAAAGGACTTGACTAAATAGACGTAATCGTAGATTAAAGTTAAGTCTAAACTATTTTCCTCGTGAGATCGACCCCAACCTAATAACTGGGTTCTTTACTTGATTCGACCACCTATACTTCGTTAGGGAAGTACAATTTGAGTGTATCATAGATCCAGGGGCTACTCTTTGTTTTGTAACTCCTTACCTAGCAGTCAAATTCAGTTTTAGTCCAAAAACTATCTCAGAAACTTTCTCAGTTATAGCTAGATAGGTATATAGAAATTGCCCTATCACTGTCTCTCACAAAGTCACCGTAGTAGATCTTATAGAGTTATACATGGTTGACTTCAATGCCATTTTAGGCATGTATTGATTAAATTCATGTTACGCCTCACTCGATTCTATAACTAGAATTGTTAATTTTCAGTTTCCAAATGAACCAATCTAAGAATGGAAGGGTAGTAGCTTAGCGCCTATGGGTCGATTCATTTGTTACCTTAAGGCTAGAAAGATCATCTCTAAGGGTTATATCTATTATCTAGTTCGGGTAAAGGAAACTAGATCTGAGACCCCAACTCTTGAGTTAGTTCAAGTAGTTAGTGAGTTTCCAAAAGTGTTTCCAAAAGATCTTCCCGGAGTCCCTCCCGAAAGGGAAATCAACATTGGAATTGATCTCCTTCAAGATACCCAACCTATTTCTATTCCTCCTTACAGAATGGCTCCAACAGAACTTAACAAATTGAAAGAGCAGTTGAAAGAACTTTGAGATAAAGGTTTCATCAGACATAGTATTTGACCAAGGGATGCACCAGTGTTGTTCGTAAAGAAGAAAGATGGTTCTCTCAGAATATGCATTGACTATAGATAGTTTAACAAAGTCACAATCAAGAATAAGTATCCCATCCCCAGGATTGATGACTTTGACCGACATAAGGGTGCCAGCCATTTCTCAAAGATAAACCTCAGATCGTGTATCATCAGCTTTGACTCAGAGATAGTGACATTTTAAAAATAGCCTTCAGGACTCAGTGTGCTCATTATGAATTTATAGTTTTGTCGTTTGGACTAACCAATGCTCCTGCAGCTTTCATGGATTTGATGAACAGAGTGTTCAAAAAATACTTAGACTTGTTCATTATCATCTTTATTGATGATATCCTCATTTACTTTAGGAATGAAGAAGAACATGTGAGTCATATGAGAATTGTTTTTGCAGACTCTCAAGGATCGCCAGTTATTCGCTAAGTTTAGCAAATGTGAGTTATGGTTGCAATATGTTGCTTTCCTTGGTCACATTGTATCGAGCGAAGGAATCTGAGTAGATTCGCAGAAGATAGAAGCAGCGAAACAGTGGCCCAGACCTACCTCTGCTAAAGATATCAGAAGTTTCTTAAGCCTAGCGAGTTATTAAAGAAGGTTCATGGAAGGATTTTCATCCATAGCTTGACAATTGACTAGGTTAACTCGGATGATGGACAAGTTTTAATGGTCAGATGATTGTGAGAAAAGTTTTGCAGGAGTGAAAACTAGGTTGACTACAACTCCTATTTTGACTCTACCAGAGGTTTCAGATGGTTATGTGAAATATTGTAATTCATCGTGAGTTGGACTAGGTTGTGTGTTAATGTAGCGAGATAAGGTTATAGGGTATGCCTCTAGACATCTTAAGGTGCATGAGAAAAACTATCCAACTCATGACCTCGATCTTGCAGTAGTGGTGTTTGAACTCAAGATGTAGAGACACTACTTGTACGGTGTTCTTGTAGCTATGTTCACTTACCATAAGAGTCTTTAGTATGTGTTCACCCGAAAGAGTTGAATCTTCACCCGAAAGAGTTGAATCTTCGCCAGAGGAGATGACTTGAGTTCCTTAAGGTTTATGATATGAGTGTGCATTATCATCCCGGTAAGGCGAATGTAGTAGAATATGCTCTTAGAAGATTATCTATGGGTAGTGTAGCCATGTTAACGAAGAAAAAAATTAGCTACTAAAGGATGTTCACAAGCTCTCTCGTTTGGGAGTTCGCCTTATGATCATATCAGACAGTGGTGTAATAGGTCAGAATGGGGCAAAATCTTCTTTGGTAGTGGAGGTTAAGTAAAATCAAGACAATGATACAATTTTGCTTGAACTTAAGGGTGTAGTCCATAATCACAGAGTGGAGGTTTTCTCCAAAGGGGGAGATGTTGTACTTCGCTACCAGTATAGATTGTGTGTTTCTGATGTGGGCGAATTTAGAAAGCGTATCATTGCAGAAGACCATACATCTAGATATTCTATTCATCCATGTGCAACTAAGATGTACCATGATCTGCGAGAAGTCTACTTGTGGAATGGCATGAAGAGGAATATAGATGATTTTGTTAGTAAGTTCCCCAATTGCCAACAAGCCAAGGTAGAACATCAGAAACCAGGAGGTATGACTCAAGAGATCTATGTTCCTATTTGGAAGTGGGATGTTATCAATATGGATTTCATCACAGGGTTACCTCGTACTCACAGACAACATGACTCCATTTGGGTGATAGTTGAAAGGATGACAAGCTTTACATTAATGATTTTGTGAGGTTACATGGGGTTCCGTTGTCTATCATCTCAGATAGAGATCCTTAGTTTACTTCTCATTTCTAAAAGTCATTTCAAAAAGGTTTTCGTACTCAAATTAACCTTAGCACATCAATTAATCCGCAGACAGATGGAAAGGCAGAGCGTACGATTCAATACCTAGAGGATATGTTTAGAGCTTGTGTGATCGATTACAAAGGTAGTTGGGATAATCACCTTCCTCTGATTGAGTTCGCCTACAACAATAGCTACCATTCTTATATTCCGATGGCCCCTTATGAGGCTATGTATGGGCGCTGTAGTAGATTCATGTTGGTTGGTTTGATGTAGGTGAAACATATTTGATAAGGCCAGATTCAGTCCTTTATTGTATGGAGAAAGTGAAACTGATTAGAGAGAGACTTAAGACAGCCCAAAGTCATCAGAAATCTTATGTAGATGTAAGGAGAAGTGAACTAGAGTTCCAAGTTTATGATTGGATTTTTCTGCAAGTGTCATCTATGAAAGGGGTGATGAGATTTGGAAAGAAAGGGAAGTTCGGTAGTAGATATGCATACCCTTACAATATCTTCAAAAGGATCAGCAAGGTGGCATATGAGTTAGAGTTTCCAGCAGACTTAGCAGCAGTGCATCCAGTCTTCTACATCGCGCTCTTGAAGATGTGTGTGGGTGATCCAGCCTCTATAGTTCCATTAGAGAGTGTGGAGGTGAAAAATAGTCTTTCTTATGAGGATGTACCAGTTGAGATTCTTGACCGCTAGGTTAGAAGGTTATGAAATAAAAAATTTGCTTCATTCAAGGTTTTGTGTAGGAGTCGGTCCATAGAATGAGCTACTTGTGAAGCAGAAGCAGCCATGAAATCCAAGTATCCTCACCTCTTTCTTTCCTATTCCACTCTAGCCTGAGGTAGTAGTTCCTCTTCAGTTTTTCCGTCATTCATGCGTAAATTCAGTCTTAGAATCACGCCCCCTCAGGTAATACTTACATTTTCAGCGTATTTTTATGTTCTCAGAACTCAATTCATTCAGAACTCAGTTCTTAGTGTTTGGTAGTAGGGATTGCAGATCTCTCCCTCTATTTAATCTAGTTTAGTCTTCATTCGAGGAAGAATGTTCCCAAGGGGGAGATAATATAACACCCTGCATCCAAAACAAATCAAAAATCTTATTTTCATAAAATCTACAGGTGCAGTCGAAGGTTACGATCGACAGACCATAGCCTGATCCACAATCCTTCCTGAACATGCATCGATTGAGTCTGAAACCACCAAAAACTCAGCAAAGAAAAATTTAACTTAGTGTCGAATAAAGGACAGATTTAGGTCAAACTATGGTTCATAGTCTATGTCCGTCGGTCAATACCACATTTACCCACTCTCTGACATGAACCACGTTTGACCAGAACATTTCGATCCACGGTCTGTAGGTTTGACCATAGGTGGATATTAGTAGATAGTTAGGGGGAAAATACAGTTGGGTCAACTTCAATTGATAATAACTCTTAGCAAAAAATGCATAAGATGTCCCATGACATACCGAAAGATAGATAATTTAATAAGCTTTCCATAGCCACTGACCTTGCTTAAATAAAACCTCCGAGTAAAACATTATGCTCGTTTTAGTAACCTGTCAAACAGACCCAACCTACAGGCCCAAACGATGGACCATCGATTCAACGACGAACCATTAGTCCAGGTTGTCGTTTGGTCCGACAGCAATTAACTCAGGAGTTTTTTTATCTTTTCCCACTTTGTTTAAACCTTAAGATACGTCGTTTTCACCCTAAATCATCAAATTTTAATCAGTTTAACCCTAGAAACATACCTAAAACTTACCTAAGTCGACTCATTAATCAAAACATATAAAATTAGAAGCAATAAAAGAGAAAAAGGTCAAGAACCCTAGTTCAAGAACGCAACAATGTTCCAGCAATTCCAGCCCCCAAATCTAAGTGTTTCTCCGTGAATTTTACACTCAGGTATGTGGGATTTCACTAGTGGGTTCGTTTCACCCATTGGTCCCTAGTTTTTAGTCAGATTCTTGATTCCCATATCATGATTAGACCTAGGGTTTTAACAGAACTTCATGGATTTATTAGTTATATGTTCTGAATCAGATTGTCATGTTACTACTCAGATTATTGCATGAATTTTAGAACCTAACTATATATTTCATTAGTTCTTGCATGAATTTTAGAACCTAACTATATATTTCATTAGTTCTTGAAATGAACATGTTAGGTTAGACATTTCAGTTATTCAGTTATACGTGTCTTGGTTATTAATACATCATTATCAGATTAAATGTTGCATTCTTAGTTTGCATGTTCAGTTTTGAGATATTCAATATTTTACAGAAATTCAGACATACTCAGTTAACTACATAAATCAATGGGAGTAGCATAATACCGAGTTTGAATTTGGTTCAGCGTACCCAGTTAGTCCCGGAACTACTAGCCAAGTAGGTTATAAGTCCCCTCTGTGGGCAATAAGTTTAGTGATCACGCCAGCATGTCTTTATACCTCTTGCAGGGTATATTGGGTACTCTCGATGGGGCGTATATATCGGAATCCAGATTTAGCTCATGTGGTTTTATTATTGGTTATTAGTAGCTCCCACAGTTAAGTCAGACTTTCTTGCATTGACCATTTTCAGTATATTAAGTGTTCAGTTTCAGCATGTTGTACATTGGTCATTGCATCCAGTTAGCTCAGAATTCAGTATATCATTTTCAGATCATTATATTTGCTTTTATTCTTGTTCAGTTATGTTTTATTTCAACTTTACTCTATCTTATATGCTCAGTACCTTTGATTAATGACGCATACGTGTGCTACATCTTCTCGTGATGTAGGTTTAGGTTCTTAGTACCCAGGTCATGCTTAGATAAATTACGGATCTCCAGTTCAACAGATTCTATGGTGAGTCCTCATTCTCCGAGGCCAATAGTCATGAGTGTCATTACAATCTTTTAGTCATGTAGTTTTGGGTTCGCTAGACATAGTTGGGGCTTGTCCCAGTTTTTTTAGTCAATTAGAAGCTTATTTCAAACATAGTTAGTTTCAGCTTAGTATTGCGTTAATATTTTCTTTGCATTAAACTCATTAGAATTTCAAATATTTCAACTATAGTATATGGGATGTCTTTTCAGTTTAAATTATGTTTTAGCTTCCACATTCAGTTTATTATCTTTTGTATGCTCATGATCATGCTAGTAGGGTTAGCTTGGGATCACTTGTGGTCCTAGGTTTTGTGTCGGCATCTTAAGGATAGCTCGGGGCGTGACAATATGTAGACACTATGATAGTCAAGATGCAATAGGAAGGGCTAGAAGCATTATGCATACTGGAAAGTTTTGTCACATAAGACGAAGACATAACTCTGTTAAACAACTACTCTCTAGTAGAATTATCACAATTGACTATGTATAGTCAAAGGATAATGTTTCTGATCCACTTACAAAAGGCCTAACTAGAAAAGGAGTTGAGAAGTCATCGACGGGAGTGGGACTGTTGCCGAGAACAAGTCATCGTGGTGGTAACTCTACCTAGCAGACTGGAGATCCCACAATCTAGGTTAAAGGAGATAAAACAAAGTCATTAATCATGGTTCAACATTGTCAAAAGTTAGTTTTTGCTTCATTCTCATGATGAGACAACGTTCAATGACAAGGATAAAGGCATAAGGAATTTTATATAGTTTCTAAGCTTGATACAGGGTATATCAAATAGTTTATCTATGGGATAACACATTTAGAAACCACCTATGTGAGTGTGAAGAGTAAGTCTCTTCAACGAGAACAATTCTCTAAGCACTTACTTATCGAGATGTGTTCAAGGCTGAAACGAACAAAACAATAAGAACTAATAACAATTCAAGGTTTGATTGTGTGACTTATCTTGTATAGGTATACACCAAAGCTGAAGATTCAATGATATTAAATCTACCGATTGACCGAGTATATCTGATATATGTTCACCACAAAAAGTTAAAAGGAAAACCTACTTATCCAGTTGTGATTAACCCTTTCTTACAAGACATGCAAATTTTCATATATATGTTTTAACAACAGTCATTCCCCATTAATGTGGGTGATTGTTGGGTTTAGCAAAACGTGAATAAGAAAAATAGAAGAGAAAAATGAAAAACAGGGAACCAATTTGGATGAAAAATCAAAAGTCATTTGAAAAGTGCAAATAAAAAGTCTATTCTTTCATATCGGTAAAATAAAGGAAATTATTGTCTTTATATTAGTAAACACTTCCGATACTTCTTAGAGGGTTAAAAAGAATGTTCCCCCTCGCACCACCGTCGCTCACTCGCTCGGCCTTGGCTTCAGATTTAGATTTTAATTTGGCAAAAGATGTGATTAATTGATAAATTTTTTGGACAAAATATATTTAATCAATTCTATTATTCGAATTTTTCTCCTAAAAAATAATTCAAAATGTTAGTTAAATAACATAATTAATTTTTTCGCAACAGAATTTATTCAAAATTCACGTACAATAATAATAACTATCTGATTTCAGAAAAGTCATTATTTTTTCTAAAAGACACACCTTTCCGATAAGTTGTTATTTTTTTCAAAAGACACAACCTTCAAGAAAACACGAGTTTGAACAGATGAGTCTAACCAAACACGTTTCTTGCTAAAAATTGATATAACAAGGAAGTCATTTTTCGTTTTCAAACACTGAAATTTTTTTCCTTCTCCCTACATACATTTTATCTTATAACAAACTAGTCAATCGACTAAGTCTGTGAGATAGTTTTTGTTCTTACGTTCGTTGAAGTTATTGAAGTTTGAGTTACCGCTACTTTTTTAACTAGTTAATCCGTTTTATCTTTGGAGAAATTAATCCATAACCTCGGATACTATGAGGGGATTAAATTTCTTAAGGTGACAAAATAGTTTTTATGGACTCAGATTCTTTTTTATGTCTATTTCATCTTCTTTCTGTTTCTTAAACTTTTACTAACCCTAATACAGGTCGTAACAATGTTATGCTTTAGACTTCCCCTTACATGCTCATACATTACATTTACTGAGCCATTTGGCTTGCATCTTTTCATGATGCAGACAAGAGTATTCAGGATCATCAATAGGAGCTTCTGATACATCTAGAGTTCGAATTAGTTATGGTGAGCCTCCTTGCTTTTGTCTTATTTTATTTACTTTTCAGTTTATTCAGTATGCCGTGGATCTTGTCCCGACTTCCATCTTTATCAGTTAGATGTTTCATAGATAGTCAGTATAGTTGAGGAGTCTGTATTATTCATTTACTAGTATATGGGTTGCGCTTCACGCGGTTAGAATATTCTTCTTTAAAATTTATTAGAATAATATTTTTCTTGTATTTTCATGATATAGATTTTTAGATAAATCTGTTTTTAAGAGTATTAAATTAAAAGAAACGTCAAAATTAATAATCATAACACTGTTTTCATTAGTATAACACTATATGTTACTTTGAAAAAATTAAATATTTTTTTAAAAAATATATATGTATAACTAATGTGTTTATCAAGAGCAAATGTTCCATAATCATATGATATACCAATAGGTAATATGTAGTCATTATGTGTTTGAAAATAAAAATGGGATCTTTCAAAATAAATATTTGATATGTAATTTAATATTGATAGTGTTTTGGAATTGAAGTTGTGCACAAATAAAATATTAAGGATCCTTAAAATGTATGAAAGAGATGTAAGGGGTAATGGGAAAAAAGTTCAAAAAAAGGTACTTTGGTGTGAGAGAATAGTCATCATATGTATCATATAATTATAATTAATTGCTAGTTTAAATTCTATCATTTGACTTTCTATTTTTTTACTACTATTAATATTAACATTATTATGACAACAAAAAAAATCAGAAAAATTTTTAAGCTTTATTTCTTGGAGAAGTAAAAATTTTGTTGGAGAATATTGTAAATAAACGTATTGTAAAAAGTTATTTGAGAATCTGAATAGTTTGATTTACATAGAGTTTATACTAACAAATATACTTATAACAATAACTTCATAAAAACATAAGCAATAAAGTTTAAAATATGTACTAAAAGAAACAATTAATATCATAAGTATAAATTAATGATTGTAAAAAGACATACCAGGATTTGTGACAATAGAATGAAACAAAAAGGACAACTCGAGCCCACTGAATGCAGAGTGTGTCCTTGTTAGTGACTCACGCAAAAGGATCAAAGTACACAACTATTTACTGTGAAGAAGAAGAAGAAGAAGAAGAAGAAGAAGAAGAAGAAGAAGAAGAAGAAGAAGAAGAAGAAGAAGAAGAAGAAGAAGCACAAGAAGAAGAAGAAGAAGAAGAAGAGGAGGAGGAGGAGGAGGAAGAAGAAGAAGAAGAAGAAGAAGAAGAAGAAGAAGAAGAAGAAGTACCGAATCAAATATTTAACTTAAAGTGCTGAAGAAGGAAAAGAAGTTCAGAATTATCGTTATTTTTAAATGAGAGGAAACTCCGCTATTTATAGACTACAAAGGATAGTGTGAACAAATTATAATTATGCCTTACTGGAAAGGTCATAACTCTTTGGAAAAGTCACAACTTTTCAGAAAGATCACAACCTTTCATGAAAGTCGCAACTCTTCATAAAAGTCTTAACTTTTCGTAAAAGTTATAAGTTTTTGTAAAAGTTATAACTTTTCGTGAAAGGGGAAGACTAAATTTGGATTTTAAATAAATTAAAAGAGAATGCTAGTTTATGGTGGCGCTATGTAAGCGGGCCTAGGGTTCTCATTTATATATATATATATATATATATATATATATATATATATATATATATAAATATATGATTTTATTAAATGTTATAAAGACTTAAGTTGCTTATTTTTGGGTGAGTATACATTTTATGATTCGTAGTTTTCTTTTGGGTTAAAGTTTGTATTTAAGTTTAATGAAATTTTATTTCGGTTTTTAACCTTTTTCATGCTTAAGTTTCTTCCGCTTATAGTCAGCCAGGATGAGGGTTCGCTTGGGGACCAACAATGCTTCTTGATCGTCGGCCACATCCAGGGTGTAGACTTGGGTCATGACATTTTTAAATTAAGAAAATTCAAAAGAAGGCCTTTTCTTTTTCTTAACTTAAAAAAGTCACCTTTTTTTAAAAAGAAAAACGGAATAAATCAAACCAAACAATGCCTAAACTTGAGCTTGAATCTAAACATTGGTGCGGCTCTATATAGCCTTAGCCATTGGTCTATCTACCTTTATTATGTCAAGGTTGTGCAATAATTAATATATACCCAAAAATTCTGATATTTAGTATATATTTCATAGCTCCGCCCCTGGTAGAACATAGTAGATGCAAGATCAAGAGTAGTTGAATAGCCTCTAGGTGTTTTATCTATATCCACATTTGTAGAATCATTAGAAGGGAACAAAGAGGTGGTCAGATGAATAGCAAAGATCGTCATCAAATTTTATTTTTTGTTGCTTTTATTTTTCACACATTTGATTGCCCATGTCCACCCTGAAAGAAAAGGTGTAAGAGATGGACTTTTCAAACACGTTTGTGCATTTTTTTAATATGTAGTATATTCAGATATATTAGTGTTTTTTTATCATAAAAAAGAATCTAAATACTATGTTTATATTGCTTCACTTTATAAGAGAGAATTACCATGCATATGTGATCTTAAGAAGAAAAAAACATGAATTTTGACAAGCAATTCATGTTTACTTGGAATTGAACCTCAGAATACATAATCAAACAAAAATTCTAACTAGACATAAAAAATATTTGTCATAAAATTTTGTAGATGTCTAAAATGCCAAAATTTTTTGAACAGGTTACTATGATCATGTCTTAACAGGGACGACAATGCAAGTTTCAAGCTTGTGTATGATGAAATGATATTTTGTGAAGAGTATTAGGTAGCAGTTGAAACTATTGAATGATAGTACCAAATATATGACCTATAGCGACAATGATTAAATGTTGGTAAACAAAACCATCAATGAAGAACCAACATAGCTCCTGCTATCTTTCATCCCTTTTGTAACTGCTTGAGTCTATCAACTCCAAATACATTACGTACATCAAATAGACGTCACTGCTGATCTACAAGTTGAAAAACGCATTTATCTCCCGCATTCATGTCATAAGCTGCAGTAACTTTAGCCCATCCACTTGTAAAACTTCAAACTTTGATCTTCTATGATAATAGGTAGGCCAAATTCTTTTATCTGGCCCTCGAAGAAAAACAATGCGCCTTCCAAATTTTTCTCCTTTGGGTAAATATTTTAGCCAGGATTCTGATAATTTCTGTACAGACATAAAGGCGGTTTAGATTCCACGAGAAATACACAAACTAGGAATAAATATCTTCAGCCTAAAATCACATAAGAAGAGAATAAAATGAAACTCAATAATATCAACATAATGTAAGTTTAAGTGATGATAGAACTCCCCAAAAAAACAATGGAAACGTAGATTTTTCTTACAAGAAAATTAATGCTTCTTGTTGAAATTTTCCTCTTTTGATTATAAATCGAAGTAGCAATATTTATTGTTGGAAATAAGAATTTTGCACACTTAACTAAGAATGGAAATCCGTTCGTTGCTTTGATAAAAACAAGTATGATAAAGATATGTCTAACTAACCAAGTAATTCATCTTTTTCGAGAAAATCAAACCTCACAATTATTCAAGGACATCCTCCATCAGAAAACATATAGTCATTCTCTTTAGATTTAAAGAAACATTAGTGTCATCGTTGGAATATCCTACATCAAACATATTGAAACTCAAGAAATGTAGATTGATAAACATTCAATCAAACATCAAGAATATTACAAAACATACAGAAGGAATAATATTTGTTATCAGAAAATTCCGACCATCAACATCTACCAAACACCAATAGTTGATTGCATTAAGGGATGGTCTGTCTCTTGAATCAACAGTGCTCACTTTTCACAACTTTTTCATTACATAACAACAACAAAAAAATAAGTGTAAGAAAATTCTTAAAGCACAGATTGTTTAAGACAACACAACATAAACATTTCAACAATGAAGTATTGTGAACAGAACATACCATGATTGTCCTCTGTTACATTATATTTTACTAGATGCAACTCAACCACCAGGCTAATTAGTTTTGCAAGAGTCGTCCTTACATAGCCGCTTGTTCCAAATATTTGAACAATGAAGTGCTCATCACTCGGAACATACTGAAACAATATGAATTCTCCCACTTTCACCTCATGTCCTGATGAAACTCCGACCACCCTTGTTTAATATCCAGTGAACCATTATGCTTACATATTGTTACCCTCATAATAGTCAACATGAGTCCTCCAACTTGATTTCTCGATCAATCAGATGTCAAACTGATTTAGCAAACTTTGGAAGAAATAACTGAATTTTTTTTTTTGCTTTAATTAAAACTAAGAAATACCACATATTGATATATAAAACAAGTTTACAGTTATATCCTTGGAAGTCTTTTGGTTATGGGTGGTACAATTGTTTATAATACAAATTTTATACAAAAAATTTTCTTTCTTAATTTACAAACATGAAACATTCCATCATTGTTTTAAGCTCTTTGAAAACTGAAAAAGTGGCCTTTTAAAATAGGATAGTGATCATGAGGCCAAACTAAATCATGAAAAAAAAAACATTAAGCCATATATTCGTTCACACTTTGTCATTTAAAAGTGACAGTGACTTCAAGAACTATCATATAATTAACTTGTAGAAAATTCTTCTTCTTGAAAATTCCTATATAAGTGAAATAAAAAAAACTCCGTTAAGAGTATTTAAGATTTAGTCTATACATATGAATAATAATTTTTTACCGATATGCTTCATATAATTTTCTATTTATATACAATAATTAATCGTCAAAGAATATTCAATTATGCACCCTTCACTACACGCGGCTATTCCACTTACTCTATTTCCTAAGAGTTTGTTATCATAGCCGAGAAGAAACCAGTGGCTTTCTTAGTTTACAAGAATCTTCCTTTACAGAGCTTAAAAATCAAGTAAGGATGAGTTTTAATATCACAATCATATTGTGTTTATAGGGTTGCTCAAAATTTCACATAAACAAGTAGATAATTTGTCACACCCCGAGCTACCCGCAGACGCGGACACGGAACCTAGGACCACAAGTGATCCCAAGCTAACCCTGCTAACATGATTATGAGCATACTAAACTGATGCGAAAGCTAAATCATAATTTATAATAGAAAGATGGGGAATACCCATATGCTAAAACTGATATAATTTGAAGGCTGATGAGTTTAATACAATGAAATTACTAACTCAACAATAAGCTGAAACTAACTATGTTTGACAATATCCTCTAAACTAGACTAGAAATACTGGGACAAGCCCCAGCTAAATCTAGCAAAAATTGAAACTAAATGACTGAAAAAGAAGCTCATAACTATTGTCCTTGGAGAATGAGGACTCACCACTGAATCTGCTAAAATGGAGATCTGGAATCGATCTATGTGTGTTCTGGATGTTGAGAACCTGAACCTACATCACGAGAAGTGTAGTGCGCGTATGCGTTGAAGGGTACTGAACATGTACAATAGAATAAAGTTGAAATAAAACATAACTAAACAAGCAGAAAAGCAAATATAATAATTTGCAAATGATATAGAGAATTCTGATCTAACTGAATGCAATGACCAATTTATACCATGTTGAAACTAAATACTGAATATACTGATAAATGGTCAATGCAATAAAGTATGACTGACTGTGGGAGCTACTATGAAACGATAATAAAATCACATGAGATAATGTGGAGTCCGATGTATACGCCCCATCAAGAGGACCCAATATACCCTGCCAAAGGTATAAAGGCATGATGGCTTGATGACTAAGGTGATGCCCACAGAGGGGACTTACAACCTACTTAGCTAGTCTTTTCTGAGACTATTAGGTACGCTGAACCCTAGTCCACTCGGTATTATGCTACTCCAATTTATTTATATAGTTAACTGATTTTGTTTTAATTTCTTTAAATATTAGATAGCTAAAAATTGAACATGCAAATTGGAAAGGCAACATTTAATTTGATAATGATGCATTAAAAACTGAAGAATGTATAACTACATAACTGAAATATCTTACCTAGCATGTGTAATTCAAGAACTAAAGAAATACAAAGCTATAGTTTTGAATTTGAAGCGATAATCTGAGTAAAAACATAATAATCTGATTTGGAACATATATTTTAACTAAATCTTGAAGTTCTATTGTAATTCGAGGAACCCTAGGTTTAAACATGATAAGAAAATCAAGAACTGACTGAAAACTATGGACCCTATGGGTGAAAGGAGCCCATTAGTGAAATACCACATACTTGGTGATGAAATTCACGGAAAAACCCTAGATTTTGTGGCTGGAATTACTGGAAACTTGTTGCTTTCTTGAACTAGGGTTCTTGATCTTTTTCTCCTTTCTTGCTTCTAATTTTCTTACTTTTGATTAATGATTTTGACTTAAGTAAGTTTTAGTTTTGTTTCTAGGCTTAAACTGACATAAATCTGATGATATAGGGTCAAAATAATGTATCTTAAGGTTTAAACGAAGTGGGAAAAGACCAAAAGACCCCTGGGTTGATTTCTGTCGAACCAAATGATGGCATGGACAGACGGTCTGTCGTATGATCGACTGTCCATCGTTTAGGTCCGTAGGTTGGGTTTGTTCGACCGGCCTTTACTAAAATGGGCATATAACTTTTTACTCGAGGTTTGATTTTAGCAAGGTTGATGTCTATGGAAAGCTAATCCAATTATCTATCTTTTGTAAGGTCATGGGATACCTAATTCAATTTGTGCTAAGATTTATGACCGTGAAGTTCACCCATCTGCCTTTTTCCCCCCTAAATATATGCTAAATCCCACCAACGGTCAGACCTACAGACCGTGGGTCCACCTACAGACCATGCTCGTCATTCATGATTCTTGTCAGAGAGTGGGTAAATGGGGTGTCGATCGACGGTCACAGACCAAGGATCATAGTCTGACTTACGAACCTTAGGTCAGTCCGTCGATCAGAACTTAACCAAATTTTCCTAGTATGAGATTTTGGGGGTTTTGACCCCATTGTAAGATGTGCTGGCAGACCGTGAGTCAGGCTACGGTCCATCGATGGAAACCATCGATGCACCTGTAGATTTTTCTGGAAAGCTGGTTTTTGATCTATTTTGGATACGCGGTGTTACATAGGTTAAGGAAACAAGTATGCACAAAGAACCACACTTTACCAGAACTTCTACGGAACCTTCTTCAATCATTACAATAAATAAAGAAGGACTCTGTCCATTAATCAGTAGGCAGTCCTTCTTGCGCTCATCAAAAAGTGCTTCCATCTTCTCCTTATGTAAAAATATTTACTCAACAACTTCGAAATCCTACAAAGTATTAGAAAATATAAATTAGAAGTTTAAGTTCATAATAATACTAAAAAAATGGATGAAATGGTGGACAAAGGCATAATAAAATGTCAAAAATAAACAATGTAACACTAAGAAATTTTTTAAGATTCACTTTGATTGTCCAACCCCCTTTTTCCATCTTTCGACTACCTTTGTATTTCAAGAATAGACCCTTTTAGTCTAGTGTCGTAGGTAAATATCCACTGTGCTGCAGTACACAATTTATTTTTTAAAAAAAGAACTTTAAATGCAAAAGCAACTAACAAAGGGGGAAAATCAAAATTCCATGGAGAGAATAGATTGAATCTTGCTATGTAGTATACAGATATAATAAGCTCATAAAAATAAAAGTAAAATAAGATGTTGAAAAAAAAATTAATCATGCGCATACCATTCTTCAAAGATCCATTCTATTTGTTTTACCAGTCGTCAACGTAATTACATGCTATCAAGCACAAATTATATTATAAATGAATAGTCTAGAATTGTACCGATGAGAACATAACCCCCTAAAATCATCTAAATATCATAAAAAGATACATGTTTTTTCCCTTAGATCCAATTTTTCATGTGGAGAAAAGATTATGGACAAAAATTGGCACAAACCGAAGAGTTAGAAAAAATACTCAAATAAATTTTGTTTTTCCACAACTCATGGAATAACATTAGATTGCTTTTAAAAAAATGAATTAATTTGGAAATATATTATGAGGTATCATAGACACATCTAAAACCTCTAGAGCTTTCTGTTATTCTAGATCATATTGATATTACGTCACCGTTTAGCTTTTCACTTAAGTTTTGGTGATCAGTATTCTCATAGAAGTTGACATACTGATGAAAATCTATTAACTGTTTTGAAATATTTATGTACATTATTTGGAGTAAAAATTCATACACATATTGATCGTTAAAATAACCAACTATGTTAAAGTTTGTTTAACATTAGTCTGTAGTCAAATGTTCATTGTGCTTTAAATCATGATCTAAATTCGAATATGAAAAAGAATCACTACAATAAATAAGATTTATAGGTGCGAAATTATTAGCTACGCCATCAAATTGTCACTAATTATTCACTTTTAGCGACAAAATTCACTTTTCGTGCTTAAATATATGAAACACATACTTTTAGTGACGAAATATAAGAATTCGTAGCAAAGTTTTGTCCATTAAAATTTCCCACCAAAAAATTATTTGGCGTCATTTTGTTAAGTGGTGTTAGTCACGAATTTAAAGTTATTGGTGACACATTGTTTCGTCTTTAATAGTGTATGTAATTCATGACAAACTACGACATCGTATTTGTCACTAATTATTCACTACACCATTTTAGGTCTACGACAACACTAAATCTGGACAACGCTTATAAAGTGTTGCCTAAAATACTTTTGGGGACGTTTTTACACTGTAGCCAATGATTTTGACTTTTAGTTTCACTAATATTAGCAACACTTCTAAAGTGTACTCCTTAATGGGATAACCTACACTTTATAAGTGTTGTTATAGTTGGCAACAACTATTTACATAAATGGCCACACTTTTAAAGTGTGTTATTTTTATAATTGTTAATACAACACATGAAAAATGTGGCCTTAGTGTTTTCCCCAAAATTTTATATTCCCTCTGACATTTTAAAATTAAAATTTGATCTCCCTCCATTTTTATTTGGCCAAAAAAATAAAACATTAAAGAAATATTAAACAGAATAAAACATTAAAACAATAAAAAGGGCAACATTCCTGAAACTTCAGCTGAAACTTTCACTTTCAGTTGAAGAACACGTTTTTGTCCAGAACTGAAGAACCCATTTGCAAGAACTAAAAAAGAGGATCGAAGAACGGAAGAAATCGATTTTCGTCACAAATTCTATCAAAGTTCAGTTGAAGAACACCATTTTCAGCCGAAAAGTCAAAGAGCAATGCGATTCCTCTAAAGCGAACTGAAGAAGACGATCCTCCTCTCAGAGCTTCGTTGTTCAAGATTGGAGAGCTGAAGAAGCCGATTTTCTTCAAAGATTCTTGGGTAAACTGTTGTTCCATCAGATTTCCTTTTGAAAGTTGAAAGAAAATGCTTCACAAATCAACTTGCTTCATATCTTAAAGCTTTAGGGTTGTTGGAATAGAGTTTATCAGGTAAGATATTTTATCTTCAAAAGTCTAAATTATAGCTCTAAGATTTTGATATTCTTTTGTGTCAGTCAAAAATTAAAGTTAGGGTTTTTATGACTTGTGTTATTGATACGAATTTTATTGATTTAGGGAGTTTAATTTGTAGTTGTATGACGTATAAATGGGCAGATTATCTTTGACAGACTAATTTTTTCTCTTGAATGTTGAATGTAGAAGCTGAAGCTAAGTCAAAAGTATCTGAAGAACTGAGTTGTAGCTAAGTTATCTTTCTTCGAAGAACTGAAGTGTTGAAGCTGGCAATACCGATAATATTTTGTCCCTAATATAGATTTCGTCAAGCGTAAGTAGCTACTCTACATGAATTTAAAAAAGTTTTAATGTATGTTTTAATGTCACTGTTTTTTTAGTCTTTTTTAGTCTTCCTGAGTTCATGATTGTGCTCGTCTTAATCTTGGTTTGTTCCTTTGTTAACAACATTGATTCTGTCTTGTAGCTATTTGCTGGTAAAATTTTTCTTTTTTCGACTACATGTCTTGAAGTGTCTAGAAGTCATTTTGTTGTTTGTCTAGTGCATTTTTCAAGTATACATCAGAAACATTAGTTCAATATTGCTTAGTTGTTTTGGGATCACCTCGTAGTATGAATTTGTTAAACTTGCTTTGTAGGTTGAGTTGCACTATATAGAAAATAAATCATATGCCTTAGAGATTGGAGATATAAGATATATTTTTCAAGTCTTGAACGGGTGGAGAGGGAGCAGTAACTTGTGAGAGTCTTTTCTGCTAACTATTACTAGCAATAACAGAATACAAGTAGAAGATTTGTTTTTGTGGTATGGACAACTTGTTGAGTTTTGGATATTGTTTAAAGTGAGGCTTGCTTCATCTAAGTTTTAGAAGAATTAGGAGAAGTTAGTGCAAACAAAATGGAGAGAAAGTTTTGAATGATGCTAAAATCTGTCCTATTTGATGAGTTAGATGCAACAAATGAGAAAATAGCTTGTAGCTTTCCATTTCATTACATGTCATCTTTTAAGACTGCATATTCTGCTATCTCCTGTTGTTCTGTTCCTCTTTAATATGAATTTGTCATACATACATAAAGCTTACACTTCTGCTCCTTCGCATGTTTTAACTCTTCCAGCCAAGGACATATTTAAAAATGAGAAATTTTGGGTTGTTCCTTACACTTCTGCTCCTCACGATTTTCTTGTTGAATAGTGAATTCAAAAGCTCTTATTATATGATTCATGCTATGTTACTTACCTAGTACTTATTGGATATCTGTTTTATAGTTTGAAGGTTGATCCACGCTGATCTTACTTGCGACTTGTACCATTCCATGGATCAGATGAATTGATTGAAAAAATAATAATGAAATATGACTTGACAAGTGTAGCATGTGCTAATGAGCTAATCATCTCATTTTAGTATAGTGAGGTCAGTTTATTCTCCATGTCTTTTTATGTAAACATGAATATATAACTTCTTGAATGTCTTTAATTTATAGGACACATAGTAGAAATAAGGTATTAAAACTAGCATCTCTCACTTTTAGGACATGAAGTAACTCATCAAGTATGTAAAAGAATACTGAATTAAAATAAGTGATAGATACAACATTTAATATTATCCATTTCCTTTATCAAATTATGTGAAAGTTTCTGCTTTGTCACGATATATGTTTGATATGATATCCATTTCCTTTATACAGTCAATGGCATAGTGACAAAATTTTCTATAGAAAATGCGATGAAGACTAGGATAGTAATTGCAGATAGAAAGATACATATATTGGGATCGTTTTTGAACATTAAGATTGCTAGAGATTCACTTTGTAGTCTCATTTATGGGGTCTTCCTCTAGTAAGGTTTATTACAAGGTCAGAGTTGTTATTGCCGAGTCGAGATGCTTTGATTTTTCTTCTTTTATTTATAGGATGTTTAAGTATCAAAGTTTGATTTTGTTTGAAATTATTGGATCTTGAGATTTTGACCAAGTTATGTCTTTTTCAAAAGATGAATACTTTAAGTATGGAGTGATTATATGTGTACTAGGCGATGACCATATAATTTTTGTTTCATGGTTATATCTTTGTGTTATCTTATATATGCTAATGTTATATAATTATTCGTACTTCTTATGTGGTTTGTTAGACTATAATATGATTATTTCAATAAGATTAGTTAGGTTGTCAGTGCACATTGTGGTTTGAAGACTTGATTTTATTTTTGATAACAGACTTAAACTTTTTGATTGCTTAACTACTCATCTCAGAGCAAATTAGAATAGTTTGAGACCATTTTGTTGGTGTCTATAATTTTCAGAATTATTGTGTGGATTGTTCTGGTCTATGTTTCTTCCCTACTGTACATTCCAGATATGCTCATAAGAGTCTGTGTTTCTTCCCACTTTATATGGTAGATATGCTCATAAGACAACACATCTGCATAGACATATTTTTTTGTGAAGTAAGAAGGATGTCATTAATAAAGCATCAAGTAGATGCACAGATTACAAAAGAATGATTTTTCTGTGTCAAGCAAATAATTAACAACAGTGATGATAAATTCTAGGTAAGAATCCACACGAAATACGGGAGAGAGATAAACACAACAAAAAGAGTACTCAAACATCCTACTATAATGGTAATCCAACTGAAACAATTTTTTTTGTGTCAAGCAAGAGTATTTTAGAATAAATAATCTGAAACAAAAAAATTTAGGTGTCAACTTAGTTCTCCACATTAATTTCCATGGACATTGATTAGTTAAGGTCTTCTGAGAGTTTTTTCGAAGGTAGAATGCTTTAACTGAGTAGGATTTGTCCCTGCTATGTCTCCAGATCAGTTTGACCCTGCATCGACTATTGATTGCACTAGTCTGAATGGTAGGCATAAGGCTAAAAACCTTTTCCAACTGCCAGTCATTAATATTTCTACTTAGGATCACTTTCCACATATTTTCTTCCCTGTACTGCGACATGGTTGAGTCTGGATAAGATTTAATCTGAAAAATGTTTGTAAAAACATTCATTAAAGGAGTGTTTCCTAGCCAACTATCTTTCCAAAACTGACAGATTCTTATGTCACCGTTATCCTTTTGTAACATCTATAAATTTTCATGGTGTTATGTTTGACATTCTTTTGCTTAAATTCAGTGGTAAATTTATATACAGGAAGGGCACTTACCTTGACAGATCTTCTATCCTGGGTATCCTTTATCAATGTGACAGAGAGAATTCTCCAACCAGAATTTGTGTTCCTTCAAGGGGAGTTTCTTGTGATTCTTGACTGTGTAAGTTTGGGTTTGTGAACTTTCCAGCTAATTTACTACTAAAGCTTTCTGTTTTTTGGTTTAACAGTATTTGACATGTAGTTTTTTCATATAGGTTCATGACATCAACCCTATAGTACTTCTCATCTGTTGATGCACTCTTATTGTAACCTTTATTAGAAAAAATAGTTACATTCTGTCAGCTTTGAGTGTGGTAATGTTGCAAGAGTTGTTCTTGATAACTTGGATTGAGTTATTCATGTTGATTTGAGTGTATTTGCCAATCTTTCAAAAACTTGTTAAGCTTTCATGTCTAACAATTTAATTGTTGGGAAAATGCCCAACTTGTTGAACATGTAAAGAATCTGTATTGCATTTGCAGGTTTCTGAAATTGTTGGAAAAATGCCTAACTTGTTAAACTTGTAAACTTGTAAAGGCTTTTTGGTTTGTACTAAAACTTTTTTGTGTACTGCATTTGCAGGTTTCTAAAATCATATTTTCCTTGTTCCCCTTTGTTTTTGTTCTTCCTATCAGCCTCCATGTCTTTGCTCAATATCAAATTGTGAATGTCAGCTCCCAGTTACTGCTTAGGCAGGAACTAGGAGAGCTAGTCTCTTGAGGTCTTTTTTTTATGTACAAAATTGGAAAATTTCATTCAACATGCAGATTTTTTATGTACATGCTTAGCTAATTCAACAGGTTAAAAAGACAAACAACAGTTTGAACTTCTTCAATCTCTTCTTCTTTCTATCTCCGACAGCTGCAGTGCTGTTCTTTGTTAGCTTCTTTTCGTCCTGTGCATTATGTTCTGCATGAGATATCTCGGCTATGCGAGTTTTTTCAGCTGCTGGCCTTTTCTCAGCAGGCTTTTTCTCAGCTTTTCGTGCAATCGTGGGAAGAGAAAGGAAAATTTTACAGATGCTCTGAATGGATTTTGATATGATGTGTGTCTGTTATATCTTTGTGTTTAAAATACATGCAGTAATCCATAATTCACGTGATTATAAATGTTCTATATGATTTGCGTATATATATTGATTTGGATTGGTTGGCTTACAATGAATACTCTCCAATTATGCACTTTCACATTTATTTCACTTACTTATAAATTTATTTTCAATGTGCAGGAAAATGCCGGTAATTGAATTTGAATTGTGGCAGAAGTAAACTCGATCTATTTTTTGTAGTGAACGCTGAAGAGTTTTTGTACTATTGTCATATACATTAGTATGCATTTGGTATTTTTGGAATTTATTGATATTAGAGATCTTTAAGAAATTACTTTCTAAGTTTTTGAGTTTTTGAACATGTTTCTTGAAGTTTATTTGAAATATATTGCTTCGATTTAATTCTGTGATCATATACTGAATATGTTCAATTAAATAGTGTTGCTCTAGATGAGATATAAAGTTACACTTTGTAAGTGTTGCTCTATATGAGATATAAAATTACACTTTATAAGTGTTGCTATATATGAGATATAAAAGGCAACAATTTTTGAAGTGTTGCGCTAGATGACCTATAAAAGGCAACAGTTTTAAAGTGTGACCAATATAACTGCAAAGGCAACGCTTTTAAGTGTACTATAATAAAATATAGGTGTTGTTAATGCATCACTACAAAGCGTGGCCTTATACTTCTTTGGTTACGCTTTATAAGTGTAGCCAAAAGTGGTGACATTTAATAAGTGTTGCCTAATGTCAAAGGTTACGCTTCTTTTGGCCACCCCCTAAAAAGTGTTGCCTAAAGTCCAAAAGTGTGACCTTTTATCAAAGGCCACACTTTTTGCTAGTTTAGGCTACACTTTAGTGGGGTGGCCGTAGGCCTAAAATGGTGTAGTGATTCAATTTTAGTAACAAAATTTACTTTTAGTGCTTAAATATAAGAGACACATACTTTTAGTGACAAAACATAAAAATCAGTAGCAATGTTCTGTCCACTAAAATTTCCCACAAAAAATCAATTGGCGTCATTTGTTAAGTAGTGTTAGTCACGAATTTAAATTTATCAGTGACACATTATTCGTCACAATGATGTATCTAATTCATGACATAATATTTTGTCTTCTAATTTATAAAATTTTGGACACAAATAAATTTTATCTAAAATATATTGTTACAATATCGATAAATTAGAGTTCATAGTTAAATATAATAAATTTTATCTATGAAAATTTATATTTAATTATGACATTTATTTTGTCACTAATAATATACATAATTGGTGACAAATATTATATTGTCTCTTATCAATTAATTATTTAGTGACAACAAAAAAATTATCCCAAAATATGTAAGGTGTTAAATAGCAACGACTTAATATTCATACATTGCGAGTTGATATTAATGCATCGCGGAAAGTCATGCATCGCGAGTTAATATTAATGCATCGCAAAAAATCATGTGTCGCGAGTAGATATCCATGCATTGTGGGAAAAATCATGCATCGCGAATTGATATTCATGCATCGCGAAAAATCATGTATCGCGAGTCGATATTCGTGCATCGAAGAAAATCATGCATCGCGGGTTGGTATTAATGAATCACGGAGATGTTCATGCATTGTGGAAAATCATGCATCGCGAGTTCATATTTATGCACCACGAAAATTCATGCATCGCTGAGATATTCAAGCATTGCGAAAAATCATGCATCGCGAATTGATATCCATGCATCGTGGAAATTCATGCATCGCGAAGATACTCATGCATTGAGGGAAAATTTCATGCATCGCGAAAATTCATGCGTTGCGGAAAATCAGGCATTGCGGAGAAGAAGTTACGCATTGCAAGAGAAAATCCACGCATCACGAGAAGATATTCATGCATTGCAAGAGAATGAATTCACGCATCGCGCAAGAAATATCATGCACTACAATAAAAGCAAATCGTGCATTCCAAGAGAAATATTTACCCATCAACATCAACTGCATCTTTTATTTGGCACAAGAGTAAACACCAAGAAAATCATCGAAGACGACATCAAGGAAAATATCAGCACACTGCATCAACTTTTATTTATTTTGACATCAAATGAAGAGTACATTCAAGATTACATCGCAAGCATAAGACATAAGTTTTATTTTCTTTACGTCCAACTGAATGGAGTTGACGTCAAATATCGAAGGAGAACAACTAAGTGTCAACATGGTAAAAGATACTATTGCCCATTTTAATTGAATTTTTATGCTAATGATTTTAGCTCACTCTTTGTCGAGAGCATCTGGAAGGATGAATTCTCCAAAAAATAAAAAACCACAGGTGTGGACGACATCAAAATGTATGCAACACAACGTGGAAATTTTTCTTAGCAGCAAACTAGGACATAGTCCAAAGAGGAATGTCAAACTCTTAGGACGCGAGCAGAGGAGCGACTTCCACCACAATCAAATCATAAGGCATGTGAGTTTTTTTTCTAATTTCTTGGCTTCGGTCTCGCATCCATTTTGGTCTCTGTCGGAAGCAAGTTTCCAATTCAAGTGACAATACACCAAGAGTTTTGGAAATTATGTCCATGTAATTTCTTAATTATGGGTGCGAAGTGCACCTCATTCATGGCTAAGAGTTTATAGGCTTCCTTTTCATACTAGAATTAATTTGTCATTTTTCCAAAACCAAGTGTTATCTAGCATAATAGATCTCCTTTTCAACCAATCGGGTCAAACAACAAACAACCTGATTCCTTAAGTTTAAGGATATGTAGGCAGACTAAATGTTGAAAACTCGGTTGTATTCCAACATTCGCTCATTAATCTTATTCTTGAGCATTTTGGTCCCTTCATAATTCGACATGGAGATGACTTTTGAATTCTCTCAAAATCATGCATTCAATCGAGCGTATTAAACTACAAGTAGCCTGAATTCTCATATAGCCTGAGATATGTAGAAATTCATTTTTGGAGTTCGTCCATAACTCTTAAAGTTCGTAAAAAATCCCTCTCCGAAAAATTAATATGTTGGGTTTTGAAGGGTGTGAATTGAAAATGAAGAGTTGCAACTTTTATAAAGAGTTGTGACTTTTATGAAAGGTTGCGACTTTTATAAAGAGTTGTGACTTTTATGAAAAGTTGTTACTTATATGAAAATTTGCAACTTTTATGGAAAGTTGTGACTTTTATGAGTGATGACGACCTTTCCGAAATATTGTGACTTTACCAAAGGTTTGTGACATTTCCAGTAAGGAACAATAAGAACCTTTTTGCACTATCCTTTGTTTTATGAATTCAGAGATTTTTCTAATTTTATTAATATATAGAATATAGAATTTTTGAGACTTCTACTACTACTAAATCTAGTATTCTAAGTGTACTTTGTTGCCGTTGAGTGGCTCGCTGACACCAGCGTTTTGAGTATCAATACACAGGTGATTGATATCATTCTACCCTATGAGGACATATTCCAAATCAAACCTCGGATACTAGAGGGGAATAATTTCCTTAAGGGACATTGTGCATTCAGTGGGCTTGATATTCTTTCTATTTTTCCAAATTCAGGTATGTATTACAAATTTTAGATTTGTTAATTAATTTAATATCTTCTATTCTTTTGTTCTTCATTTGTTCATTAAACTTTGGTAACTTCGTGTTTCTGCAAAGTTTGTTGAAATCAGTAAGATTCTTTAGACACATATTAACAATAATTCTTCTTTAAGAAAAATATTTCGTATATTTTTTAATTTGTTTCTGATTTTAGTTTCAATTTTCTAGTTGTGAAAATGTTCTTAAACTTTTTTGTCTTACAAAGTGCTTCAAAGTTTTGTTTTAAGTATGTTAGGAATACATCATGAACAATAATCTTAAGGAAATTATTATATGGTTAGTAGTTTTTGTTTTCTACTGATCGAGAGAATCTGATCATGGAAGTAGAAGATGAATGCTTTACTTCTCCATAATTTGTTGATTTGTTTAGCAAGGTCGAAGTGAGAATGTAACCGAAAAAGTTTTATTTTGGTATTCTAATTATAGATGTAACATTCTTATTATTAATTTAAGGAAGAAAACAGTATCTAAAGGTTAACAATTTTGATATTTATCATGTATTCCTTTGGAAAAAGTTCTGGATATCGTATGGTTTTCGAATCAATTTTCCTTTGCAAATAGTGTTGCCTTTAAAATTCACTAGTTTGCAGAGTGAGGTATGCATATTTTTGTTTGATAAAATACTATGTCAAAATATTATAGTTGGAAGACTATTTGAAATGAAAAAAACATTTCTATGTGATAATTTAAGAATATATTTTATTCTGTTTGGATTAAAAAAATTTATAGTTTTGTACTCCCTGTTAATTTGATTATGTATAATTGTTGTAGAATAAATAACTTTTGTAGTTTTCTACTCTGAATAAATTTCACTTTGCAATTGCTTTGAAGAATATGAAACTTCACATGGTAAGTCATTGTTGTACTTTTTATGTTATATGAACTTCGTTGTTAAATAGAAAAAAAATGTACAAAATTTTGTCTTTATTGTTTGCATTCTAAACACTAAGTGGTATGTCTACTTGTGATAGACGAGAAAGACCATCGAGTTAGAGTTGGTGTGTTTGTGTCTCTATGGAATGAACTTTGACACTATGTAAAGATTGTCAAAGAGAATCGATACTCTATAATTCTTTCGTAGAATAATATTTTCAAAAGAGGTTTCATATTATTAATGACATTTTGAGAGTCTTGAAAATATGTGAAAAAACTATTTTCAAATACTTGAAAAATATTTTTGAGATCATATTTAAAATATGGGAAATCCTTGTTCATGATTAGACTTCACGTCTAATTTAACTTTGGAGCAAAAGATATGAAATTCAATGATACTTTTGTATTATTTTAGACCCACAAATATCTTGGAGTATATTTGGTATTGTGGTTGTTGAGTTTCTTTATTACTACGATATGGTATGACTAGTATGAAACTACCAAATGAAATATATAATTGTTCAAAATAATTGTGTTCTTTTATGAAAAAGTATCACTTAAATGTTGTATTTTTCATGAAAAGATATGTCTAATATAAAAGTATTTGCATTGACATGGATATTGGTGAATAGTCATTTGTTCTATTTTTGTAACATAAATATTTAAACTATATTGCCTTTATTGGACCCGAAGAAACTTTTTTAATGGGTAGTTCTATATCACAAAATTGAAAGTTATGGAAAGGTCCTTCTGAAAAGGATATTTGACAAGGTGATGACTCTAAACAATGTTTGTATCACACAAAATTGTAAGAAATAGGAACGAAATATTAGTGAGGAAAAAGCTATATCACGAAGAGCTTTTCGAACTCAATTTTTTTAATTTATTCTTACTTGCTTGAGTCAATGTTTGTGACATGAACACTTGGGGCATGTCAATTACAAAATCTTGTAAGGAATACTGATCAACTTAGAAGTTTTGTCTTACTTTGAGTACAATAAATAAAAATGTCAAGTTTTTGTGGAATCTAAGTATGTTGAGCATTCTTATAAATTTGTTGAAAGGAATTCTAATACCTTAGAAATTATTTACACTGACATTTGTGACGTGAAGTTAACACCATCTCATGGTGGAAAAAAGTATCTCGTAACTTTTACTGACAATTGCATTAGAAATGACTATATCTATTTGTTGAATGGTAAGGATGAAGCAATAAAAATATCTAGACAATGAAATATTGAAGTTAAAAATCAGTGTGGAAAAAAAAAGAAGTTATAAGAATGGAGAGTATAGATATCCTTGTGCAGAAACATGTTTGGAAAGTGAAATTATCGATCAAACTACTGTCCTAATCACCTCAATCTAATGAAAAAGCGAACTTTGAAAGAAATGATGGATGCATTACTTATAAGTTCGAGTTTACCACAAAACTTGTGTGGAGGAACTATCCTTAATGTAAAAAGAAACAACAAAAAGTTTTGTCTTTTTAGAGAAAGTGATTTTGTTTGTTCAGGATACAATCTTTTCCATATGAGAAATGGAAACGAAGGAAATCCAACTTGAAATATTTCAAAGTGTGGGTGTCTAGCCAAAGTCCAAGTTCCTATTCCTAAAAGAATTAAAAAAGGACCTACGACAGTGGACTGTAAAATTAGACTTGAGTAGTCTAGAGAAGGGTCTAAAAGGCCTAGAAAAGAAAAAAGGAGAAGTTACTTAATAAAGAGATTCAGAGGCGTAGTAAATGTCAAATGACATTTACTTTCTATATATATGATTTTGTAACATTTTCTTGTGCTTTTGTAGACTTATCCATTAAAAAGATGATGTCAATAGTGAGATTGATGCAATCTTAAGCAACCATATTAATTGGAAGTTGATTGATCTTCTTTCAGAAAATAAACTTTTGGGTTCAAAGTGAATTTTTAGAAGGAAAATAACAGTTAACGAAATCGTTGACAGATTTAAAGCAAGACTTTGTCTTAAAGGCTTTAGACAAAAATAATGTTTTGATCTTGTCGATATATATACTCATTAATAACTAAATTACATCCATTCGGATGCTAACATTATTAGTTGTGGTATATGACCTCCAAATTCATCAAATGAATATGAAAACAACTTTCTTAAATGTGAATTGGAGGAAGAAACTTACATGGACCAACCAGAGGGTTTTGTGGTTCCTGGTAAATAAAAGAAAGTGTGTCAACTTGTTAAGTCACATTATGGACTAAAACAAGCACCCAAACAATGACATAATTTGACCAAACCATATTGGCAAATGGATTTAAGAATAATGGAAGTGATAAATGTGTTCACATTAAAATCATAAGGTCATTGTTTGTTTGTACATTGGTGATATGTTATCATCAATAGAGACACTAATGACATAAATGCTACTAATATGCTATAAAGCAAGTTTGGAATGAAAAATATTGGAGTTGCTGATGCGATTTTAGATATAAGAATTCATAGAACTACATAATGTTTAGCATTTTCACAGTCATTGCATTGAAAAAGTACTTGATTAGTTCAAATATTTGGAGATAAATATTGTCAAGTCTCCAATAAATATGAGCTTTGCATTTCAAAAGAGTGAAAGCAAAAAAGTATTACAATTGGATTGTGCTAGAGTTTAGGAAGTATGATGTATATCATGTAGTGTGTGCGATCAGATATATCATTTGCTATTTTACACTGAGTCAGTTCACAAGTGATCCCAAATAAATTCATTAGATGGTAATAAATAGAGTTTGGAGTATTTAAAATAATACTTAAAACTATGTCATGCATTACAACAATATCCAACAGTATTGAAAGGATATAGTGATGCAAATTTGATCATCGGACAAATAAAGTAAAATCCACTAGTTGATATGTATTTACTCTTGGTAGAGGAGCAGTCTCTTAGAAATATTTCAAAAGAGACATGTATCGCTAGCTCTACAATGATCTCTGAGCTAGGTGCTCTAGATAAGGTCAGTGAATAAGTTGAAAGACTCCGAAATTTCTTGATAGATTTTCTATTTTGTCCCAAACCATTGACATTATTATTCATACACTTTGACTGTCAAAATGCAACAGGTAGGGCATAGAGCATGAAGTGTAACGGAAATTCTTGTCATATGTGACATAGACATGATACCATTAGAAAAATACTCTCTAGTGGAATTATCACAAATGACTATGTAAAGTCAAAGGATAATATGTCGGATCCACTTACAAAAAGGCCTAACTAGAGAGAAAGTTGAAAGATCATCTAAGGGAATGGATTTATGGCTTAGGACAAATCATTATGGCGGTAAATATATCTAGACCATTGAAGATCCCAAGAGCTAGATTCAAGGAGAAAAACAATGTTGTTAATGACGGTTATGCATTGTCAACAAACTCAATCCATTCTCATGATGAAGACAATGCTCAGGGACAAGGATACAACATTAAAGCTAGTTAATGAGTTAATAAAGCTTAATGGTTTTAATAATTTGCTAAGTTTGGCATAGTTGACCAAATAGTGTATCTACGCGATAACACTGTTGGGAATCACCTACGCAAGTGTAAAGTGTAAGTCGTTTCAAAGAAAATTATTGTCAAAAGTCCATCTATCTATACACTCATGAAACCAGGAGGTGTTCATGGCTAAAACGAACACAACTATGAGAACTATAAATGGTAAAGGGTTAATTGTATAACATATGGTTGTCTAGGAATACACCAAAGCTCAACGATTCAATGATATAACATCTACCAATTGAGCTAATATATCCAACATATGTTCACTACGGAAATTTCACGGGGAAACCTACTTATCCAGATGCAATTAAATCTTGCTTGTAAAGTACACATACTTGTCCGTTTTTTTGTCTTGGATTCATTCCCCATTCATGCGGGGGGTTGTTGGGTTTTAAAAGGTGTGTATGGAAAATGAAGAGTTGCGACTTTTATGAAGAGTTGCGACTTGTATGAAAGTTTGCGACTTTTATGAAAAGTTGTGACTTTTATGAAAAGTTGCGACTTTTATGAAAGGTGACGACCTTTTCGAAAGATTGTAACTTTTCCAAAAGTTTGTGATCTTTCCAGTAAGGCACAATAGAACCTTTTTCGCACTACCCTTAGTTCTATACATTGAGGGATTTTCTCTCATTTTATAAATATATTGAATATAGAATTTTCTGGACTTCTTCCACTACTACTAAATCTAGTATTTTAAGTGTACTTTGCTGCCGTTGAGTGGCACGCTGACACCAGCATTTTGGGTATCAATACACTGGTGATTGAGAGCATTATACCCTGGGAAGACATATTCCAAATCAATCCTCGGATACTAGAGGGGAATAATTTTCTTAAGGGGACACTGTGCATTTAGTGGGTTTGATCTTCTTTATGTTTTTCCAAATTCTGGTATGTGTTACAAATTTTAGATTTGTTAATTAATTTCAGTTCTTCTATTCTTTGTTCTTCACTGGTTCATTAAACATTGATAATTTCATGTTTCTGCAAAGTTTGTTGGATCAGTAAGATTCTTTAGACACATATTAACAACAATTCTTCTTTAAGAAAAATATTTTGTATATTTTTCTATTATGTTTCTGATTCTAATTTCACTACTAGTTTTAATTTTCTAATTGTGAAAATGTTCTTAAACTTTGTTTCCTTACAAAGTTTTGTTCTAAGTATGTTAGGAATACAAGATTAACAACAGAATATGGGGTCAGTCAAAATTGGCTTGGTCAATTTTATTTTCCTCGAATATCTTGCATCAATCCATGTAAAATGAGGGAGTTGTTGACACCCAATTTTGACCCTCCCCGATGGTAATTAATTATCGAGTTCCTTAACTTTTAAATTATTTAGAATAGCTAATTTTATTAAATCAGAACATTTTTTAAAAGTTATTTTTAAATAGTTTTGTCGCTCTTTTATAGTTTTAGAATAATATACATATGTTTTATATAATTTGGTACATAATTAGTATAGTTTGTGAACATTACAAAACCGTCAAAAATGATTTTGTTAAATATTTGGTTAATTAGTCCACTTATATAATAGCTTATATCTCAATTTATTTAGTTTATAATTAAGTTAATATTTTATTTCGTTTGGATTAAGAAACTCGTTAATTAATTAATACTAATTTATCTTATTTAAATTTCTGCCGAACTCACGAGTTTTCATCCCATTTTGACTAAGTTTAATTAGCTTGCCCGAATTCATAATCGCTAAAGTTATTTCCTGATTTCAGTTTAACTTATAACCAAAATTTGGGCCTTTTTTTTTTTTAAAAAAAAAAATACCAAATCGACCAATTCTCTTTAACTTTTCCATCCCACTTTCTTCCAAACCTTGGGACTAAATTTGGGTCTCTCCTTTTTAAGCCGGCCCAACGCAGAAATAATTCTTCCAGCCCACTCCCAGTTAATCCCCAGACCCGACCCAGCCAGAAACCACGTGAAGTTCCCAGACGCGATCAAGCGGCGTCAAAAGGGGAAACCCAGAACCACAACAGTCCCAGCAGTAAAAGATGCCTCCTAATTTCACGGCAATAGACGGTGCAATACAGGGAAAGCAGCAGTAGAAAAACGCGTACAGCAACACGCAGTATGCTCTTTGTCTTCTTCCTCCCGTGTCGCTTTCGTCCTCGCAGTCGCAGTAGCAGAAGAGGCACACAGGAATCGTCCTTCTGACTGTGAGATGAAGCCACCTCGGTCATCAAGGACGCTCAATGATCCCAATCGTCCATCCTCCTTTCCCGTTTCGGAAGGTTTCAAATTTCAGAGAAACTTGTTCATCCTTTTTGGTGAATGGTTTTGGGAGTTCAAATTGGAATTGGGCCCCCTTTCACCCGATTATTATCCGTTCCCCCCACCCCAAATCCAACCGTCCCCTATATAACGTCTTCTCCTTGTTCACTGAAAGGGGAGGGGAATTTTTTTTTTTTGTAGACTTTAGTCGAACTTTTTGAGGCAGAAAGCTGAGAAAAATAGTGAAAGAGTAGCGAGACAGTGAAAGAATTGTTTAAAGTTCATTCTCCAGGAAAATCAAAAACTTTAGTTTGAAGTTCTTAAAGGGTTCTGGGATTCAAAGTCGATTCAGACATCTTGGTTCGTTGGTCGTGTCGGAATTTGACGTTCACGAAACTATCCTTTGGGTGTTGAAGTTCGCTATTTCCTTACTCGTTGCTGTCACAATTATGCTGCCCCTCTAAAGGTAATATTCATTTCTCCTCAAAGCATCCCTGGCCCTTAATGTGTTGATCTTGAAAGTGTGAAGCTGTTTACATGATAAAATGCGGGGGGGGGGGGGGGGGAGGGGGGGGGGATTTTTTATATCTCCTGACTCATCGTGTGCTGCAAATTAACAGTGATGAACCATTATTGTTGTTTATTTTCATTTTTGAGATGGCTTAATGCTCATCTGGAGCCTATATTGTTGCTTGTGTCTTCATGGAATTCACGGTTTGTTATGCTCGTCTTAAGTCCTTATTGTTTCGTCATTATTTGATCTTCTTTATTGGTAAACATGATCATGTTACATTAAGTATTCTGAGTGTATAAAAAAACATTACTACATTGTCGTTTTCATCTTTTCAAGCTTGCCTTAATTGACTTCTCCTTACATATCAGTATATAGATAGATTCGTGTCAAATATTAGAGTTTTCTTATGATTAAAATTTTTTTCTTTGATATAAGAACCATGTTCTGTTTTTTACGCACCTCTTCCTATTTTATATGTTAGATATTTCTCTGGTTATTTGAAAAGGTTTGACTATACTCGTTGTCTTCATTATCAAAGAACTTGAGGTTGAATCTAGTGATCTTGTTTATTCTTTCTTTCTTTTAACATGCTCCCATAGTTTATTGATGGTCTGTGCAGTCTATCTCTAAGGTAAGTGATTTTAAAATTGCGTTAGTCGCATTTCCTTGTCTGTATATACATATATATGCTAAGTTTTTTTTTTTTTTGACATGATAAGAGTTGCATTGACTTTACAGTACTATCCTCTCAAGCTGTTAAGAATCATCTGTCATTTTTTATGCCATAAAAATACTCGTTCTGCATATGCTCATATTCAATACGTTAAAGTGATGACTGTTGCTACTGTGTTTAGTTTCTAGATACCACCAATCTGTCCTTTTAACGTCTCTTTATGTTTCTAGACCACCCTTTGACTTAAATTTTAACTTCCTCAGGATGTTTAGTTTGGATTTTCTTTGCATCTTAACACACCCTGATAGGACATATCTCTGTTGCTAAGCCTCTTCGTAGCGTCAAGTTCTGTTTTAAAATAATAACAATAATAGTTATAGTTATATCATTTGGTTGTCTTATATTTTAACAAAACAGTAGCATGATTTTAAGCCCATAGCCACTACTTGCATGTTTAAGTTATTCAAAGTCCACATTCCAGTAGCTCGTTTTTGTCTAAATTGTTAATTGTTCATTATTGTCGATCAAAAAATATGTATGCCTTTTATCCTATGTGATCACTGCCCCCTCCTCCCTAGCTTATTTTTGTTATTTGATGTCACCTTCATTTAACCTTATCTTGTCTTGTAAAGCTAGACTAAGTCCATTTGAAATTGTAAAGTATGTATGCACTACCTTCTCCGAGTCTTTGAAGGTTCCTTCTTCCCGCATTTCGTTGGGATGAGCCTTGTAGGCTCAGTTATATATTTTCTATCGAGTCAAGCCATAAAATGACGTACAAGTCTCGAGGATTAAAGGATTGAAAGGGGTCGAACAAATTGAAGGTATTGGGTCCAAAATTTTTATTTTTGAAAGTGTTGTATTTTGTTATTTTTAGGCCTAAGCATTTTAAAGTTCACTTATTATTATTTTGCTAGTTCTTAGGACAGGTATGATGGGCCTAAGGCTCAAAAGTGAAAATGGGTCCAAATATCGGTCCAGGCGGACAAAAACCGAATTTGGACCCAACTCGCTCTGTCTCCCTCTTTTACTTTATTGCTTATATGTTTTGTTATTTTTGTCGTTGATCTTAGTGTTAAAAACTTGAATTCCCCGCAAGACGTCACTTTGTTTTAAACGATTCAGCTAAATTGATAATAATTAAATGGATTTAAATAATAATAAATAAATTTTACGAGTTAAAAAAGAGCTCACTTAGATCGTAGGCTAATATTTCCTTTTAGCAAATTCCAATTAAATTTCTTAATTCAGATAAAGTTAAATTGGTAGCCAAATAAGTTAATTGTCGAATAATCGTGAGTTAGTGAATATTTTAGGTGCTGTATAAACCTTCCTAAAATATAAATAAGATTTTCCGAATCCCCTCATGGTTTTCAATCGATTTTCAGTTTAAATCTTTTGAAAACTAAAATTTTCTTGATTTTTCTCAAAAATTAAGTGGTAACTCTAAACAAGCCGAAAAACTTAAAACTTATAAAAACATTTTCTTTCCGTTAATAAAACATATAGGGTTGCTCAAAATTTCACATACACAAGTAAATAGTTAGTTTAAACTAAGTTGAAGAAACAAGCATACACAAAGAACCACAATGTACCAGAACATCTAATAAAGCTTCTTCAATCATTATAGTAAAGAAAGGACCCTTTCCATTAATCAATAGACAGTCTTTCTCGCGCTCATCAAAAAGTGCTTCCATCTTCTCCTTATGAAAAATATATTTCCACAACAACTTCTAAATCTTACAAAGTATTCGAAAATATAAATTAGAATTTTAAGTTAATAAAAGGGAAAATGCACAAGTACCCCCTCAACCTATGCCCAAAATCTCAGAAACACACTTATACTATACTAAGGTCCTATGATCCCCCTGAACTTATTTTATAACTAATTTTCTACCCCCTTTTAGCCTACGTGACACTAGTTTAAAAAAAAAGTCAACCATCGTTAGACCCACAAGATAGTGCCACGTAAGTCAAAAAGGGGTAAAATATTATTAATAAAATAAGTTCAGGGGGTAATAGGACCTTAGTATAGTATAAGTGTGTCTTTGAGATTTCGGGCATAGGTTAAGGGGGTACTTGGGCATTATCCCTTAATAATACTAACAAAAATAATGGATGAAATGATGGACAAAGGCATAATAAAATGTCAAAAATAAACAATGTAACTCTTAAGAAATTTTTTAAGATTCACTTTGATTGTCCAACCCCCCCTTTTTCGATCTTTCGACTACCTTTGTATTTCTAGAATACATCCATGTAGTTTAGTGTCGTAGGCCAATATCCAATGTGATACTGTACACACAATATGTTTTTAAAAAAATAGATCTTTAAATGCAAAAGCAACTAACAAAGGGGGGAAATCAAAATTCTACGCAAATAATATATTGAATCTTGATGTGTATATAAAGCTATAATAAGCTCATAAATATAAAAGTAAAATAAGAAGTTGAAAAATAAATGAATCATGCACATACCATTCTTCCAAGATCCATTCTATTTGTTTTACTAGTCGACAACGTAATCACATGCAATCGAGCACAAATTACATTATAAATGCATAGTCGAAAATTGTACCTATGAGAACATAACCCCTAAAATGTTCTGAATGTCATAGAAAGATGCATGTCTTTTCTCTTGGATCAAATTTTTCATGTAGAGAAAATGATTATGAACAAAAGTTGCACAAATCGAAGAATTAGAAAAATACCCAAATAAAATTTGATTTTTTCTGCAACTCATGGAATAATATTAGATTGCTTTTTTAAAAAAAAGACTGCATTAATTTGGAAATATATTATGAGGTATCATAGACACATCTACAACGTTTAGAGCTATCTGTTTAGCTTTTCACTTATGTCTGGAGATCAATATTCTCATAGCAGTTGACATATTGATGAAACTATATTAACTATTTTGAGATATTTACGTACATTTATTGGAGTAAAAAATTCATACAAATGTTAATCCTTGAAATAATAAATTATATTTAAGTTTGTTTAACATTAGATCTATAGTCAAATGTTCACTGTGTTTTCAATCATGATCAAAATTCAAATTTGAAAAAGAATCTAAGATAATCAATTAAGGAATACTTGTTTAGAATTACTTAAGTTGAATATTAACAATAAAAATTACATAACATATATATGATTTTTTAATAGAAATAAAAACTTATAACACCAAGGATTCTATATATCATGCAAGTACACCAACTTATAGAAAATTATGTCACATAGACAATGGCACCACATGTAAAAATAAAACCCCAACCGAATGTGCTCATACATTGAGTAATAGGTATCTTCTTTCATCAAATGGATGTTTTTAATGTCTTTCTACAAGGTGATTTGTTTAATATGATTTACATGGATTTACCTCAAGGATTTCAGAGCCAGGGGGAGAATTAGGCATTATGCAGGCACAAGAAATCATTGTATGGGTTAAAATAAGCACATAGGCATTTTCAACAAAGTCAATATGATCATTCTCTCTCTACTAAAAGGGGCGCAAAAGGTATATCCATTGTCTTAGTCTATATTGAAGAAACCAAAGATGCATTACATAAAGCATTTAAAATGAAGAACATGGGAGAGTTAAGATATTTTCTTGCCATTGAATTTCCTAGGTCCAAGGAAGGAATTCTAATGCATCAAAGGAAGTATGCATTTGAATTGATTTCTGAAACTGGCCTTGGAGCAGTAAAGCCCGCTATAACTCCTATGGATATTAATGTGAAGTTAACAACTAAGGAGTATGGTGATCATGTTTTCAGAGGCACTAATCAAGGAGAACCTATTGTTGATCAAGGATATAATCAAAGACTCATCGGTAGACTTCTATATATTACCATGACTATATATGATAGCTCATTTTGCGTTCAGAATCAACCAGGCCAAGGGGTCTTACTATCCATTAATAAGAACAATGCGATAACAACCTACTGTCATGCAATAAAAATGGGAGATTCTCTCATCATTTGGAAGTCGAAGAAACAAACAACATTCTCCAAGAGCCCAGCTGAAGCAGAATACAGAAGCTTAGTTTCCACTGTGGCAGAGATAGTTTGGATAGTTGGGCTAATAAAGGAACTTGGTATTGGTGTTACTCTTCCCGTCAAGGTATCTAGTACCATTTAAAGGACTAAACATAGATTGTCATTTTTCATTGGAAAAAGGTTATTAAAGGAAAGATTTAAACTAACTAGATTCCAAACTTGAGGGTTTAAAGTACCTAACATGAGGGGGAGTATTGAAGAAGGAGTTACTTAAAGTCCTAAAGGGTCTATGTGTAATTAGATATAACTATACGATTAACTAATCGGTTAGGAGTTTGTTAAATTAGTTAATAGTTAGTTAGGATTATAGTGGTCCAAACACCTCTATAAGTTGTAATGATTAGCTCATTTAAACAATGAATTCAATTCTAATGAATATAGAATACTCTGATTCGCAAGATCTTCTTCTTCTTCTTTTACTTTTTCTTCTTCCTTTTCTAGCCTAATCATCAGGAGTTCACCTCAATTACTGTACTTTTTCAAACAATGACATTTTTTAATGGTCTCATTTGTTTTTTATTTTTAAATAGATCCATTAATTACTTGAATCACTAAACTAAATAACTAAAAAACTAATTTTCTCTTAATTCAGTAAACTACACATGTTGGAAAGAATTCAAAGCCAAATAAATCATGCTTCAACAACAGTTTAATTTATTATGTTGTTTGTATAAATCAAAAAGTAATAACTATGTCTCTCGCAATATTGATTTTTGAGAAAGAAAAATGTGACTAGGAAATAAGTAAATCATAAGCTCTGATATCACTGAAAAAAATAATTAATTGAGAACGCACAATTCTCCTAGGATTCATTTTATTTCTTTTACTAGCTGACAATGTAATCACATGCTATCAAACACAAACTACATTAATCAATGAAAGAAAAAATAATTAAATATTTCTTATCGAATCAATGTGTTTATGAAACCTTGATCCTTTTCACATTTCACAGAACGACTATTGACATTAATTTTTCATTATCACATTTTTATAAATCTTATGTATTAAGGGTTAAGGGCAACTAAAAGTAGAAGAAATATTAAAGTAGAAAATAACAGAGAGAAAAATTAATATTATCTAAAAACAACAAGCAAAACTTTTCATCGGGTCATAATTGAAACTATCTTTTCCACCATTCAAGTAGCACAACTTTCCGTTGCATTGTCCAGGAAAATATTTAACTTTTTATTCCTTTATTATTGAGTCAATATTAGCATTGTAATGGTTCTCTAGGTAATTTTTGTTCTTGTTTCATTTATTCATCATTGCATTTTTATGGTGACCTCAAGTCATTTATGACATGTAAAGACTATCAGGTCATTCACCTAGTTAGTATTGTGTTTGGTTCTTATGTGAATTTCTATGTTCAAGAGATTTTGAAACTTGAATAGTCATTTTCGATAAAAAAGTCAGAAAGTTGACCTCATAATCCAATTCTGACAGTTTCATCAACTCCAAAAGGGTGATTTTAGGCCAAACATGTTTGGCACGGCTAACAAGGCTTCTGATGTGAGTTTGTACAATTAGGCGTTTTAACTTATAAGTTAAGACCTAAAATTTGACATTGGTCAACATTCTTCGTAAACGTGCTCGGATGAGAACTCCATTAGTTTGGTTAGATCTAGAATATCAAATTTTCTCTTGAACGACCCTTTATGTGAATCTCGAGGATCTCGGGCTAATTTCGAGTCCCAATGTAGATGTTGGCTTAAATGGTGTTTCTTTTTGGGGCCACTTTTTGTCGATATGATCTCACATTATTTTACCATCAAGTACAAAATATCAAATTTGGTAGGGTAACATATCTCGTTTGTATATACGAGATTCTGAACGAATTCGAAATGCCCCGTCAGAGTTTTTCAAGTTGCCAAAAATGGCTGACATACATCCATTGGTGCAAGACAAATTTGGTCTTCAGTTTCTCAAGTCGTGGTTCATGTTTGCATAGACCATGAGATTTGGTCACAGCCTTTGCGGGGTCCAGGCCACATTTGAAAAGGGTTAGGCTTTGGCCTTCGCTTTCGGAGGGACTGAACCTCATTCACAGGACCTTAACTTCTCTTGCCTTCCAATTCAAAGGACTCTTTCCACATTTGTAAAGGTTAAACTTCTCGTTCTTTTGCATTTGCAGCACCTCTAAGTTGCATTAGAAAAGAGCAAAACTCAAGGCACCTTTAAGTACCAACTTCCATCAACAATTGTACTATCAATTTGACTCCATTTTCTGTGGTTTGAAGTCTTGTAATCATGAACTATTGGGGATATGTATGTGGATGGTTGTAACTATTGAAGGCTCTCCATTCGAGGTAAATTCGAGTTATTGTATGCTGCCATGATTTGTTTTTGTGCTCTAAATTTTGAATTGTTGTATGTTGGTTGTCTTGCTTCTTAAGCCGTTGTATTCCATTTTGGAACACAAATTCAAGGTAATATTTTAGACATTTTGACAAAGTCAAATAGTAAATTCGGATTCGAGTCCCATGATTCCCATTTGATTCAAAATTTGGCCCATTTTTATTCATGTGTCTTTGGTGTTTAAATAACCGTATTGATGTTGTGATCTTATTTTTTTTATAGCGTGAGAACATTCTGAGGCCGTTCCCAAGGGAAAGGCTCCGGCATTGTGATTTAGAGTGTGCAAGATCAACCTAAAGGTAGACTACGAATTCCATTCTCTTAGATTAAGGTTGAATGTTTAATTACATGTTGATTAAAGGGAATTGGGGGCGCGTAACTAGTTTTTCTTATTTACTTTTCTTGATAGCATGTTTTAGGGCTTGACTAGCTCTATTTTAGGTGTGGTACCGTGCTTGTCAGGGATTATTTATTTAGTTCTATTTTAGTGAATTGACTTGGATTTTGTTATTATGGTATAATTAAGTATGCTTGGCCTTATTCAATGACTAGACTAGATTTTTTCTTAGACTAGCAATATTTGTGGTATTTAGGACTTTTACTTCTCCGGCGTCATTTTAAACGGTTTAACTCATTATAAACTGAAGCAGCAGACTTAAGTCTATTAGAATGAGCCTTAGTTTAGGCATTGATTCAGTTATTCAAAGTTTTTATTAACTCTTCCTATTTCTATGACCCATTGCCATATTTGAGGTTTTATGCTTTGTTGGGTGACTCAAGATTGGAGTCGTGCAAGCCGAGAGTCTTTTATCGATTCCTTAGGTTAAATGTTGTTCCACTGTAGTTTGGGTTATAGATGATACATTATACTTTGATGTTCTTATTGGTTCCCACATGTTTACTCTTTCTCATCAGGCTAGTGCCCTTGGGAGCTTACTATCTGCTAGGCGATGGTCTTATTGGTACCCTGAGATTAGTCTTGCTAGCTAGTTTATAGTCCATGTGATTCTATTATCTTGTTGGGAGATGCTCTTATCGGGGCCTCCGAGTTACGCTTCTAGCAGGACTAATGCCTGTAGGAGTGTATTTTCTAGTTAGCTTGACCTAGGGTTTATTTATTCTAGTTTGGCTGGTGCCCTGGGAGTTTATTGTTTAGATGGGGCGAACCTATTATTGAGTACTTATGGCTTGAGGTGGTTACTTGGTGATTGATTTCTGGATTACATCTAATGGATCTAGATTCACTTTACTTTGCTCTTGTAGTTTAGCTATTTTGTGTAAAATTTTACTTAAACCTGCGCACGAGTGTACCTTTTGGGCTTATGGGTCCCAATTAGGTTTAATTTAGCGATATTTATTTTTTATTTCTTGTACCCTTGTGTGTGTTTTTCTTTAAATTCCACTTTGACCTTTATTGGTGTCTAGATTCCATCTTTTCATTTTTTTCTACCATCGATACTTATTCAATTAAACTATGATGCCTACTGGGTACTTTTTCTTTGGTACTTATACTACATATGCATGTATTTCGTGCCTGCAACAACTTTTGGATCAGAGGTTAAAGTGAGTAGTTCGTGTCTGGACTTGCTTTTATATTTAATATTTTTAAAAAATTTCCATTCTTTTGGAAAACAAAATATTGTATTTTTCTATTTTTAAATCAATATATAGTTATACTTGCTAAAGGTTGAAATTCTAATTTACTTCAACCTCAAAAGAAATGGTCGCTTCACTAACTTTAAATTTCCGACACTAACTTTAGATTTACTCTTTTATTTATTAATCTCTAACTAGTTATCATTCCTATAGGACAAAGATTTTTTTCTAAATGATATCCGAGGATAAAGACAATTCCCGTGAAACTCTTTCATTTCATAGAAGTTCATTCTTATTTTTACGAAACAAATAGATATGCGATAAATAAGGACTTAAATAATTTTTTGGAAGTTCAAATTACCTGTTGCCGGCAACCAACAGTGTTGCAACGTCCTGCTGCTGCTGCAACACTGCGTGGCGCCGGGGTCGATCAAGGGTATGGGTGTGCGCTGGTGAGGGAGGTAGGGTTGAGAGAAAAGGGAAATTAATCGTCATTTCTTTTTTAAAACAAGTGATAATTTACCGACCACGTGATGTTGATATCTTTTAATATAATTATCTACATTTACAAATATTTAATAAATATCGACATCATGAAGTCGATTAAATTTAAATAAAACAATAATTTAAATAAATTAATTAAATTATTGTGTATTAAAATAAATTAATTAACACCGACCTCAAGAGGCTAGTATATTTAAATTATTGTTTTATCTAAATTTAATCGACTTCATTATGTCGGTATTTATTAAATATTTGTAAATGTAGATAATTATATTAAAAGAGGTTTAGTGTGTATTAAAATAAATTAATTAACACCGACCTCAAGAGGCTAGTATATTTAAATTATTGTTTTATTTAAATTTAATCGACTTCATGATATCGGTATTTTTTAAATATTTGTAAATGTAGATAATTATATTGAAAGATATCGACATCGCGTGGTCTATAAATTATCACTTGTTTTAGAAAAGAAATGATGATTAATTTCCCTTTTATCTCAAACCCTACCTCCCTAACAAGCGCACACCCATGCCCTTGATCGACCCCGGCGCCACTCCAGCGCTGCTACAGGGGCAAGACGTTGCAACACTACTTGTCCCCAACAACAGGTAATTTTAACTTCCCAAAATTCATTTTTAGTCCTTATTTACCACATATCAATTTGCTTCGTAAGAATAAGAATGAACTTTTATGAAATGAAACAGTTTCATGGCAACTTTCTTGATTATAAAGAAATCTTTGTCCTATGGGTTAATAACTAGCTAGAGATTAACAAATAAAAGAGGAAATTTGAACTTCGTGTCGGAAATTTAAAGTTAGTGAAGAGACCATTTCTTTTGAGGCTGAAGTGCATTAGAATTACCAATTTTAGAAAGTATAATTATATATAGATTTAAAAATAGAAAAATACTATATTTTCTTTTCCAAAAGAATGGAAAATTTTCAAAAATATTAAATATAAAGGCAAGTCCAGACACGAAGTGCTCACTTTAATCTCCGATCCAAAAATTGTTGCAGGTACGAAATACATGCATAGTGTAGTATAAGTACCAAAGTAAAAGTACCAGCAGGCATCATAGTTTAATTGAGCAAGGATGGTAGAAAAACATGAAAAGATAGAATCTAGACACCAATAAAGGTCAAAGTGATATTTAAAGAAAAATACACAAGGGCACAAGAAATAAAGACTAAATACAACTAAACTACATGAGTGAATTAAAGTGAATCTAGATCCATTAAATGCAATCCGGACATCAATCCCCAAGTAACCACCTCAAACTACAAGCACACAATAATGGGTTACTGTAGGGGCACTAGCCTAACTAGAAAAAGTAAACCCTAGGGCTGGCTAACCAGAAAATACACTCCCACGAGCATCAACCCATTAATGAAGAGTAACTTGGAGGCACCAATAAGCACATCACCCAACGAGATAATAAAATCACAAGGGCTCTGACCTAGCTTACAATACTAAACTAAGTGTACCAATAAGACCATCGCCTAGAAAATAGTATGCTCCCAAGAGCACTAGCTTAGTTAGCAAGTGTAAAGATGTGGGAACCAATAAGAACATCGAAGTATCATGTATCATCTATAACCCAAACTACAGTGGAACAACATTTAACCCAGGGAAATGATAAAAGGCTCTCGTCGTGCATGACTCCAATCTTGAGTCACCCAACAAATCATAAAACCTCTACTATCGCAATGGGCCGTAAAAATAGGAAGAATGAATAGAAATTTGAAAAACTGAATCAACGCTTAAAATAAGGCTCATTCTATTAGACTTAAGTCGCAACTTCAGTTTATTATGAGTTAAACGGTCTAAAACGATGTTGGAGAAGTATAAGTCCTAAATATTGCATGTATCGCTCGTCTAAGGCAAAAACTAGTCTAGTCCTAGAATAAGGCCAAACATACTCAATTATACCATAATAACAACATCCAAGTCAACTTCACTAAAAAAGAACGAAACACATAATCCCCGACTAGTGTGGTACTACACCTAAAATAGAGCTACTCAAGTCCTAAAACATGATATCAATAAAAGTAAATAAGAAAGACTAGGTACACGCCCTCAATTCCATCTAATCAACATGTAATTACACATTAAACCTCAATCTAAGAGAATGGAATTCGTAGTCTACCTTTAGCTCGATCTCGTGTGCTCTAAAACACAATGTCGAAGCCTTTCCCTTGAGAACAACCTCAAAATGTTTTCACTATATATAACAAAATTTTCCGACAAAGTTGTGTCCCAGGATACCCCTTAGGCCTTCCTAGAGCCGCCCCTGGAGTCACAAGGAGTTTACACCTTCTCGGTGATAACTACAAAACTCTCTTTAAGCCTCCAATTAAAACTTTTACAAGTTTCTGTTTATTAAGAGTTATCCGAATAAGGCATATTCCCATTCATATCGTCATACCAAGACTTGCAAGCCATTTGAACCATGTCATTTTCATAGTTAGCCATTTAAAACTCTTAACCCGTCCTTTGAAAATCAGAGACTAATTTATGTTAAAATTTCCATTCAATGCCAACATCCAAGTCTTTCCAAGTTATAAAATTACATATAAAATGTAAAATCATTAACATTTAACCGCGATAGAAAATTAGCCTTTGTTCATTATTTAAACCAAAGCTTTTGAAAGACTAAAAAAATTCTCAAATCCTTTATTATAGGCAAAACCCTTTTCAAATCATATGAGGAAATTCAATAATTCAAAACCAACAATCTAATTTTGAAATCATATTAAAGTAATTTGTCATAATTAACAACATAGGAGCATTTGTAATCAATTTTCATGAAATCATCTTTCAACCCTTACCTTTTTTATTATATAGAAAAAAGGAATAATAAAATATAATATGAATCATATATAAGTAGTTTGAAGTTAGGAGTGTTTAAACACACCTTTTGATGAAGAACTAAAGAATGGGGCCTTGAGAATTAACCTTAGATATTGCTTCTTGAAGTGTTGTGGAAGAGGAGGAGAAGTATTTTTTGTAACTTATAAAATCTCCTAGAATATTACTTTCGGAGGAACTTGATAGTCATGGATTAGGGTTATGGTTTGAGGAAAGGACTAAAACACCCCTTATAAAATATGAAAGAAAGAGAAGACTTAAACAATTTCAGAGCATGTGTGCGATGGTGCAGCTTGAGCCTACATTGTGAGGCTTTTTGAGTTACATTAATTTGCTGATGTGGCCGAGTGACTGATTTGTACTTCACGCGGCGGACCACACAAAACCTGTGGTGCTTAATAAAATGAGCATAGCTTTTAGAATATAACTTAGATGGTCGAAGCTGTTGGAACAAAGACTTCACGACCTTTAATTTTAGTTGTATTAGGCCACAAAATCTTAATACTCAAGGAATACCTTATGATCTTAGTTCACATCGAAAGATCTTCCCAAAGAAAGAAAATATTTTAAATACCGATCCAACATTAAAAATTATAGGATTTAGAGTCTATATGCATTTAAAGAATGACAAAGGTCATAGTTGCATGAATTATAGTATTGATCAGCAGTGTTTGGTGCATTTTTACTAAGTCGGGATTAGACTTTTATCATGATGCATGAAAGAATTATTTATAGAGCATAAATGATATTTGACTAGGTAAACGAGCACGGACTTGAATTCTGAATTATCGAGCAGGTCCGTGTGATTATTTAATACTTTTAGAAAATGGAATTATGTCATTTCTTTATGGTGTAAATATTGATGTTCTGTTATTTAAAATTTCACACTATGTTCATTTGGTATTTTGACACATTAGGAGTTCTAGAGCTTGGAATAGAGTGATTCTTGTGACGTTCTTCTTGATATAATATGGAGGTTGGTAAGCAATCTTCATTTTGGCATTATCTCATTATTTCTGCATATGGTTTTCTTTCCTTATTGGTGTATTTCTTGGGGGGAAATTGGAGTTCATTGATTTAGACTTTTTTTTATGGAAAAGTGTATATTTAAGATCCTTATGTTTAAAGGTAAATTGATCTTGGCATAAATTGTTGATTCATCAATTAGTTTTATCATATTAACCGCGTATAAACTTGAGAATTTGAGTATTTTTTTGGGTAAAGTTAAAGTTTGATAAGTTGAGGATTTCAAGGTACGTCGATTTTAACTTTGTTTTTGATGAAATTTCATATTTGAACTTTCCTAAGCATGAGTAAGCTATCTTTAAATCTACTTTTCATATTCGAGCGGGGGTTCCAGACCCGAGTGTTAGGGCTTTTCTCATGACTTTGTGTAAGTAAATTAGAGTTTTGAGCATAATGCTAATTTTTTTTCGTTACAATGTCATTTTTGAGTTTCAAAATATTTGGGTTATATCATTTTCTATTATTTTACCTTTGGCCTTGGGGATCGATTTTTGGGTCGTTTCTAACCTAGTTTTCAATAACAACTTTACAGATGTTGTTGTTCAAGATTATTATTGAGATAATATATTTGATTAGATTTGGTAGATTCGGAGACATCATAACTTAAACATACTAACTGCATTGTATACTACGAGTACTACTGTAACACCCCATATCCAAACAGACCAAAAACTCATCTTTTCAAAAAAACTGCATCTGCAATCGACGGATTGTAGCCTGAACCATGGCCAGTTTTGCACATTCATTGATTGAGTCAGAAACCCCCAAAAAAACTCAGTCCAGAAAAATTTGACTAAGTGTGGAACGACGGACAGACCTACGGTCCGTAGCCTATGTTCGTCAATCGAGAATTCACTTACCCACTCCCTGAAAAGAACCACTTATACGTGTACTACATATTCTCGTGATGTAGGTCCAGGTTCTCAGCATCCAGATCGCGCTTAGATAGATTTTCGATCTCCGTTTCAGTACATTCAGTGGTGAGTGCTCATTCTTCGAGGACAATAGTTATGAGTTCATTTTACTCTTTTAATCATTTAGTTTCAGTTTTTTCTACACTTTGTTGGGGCTTGTCTCTATATTTCTAGTCCAATAAAGGATTTCAACTTAGTGATGAGTTAATATCTTATTTGTATTACACTCATCAGTACTTCATTTATCTCAGATATAACATATAGGTATTCCCCATCTTTTCAGTTTAAACTATGATTTAGATTCCACAGTTAGTTTATTATCTTTAGTATGCTCATGGTAATGCCAGCAGGTTTAGCTTAGGATCACTTGTGGTCCTAGGTTCCGCGTTCGCGTCTCGACGGTAGCTCGGGGCATGACAAAACTTGGTATCAGAGCACTAGGTTCAAGTGTCCTAGGATTTTTGAAAAGCCGCACTAAGTAGAGTCCCTTTCATGGGGGTGTAGTGCACCAATTTAATGAGAGGGAGGCTATGAAGTGTTTTAGGAAAACTTCATTTTGCTGTTACTCTTATCGTGCGTAAGGAATGATATAGTTCCACTCTTACTTGAGATTCTACGTTTCAGATCATGTCTTCTCCAAGAGTTAACGCTAGGAATGCAAATGCCAAGAATGCAAACGCAACTCCTCTAGTCCCAGATCAAGAAGTCTCCAATGTTGAATTGAGGATTGCCATATAGATGCTGGCTCAGAGTATGGCTAACCAGAAAAATCAGGTTCATGCTCATGTGAATGAAAATAGTGGATCAGTATCATCAAGGGTTGATGACTTTGTTATGATGAATGCGTCTGAGTTCTTAGGATCTCAAACTAATGAAGATCGTCAGAATTTCTTGGATGAGATCAAGAAAAACTTTGAGGTAATGCGAGTCACTTGGAATGATCGAGTTGAGTTGGCATCATACAAGTTGAAGGATGTTGCTCATATTGGGTACATTCAGTGGAAACACAATAGGGGTGCAAATGTGGCTCATATCACTTGGGATTGCTTAGTGAGACTTTTCTCGACAAGTTTTCCCAATAGAGTTGAGAGAGGAAAGGCTCAAGAATTCATGAAATTGAGGCAGGGTAACTTGACAATCCAAGAGTATGGCCTGAAATTTAACACACTCTCCAGGTATGCTCCTCACATGGTTGCTGACTCCAGGGCTCACATGAATAAGTTCTTGTATGGAGTGTCAGATTTGGTGAAAACTGAGTGTCGAAATGCTATGTTACTAGGAGATATGAACATACTCAGCAGGTTGAGGGTGATAAGCTTAGGGAATAAGCTAAGGAGAGTAAAAAGGCTAGGACTGGGAACTATGACTATTCCCAATAGAAATCAGGTGGTGGAAGTCGCTCGCAGAGTCAGCAAAAGTTTTCAGCTCCAGCTCCTTCGTCAGCTAGTGTTCCATCCTCCAAGAATAGGTATGACCTGAAGGGTAGAGCACCATGCCCTTAGTCTCAGAGAAGTGTTGCAGGAACCAAGACTCACCCCACTTTCCCTAAGTGTAATAAGAATCACCCGGGCGAGTGTCTCGCAGAAAAAGAAGAATGTTTTGGATAAATTCAATCAGGTCACAAGTTGAGGGATTGTCCTTCTAGAATGGGTCAAAGAGGTGGAAATGGTAGAACTCATTAAACAACTTCATAAACACCAGCAAGTCGCTCGACTCATCAAGTTAACTCATTTGGTATAGGTGGCGGTCAGCGTCATAACATGTTGTATGCTCTTCAGGCTCGCCAGGATTAGGAAGGTTCTCTTAATGTAGTTACTGGTACATTGCGAGTCTTTGACCTCGATGCTTATATATTGTTAGATCCACGGGCTACTCTTTCTTTTCTAAGTCTATACGTAAAATTCCAATTCAGTGTTTGTCAATAAACTCTCTCAGAACCTTTCTCAGTGTCTACTCGAGTCGGTGACCTAATTATACCTAGACAGGTATACAGAAATTGCCTATAGCAGTCTCTCAGAAAGTAACCTCAGCAAATCTTGTAGAGTTAGAAATAGTAGACTTCGGTGTCATTCTAGGAATGGATTGGTTACATTCCTCTTATGCCTCAGTCAATTGTAGAACTAGGATTGTTTATTTTCAGTTTCTCGACGAACCAATCTTAGAATTGAAGTGTTGTATCTAAGCGCCTATGGTCGATTCATTTCTTACCTTATGGCAGAAAGATGATCTCAAAAGATTATCTCTGTCATCTAGTTCGAGTTAAGGATTCTAGCTTTAAAACCCCAACTTTTGGGTCTGTTCTAGTAGTATGTGAGTTGCAGAAGTACTTCTAGAAGATCTTCCCAGAGTCCCTACCGAAAGGGAAATTGATTTTGGAATTGATCTCCTTCCAGATACCCAACCTATTTCTATTCCTCCATACAGAACGACTCTAGAAGAGCTTAAGGAATTGAAAGAGCAGTTGAAAGACCTTCTAGATAAGGGTTTTGTAACAACCCTAAAAAAGGATATGCTAAGTAATGCTTAATGTGTCCAGAATGCCTACGATTAGACCGGGTTCACACAGGTTGATGCGCGTAGAACCATATCTCTGAACCCTTTCTAAAGCCTAGCCAACTAACTTGGGGAGTTAATTGAGCTAGAAAAGGTCGGGTCCAATCATGTAGGGCTCTTGAATACAAAGATTTACTTGAATGAGTCTTTACCTGACTTAAAAAGGAAAAATCTTAGGTTTGGAAGGTCTTGGGGTAAAATGGTCTTTTTCCAAGATAATGGTAGTATCATAATTACCCTAAATCTATAATTGATTATTTAATTAATAACGTGGAGAGTCATTTTGGGGAGAGAGGGACCAAAAATTGGCTCTTAGAGTGAAGTCTTGCTCCACCGGGGTTCGAACCTTGGTGGAAGCCATGATTTAAATTGTTTTTTATTTAATTTAGTAAATTAAGGTAATTAATTAATATTTATTATTTATTGGCTGATTTAAAATTAAAGGGAAATCATATTTTTAATATTTAAGTAAACCTTATTTGATTAAGTCCTAAAATAGACTCCTAAACCTAAGATAACTCTCTCCTCTCATGTCTATCGCTCAACACAGGTTCAATCTCTCTTCTCTTTCACGTTCTCTCTGCCAAAGTAACTTCAAGAACAGAAATATAAACCAATTCTTCACACTTGAAGAACTCACCACGAAAGATAAAAACAAACAACGTAATCAATCACGTAGGCAAAGAGAAGGTTGTTCGTCGACTTTGGTGTTGAACTTTCGGTGCTGGACGTGTGTTTGGAGGATTTTTTTGGGTAACAAGTCAAGGTTTGAACGTCAAAAAGGTATAGGTTCTCTTGTCTCTTGGTCCCTTTCCCAAGAGACCCCTTAAGGTTCTGTATATTCATTCCGAAAACTAGGGTTGTTCCCCGTTGCATGTCCCTGTCACAAGCTCCCATTGAATCATAGTTTGGTTATGTTTGCTAGTAGAAAACTAGGGATAAAACGTGTTTTCGTGATGCTTATGTGTTTATATGTATGTTTGGAATTATGTTACTTATGTTGATGTTTTCCGAAAATATAACTATGTGCGTTTGGGTGTGTTGTCGTGGCTATTGGTCATGGTTTGTGAAATTAAATGGCATGTTAGTTCTTTTTTTTCATGTACACAATTTTGTGTAAATCGTGATGTTCATATGACATGAAATGTGGCTGATTTGAGTGATAATATCTTGGCTAAACGAATCCATGAAAATTCACCTAAACGTTCTAAATGCACAATGAAATTCCCCTAAGAACTGAAGTGTAATGTAATGGAAAAGAAGATGTAAATATAACTCAAATTTCCAACACATTGTTGATTAATTTCAGCCAAGTTGTTTAAAATGTCATTAAGAGTGAAGAAAAACAAGCGAGGCAGTAAAGGTCGAACCCGTGACCTCACCACATTAAAAATTGTTAAAATAAAGAAGTGAAAAAAATGTGGTAGCGGGGAATTGAACCGTGCTCCTGGCTGGAGAATAATGTATGAAAATAAGAAATGAGAGGAGTGGGATTCGAACCCACAACCGCACGTCAAGCTTAAGGAAAAATGAAAAGAAAATAAGCGTGAGGCGTGGGAATCGAACCCACGACCTCTAGGCGGAAAAGTAGGATTAAAAGAAAAATAAAGTGAGGATGTGGGGGTTCAATCCCACAACCTCACAATCAACTCAAAAAAGTCAAGATCAAACGAAAATAAAATAATGATGTTGTGGGGGATCAATCCCACAACCTCTCGGTCCCCAAACGGATAAAAGAAAAAGATAAAATAAAGAAGAAAAATATGACAATGTTGGGGCTTGATCTCGAGCCCAATGTTGTGTGACCGAAAATAAATAAATAGAAAAATGTAAGTGTTGTCCAAGGGATTCGATACCGAGTTCCTTTGCCCAAATTTCTATATTGATACATAAGTCATACCTGAATAAATGTTCAACACAATGCTGCCTACATAGATCGGAATCGAGATCTTGGCATACATACGAGATGCATAGGTCTTGTACCACATAATCTTAGGAAGATATTAATCATTTAAACGAACTATGAATGAAGCCTAATAGCTTGTATGTATAGACTCATAAGTCTAGCATACGTTAGAAGTAAGTGAACCTAAGATGCATGTAATGAAATGATTATATGAACAATTAAATGATGAAACCCTATAAGGGTTAAATAAGAGTGCAAAACACACTAAATGGTCAAGTGAACTGGCATATGATGAAATGAACATCTACGTAAAAAGGGGTGAGTAATAATGAAGACAAATTGTGCTAATGCTAATTATTGTGGTGACAACATGATATGAGGCTAATGTAAAAGATGAGAGCAATCTTAAATGATCCTAAGCAAATTGTTACCAAAACGTACTCACCTGTGAGAGTGTAAAGTTAATCAAGACACCAGTCTTTATGAACACTCTAATGAAAGTATTGAGACTAACACACTTAATACTAATGATGATATGAGAAATCGTCTATTGAGCTATGATCTCTTCATACTAGAAGCCAACTTCCATGATGTATGAGTTAAATGTTATGGAAGTTTATATTGAGCACTGATAGACTAGCTATGATCAGTGATGCCTTCTTTTTGAAAGGGCGGATGTTCACGTAACTCTCAAGAGATAAGACTGTCCGGCATGCCGGGTATGGGTTTTCTTATATATCCTAGTCTTCGAACCTATACTGTCAATATAGGGATATGTCGGGGTTCATTTCCCATGTATGCTAGCATATTTTGGACAGTGATTCAACCTTTTTTGGTGTGGGGGAGATACAGGATTTCATGATGCTCACATGATCTATGTCGGTTAAAGTTAAAGTTCCCCATGAATGAATGAAGCCATCCTCAAATGATTCACATAATGAAATGAATGATACAAAAGGTGTTACGATAGGATAATCAAGAGGTGAGCTACACTTAAGTAATGAAACTAGTTAATTCTTTATCATGGCACGGCGAACCCGATGAAAGAATTATACATCCTAGGTATAACTGGTCTTTACACTAGTTTATGAATGAATGAAATGAAGTACGTACGAATGAATGAAGCAGACTCTGTGTTTGCTAATCAGGGCTCCCTAGTTGTGGTCTCATATGTTGAGCCCTCATTGTTGGGAAGTCTTAATGTTAAGTCCATGATTACAAGGTCTCATGGAATATGAAATAATGATATGAAAGATGTTATGTTTTTTATGAAATATGTTATATGCTATACGCAATATGTTATGTGCTATGTGTAAGATGTTATGTACTGTGTGCAATATGATACGTATGATGATGCATGTTACTCTCATTGCATGAATTTCCTAATACAAATTTAGAAAGCTTACTACGTTTCCTAATCCAAATTTGGCAAGTTCACTGATTTAACTTTCCATAATCATGTTGTTAGGAAAGAGATTTTCTTACTCATACATGTCCGTGTTGTGTGCTTGCATATACTCATACTTAGTACAAGTGTGTACTAATCCCATACAATTCTATAATTTTACGTGCAGGCACAGGTGGACGCTAGAGCTTATAGGTTGACGTTGCAGCTATCCAAACGTGGAGCTTTCATCCGGACTTGGTAGGCCCTCATTCTTTCGAGGATCTGTACCGTTATTATCTAGCTTAGTTGTAGGCTATAGCTAGCGGAGCATGTTCCACTAGCGTTTATTTCAACTTTTTCAGACTTTTTATTGGTGCCATTTTGGCAAAAATACGTTTAGTAAAATTATGAACCGATTCTTTCATTTGATATCTCTTTATTAGATGGTTTATTTGTGAATGCGTATGATGTTAAGTATAATATGTTTCGCATGAAATAAGAAAAAAAAAGTTCAAACTTTAGCTAAAATTAACCTAGATGAAGTATGACCCATGTAGGCTTGTATGCGACCTCTGAGAGGTCAACGACGCCGGTCTCGTTTGGGGTCTAGACTCTGGGTGTGACAGTTTTCGTCAGACCTAGTATTTCTCCATGGAGTGCATCAGTGTTGTTCGTAAAGAAAAAAGATCGTCTTATCAGAATGTGCATCACTATATATAGTTGAACAAGGTCACAATCAAGAATAAGTGTCCCATCCCCAGGATTGGTGACTTGTTTGACCAACTTTAGGGTGCTAGCCATTTCTTAAAGATAGACCTCAGATTAGGTTATCATTAGCTTAGAGTCAGAGATAGTGACATTCCAAAAACAACCTTCAAGACTCGGTATGGTCATTATGAATTTATAGTTATGTCATTTGGACTAACCAATTCTCTTGCAGCTTTAATGGATTTGATGACCAGAGTGTTCAAAGAGTACTAGGACTTGTTCGTTATCGTCTTTGTTGATGATATCCTCATTTACTCTAACAATGAGGAACAACATACGAGTCATTTGAGAATTGTTCTACAGACTCTCAAGGATCGTCAGTTTTTCGATAAGTTTAGCAAATGTGAGTTTTGGTTACAATCCGTTGCTTTCCTTGGTCACATTGTATCTAGCGAAGCAATCCGAGTGGATTCACAGCAGTGAAACAATGGCCCGTACCTACCTTTACTTCTACAGATATCAGAAGTTTCTTAGGTCTAGCGGGTTATTATAGAAGGTTCGTTGAAGGAATCTCATCTATAGCCTCACCATTGACTAGGTTAACGCAAAAGATGGTCAAGTTTCAATGTATAGATGATTGTGAGAAAAGCTTTGCAAAATTGAATGCTAGATTGACTACAACTCTTGTCTTGACTCTCCAGAGGGTTCAGATGGTTATGTGATCTATTGTTATGCATTCAGAGTGTGCCTAGGTTGTGTTTTGATGCAGCGAGATAAGGCTTTAGCTTATGCTTCGAGACAGCTTAAGGTGCATGAGAAGAATTATCCAATTCATGATCTCGAGCTCATAGTAGTGGTGTTTGCACTCAAGATATGGAGACACTACTTGTATGGTGTTCATGTAGATGTATTCACTGACCATAAGAACCTTCAGTATGTGTTCACCCAGAAAGAGTTGAATCTTCGCCAGAGGAGATGTCTTGAGTTCCATAAGGAATATAATATGAGTGTGCATTATCATCCTAGTAAGCCGAATGTACTAGCATATGCCCTTAGTAGATTATCAATGGGTCTATAGACCATGTTGAGGAAGAAAAGAAAGAGCTAATGAAGTATGTTCACAGGATTGCTCACACAGGAGATCGCCTTATGAGCATATCACACAATGGTGTAATAGTTTAGAATAAGGCAGAATCTTCTTTTGTAGTGGAGGTTAAGGAAAAGAAAGACAATGATCCAATCTTTCTTGAACATAAGGGTGCAGTCCACAATCATAGAGTGGAGGTTTTCTCCCAAGGGGGAGATGGTGTACTTCGCTACCAGGGTAGATTGTGTATTCCTGATGTGGGAGAGTTGAGACAACATATTCTTAGAGAAGCCCGTAACACCAGGTATTCTATTAATCCAGGTGCCACTAAGATGTACCGTGATCTGCGTTAACTCTATTGGTGGAATGGCATGAAGAGGTATATAGCAAATTTTGTGAGTAAGTACCCAAACTGCCAGCAGGTCAAGGTAGAAAATCAGAAACAAGGGGGTATGATTCAAGAGATTGACATCCCTACATGGAAGTGGGATGTGATAAATATGGATATCATCCCAGGGTTACCGCGAACTCGAGGCAGCATGACTTCATTTAGGTAATAGTTGATAGGATGACTAAACCTTCTGGCATTTTGGCAGTCAAGAGTACAGATTCAGCAGAAGACTATGCCAATATTTACATTAATGGAATTGTGAGGTTGCATGGGGTTCCTTTGTCTATCATCTCAAATAGAGGTCCTCAGTTTACCTATCATTTCTGGAAGTCATTTCATAAGGGTCTTGGTACTCAAATTAACCTTCGCACAACATTTCATTTGCAAACGAATGGACAGGCAGATCATACCATTCAGACCCTAGAGGAAATTTGAAGAGCTTATGTGATTTGATTTTAAGGGTAGTTGGGATGATCACCTTGCTCTTATTGAGTTCTCCTACAACAATAGCTACCATTCTGATGTACCGTGGTTTGCTGGTATTTTAAATGCTTTTTTCTTATGTTTAGTGTGTGTCCAAAAGCCTTTTTGTATTGATTTTTATGTAAGTTTCTCCTTATTTGTAGGAAATCTTTTCAAAGATGAACGCGGAAGTTTTTGAGCGAGAAATGCAGAAGAGACCGACGGTCCATCGAGCTTGTGACGGTCCGTAGGTGGCATCGTAGTGAAGCTGCTGAAGGAAGATGGGGAAGTCTGAGCTAGTGTGGGATTACTGAAGTCCACGACGGACCGTCATAGCTACTACGTTCCGTCCGGCTAGTTCGTCGTAATGATCAGAAAGTAGTCCAGTACCCAAATTCCAAAAAGTTAAAGTATTATGGAACGGAAGCCTCGACGGACCGTCGTGCTTGGAACGGTCCGTCATACCTGTTCGTTGAGGGTAATGAAGAAAGCAGCAGAAGGATTTGTGAAGTATGTGACGACGGAGGCCATGACGGCCCGTCGTGACCACGACGGTCCGTCATGAGGTCTGTCGACCCAGACCCATTTTGACAGATTTTTAGTAATTAGGATCCTTCTTTTATTATGTTTTTGTTTTTTTATAAATAGTTAGAAAACCTCGTTTTTGGGGTTAGACTTTTTGATAGTTAGACTTTTGGAGAGTTGGACTTTTTGATAATCTTTAGTTCTCTTATTCAAGTATTGACGGATTAATTTCAGTAATTGATACACTTTTTCTGGAATGGATTGTTGGTGCTTTTGTTGATTAATCAAGTGAATTTATGGATTTTATTCTTTCTCATTAAAGAAGTGCATGAATTCTTTTATTAAATATATGAATAGTGTGATTATGACCATGGATAAATAAACTCCATAGCTAGGGTTGTGGGAACCATGGGCGAATAATGAGGTAAAATCTAACTAAAATAGCAATTCAAGAGTAGTGTCTTGCATGTATTGATAATTCTTTCGTTTAGAAGTCTTTTTAAAGGATGTTCAACGTTAGAACTTGTCTTAATGCTACTTGCCGGACCAAGGAGGTAGAGAATAGGAAAAAAATTATCAACATAGATTTAGTGTACACTATCTAACAGGCTAGTGTTGATTGGTACGAGGTAATAACTAAGTATAATATCTAATACAATGCTTAATATGAGGTAAAGGTAAGGGTTGGTATAGCAACACACACAGCCGAACCAAGTTGCGGAGTGAAATTTTCTAGATGCCGGACCAAGGATTTCGATATACATAACTTATCACTTTACTTGCAAGATACTAGGAAAGAATTTTTATAGTTAGAATCATCAAGTTAGGAACCTGTGGGGAACACTTAAGCCCTAGTTACTTTTATTAATTGATTAAGCTCCAAGATTTTAATCTGTTAGTTGTTTACTTTGATCTAGTTAATTATTTTCATTAATTTAGAAATAAAACCCCCCCTTTATTGTCTTTTGTTTTCTAGGGAAATAATTGACTAAATAATAGTAATAATATAATAAAGTTAAGTCTGAACTATTTTCCTTGTGGGAACGATCCCAACCTCATTAGTTGGGTTCTTTACTTGATACGACCGATTTACTTCTTATTTGAGAAGGAAGTTTGAGCGTATCACATTCCAGCATATAGATGGCCCCTTATGAAGCTTTGTATGGGCGTAGATGTAGATCTCCCGTTGGTTGGTTTAAAGTAGGTGAAGAAGCCTTGATAGGGCCAAATTCAGTCCTTGATGCTACGAGAAAGTGAAACTCATTAGAAGGCTTAAGACAGCCCAAAGTCATTAGAAATCTTATGCATATATAAAGATAAGAGAACTAAAGTTCCAAGCTGTTAATTGGGTTTTTCTGAAAGTCTCACCTATGAAAGGGGTGATGAGATTTGGAAAGAAAGGAAGCTACGTCCTAGATATGTAGGCCCTTACAAGATTTTGAAAATCATTGACAAGGTGGCATATGAGTTTTAATTGCCAGTAGAATCAGCAGCACTTCATCCGGTCTTTCACATCTCACTCTTGAATAAGTGTATGGGTGACCCAGCCTCTATAGTGCCATTAGAGAGTGTGGCGGTGAGAGATAGACTTTCTTATGAGGATGTAACAGATGAGATTCTTTACCGTAAGGTTAGAAGGTTGAGTAACAAAGAAGTCGATTCAGTCAAGGTTTCGTGGAGGAGTTAGTCCATAGAGGGAGCTACTTGGGAAGCAGAAGCAGCCATGAAAGCCAAGTATCCTCACCTCTTTCCTTCCTATTCCACTCAAGCTTGAGATTATAGTTCCTATACAGTTTTCCAGTCATTCATGCGTGAATTCAGTCTTAGAATCATGTTCCCTCAGTTTAGACTTGCATTTTCAATGTATTTGCATGTTCTCGAAATTCAATTCAATCATAAACTCAGTTCTCAGTGTTTAGTAGTAGAATTTGCATCTCTCTCCCTTTATTTAAGCTAGTTTAGTCTTTATTCGAGGACGAATGTTCCCAAGGGGGAGATATTGTAACACCCTATATCCAAAACACACAAAAAATAAGTTTTTCATAAAAATTGCAGGTGCAATCGATGGTTACCATCGACGGATCGTAGCCTGAACCTCGACCCGTCCTGCACATCCGTCGATTGAGTCAGAGACCCCCCAAAAAAATTGACTAATTGTCGAACGATAGACGGACCTACTGTCCGTAGGTCAGACTACTCTCCATAGCCTGTGTCCGTCGACTGATACCCCACTTACCCACTCTCATACAAGAACCACGATTGACCAGAATGGTCAATAAAAGGACCCTCGGACCGTAGGTGTGACCATAAGTGGGAATTAGCAGCCAGTTAGGGAGAAAAAGTAGTTGGTAAACTTCAAATGATCGTAACTCTTATCACAAAAAAGAATTAGGTGTTCCATTACCTATGAAATGATAGATAATTGAATTAGCTTTACATAGCCACCAAGTTTGCTAAAATCAGACCTCCGAGTAAAAAAGTTATGCCCGTTTTAGTAAAGGCATGTCGAACAGACCCAACCTAAGGACCCAAACGATGGACCATCAGTCCAGGTCGTCATTTGGTCTGGTAGAAATTAACTCAGGGGTCTTTTGGTCTTTTCCCACTTCGTTTAAACCCTAAGATACGTCGTTTTGACCCTAAATCATTAGATTTTAGTCATTTTAAGCCTAGAAAAACTTACCTAAGTCAAAGAATTAAATTAGAACTTAGAAAATTAGAAGCAAGAAAGGAGAAAAAGGTCAGGAATCCTAGTTCAAGAACGCATCAAGTTTCAAGTCATTCCAGCCCAGAAATCTAAATATTTCTCAGTGAATTTCATCACTAGGTATGTAGGATTTCACTAGTGGGATCCTTTGACCCATTGGGTCCCTAGTGTTCAGTCGGTTCTTGATTCTCTTATCATAATTTAACCTAGGGTTTCTAGAACTTCAATCGAACTTCATGAATTAATTAAATATATATTCCAAATTAGATTGTAAGGTTATTATACAGTTTATCACATGAATTTTAGAACCCTGGCTTTGTATTTGTTTAGTTCTTGAATTACACATGCTAGGTTAGATATTTCAGTTATTCAGTTATACACGCCTCAGTTTTTAATGCATCATTATCAGATTAAATATTGCATTCTCAGTTTGCATGTTCAATTTTTAGCTATCCAATGATTACAGAAATTCAGACATAATCAGTTTACTACACAGATCAATGGAAGTAGCATAATACCAGTCAGACTAGGGTTCAGCGTACCCAATTAGTCCCAGAACTACTAGCCAAGTAGGTTGTAAGTCTTCTCTGTGGGAAATTAGTTTAGTGATCACACTATCAGGCCTTTATACCTCTGGCAGGGTATATTGGATCCTCTCGATAGGGCGTATACATCGGACTCCACATTTAGCTCATATAGTTTTATTATCGATTATTAGTAGATCCCATAGTTCAGTCAGACTCTATGAATTGACCATTTATCAGTATATTCAGCATTCAATTTCAGCATGTTTTAATTGGTCATTACATCCAGTTTGCTCAAAAATGAGTATATCATGTTCAGATTATTATACTTGCTTTTGTGCTTGTTCAGTTATGTTTTATTTAAGTTTACTCTATCCTACATGCTCAGTACCTTCAAGTACTGACGCATACGTGCGCTACATCTTCTCGTGATGTAGGTTCAGATTCTCAGCATCCAGATCGCGCTTAGATCAATTTTCGATTTCTGTTTCAATAGATTAAGTGGTGAGTCTTCATTCTCTAAGGACAATAGTCATGAATTCATTTAAGTATGCTAATCATTTAGATTCAGTTTTTGCAAGACTTAGTTAGGGCTTGTCCAGTATTTTGAGTTAGTCAGAGGCTTATTTCATAGTTAGTTTCAACTTAGTAATGAGTTAATATCTTCTTTGTATTAAACTCATCTGTACTTCATTTATCTCAGTTATATTGTATGGTTATGCCATCTTTTCATTTTAAATTATGATTTATCTTCCACATTTAGTTTATTATCTTTAGTATGCTGATGATCATGCCAGCAGGGTTAGCTTGGGATCACTTGTGGTCCTAGGTTCGGTGTTCGCATATCGGGGGTAGCTCGGGGCATGACAAACACTACCACACTTAAGATTCCAATAGATCATAGCTTAAATCTCCAATGTGTAGATACATATACACACTTTGTGAAATTAATCATATCATATTTCACCGTACACATTTTATCAAAAGTAGTTGGCCCTCATATGAGACCCAAAGTAAAACTGTTAGCATTTAGGAATGTGGCAATCCAATCAAAGGTTATACCTGAATGTGGCAACCAGTCCTAATTAGAGTGCTTGAACGTGTAAGTTGATCCAGTTAGTATGTTCAAATGTGGCAATCCCCCAAGTTAGAGTGCTGGAATGTGGCAGTCGATTCCAATTACACATCAAGATCACAAGTTCAAGTAATGATTTCATGGTATCAATATTCATATATCCCATTTCAATATCTATGATCAATATTCCAACATGCAAATATACTTAATTACATGTGGGTTCCCTCGATTTCTCCTTACAGAATTACACAAGTACAAATGTTAGTTCTTTAACAAATAGTTTCGTTGATAGTTTTTCTTACCCTAACAATAACTTCTTGTCACCATTATGCCATAACCTAACAAGAACCCATTCAAGAACACAAAATAAGAACCTTGACCATTACCGTTTCAACACAACACTAACCCCATAAACATTGAATTATAGCAATTTTCTAGGAAATTTGCTCGGTGCACGAAGGTCTAAACATAACTCATATCGTTAAATTCATATATTACATGGTAAGAATTGATTTATAACTACTCAACATAAAAAACTAACCTACCTGGGCGCCAAGTAATTTTAATAGGTTTTTATTCAGTTTCCCATCTTTTCCGAATTTGCTACGGTGAATTTGGTCATGAACTTGCAAGACTTCACAGTCTCTATGCTAGAAAGCTCCTTCCCCTTCTTTTCCAACTTGAAATAGTTTTCCTAAGGTTTGTATTATAATTTAAAACCTATTAGGGTATTTTAAAAAGATAGAAAAATAAGGATTTCTCAAAATTACGGTTCTGCCTCGTCGGTCCATCTTTAGCAGGGTAAGTTGCTTCTACATTGGCACCGTGCCAGTGGCATTTGTCCCCCTACAGCGGGACAATGTTCAAAATTTTCGTGCCTCCTTACCCTTTCTAAATAAAGGCGGCTTGGATTGTTACAATACACATCAATTTTCGTTTGTCCGTGAACAACTAAATCTTGGTCGCCTCACACTGCCACTTCAGGACGCTCCCTACTAGCGACACAAATCTTTCACGAAACAACAAACTTTTACAACCTCTTATAATTTGAATCCATAAAGGGGTAGACACACACTAGAACAGAGGGGTTAAAATGCACAATACGGAAGGAGTAATAGGCTTCCAAGCTAGGGTAGCTTATCAATCAATACAAAAACGTCAAATTCTAACTACAAATAATACTACTAAAGAATTGTCACTTTCTTCAATATTTAAACTTTGAATTTATATTGAAACGTTTCAATGATATATGGTAATTTTAATCTAAAAAATATAAGTAACTATTTGACGATATTTTTAATTATAATTATTTACTAAAGAACTTTAATTTAATAATGTTTTATGTATTTTATAACATTCTAGACTATATATACTTTACACACGTGCAACACATGTGTCACAAAACTAATATATATATATATATATATATATATATATATATATATATATATATATATACCTCAAGAAGTTAGTGCATATTAAAATAAATAAATAAACACTGACCTCAAGAGGCTAGTATATTTAAATTATTATTTTATTTAAATCTAATTGAGTTCATGATGTCAGTATTTATTAAATATTTGTAAAAATAGATAATTATATTACAAGATACCGACATCCGTGGTCGGTAAATTATCACTTGTTATAAATAACAAATGATGATCAATTTCCCTTTTGTCTCAAACCCTACCTCCCTCAATAGCACACCGATGCCCTTGATCGACCCAGGCGTCACACCAGTGCCGTTACAGCAGGAGGACGTTGCAACACTGCTAGTCACCGGTAGCAAGTAATTTTAACTTTAATAAACTGATTTTAGTCCTTATTTAACACATATCTATTTGCTTCGTAAGAATAAGAATGAACTTCTATGAAATGAAAGAGGTTCATAGGAATTGTCTTGATCGTAGGATATCATTGAGAAAGAAATCTTTGTCTTATGGGGTTGATAACTAGTTAGAGATTTAAAAAAAAAGTTAAAATCTGATGTTAGTGTCGGAAAATTTGAAGTTAGTAAAGGGACAATTTCTTTTGAGGTTGAAGTGAATTAGAATTACCAACTTTAGAGAGTGTAACAATATATAGATTTAAAAATCGAAAAGCACTATATTTTCTTTTCCAAAAGAATGAAAAAATTTCAAAAATATTAAATATAAAGGCAAGTCTAGACACGAAGTGCTCACTTTAACCTCTGATCCAAAAGATTTTGCGGACACAAAATATATGCATAGTGTAGTGCAAGTACCAACAGAAAAATACCCACAGGCATCATAGTTTAATTGAGCAAGAATAGTAGAAAAAACCGAAAACCTAGAATCTTGGCACCAATAAAGGTAAAAGTAGAAGCTAAAGAAAAACACACAAGGATACAAGAAATAAAGGCTAGATACAACTAAATTAAACCTAAATGGACCCCATAAGCGCAAAAGGTACACTAGTGCGCACGTTTAAGTAAAATTTGAATGAACCTCTATAAGTTTTACATGTACATAAAATAGCTAACCTACAAGAGCGAAGTAAAGTGAATCTAGATCCATTAAGTGTAATTCGGACAACGATCCCCAAGTAAACACCTCAAACCAAAAGTACCCAATAATGGGTTCGCGCATCCAAAAAATAAACTCCCAGCAAAACCAGTCCAACTAGTAAAACTAAACCCTAGGACCGACTAACAAGAAAAAAACACTTATGGTAATCCTTATTAGTGTCATACACATAGAAATTTCAAATATAAATATTTAAGACAAAATTTATACTTAAATGATGTACATCATTTATGTTCATAACCTCAATTGGAAAGGCTATTGGCCACATTTTTTTAATGGATATTTTTTTTGTACAAAATTTTGTGAATTAAGAAATAATACTACAAAAAAAAAATGTCACTGTCTCTATTATTTAAACTTTGAATTTATTTTAAAGTATTTCAATGATATCTTGTCTTTGATCTAGAAAATTTAAGTAACTCTTTCACAATATATATATCTATATATATATATATATATAAACATGATTTTAATTAATAAAATAGACATCAAGAGGTCGTTGTATATTAAAATAAATTAATAAACACCAATCTCAAGAGGCTAGTATATTAAAATTATTATTTTATTTGACTCTAATTGATTTCATGATGTCGATATTTATTAAATATTCGTAAAAATAGATAATTATTTTAATAGATACCGACGTAGTGTGGTCGGTAAATTATCACTTGTTTTAAAAAAGAAATGAGGATTAATTTCCCTTTTCTCTCAAACCCTACCTCCCTTATCATCGAACACCCACACCCCTTGATCGACCCCAGTGCCATGCCAGCGCCGCAGCAGCAGCAGGACGTTGCAACATTGTTGGTCGCCGACAACAGGTAATTTATTTTTAAAAGGTTATATTATTTGCTGCCTGCGACCACCAGTGTTGCCCCGTCCTGCTGCTGCGGCTCTAGCGTGGAGTCGGGGTCAATCAGGGGCATGGGTGTGCGCTAGTGAGGGAGGTAGGGTTTGAGATAAAAGGGATATTAATCATCATTTCTTTTTTAAAACAAGTCATAATTTACCGACCACGGGATGTCGATATCTTTTAATATAATTATATATTTTTACAAATATTTAATAAATACCGACATCATGAAGTCAATTAGATTTAAATAAAATAATAATTTAAATATACCCGCCTCTTGATGTCGGTGTTTATTAATTTATTTTAACATACACTAACCTCCTTAGGTCTGTTTTATTAATTAAAATTATGTGCATATATATATATATATATATATATATATAGTGCTTTTCGATTTTTAAATCTATATATTGTTACACTTGCTAAAGTTTGTAATTCTAATTCACTTCATCCTCAACAGAAATGGTCTCTTCACAAACTTCAAATTTTCGACACTAAATTCAGATTACCACTTTTAGTTGTTAATCTTTAACTAGTTATCAACCTCATAGGACAATGATTTCTTTCTCAATGATATCATACGATCAAGACAATTCCCGTGAAACTATTTCATTTCATAGAAGTTCATTCTTATTCTTACGAACTAAATAGATATGTGGTGAATAAAGACTAAAATGAATTTTTGAAATTTAAAATAACCTGTTTTCGGCGACCAGCAGTGTTGCAACGTCCTACTACTGTTATGGCACAAGCGTGGCACCGGGGTCAATCAATGGGTGTGGGTGTGCGCTGGTGAGGGAGGTAACGTTTGAGAAAAAAGGAAAATTAATCATCAATTCTTTTTTAGAACAAGTGAGAATTTACCAACCACGGGATGTTAGTATCTTTCAATGTAATTATCTATTTTTACAAATATTTAATAAATACCGACATCATCAAGTCGATTAGATTTAAATAAATTAATAATCTAAATATACTAACATCTTCAGTTCGGTGTTTATTAATTTTTTAAATATACACTGACATCTTGAGGTCTATTTTATTAACTAAAATTATGGGCATATATATATATATATATATATATACTAGTATAACGGCACGTGCGTGGCATTTGTGCATTGTATATACAATATACGATGTTATAAAATACAATAAAAGGTATTATGTTAAAGTTTCTTAGTAATTAATAATAATTGAAAATATTGTCAAAGAGTTACTTATATTTTTAGATCAAAATGAACAGATATCATTAAAATATTTCAAAATAAATTCAAAGTTTAAATATTGGAGAACGTAACATTTCTTTAGTAGTATTATTTCTTAATTCACTGAATTTTGTAAACAAATCTAATCCACAAAATAGAAAAAAAATACCCATCAAAACAATATGGTCAATAGCCTTTCCTCTTGAGGTTATGAACATAAATGATGTACATAATTTGAGTACAAATTTTGTTTTAAATCTTCATACTTGAAATTTAATATATGCATGACACTAATAAGGATTACCACAAGTGTTTTTCCTGGTTAGTCGGCCCTAGGGTTTACTTTTGCTAGTTAGGTTAGTGCCGCTAGGAGTTTATTGTCTAGATGGGTGAACCCATTATTTGGTACTTATGGTTCGAGGTGGTTACTTGGAGATCAATGTCCGAATTACACTTAATGGATCTAGATTCACTTTAATTCTCTCTTGTAGTTTAGCTATTTTGTGTACATGTCAAACTTATAGAGGTTCATTCAAATTTTACTTAAATTTGCGCATGAACGTACCTTTTGGGCTTATGGGGTCCAATTAGGTTTAATTACCTGTATTTAGTCTTTATTTCTCGTACCCTTGTGTGTTTTTCTTTATCTTCCACTTTGACCTTTATTGGTGTCTAGAATCTATCTTTTCATTTTTTTCTATGATCCGTGCTCAATTAAACTATTATGCCTACTGGGTACTTTTCGTTTGGTACTTATACTACACTATGCATGTATTTCATGTCAGCAACAACTTTTGGATCAGAGGTTTAAATGAGCACTTTGTGTCAGGACATGCCTTTATAATTAGTATTTTTGAAAATTTTCCATTCATTTGGAAAAGAAAATAGTGTTTTTCTATTTTTAAATCTATATAAAGTTACACTTGCTAAAGTTGGTCATTCTAATTCACTTCATCCTCAAAAGAAATTGTCTCTTTACTAACATCAAATTTCAAATAATAATTTCAGATTTCCTCTTTCATTTTTTAATATCTAACTTATTATCAAACCCACAGTAGAAACATTTCTTCTCAATGATATTCAACGATCTAGACAATTCCCGGGAAAATATTTCATTTCATAGAAGTTCATTCTTGTTCTTATGAAGCAAATAGATATGTGTTAAATAAGGACTAAAAATGAGTTTTTGAAAGAAAAAAATTATCTGTTGTCGGTGACCACCAGTGTTGCAACGTCCTGCTGTTGCTGTCGAGTTAGCGTAGTGTCGGGGTCGATCAAAGGGTGTGGGTGTGCATTGGTGAGAGAGGTAGGGTTTGAGAGAAAAGGGAAATTTATCATAATTTCTTTTTTAAAACAACTGAAAATTTACCGACCACGGAATGTCGGTATCGTTTAATATAATTATCTATTTTTAAAATATTTAATAAATACCGACATCATGAAGTCGGTTAAATTTAAATAAAATAGTAATTTAAATATACTAGCCGCTTGAGGTATATATAAATATATATATATATATAAGTTTCATAGCACGTGTATTGCACGTGTGTATAGTATAGATAATATATGATGTTATAAAATACTGTAAACATTACTAAGTTAAAGTTTTTTAGAAAAAAATAATTATAATTGAAAATAGGGCAAAGGGTCAAAAATACCCCTCAGCTTTAGTTATTAGTTAACTATACCACTGCCGTTAAAACAAAGTTAATTTTGCCCCTATCCTCACTAATTTCACCATATATATCGTTTATTCGATGAAAAACCCCATATGAACTCATATTGACCCGAGCTTTAAAGAAAAGACCCATTTCTCATTTTAAACCTTATGACTGACCCTCTATCTTTTAACCCTTTAGCCTGTTCCCATTTTCCCTCATCTCCATCAAATTCTTCTTCCCCAATCTCATCCTTCTGTACCATACTAATTTCTCTGAAAATTTATCGTCATTTCATCGCCAAAAATGGAAAATTCTTCAAATTCACGTCTTCTTCCTCATAATTTTTTTTCTTTTACTACTAATAGTTCCTTTCTCTTAGATGCATTTCGATCCCAAATCTATAGTTGTATTTCAATCCCAAATATTTCGGACAATTTCGTAAATCTTACAGTCGTGTGAATTTTTGATTTGGGATTTGGATATAGCTAACTTGTGCTACTTCTCTTTCGATTTCTTTAGTCTATACGATCTGCGAATAGGTGAATGTCCTTTATGTGTTGCATGTATCTTAATGAACTAGTGAATGTAATGGCTTCAGTTAAGAAAGTATGTTAAATGAAGTAGTACTTACCTAGATTAATTAAGGGTTGTCTAGTTAAGGTGTGAAGGGGGCATAAGAATGGTCACTTCTTATCCTATCTAGATAAGTCTTAAGAATGACTCTAGTTAGGGAAGTTGGTTTGTTATATGTACATGTTCTAAGCCTTAGGTAGTCTTAAGGATTACTTAGGTAATCTTGAAGAGATCACTATGGACGTTAGGTTATTGATTTACTTAAGTAAGTTTTTTGATAGCCTTTGGAAGGAGAATGTAATATCATCTATATGATAATCTGTTAAGTGAGAATGATTCTATCTTAGGTAGTCTATAGGATCTCTTAAGTGTGTGTGTAAGGGAATGTATGGGCGGTTGCTTCACAACTTACTCAAGTGAACCTTATAATTCACCTTGGGTAGGAGTGTATCATGTGCATATATTTGATGTCTTATAAATATATGTTGATCTCATTATGGGTTGTCTTAAGGATCTTCTATGTTTGCTTAGAGAGGGTGTATGAGAGGTCTCTCTTTGTATTACTTAATAGAGTCTTAGGATAGCTTCTAGTGAGGGACCTATATGCTAAATTGTGTGCAAGGTGAAGGGAAGGAACTTCACTGTACTAGTGAAGTGAGTTCACTGTACCAGTAAAGTGAGTTCACTGTAACATTTCTTAAAATGTGACTTTTTTCTTAAATTATTTCTTGTATGTTTTAAAAGTTGTTAAATGTTGTTCTTATGATTATAGTATGGTGTTTTAATCGAAATTCATGAAAAGCATGTTATTTACTAAATGTCCCTTATTCATGGTTTTTACATGGCTTCCATACTTAGTACATCTAATGTGCTAACCCCTTCTTTTCCCTTTTGATTAAAGTGTAGGGAATTGGAATTCTTGATGTGCCATGGAGGATGGATAGGTTACTAAGGCTTTGAAGATAATGTATTGGTGAGTCCTTATCGATTCGAGGACAATATCCACAAGTTCCTTATGTCTTAGTTGTTATTTTATGTATTGTCTGGCCTTAGACCCAAGTGTTCTAAACTCCAAAGTTTAGATGATTCAAGTAGATGTTGTAATGATTTAGGTGTCGTTTGGTAGAGTGTGTTAGGAAAAATAATACATGCATTAGATATGTATATTAGTAATACCTTGTTTGTTACATTTATTTTTGTTATATATAGCATTAGTTATACACAATATTGTGTATTAAGTTGTGTATTACTAATACCAAGAAATTCTAGGTATTAGTAATACATATCATTTTAACACTTGCATTAAATTATGTAATTACAAAAGTACCCTCAAAACCCTTTAAAAGAACATTTTCCATAGTACTTGTTTCATCTTCCCTTTCATCTTCTCTGTACTTTGTCAACGAAAATTCAAGAGTAGATTTTTCTTCATTTTGCTCAATCAAACATTGTTTGCTCATCTTCATAAGGTTATTAGTCTTGTCTTTCATTAAAATATGTATTTTTCAACATCTCTTTCACAATTTAAGATGAAATTTAGGTTTAGCTCATTTTTTTAATATGCTTTGAGCTCATCTATTTCACTCTTTATATGGTTGAAAATTAGGAATTTATATACATACATACTTGTTTAAAAGCATTGTATGTATTCATATTTTTATGACAAATATAGGTGTTAATATGGATCTTCAACCACTATCAGGTATTGAATATATTATTCTTGTGGAGATAGTATTTCAGCAAGTTCTTGTTCTCATTTTTTGTCTTTTCATGGCTAGTCATGGTCATTCTCTAAGAAGACGATGTGGAAACAAATGTGAGGTTAGATATCATATGAGTGTTCGAGTTCCGAAAATCATTTCGCACTTACACTATATCATAAATGATAATGGTAGTATATGTATCGATAAGTTAAGAATGGATAGAAATGCCTTTCACACTTTAGTTCTCTTAACTAAAGATATTGGAGGTCTGACTGATAGTAAAAGTATGTCATGTTGCGAAAAATTAGCAATATTTTTAAATATCTTGGCTCATCATGAGAAAAATAGATCCATCAAGGTTGATTATATTAGATCGGGATGGAGCGTAAGTCATGCTTTCAATGAATGCTTGAGTGCTATTCTCAAACTAACTCCATTGCTACTTGTTAATCCTAAACCGGTACTTGAGGATGAGATTGAAGATCGATGGAAATGGTTTGAGGTAGGTGAAATTATCGCTTAGCATCTTTTAACTCATATACAAAATATGCAGTTTTTATAATAGTTTTAGAAAATAATTATATATTTGGAGATAACACTATAATTTATCTTAAAGGGTTGTTTAGGTGCACTAGATGGTACTTACATTCCCATTAGAGTTCCAATCCAACACAAACCAAGATATAGAACAAGAAAATGAGAGATAGCAACTAATGTTTTGGGAGTTTGTGATAAAAATCTCAATTTTACTTATGTGTTACCTGGATGGGAAGGTTCAGCTGCCGATGGTCGTGTATTTCGAGGTGCTATAGTATGAAGGAATGGTTTGAAAATTCATGAGGGTAGGCCTTTTATATGCTTTCATGTTACATCATAGAAATAATGACACTACTAACTAAATTATATTTTTATATTATAGGTAACTATTATTTGTGTGACGGAGGATATACGAATGGAAAAGGATTTCTTTCACCTTATAGAGGTTATAGATATTGGTTAAAGGATTGGCGCCGCGATAATCCATCGCCTCGTTGTAAATAAGAGCTTTTCAACATGAGGCATGCTAGAGGTCGTAATGTAATTGAAAGGGCATTTGGTTTGTTGAAAGGACGTTGGGGAATTCTTAGAAGTCCTTCATGGTACTCTGTTAAGGTTCATAACAGGATCATTAGTGCTTGTTGTTTGATTCATAATTTCATTCGTAGAGATATGGAAGTGGATCCCTTAGACATTAATGTAGAAGAACAAATGAAGTATCAACACGAGAATATTGATGTTGTTGAATCGTCGGAGGAGTGGACCACTTGGAGGGATAAGTTGGCCCAATCAATGTGGAATGCAAGATTTTAAAATTGACATATTGCTACATTTTGAAATATGTTTCTACTTGTTAGATATAGAACCTTTTTGGACTTTATTTGCTCTTTAGAACTGACCTAATATAAATTGTTGAATTGCCAGAAAAATCTGTTTTTTGTGACCTTAATTGCAAGCCCTTATGTACTCTTGACGTCTCTTTTGTTGTATATATGCTTTAGTTTATAGTAAATATTATGATATTAGGTTCTTCCTGATTTTTTTAATAATTTACCGCATAAGTTCTTACAGGCGTAATGAATAGTCAAATATCATCAAATCAGAGATCAAAAAAATCAAGCAACACAACACCTTCAACACGAAGGACATGGATTCCAGAAGAAGAACAAACTCTTTTAGAAGGACATAAAGAGTTGTGTGCTAATGGTTGGAGAGGTGATAATGGTACCTTTCGACCAGGACACTTGATGGAGTTAGAACGTTTTATACACAAACATCATCCTAGAAGTGGATTGAATGGTGAACCACACATCATAAATAAAATCAGATACTGGAAAAGATGCTATGGAAGTATAACTTTTTTGAAGACTCGAAGTGGATTGGGATTTCAGTAAAGTGATGGAACTATAATAGTTGACGATTCAAAACATTGGATTGACTTTATAAAGGTAGTTAATATATTTTTATTTTTTCATATGGTACTTTCCTTATTAGTTACTTTCATATACAGTAGCATTTAGCTTCTCTTTAGATCCTTTTACAATTAATTAGTATCCTATTGTTCTATTATTTTAAATATTCTAGATTGATCCACAAGCAGGAAAAATGAATGCTAAGAAATGGCCAATGTTTGAGGATTGGGAAGAAATCTTTGGTAAGGATAGAGCAACAGGAGAGTTCGCTGAAGGGCCCCTAGATGCTACTGAAGAAATTCAAAAGAGTCAAGCTCCACAACATTCTAATGATATGAGTTTGGGATTTCCTATCTATGTTGATCTTGATGATGATGAAGAAGAAGAAGAAAATGTTTACCATAGCTCTAAATTTGGTACTGAAGAAGCTGAAAATGCCACTGGACATGGTGGATTTGCTACAACTAAAGATTTCACCGAACCTAGTTCATTTACTAGAGCTGAAAATGTTACTGGACCTAGCGTATTTAATGAAGGAGAAAATGTTGATGGTTCTGAAAATGAACATGTTGGATCCCGAAAAAGTCATAAACAAGGTGAGTATTCCAAAAAGATCATCTTCTAATGTTAACGAGAAAGAGAAAAGCAAGAAAAGGAAAAAAATAGTAGAGGATGATAGTGAGACATTTCTTAAGGGTATGATGGAAGTTATGAAAAACTTTGCTGAAAGTCAAGATAAAAGAATTGGTTCTTTTATTGAAAAGATAGGGGATCGTGATCGATCTGATATTCGTGGTCAAGTTTATTCTATTCTTGAATCCCCTGTATTTGAGTTGTGCACCACAGAGCAACGTATAAAAGCTGCAATGATTCTCTGTAATGACGACAAAAAGATGGAATTATTTTTACGTATGGGTGAACATGATCGTCAGACAATGATGTGGATGGCTGTCCATGATAAATTTTGAAGTAATGTGAACTTGTGATATAAGTGGCTACACTAGTTTAGTAATTTTTACTTGAAATCATTTCAAAGTGTCACAACATCGCTTTTTTGGGCATCTCTAATTATTAATGTGCGCATGAGCATGTTAAATTTTCTTGGGTAACTAAAGTTTTATCAAAATATCTCAACTCTTGTGTCAATGCTAAGCACAAATGTAATTATATAGTTGTTATTACAACTCTTCAAATTCTAGTGTAGCCATTTACTTTTGAGATTCTGAAATGCAATTATATAGCTTCTATGGCAGTTTTCTAATCTGTCTTGTATTTCTGTGTCTAGTCTCTGTTTTTCATTGTTAATTTCTCAATGAGTTGATGAATGTGTGTGATAGAAGAGGTGAAGAAGTTCGCTTCTATTTGTTTGAACAGTGTGACAGATTATTTCTCTGATCGTTATGCTAGTATTGTTCCTATTGGTGGAATTTCAATATCTCCTACATTGATCCTGTTGGTGGCATTTGATTCACTCTATATTGCTGCTCGAACACTCCAACTGTGTGTCGGATCCTCCGAAAGTAGTGCATTTATGTCTCCTAAATGTTTCAGATTGTTAGTATCGAATACCTCTGCCACCTAGCTAATTCTGCCTTATCGATTTTTTATGAATGATGGCTAGATTCTTGAAGTCGTGATGAATTGATGTAGTTATCACATTGTTTGTATCGGATTTCCCCTGCCACCTAGCTTATACTGCCTTATCAGTTTTTCGATGAATAAATGATCACGCTTAATTGCCTTATCAATATTGCTCCTGTGTTTTCTTGTCCTTCGAATTTTGATATTATTTGTAGTTTCTTGTACTTCGACTATCATATTATTTTGTTGTGGTTACTGTCTTGTTACTCTCTGTTGTTTTTGTTACTGTGTGCTATTTCTTTTACTACTTCTTTTGACTGCTATGGACTATTTTTCCCCTGAGACACTGCTTAAATCAAACTGTGACTGAGGATCTAAAGAATGTTGTCCAGAGATGATGGTGACTGCAGTTCAACATGACATTTGCTCATCAGAAGATGATGATGTATGTCCCACATGCCTCGAAGGTAGATAACTTTATATTTCAATTTTGTGATTGTAAAAAAGCTATTTCAGCCCCAACAGATTGACAAAAGAAGTTGCTCTAAGGCTCTAAGCTAATATTTCATCTACAAGGTTGGATGATTCTCTTGATCAGCGTAATAAGTGAAATCACGCGATTTTTTTCGTTTGCAGAGTATACACCAGAGAATCCCAAGATATTTACAAAATGTTCTCATCATTATCACCTCAGTTGTATTTATGATTGGCAAGAGAGAAGTGAAACATGTCCCGTTTGTGGAAAGGCAAGATTTTCTTATTTCTTTTATTTTTTGTCTATTAAGCCTCTATCTGGTGATTATATAAGATTGTACTTATTTGATTCCCATTTGTTGTTATAGGTGTTGCTTTTTAGGCCCTTAGGAGTAATGTAGTAAACGAAAATAGATCTGACATTCAACTTCCAGGTAGTTGTCTTTTACTCTTATACGTGTTGTAAGGTTTTTTACTAGTTTTATATGTAAAAAAAATAGAATTAGATTGGTTTACGTCTAATTAATTTGTCATGCATGCAGATGCAGATACAATTTCTCTTTTTTCATTGGATGAACCAAAAACAGATGTTGAATATTCAGAGAAAGAATTAAGTGAATTTGTGAGCGTCTGTTAGCAGTTGCATTGCATGATTATTTTTTCACATTGAATAACTTCAAGGTCATACAAATCATGAGAGGATTGATATTTGTAAGAAGGCATCATGGTTGAGTAGTTCATATGTGAATGGATAGCTGACAATCCCCTTGGAGGATGACGCTAATTTTAAATTTCAATTGTCAAAGGTAGTTTTTTAGGCTTAACAACGTATACTATGACTTCTTTTTGTGGTGTTCTTTCCAATTAGGCCTTTATTGATTGTCCTTTATTACTTGCGGCACAGGAAGCAGATAGGGACTTTGTAACAAGTCTTGTTTCACTCACCCATAAGATTCAAAGAGCAATGGAGAATCACCAAGATTTGTTTGGAGCTGTGCACCATCCATCTAAGCAAATTTCTGGAAAATTTGATGGCCTTAAGGTTATATCTGTATAACTAGAGTTCAGGGGTACATAAAAGAAGATTGGAAGTAGACACATTCCATATATCAAAAAGTTTTACCTTACCTCTTTTGTTACTTTACACATTGACGACTTCCATTATATGATTGCCAGAATTATCCTTGGGAAAGAAATGTTCCAAGATGGCGATTAATGCTTAAACTTGAACTATTTTTGTGTTTTCTATTGTAAATGCAGTCCAGTCAAGTATATTTAGCTTCATTTCTCTTAACACTTTGATTTCCTCGAGCAGTTGATGGAATTCGGCGACACAAATTGATGGTCATAGTTGAAGAGAAGGAGCTAAGATGAAATGAAAAACAAACATAGATGTGAACATGGGCAATGGCAGCTTGAAGAGGAAGCTTCAGAAGTTGATGACTCCCCTGAAATTGGTGATGCCGGCATGGGCAATGGCAGCTTGAAGAGGAAGCTGCTATGAGATATTGCTACAAGTTAAACCTTCAACGTTCCATTGGTTGTGAACATCTTTGTATATTTCAATTAGGCTATTTTTGGTGTACATAAGTAATAGCAGGCGTTCCAACTAACTTAGGATCATTTTCTGCTGACCTTTTTTGAATGTTTTAATCAACTGGATCTGTGACTTTCCATATATATTGAAGATGTTTGACATCTTCTTCTTCTTTTTCTTTTTTAATCTTATTTCAATGTAATAACAACTTTTTAATTTTATATTTGAAAAAGAAGAAGAATAGGAAGAAATAATACTTTAGCAAAGAAATCTTTTTTGATGTTTTAGCAAAGAACCTTGTTGCAAAGGAAGTATATAAAGAAATAAAGTGTAAAGGATACTTTTGTAAACACACTTTTTAAATAGAAATTATGCAAGATTTATTTTTTCTAATACATCAAACCAAACAGTGTATAAAAAATAATGCAGACATAAATAATGCAAGCATTACTAATGCAAGCACTAGTAATGCAAGTATTACTAATACATCCTATTTTGCATTATTTTTATACACTCTACCAAATGACCACTTAATGTTTTAAATGAATGTCTTCCGCTTGCGTGTTGTTTATGAAAGAATTCTTTGTGTGTGAAGAAAGTTTTAAATTCTTACCTATTGTAGTATGTTTATTATGCAATGAATGATACGAGAGGCTTAGATGAGACTTCTTGAAGTCTCATTTGCCGTGTGAAGGCACAAGGATGCTCTAACTTCTAGGGCGTACTTGCAGGTCGTGACGGTGACTATGTGTTCACACTGTTACATTGTACAAATCGTCAAAAACTCAAGCAAGAATTATCTTCCTCTTTATTTCTCTTTCTGTTACACATATATAGTTCTTTTCATGTTTATTATAATTATTTTTATTTTATAATCTTTTGTAAAGTTACATTATTATCTTGTCATGTAAAACTTATTAGAGAAGTCATGTGTTTTACTTATAAGCATATTCTTGTTGGTTAAACTCAAAACTGAATCGTTAAGGACCAAAGCGGATAAATTGAAAAGAGATAAAAAAAATTAGAATATTCTATAGGTCAAACGATATCAAATGAAGAAGTATACCTACACCGACATGCTTTCTTACATGGAAAATTATATGTTGCACTACCTAGAGGAACAACTATGCTAACAAAAAAAGTGCAAGTCATGATTGAACAACCAGATTAATGCACCGGGACATACACAAGAAGTATTGTCTACAATAAATTATTAGTTGATATTTAATTAATACCAATATTGTAAGAAACCAAATAGGAAGAAACATACACCACATATGCAGCTAACAAAAATTATATTTGACAAATTCTTGGGTTTGGTGGAAGAGGAGACGATATGAAAAACACCAGAAAGCTACCACAAAAGACATTACTTTTATGCAAATAAAGTTATTCAAATATAGGTCATACTTAATTTCAAATATTCAAAAGGGAACATACACTTCATGACATGGCATAACTAAGAGGACAAACTGTTAATTCATGTACAATTACGTGCTAAAAAATCCCCCAATAACAACGTTCGTCACTACATACCCAACAAGCAAGAAGACAAATCGATTGGTCCTTCAAAAATAGTATGGCATAGTGCAACAATGAATACATTATAAGATGTTGAAAGTCTAGAACATACAACCAAATAAATTATCTCGTGTATAGGGATCTAGGACTTAACCTACACGTGCAATGCACGTGCAGTGAATGTAGTAATATAGAGATAGATGAATAAGAGAAATTATATATATATATATATATATATATATATATAATATAAGATTTTATGTCTGTAGCTATGCACATCAAAATGCAACTCAATAGGTCTGTATTTCCTAAATTGATATGCTTTCCAATTTCATAGATTCATAAAATATATTAGCATTTGTCATCCAAAGAGAAATAATAAAATAGAATGTGTACTCATTATTTTAGCTTGTAATTTTAAACAAAATTTATTGTTAGATTACACTAAAAAATTAATATAATTTATTTTGTATATACTGTTTGTATGGGACAAACGTGCAACACACGTGTCCAAGCAGTGGTATCCTTCACAAATTTTACTCTTTTAACTAGGTTTACAAAGTTATTCATGCTACACTTTTCATTTCTAAGTATGAGTCACTTTAATTACAAAATATATCATCATATAATATATTTGTAATATTTTAAGTCCACTTATTTTATCATAATTAACATAAAGAAACCTAATAAGTCATCTCAAAAAGATTAACAACACCTAGAACTTTAGACCATTTTCTCTTTTAAATTGTCCAATACGCAAACCCAAATATTCCCTCTACAAAGCCCAATCCATCTTCCCTCTTCAATTGATTGAATTACCCATAAGTTATGTAAGCATCTAGGGTTTTCTTATCTTAATTTTTCTTGAACCTCTCATCCTCTTTACAATTCTCCTTCAAGATGCCTCTCTCCTCTTCAAGAAAAATTTTCAGATATTTTCATTATGTACAAATGCTTCCTCAACATTTTCAAGCATATCTCAAAATATTGAGATGTGCTCCATCTCTTCTTTTTTCAAGGTTCAAGGGAGTCCACATCAAACAACACAATTAAAGTTTCACCAATTTAAGTATAATATAAGAAAAATAATGTTCTCTATGTACGGATGAAGTGAGGACCGGACACATTCAGATTTCCGTGCATTTGATTTTAAATAGATATCTCTACAAACAAATCAAATTCAAAATTTCAAAATACAGCTCTAACTCAAACCCTAATTTCATCCTATAAACCTTTAGATTTTGTTTTGGGTCATGTTCTTTAGCAACCTCCACCCACTTAAGCTCGTTATATCTTTGTTCTTATATCTCTTCCTTCGATAGAGTAGATCTGAGGCATTCTAAGAAAAACCCGAGTTCGCTGCTCCACGCAAGGTCAGTGCTCATTTTATCAGTTCTTTTTATATTATGTTACCAAGTTAAATAAGGCACAAAAAGGATCAAAATAAAACGAAACTTTGCTAGAAGGATCAAACGTATTCCAACATTAATTTTTTTTATTCCAACAATAAAATACAATATAAATGAATTTTGTTACTTTTATTAGATATAAACGACACATCTAGGAGATTTGTGTAATGGTAGGTGTTATTGGATCAACCCTTTCCGATCTAACCCACTAGGCAGTATATCACCCTTCGACGTCTCACCCCTTTTGTTTTTCTCTCAATCTAGTTCAACACTTAAACAAGCATGAGAATAAGACAACAAAAGCACATATATGAATCATTTTCCAACTTTGTATTGAACTCATGACACAAAGATAGAACACAAATAACTTAGCCTGCAATTTGACCAAAGCCCCTGCTTGAGACAGGTCTACCTATGCCAATAAATAGGCTAAATCTTCTTGTCACATGCCACACACATGATAGTCTCATTCAGTAGGCATCCCCAACTGATAGGCCAATTAAAAATTTGAAAATACAATTTCTCTCTGCATTCCTGACAATCCACAAATGGCTAGATAATGCCTAACTACCTAGACATGTGAGAGAAACCTGCGAGCAACCTTCAATTCTAGAGACAAAACACGCTTCAACTCACCCAGGTTTGTGTGTGACTATGTGCTTGGGTTGTGTGCACGTCCTTCCCCACACAAGTTGCCATTGGTCTAGTCTCTTGGTCGTCTCCTCTTGCCCAACACTTACCCCTTAAACTTCTTTAGTTGTATTCATGTCACGATCATAGCCTTACAATTACTTGTGTTAGCTCTGCTAGCGCTTTAGACACATAATGTCTTATATGCTTTAGCCACGCCAATGACATGGTATATTCAATTGAGCTTCATCTTTATTGAAGTGATTGGGTTTTGAATACTTTGATCATGCAAATCAATACCCAAGATCCGATCCACTCAAAACATCAAGGTGAGGTTCTTACAAGACGGTTATATGTGAGCTATTTTATGATGAATGTTATATCATTTCTAAATGACAAAGTTGTGGGGTATATCAAATAATTTCCCTAGATGTAATACATGTGTCCACAATAGACAAAGTATCAAATATTTGAATGTAATTTCTTAACAGGTATAATTTAACCAGTAAGTAATTATAGTAAATTTTCATAATGATAAATTAGATTTTAAAACAAAATCTCAACTTTCTCTGTATAGGATATATAGTATTTCATGATAAAAGATTTGTCCATTATTATATTGGTTCTCTAATATTACAAAAATTTTAAATGGATTAATTTTCTCTCTTTAAACAATCTTTTAAATCGATTGAATATAAAGGTTGCCTCATATGTTTACTACACCCTCTGTCATTATATTGATTTTGGCTTTATAAGTATGTTTCCAACAACACAACTTCACACCATTGTTCTCAACACAAACTCTCTCTCTCTCTCTCTCTTTTTCTCTCTCTCCAAACTATTTAGTTTCACGGCTTTACCTTAGAAATGGCATGATTTAATCAGATGGTGGCTTAGCAGTTTCATTCTCCAACTTATTCTGACCAGCTAATATATGATTTTATCATGCATTTGCTAACGTACCAGAAAGAGTGGTTGATTTGGGCATTGAAGCAAGAATAATCTATCGCTACCAGCGGTGTTCTTGCTGATGAGTATGGGAATGGGGAAGGAAAAAACAAGGGCTAGTAATTTTTTATCCTAGTTTTATCTCACGTACTCCTTGTACTTCCTTCAAGCTCCCAAAATCGAAAGGATGCCTAATTATATGTCTTATTGTTGTAGTGATTTAGTAGGTCAGTGACATTGACCGTTTCACCCTTGAAGGAATCACAAAAATTATTGTTTACCATGTGCCGACCGATAGAAAAATATTGATAAATTTGTTTCATATGATATTTTATCATTATATACTACACAGTAGATCTTGAGTTAAGGAAAATTGTGATGCCACTAACAAAAAAGCTTTTCTTTTGATAGCATCATATTTTTTCAGTACTCAGCCTCCATTGTGGAGAACGTAGTGGTGAAAAAATTATATTCCATAGATCTTTCAATATTCTTCTCCATGTTGGCACCGTCATAAACCAGAATTTTGTTGGTTCTTATATTGGTGAGAGGCCGATCTTACTGACCCACTACATTACACCAATAACAGGAATACAACTAAGGTTCCTTTTACTAAGCTCTTAGGAAGAACAAATGACATATGATAGAAAATTGGAATTATAAATTTTGTCCCTAGTTCGCGTTTAGCAAGCACAAGTTCTATGTCTTGAATAGCCATCCCCATTACCATTTCATCAGCACTAATAACGCCTCTAGTAGTAGATTCTTCTTCATCAGCACCCTAGACAACTACTCTCTTTCTTACTATTGAAGTCTAGATCATTTGAACAGTTTCCAGTCATTCACCAACCATTCTTTTCTTCCCGATCTTCCATATCAAAGTGGGCCTCTTCTTTTTATTATTAGCCCCCATTTTATTTTTAACTGCAGTTGCACTAGTTAAAAGATTTGAAATTAAGGGCATATTAATATGTGTAATAACAAGATAATATTTGCATGAAAGATTCAAGTTATATGGAGTACCATCATTGTTTCCAGTGTAATAATAACTCAAGGATATAGCAAACAAGTTTTGTAGAGTTGTCCTTATAATGGCAGCTTTGTTCTCCTCACTTAACAATTCACATTTAAGTCCGAAAAATTATTTACGTTTATATATACACAACACATAGTGGACACATACATAAAAGGCATATTCCATCTCAGTGAAATACTTCAACACACAAAAAAAAATAAGTACAATTTTTTAAAACATAATAAGCCCACTTATTTCTAAGGAAGGGAAACTCAAAAAATAACTTCCTTTGGAAAAATGACAGAGTAGAGAAGTGTTAAGACTCCCATGTAACACCTTAAACTTCGAAATAACTAAGTAGACGTTCGTACAAGTTAACCATTAGTTTTTAGTTTTGGATCAACTTTAAATAACCATATCTTTTAGCAGATAAAGAGTTAGGTTGCGCGTGACCTATAAAATCAATGGACTTTGAGTCCCCTTTCCAACTCCACAAATTTTGATAAATTTGGAGTCGTGTAAAACATTATGGCTGCTTGAGTGATGCCTCTCTATTTAAGGCATTCCATCTATTTTAGAAAAGGGTATTTTTGTCTTTTCCTTTTCCCACTTGCCTTAGCACATTTTTCCTGAATCAATTAAGGGTTTAATCAGATACTAAATCCCACATTCACATTCAAATAATTTTGGTATTTAGAGCGAGGTTTAAGAGGAGAAACGGGCTAAGTTCTAGCATTCTTTAATATTTGCACAATTCGCCAAGAACATCATTATTTCTAGATACGTACGACTTTCCATAGTGATGGACTTATCATTCGTCCACGAAGTCTTTATGAATAACCTTGGAAATTATAGTGAGGTTTAAGAGGAGAAACAGGCTATGTTCTAGCACTCTTTAAGATTTGCACAATTTGCCAAGAACATCGTTATTCTAGGTACTACGACTTTCCATAGTGATGGACTTATCATTTATCCACGAAGTCTTTATGTTAAGAGATTCTTGATCGGATCTTAATTGTTGTTCATTATTTAACAATGGAGTTTCTTGAGTTGAGGATCTTTGTACGAGTTATGATTTGGGATGGAGATAGTATGGGTTTTTGATGATTTTGTGTGGGGTTTCTAAATCAAAAAGAGTTTAGGAAAAATCTATTACGACCTGAGAGCAGCCCCTAGTTGTAACATGGCGTAGTCGACCTAGAAGAGGTCTTATACAAGACTTATAGAATTCATAACATTTGATCATAAGGAAAAAGGACAAGGAATTAAAACTTTTCATTCAAAACCCTTCACTTCAAGAACACAACATTTAAAATTATAGTGGAAGCCTACATCTCACATAGCTATCTAACCAAGACATGGAACCTAAAGATAGGGTCACGACCCTTACAATCGAAAGACTTAAACAAAACTAGACATAACCTATTACAAATTAATTACAAGAAACTTCTAAATACTTGTACCCGAATCATGAGGACATACACTTGGTCTTGGAGAACTCTTCCCAAGCCCTTGAATCTACAGAACTCTATCTCTTGCCAAAACCTACACTTGTAGTATAAAGTAGAAGAAATATTGGATCCACAATTAAGTACTAAGTATGATTACCATGCAAAAACATGCTTAGGAAGGGAAATTTCATTTGAAAGTCATGCATATGTCATTTTGGTAAAACTTCATAATTAAGAGCATCTTAGGCATAATCTCCAAAACACATGAATATACTAATCATATTTTCACATTAGGACATATCAACATACAATCTTTGGATAATTCATATTCATTAGAATAATAAACATTACATTCTTCACATAAACATATTAAGACCATACCCTAAGGACAACTCTAAATCATACTTGTGCAATGTATGAGTAGCATCCCATAATACTACTATCACTAAGTATTCCTTAAAGTCACCCTAGACAAGGCACATTCATAATCATTAAGTCTAGACAAGAAAGTAACTAGTAATACAACCCAAGCAATACATACATTATTACATAAATTATATAATTCAACATTCTATATTAACTTAATTAAGAGTACCATCATTCATTAGGCATTAAGTTAACATCCTTAATAGCATGCTCATAATACATAATAGCATAACCACATAAGTAATCCTAGATCGCACTTGTGCCATATGTAGATAAGGTCTCATAACCCTGCCTACACTAAGTACCATCTTTGGACTACCATGCAAATACCTATCACACATTAGTCTCACCATAGTTCATACACATAGTAAAGAGACATTCATAGTCATGTTCATATTCATAATTCATAAACATAATTCATATTCATTGCACTTAGTCATACTTCATATTCATAGCACATAGCATAATGCATATTTATAGTGCATAAACATAATACATATTCATAGTACATATCATAATGCATATTCATAGTACATAAATATAACACATATTTATAGTATATAAACATAAGAGGAACACTGCATGACTACTCTCAAAGTCCACTCGTGTTATGCATTAATGAAATCCTACACTACCACTCATACTAAGTAATCCCTTTGAGTAACCATAGCTTATAAATCTCTTTAGTATTCATAATTTATATTCTTGTTCATTAGAAGGAATATAGTCTTAAACGACATATACCATGTTAGCTACATGGAATCCGGTGTCATATGACCCCACACCAAAAAAATGTGTCCTACTTGCCCAAGGTAGAACTAACATATTTAGCTTTAGTGTGGATCCACCAGCTAATACCTATTAGGACAATAGTTATGGGATAATGCGATTGCTTCTAAAAACCCGGCCTGACTAGCGGGAGAGTTTCCACCTCAAGAGATCATATGTAGAAGACCTGACCTAACTATCAGGAGAGTCTCTACCACATTTTCCATATTCACTTGGTGCTAAGAATTATTCCCAAACTGATACACTAATAGTATTTAGATTGTATCTACATGTGTGAAGGAATACTTTAGCCTTCATTCAATACAATTCATAACATAGATTATGAATCAATAAGCTGAGAACTGTCTTTCTTCTTTAGAATCTTAATATACATATGAAATATGCTTTTACATACATTCATAGTGTTTTCATGAGAAATCTCTTTCAATCAACACAATAGTTACATCATAGACATGTAAATTTCATATTTTATAATGTGTAAATGTAAATTTGAGAACTATACTTTCAATCGATACCATAGATATACCATAATCAAATTTATGCATGGAGTGTGTTCCCTTCTATGGAAAAACAACAACATTATCATCATAGACACTTCCCTCTCAAAGTGTTCATAATCATGTATTACTATCACAATCATGCATAATATTCATAAATTGAATTCAAGGATTTATAAACCATGCAACTCAACACATTCATATTCATTATACTATACACGGACCTAATCGTAATTCAATTAGTTCATTCATTCATTGCAAGTGTATACTCATAAAATTATATTTCAAGTCATGTGGGTATAATCCTTCCACAAAAACACTATATACAATTAAGCATGCACTACAAGTTACCACCTTTACCAAAAGTGGACCAAACAACTCATATATATATATATATATATATATATATATATATATATATATATATATATATGAATGTTAAACATAGATGTATTCATACATTGCCTTCAAGACCATACTTTAAGATTCAACGCTTACAATTTTCCCTTCAAGGTTCATAACTCATATCGTGCAATCACACTTAGTATTAATACATTAAGCATGAATATAACAATAATAATTGACTAAATTGACATAGATACAATTCTAAACATTCATATTGCATCAACTTATCCATCACAATTTCATAAAATTGGGGTCATGGGGAAGCACATGAGTTCATGGGGAATCTATCACAAAAATAACCATTAAAAATATAATCATTCATAATATAAAGAAATTAACTCACAGATATTCATTTTAGGAAGGACCCATGGTTAGATCGAAAACTCTTGCTTTTGAAGAATTACCCAATTTCGAAATTTGAGTTGGAGGGTCATGGAGAAAGAAATTGCATGAACGAAGGTTCCCATACATTAACTATTTAATACACCAATACAACAATAATTATCTATAATAACACATAATTAATGACATGAATCCATAAACTAACTACATATAAATACCTACTATTCATTACACATCCATAATCAGCCAATTTCCAACCAATTTAGGAGTTTAGAGGAAATCATGGGTTCTTGAAGAAATTCAACGTAAAATCAACTCATAGTCATCAGTCAAACCTTAATTTTATCAATATGATTGCTTTGAAAATGTTTTATCAATGAACACATGCTTAGATTAGATAATAGGATTTTGATCTTTGAAAGACTTTGAAAACCTTTTTTATTGGACTCCATAAAAGAAAGATTGATCAAGTACGAAGGATCACCATACCTATAGTTAGAAACCTTGAATAAAATTGATGAATAAACTCTTTTGAAATCCCCAAATTCAGCGTCCATGGCTTCTTTTTCTTCCTTGAGTTTAGAGAGAGAAATATTGGAGGAAGATAAACTTTCTGATTTGAAGTGGGTATTTGTGAAATTGTTTATTTGAGGGATATTTTTATATAAAATCCATTATATAGTTATTTAGAAATAATATTGAACATACCCACTTTCCAATTAAACTTAAATAATATTTATGAAACGTCCTTCCACATATGGACTTTGCCAAAATAATTTAAGAAAATGTTTAAGAAAATATTTTAGGTCCTTGAAGTGGTTCACTAGCCTTGAACCCTCCTTTAAACTTATACTTAGCCAATTTTTTGACCTCTTTAATTCTCTTATTTATACATAAACTTGTAAGGTTCATATGTTTGTCTCTAGTTCAACCTATTATTTTGCGAGTCGTTACATTACCCACCACTTACTTAAAATCATTAGTCCTCGAATGACATTTTAAAAACATTCAGGGAATAGCTCAAGAATGGAAGACTATAATGCGTGCAACATTACAAACAATGTACAAAACTAGGAGGAAACATCAACCCCATATCAATAAGCTCAATCCAACACAAAAATGTAGGAACTATATCTACAAACTCATTATTAATCAAATCATCAACATTTCTCATTTCATATTTATTTGGAAGGACTATCTTCTCCAACTCACATCATGCTCATCTTCTCATCATAAAGAAAATTACACAACTCTTCACAAAATACTATATAATCATGATCAACATTTGAACTCATTAAGCACATAGTTAACTTATACTAGATACATATCAACATGAGGAATATGTAAATCATGAATAAATAACTTTAAGCAAAATAAGAATCTTCAAAAACATGCATATTATAAGGAGATAATGGAAATCTCTAAATTACTCATAACTCCTAGACATGGAACATGTCAAAAAGGATACTCTTAGTCTCAAGCTTTCATAGGAATAGAAGAAACGGACGAGAATATCGAAATTTTCTTAAATAAAAGTTGATATATAAGCACATGATCTCCCATTTGGGAGTAAACTCCTTTACTAAAACCTCAAATACTACTCCTTTCCATAAAACCAAAGAATTATCAAGACTTTTTATAACCTAAACACAATAGAGGTCTAATGATCATGCTTCCAAACCCTACCAAAGTTAACAAGGGTAACTCTAAGGGACAAAAAAACTCCAGGACATATATCAACCTAGACTCCTTATCATAAAATGAGTCAAAGTAAACTTGTTATCTTTGAGTTAGAGGAGGAATATAAGGGAACATAATGATATTGGTACATCTAATTGTCCCTTGGCCTCCCAATTAAGCATCTTTAGCTAAAACCCTTTACTAAATACCAATCATCTACATTCTTATGGAAGCACTTTTTTTATTATTCTATTTCGTGAGTTAGCTGTCTACGATCCTAATTGGTACTTCAAAATTAGAGAGGTTCTCATATAAGAACTCTTGCTCACAAACAGCCTTACAGATACCACTCAAGGTCTCACATGCATACCAAATCTCGACTAGACTCATGAAATCACTACACCTATTAATGTGAGATTATCAAGAAAGCCTAATTTATAACATCAAGGACATTCAATGATACCATCTAAGCACATTATTCTACACTTAGGTTAAGCCTAATATCACGCCCCGATCTACCCCCAAGATGCGTACATGGAACCTAGGACCACAAGTGATCTTATGATAACCCTATAGCCACTATCCTGAGCATACTAAAGAACATAAACTGTTGTAGAAGCTAAATCATACTTAAAATAAAAATATGCGGAAATTACCATATGCTAAATCTGAGATATATGAAAATTGATGAGTTTAATACAAAGGAAATATTAACTCAATACTAAGATAAAACTGTCTGAAAATAGCCTCTAAACTAGACTAGAAATACTGGGACAAGCCCCTGTTAAGTCTAGAAAAAAATGAAACTAAATGACTAAAAGACTGAAATCAACTAGTGACAATTGTGCTCGAAGAATGAGGCTTCACTAATGAATCTGTTGAACTGGCGATCAGGAATCGATATATGCGTGATATGGATACTAAGAACCTGAACTTACATCACGAGAAGATGTAGCACATGTATAGGTCAGTACTTGAAGGTACTGAGAATGTAGAACAAAGTAAAACTAAAATAAAACATAACTAAACAAGCACGAAAGCATGTATAGTAATCTAAACATGATATACTGATTGCTGAGATAACTGATTTCAATGACCAATTTATAACATGCTAAAACTGAATTATGAATATACTGATAAATGGTCAATGCAATACAGTCTGAATGAACTATGGGAGCTACTAATAATGGATAATGAATCCACATGAGCTAAATGTGGAGTTCGATGTAAACGCCCCATAGAGAGGACCCAATATACCATGCGAAAGGTATAAGGCATGATGGCATGATCACTAAATTGATTGCCCACAGAGAGGACTTGCAACATACTTGCTAAATAGTTCTGGGACTAATTGGGTACGCTAAACCCTAGTCCAATTTGTTATTATGCTACTCCCATTGATTTATGAAGTTAACTGATTATGTATGAATATTTGTAAATAGTGGATAGCTCAAAACTAAACATGCAAACTGAGAATGCAATATTTAATCTGATAATGATACATTAATAACTAAGGCATGTATAACTTAATAACTGAAATATCTGACCTAGCCTGTATAGTTAAGGAACTAAAGAAGTACATAGATAGGGTTCTGAAATTCATGCAATAAACTTAATTATAACATGGAAATCTGATTTGGAACAAACATTAACTAATTTATGATGATTTGTTGTAATTCTAGAAACCCATGGTTTAATCAGGATACAAGAGTCAAGAACAGACTGAAAACTATGGATCTAATGGGTGAAAGGACCTACTAGTGAAATTCCACATGCCTGGTGATGAAATTCATGGAGAAATACTTAGATTTTGCGGCTGGAATTACTGGAAACTTGCGGCTTTCTTGAACTAGGGTTCTGGACCTTTTTCTCCTTTCTTGCATCTAATTTTGTATGTTTTGATTTAATGATTTGACTTAGGTAAGTTTTAGGAATGTTTCTAGGCTTAAACTTGCTAAAATTTGATGATTTAGGTTCAAGACCACGTATCTTAGGGTTTAAATGAAGTGGGAAAAGACCAAAAGACCCCTCAGTTAATTGATGTTGGGCCAAACGATGTTCTGGAGTGACGGTCTGTCATTTGGGTCCTTAGGTTCGGTATTTTTGACAAACCTTTACTAAAATGAACATGACATTTTACTCGGAGGTTTGATTTTAGCAAGGTTGGTGGATATGAAAAGGTAACTCAATTATTTATGTTTCGGTAATGGGACGCCTAATTCATTTTGCGCTAAGAGTTATGATCAATTGAAGTTGACCCAACTATATTTCCCCTCAAACTGTCTGTTATTTTCCACCTACGATTAAACCTATGGACCATAGATCAAACGACGGTCCGTGCTGGTCAACCATGGTTCATATCAGAGAGTGGGTGAATGAGGTGTTGATCGACGGACACAGACTATGGCCCGTAGGTCCGTACTTCGTTTGACACTTCGTCAAATTTTTCTGGGCTGAGATTTTGGTGGTTTCTGACTCAATCGATAGATGTACAGGACGGCCCATTGGTCAGGTTACAGACCGTCGATGTAAACCGTCAATTGCACTTGCAGATTCTCTTAAAAGTTGTTTTTCGGTCTCTTTCAGATACGGGGTGTTACACTATCTCCTTCTTGGGAACATTCATTCTTGAATGAAGACTAAATTAGGTGACATAGAGGGAGAGTCCTACAAACCCTACTACTAAACACATAGAACTAACTTTCGGATTGAATTGAGTTATGATAACATGCAAATACACTGAAAATATAAGTACAAACTAATATAACATGATTGTAAGATTGAATTCATGCATGAACGACTGGAAAACTGAAAAGGAACAATTACCTCAAGTTGGAGTGGAATCGGAAGGAAAGAGGTGAGGATAGTTGGCTTTCATGACTCCTTATGCTTCCCAAGTACCTCCCTCTATGGACTGACTCCTCTACAAAACCTTTACTGAAGCAACTTCTTTATTTCTCAACCTTCTAGACTAACGTTCAAGAATTTAAACTGGTATATCCTCATAATAAAGACTATCCTTCACCGCCACACTCTCAAATGGCACTACAAAGGCTGGATCAACCACACATTTCTTCAAGAGTGAGATGTGAAAGACCGTATGCACTACTGCTAATTCTGCTGGCAACTCTATCTCATATGTCACCTTGCCAACCCTTTTCAAGATCTTGTAAGGGCCTAAATATCTATGACTGAGCTTTCCTTTCTCGCCAAATCTCATCACCCCTTTCGTAGGTGAGACTTTCAGGAAAACCCAGTTATCAATTTGGAAACTCTAGTTCCCTTATGGACTCTCTTAAGTCTCTCTCTAATGAGTTGCACTTTCTCCATAGCATGAAGGACTGAATATGTCCCTATTAATGTTGCTTCACCTACTTCAAACCAACCAACAGGAGATCTACATCTACGCCTATACAGTTCCTTATAAGGGGCCATCTGAATGTTGGAATAGTATATATTGTTATAGGCGAACTCAATAAGAGAAAGGTGATCATCCCAACAACCTTTGAAATAGATTAGACAAGCTCTCAACATATCCTCCAGGTCTAAATGGTACGCTCTGCCTCTCCATTAGTCTGTGATGAAATGTTGTGCTAAGGTTCACTTGAGTAGTAAGACCCTTCTGAAAAGACTTCCAGAAATGAGAGGTAAATTGAGGACTTCTATAGACAAAGAAACCCCATGCAATCTCACGATTTCATTAATGTAAATCTTGGCATAGTCCTCTACTGAATCTGTAGTCTTGACCGCCAAAAAGCGAGAAGACTTAGTCATCCCATCAACTAAAGCCAATGGAGTCATGCTGTGTGGGAGTACGAGGTAACCCTGTGATGAAATCCATATTGATCACACCCAACTTCCAAGTAAGAATATCAATCTCTTGATTCATACCTCATGGTTTCTGATGTTCTATCTTTACTTTCTGGCAATTGGAGCACCTACTCATAAAATCTTCATTATCCCTCTTCATTTCATTCATCAATAGACTTCCCGCAAATCACAGTACATCTTAGTGGCACCTGGGTGAATAGAATATCTGGAGTTATGGGCTTATGCAAGGATATTCTTTCTCACCTCACCCATATCGAGAACACACAATCTACCCTGGTAGAGAATTACACCATCTCCCCTTAGAGAAAACCTCCACTCTCTGATTGTGGATTGCACACTTCAGTTCAAGCAAGATTGGATTACTGTCTTACTTTTCCTTAAACTCGACTACCAAAGAACATTCTACCCCATTTTGAATTGTCACACCACTGTCGGATATGCTCATAAGGTGAACTCCTAATCAAGCAAGCTTGTGAACATCCTTCACTAGTTTCATACTTTCTTCTTCAACATGCACTACACTACCCATAGATAATCTGCTAAAAGCATCTGCTACTATATTCACCTTACCAAGATGATAATGCACATTCATATCATAATCCTTAAGGAGCTCAAGTCATCTCCTCTAGAAAAGATTTAACTTTTTCTTGGTGAACACATATTGAAGGCTCTTATGATTAGTGAGCATATCTACGTGAATACTATACAAGTAGTGTCTCCGGATCTTCAGTGCAAACACCACTGCTGTAAGCTCGAGGTCATGAGTTGGATAGTTCTTCTCATGAACTTTAAGATGTCTAGAGGCATAAGATATAACCTTATCTCGCTACATCAACACACAACCTAGAAACACTCTGGATGCATCACAATATATCACATACATATCTGAACCTTATGGTAGAGTCAAGACAGGAGTTGTAGTCAATCTAGTTTTCAATTCTACAAGGCTTTTCTCACAATTATCTTAACATTGGAACTTGACTATCTTTTGAGTCAACCTAGTCAATGAAGAGGCTATGGATGAAAATTCTTCCACGAACCTTCTGTAATAACCCGCTAGACCTAAGAAACTTCTGATATCTGTAGCAGAGGTAAGTTTGGGCCATTGTTTCACTGTTTCTATATTTTGTGAATTCACTCGGATCCCTTCGCTTGATACGATGTGACCAAGGACAACAACAGATTGCATCCAGAACTCACATTTGCTAAACTTAGCGAATAAATGGCAATCCTTAAGATTTTGTAGAAGAATTATCAAATGACTTGGATGTTCTTCCTTATTCCTAGATTAAATGAGGATATCATCAATTAAGACGATAACAAACAAGTCCAAGTACTGTTTGAACACTATATTCATCAAATCCATGAAAGTTGTAGGAGCATTGGTTAGTCCAAATGACTTAAATACAAATTTATAATGACCATACCGAGTTCTTAAGGTCGTTTTCGTAATGTCACCATCTCTGAATTTAAATTGATGATAACCCGATCTGAGGTCTTCCTTTGAGAAATATCTAGCACCCTCATTTGGTAAAAAAAGTCATCAATCCTAGGGATGGGATACTTATTCTTGATTGTGACCTTGTTCAACTATATATAATTCATGCACATTCTGAGAGATCCATCTTTATTCTTTACGAACAACATTGGTGCACCCCATGGTGAAATAGTAGATTTAATGAAGCCCTTATCTAAAAGGTCTTTTAATTACTCTTTCAAATCCTTAAGATTTGCTGGAGCCATTATGTAAGGAGGAATAGAAATAGGCTGGGTATTTGGAAGGAGATCAATTTCAAAGTCGATTTGCCTTTCGGGAGGGATTTCAGAAAGATCTTCTTGAAATACTTCTGAAAACTCACAAACTACTAGAACTGACTCAAAAGTTGGGGTTTCAGAGATTGAATCATTAACCTAAACTAGATTGTAGAGATAACCCTTAGATATCATCATTGTGGCCTTAAGGTAAGAAGTGAAAACACCCATAGGCGCTAAGCTACTACCCTTCCATTCTAAGATTGGCTCATCTAGAAACTTAAAACGAACAATCATAGTTATACACTTGACTGATGCATAACAGGAATATAATAAATGCATGCCTAGAATGACATTGAAGTCTACCATTTCTAACTCTACAAGATCTACTAAGGTGACGCTCTGAATACTATGACAGGGCACTTCTGTATACCCGTCTAGCGATAATTGGGTCACCGATTGGAGTAGAGACTGAGAAAATTTCTAAGAGTGTTTCTGGATCTAACAATGCATAAACATCATGTCAAAGACTCGTTATGTATCAATGACTACATAAGGGGAACCTTCCTGATCCTGGCAAGCCTGAGGAGCATACATCTTGTTCTTCAACTAACTACCACTTGTACCAGATAAGTTACCCTATTGAGTTTGGTGTGTTGCTAGAGATGATGAAGTTGTATACTGAGATGTACCATTTCCACCTCCTTGACCCTGTCTAGAAGGAAAATTCGTCAACCTATGACCAAACTGGCCCCACCCAAAGCATCCTTCTTTTCCTGTGAGACACTCGCCCAGATGGTTTTTACCACACTTAGTGCAAGTGGGGAAAGAATTGGTGCCTGAAAAACTTCCCTGAGACTTAGAGTCTGGAGCTCTACCCTCTGGTCAAACCTGTTCTTAGAGGATGGAACACTAGCTGACCAAGGGTCTGGTGCTAAAAATTTTGGGGACTCTGGAAGAGACTTCCACCACCCGATTTCTGCTGAGAATATTCATAGTTCCCAGTCCTAGCCTTCTTATTCTCCTTAGTTTGTTCTCTAAACTTATCACCCTCAACCTGCTGAGCATGAGTCATAAGCCTAGAGATGTTCATATCCCCCACTAACATAGCATTTCTGTACTTGATTTTCACCAAAGCCGATACTCCATACAAGAACCTGTTCATCTGAGCCATTGGATCAGCAACCATGTGAGGAGCATAACTGGAGATTTTGTTAAACTTCAACTCATATTGTTGGACCGTCATGTTTACTCTATTGGGAAAAAACTGTCCAAAAAGGTCTCACTAAAGCAATCCCATGTAATAGTAGCTACATCTGTACCCCTATTTTTCCTCCATTGAGTGTACCATATATGAGCAACATCCTTCAATTTGTATGATGCCAACTCAACCCCATCATTCTCAGTGACTTGCATTACCTCAAAGATCTTCTTGAACTCATCCAAGAAATTCTGAGGATCCTCATTTGTTTGTGATCCTAAGAAAGCAGGTGGATTCATGCTAACAAAGTCAAGGACCCTTGCTTCTACTTATCCACCATTTTCATTTATATTAGCATGAACCCAATTTTTTTGTTAGTCATACTCTTAACCAAAATCTATATGGCATTCCTGAACTGAGCATTCGAGACTTCTTGATTTGGGACTAGAGAAGTTGCATTTGCATTCCTGGCATTCCCATTCCTAGCGTTAGCTCTACGAGAAGGCATGATCTAAAATGTAGAAAATCAAGTTAGAATGGAATAAGATCATACCTTATGGACTATAACAATAACAAGAAAGTGAAGTTTTCCTAAAATACTTTGTAGCCTCCTTCTCATTAGATGGTGTGCACTTCACACCCATGACAAGGACTCTACTTAGTGTGTCTTTTGAGACATCCTAAGACATTTATACCTAGTGCTTTGATACCATGTTTTTTCATGCCCCGAGCTAACCCCGAGATGTGGACACAAAATCTAGGACCACAAGTGATCCCAAGCTAACCGTGTTGGCATGATCATGAACATACTAAAGAACATAAACGTTGCAGAAGCAAAATCATTCTTAAAATGAAAAAATGGGGAAATACCCATATGTTAAATATGAGATATATAAAAACTAATGAGTTTAATACAAAGGAAATATTAACTCAGTACTAAGCTGAAACTAACTTTGTCTAAAAATAGCCTCTAAATCGGGATAGAAATACTGGGATAAGCCCCAGCTAAGTCTAGCAAAAATTGAAACTAAATGACTAAAAGACTGACATTAAACTCATGACTGTTGTCCTCGGAGAATGAGAACTTACCACTGAATCTGCCGAACTGGCGATCAGAAATCAATCTATGCGTGATCTGGATGCTGAGAACCTGAACCTACATCAAGAAAATATGTAGCGCACATATGTATAAGAACTTGAAGCAACTGATCAGGTAGGATAGTGTAAAACTGAAATAAAACATAACTGAACCAGCACGAAAGCAAGTATAGTAATCTAAACATGATATACTGAATATTGAGATAACTGAAAAGTAATGACCAATTGATTCCATAACATTGAATATGCAAACTGAGAATGCAACATTCAATCTGATAATAATGCATTAATAACTGAGGCATGTATAACTAAATAACTGAAATATCTAACCTAGCTTGTGTATTTAAAGAATAAAAGAAATACATGTCTAGGGTTCTAAATTTCATGCGATAAACTGAATAATAATATGGAATCTGATTTTGAACATATATTTAACTTTTATGATGATGTGTTGTAATTCTTGAAACCCTAGGTTTAATCATGATTAAAAAAATCAAGAACTGACTGAAAACTAGGGATATAATGGGTGAAAGGAACCCACTAATGAAATCTCACATCCCTGGTGATGAAATTCACGGAGAAATACTTAGATTTTGGGGCGGCAGCTGCTGGAAACTTGCTGCTTTCTTGAACTAGGGTTCTTGACCCTTTTCTACTTTCTTGCTTCTAATTTTCTATGTTTTGATTTAATAATTTGACTTTTGTAAGTTTTAGTTATGTTTCTAAGCTTAAACTAACTAAAATCTGATGATTTAGGGTCAAAACGATGTATCTTACGGTTTAAACAAAGTGGGAAAATACAAAAACACCCTTAAGTTAATTGTTGTCAGACCAAACAACAACCTGGACTGACGGACAGTCGTTCAATCGATGGTCCGTCGTTTAGGTCCGTAGATTGAGCTTGTTCGACACGCCTTTACTAAAATGGGCATAAATATTTACTCTGAGGTCTATGTTAAACAAGATTGGTGGGTATGGAAAGCTAATTCAATTATCGATCTGTGGGTATGTCATGGGACACCTAATTCATTTTGGGCTAAGAGTTATGACCAATTGAAGTTTACCCAACTTCATTTCCCGCTAATTGTCTGTTAATTTCCACCTATGGCTATTCCTATGGAACATAGATCGAACGACGGTCTGTGATGGTCAATCGTGGTTCATATCAGAGAGTAGGTGAATGGGGTGTCGATTTGACGGACACAAAATACAAACCGTAGTCTGACCTATGCATCGTAGGTCCGTCCGTCATTTGACACTTAGTTAAATTTTTCTGGGCTGAGATTTTGAGGGCTCAATCGATGGATGTGTAGAACGGACCGTGGGTTAGGCTATGGTTAATCGATGGAAACCTTTGACTGTACTACAGATTTTCTAAAAGACTGATTTTTGGTCAGTTTCAGATGCGGGGTGTTACACCTACACAAACTCTTTGCAACATCACTTCCTTTAGTTCTAACGCCGAAAAAAGTCATCACTTAAATCTTTACTCTCATCACTCAAGATGATTCTATACAAAGTTAATTTACATTTGTACTCTCCTTTAAAGAAGTTTATTCGCACAATCTCTAGGCATCACTTAACACCACTATTCCTCAAATCTTTTCAACAAACCTTAAAACTTCATCATGACCTTCTACCAACATAACACATAACCATAAAACAACTCATCCAAACCAAAGATTTCATTCTACCATAACATTTCTTGCCTATCTAGCATAACATTTCTTGCCTATCTAGCCACATTACCATAAAAGCATCTCCACTTACCTTTTTCTCCCTCAATCCTTGAAGCATTATCCCCTCAAGTAGTCACATCTAGAAGACCGTCGGACAAGGAATAAAAGAAAGATCTTAGAAAGTTAAGCTCTATGACACGAGACAAAAAGTAATGAAGAAAGTGAAACTTCCTAACGTCTTGTAGTCTCTTGATCATAGATGTGTTGCAAATCACACCAATGAACAACACTCTACTAGACGTGTCTTGTGAGACATAAACCCTAAAAACCATTCCAAAACCTTATGCTCTGATACCATGTTTTTCACGACCAGAGAGCACCCCCTAGTCATAATGTGGAGTAATCAATCTCAAAGAGGTCTTATACAAGCCTCATATCATTCAATCATAAGGAGAGATGAAAAGGAATTAGAACTTTACAAATCCTACTTCAATAACACGACATTTAAAATCATAGTGGAAGCCTACATCTCACATGGCAATCTAATCAAAACATGGAATCTAAAGATAGGGTCACGACCCTTCACAATCAAAAGACTTAAACTAAAATAGACATAACCTATTACAAATTAAATACATGAAACTTATAAATACTTGTCCCCAAATAATGAGGATATATACTTGGTCATGTGGAACTCTTCCCAAGATCTTGAATCTATAGAAATCTATCTCTTGCCAAAACCTACAGTTGTAGGAAAAAGTAGAAGAAATATGGGTTAGCACAATCAAGTACTAAGTATAATACCATGAAAAAACATGCTTAGATAGGGATATATCGTTTGAAAGTCATGCATATGTAATTTTGGTTAAACTTCATAATTAAGAGGATATTAGGCATAATCTCCAAACAAATCAACATACTAATTATATCTTCACATTAGGACATATTCAACACACAAGCTTTGGACAAAACATATTCATAAGAATAATAAACATAATATTTTTCACATAAACACATTAAGACCATCCTCTAAGGACAACTCTAAATCACACTTCTGCAATGAATGAGTAGCATCCTATAGTAAATTTCACTCTAAGTATTCCAAAAAATCACCCTAGACTACGCACATTTATAATCACCATGTCTAGAAAAGGAAGTAACTCATAATACAACTTAAACCAAGGCATACACTATTAAATAAATTACATGAGTAAACATTCTATATTAACTTAATATAGAGTACCATCATTCATTAGGCATTAAGTCAACATCCTTAATAGTGTACGTATGAGACATAATAGCATAACCACATAAGTAATCCTAGATTGCACTTGTGTCATATGTAGATAAGGTCCCATAACCCTGTCGACACTAAGTACCATCTTTGGAATACCATTCTAATACATATCATACATTAGTATCATCCATAGTTCATAAACATAGTAAATTGACATTCATAATCATGTACATATTCATAATTCATAAACATACTTCATATTGATAGAACATAGACATACTTCATATTCATAGCACATCACATAATGCATATTCATATTGCATAAACATAATACATATTAATAGTACATAAACATAATGCATATTCATAGTACATAAACATAAGAGAACAAATACAATGACTATTCTCAAAGTTCACTTGTGCTATGCATTAATGACATCCCATACTACCACTCATACTAAGTAACCCTTTGAGGAACAATAGAATATAACTCACTTTCCTATTCATAATTTATATTCTTGTTCATTAGAGGGAATATAAACTTAACCGATATAGACCATGTGAGATAAATAGAATCCGGCGACATATGAACCCACACCGAAAAAAGTTTTCCTAGTTGCTTAAGGTAGAACTAACATATGTAGCTTTAGTATGGATCCACTAGCTAATACATATGCCAGCACATAGTTATGGGATAGAGAGATTGCTTCTAAAAACCCAGCCTGAATAGCGAGAGAGTTTCCATCTCATGAGACCATTTGTAAAAGACTTCTATATCTTCTCGGTGCTAAGCATTTTCCCAAACATATACATTAATAGTATTTAGATTGTATCTACATGTGTGAAGGAATACTTTATCCTTCATTCAATACAATTCATAACATACTTCATTGATTTAATAATGTGAGAACTACCTTTCACCTTTAGAATCCTAATATACATGTCAAAAATTCTTTCACAACATTCATAGTGTTTTCATGAGAAATCTCTTTCAATCAACACAATAGGATCATAATAGACATGTAAATTTCATATTTCATAATGTGTAAAGGTGCATATCATAACTATATTTCAATGGACACCATGGATAAACCATAATCATATTTAAGCATGGAGTGTGTGTTTAATTGTCCCTGATATGATATAACAACAACATTATCATGATAACCACTTCTCTCTCAAAGTGCTCATAAGCATGTACATATTATCATAATCATTCATAATCTTCATATATTGCATTCAAGGATTTATAGACCATGCAACTCAAAACATCCACATTTATTATACTAGATATGGAACCAATCGTAATTTAATTAGTTCATTTATTCATTACGTGTGTATACTCATACAATCATATTGCAAGTCATGTGGATATAATACTTCCTATAAAAGCACTATATACAATTCAACATACACCACAAATAAGCACCTTTACGATAAGTGGATCAAACAATTCATATATATATATAAATCTTATACATTGCTATATTCATACATTTTCTTCAAGGCCATACTTCAAGATTCAATGGTTACAATTTACCCTTCAAGGGTGTAACAACCCTAAAAATGAAATAGATCAAACTATATCTTTGCATGTGATTCATGAGTTGATAATGATTTAGAATAGTATATTTTAGCATTGGAAGTTAGTTTGTGAAGTTTTGAGGTCAACGTCCAAGACGTTCGGAACATATGCCTTGGGATTTGCTAGTATGTCCTTGATTTTGGTGCATGTTTTGTGTCTAAAAATAGTGGGGATGACCCTAGTACCTAGAGGGATGTACCAGGTGTCAAAACGTTTGAGTACGACTCCTTGGGGACCACCATAAGAGACCATAAGAAGGACCTAAATGTTGGACAAATGAGATAACCAAGGCAGCGTGCAAGGGAAGATTTTGAAGCCCACCTCACGACGTGCCTGTAGCACGAAGCTCATTGACTCAAAATGTTGAAAGTCAAGAATCATAAGTCTCTCCGCGGCACACAGCCCAGTCCCTGATTTGGCTACGTTGTTTTTAAGTCAAAATTGAATTTTGAAAAGGGTCCAAATGGTGTAGGGGTCTTTTGGGAGCTTTGTGGATCATTGTGGACTGATTTAGGTCATTTTAAACCTCATTTCACCTATCATTTCAAACCCTAAAGATACAATCAAATTTCTCCAAAGACCTCCATTGAAGAAGCTTCAAGCTCCAAGGAAGAGGACCAAGTTCTTCACGTTTTCGTCCCCAAATTTGTGGATTTCTTGATATTAAGGTATGGTAGTCATCCTTGAACCTTCTTTCATTCAAAGAGACATTCAAAAGAGATTTAATAAAGTATTCCAACTTCAAACTTTTTTATTTCTTGACTCTAAGTATGGGTCTTGGCATAAAAAAATTTTGATGATTAAAATGAGTTGTTCTTAGCTTTAAATGATGATTTTTATGTCAAAACCCCAATGAAATCATGTCTATTCTTGTTACCAATTTTTAGCTTATGGAATGGGTTTAATGAGCATGATTAGAATAATGTTAAAGATATTGTTTGTTGGTGTTTTTATTAAGTTTTAGCTACTGCCCTAAGGGCTATTCTAAGATAAATTGTTGGATAAATTGTGGATAGTGGTGAAAGTTTGGATGAATTGGAAGTTGGCTATGTTTTTTAATCCTTATTATGAAATGCTCTAGAGTGGTATTGTCCCCCTTTAGTGGCGGTGTTTAATTGAAGTTTATGAAGATATATGTGTATTGTGAAATTAGCCTTGTAGGCATAATATGTGAAGTGAAGTGATGATTTTGATACGCATTTGCATGATATGTTTTAGGTAGTTGAAATGAGTACCTTTAAGGGTTTATGTCTTAATGAAGTATTTATTTGATGTGTGAAGTATGTAATGTCTGAACTATGATGAATGTGGGTTTTGAGCATATCTATAAAATCAATGTTATGAATGATGACTATTATGTGAAAGGTTTGCTCACATATACTCACACACACACACACACACTCTTGAATGCATGAACGAAGTCAATGAATGAAAATAGGGAATTGTAGGGTAGACACTATTCTAGAGTAGAGATGACATGTCTACACCATCCCTACTATTCCTAAGTATGAAAAAGGGGGGATATTGGGTTGAACACTCTTCGTGAGTTGAGATGAAGTGTTTAGTGGAAACCTCACTATTCTCGATGAAGTTTCCAAAAATAGGTTGGAGGTTGGATACCTTTTGTTAATTGAGAAGGGGTGCTCAATAGTTATCTCTTAACCTATAGTCAATGAATGTTTAAGACTCTGTGGGGGATTTATGCTTAGTACCGAGGGGATTTGAAGAAGGGGTGCGTACACTTTATGAGTAGAGACATTGTATCCAATGTACCTCTTGAGATGGGTGTTCCTCGTTAGTAGAAAATGAGCTACTTAGTAGCAATCTCCTTATCCTTAACTATGCGCCCGCGTAGGTGTATCTATTGGATAATCCATTTAAAGGATAAAGAATATGACCCTACCTTAGGCCATAGGATCCCTCATCCGGTAAGGATAGTATCGGGATTCCACGTCTTGCTCTCATGTTCTATGTCGGTTAAAGCTAGCCCTCACAAATGTATGCAAATGAACTAAGTAGTCTTAAGGGTGTAATACTTAGGGTAGGTGGTGGAATGGGACGCTACTTATCCATTGTACATATAGACATTTGAAGGGAGTCTTGGTGTGTCCTTATATAAAATGTATGAATTGGTAATTTCATGATGTAAATGAAAGTAATGTGACTCTATGTTTATTGTCAAGGAAGCATATTTATGTTATGACTTGTATGAAAAAAGCCTAATATTAATGTGATGTGTCTATTCTAAGGTTATCCCTAAGGAGTAGTAAGTGGAAGTGGTAGTATGAGATTCTACTTTCACATTGCACTAAGTGTAAATTGGGGGTTTTCTTGGAGGATGATTTTTATGTGAAATCTTAAATCAATGTATGTTTCTCTAGTGTCTTTAGTATTGAATGCTGACTTGCTAAATGAAATGAAGTATGTTTGTCGTTGGTAGTCTTATGGATCACTTGGATGTGTAGTGAAGAGATTGTATAGGCGATCTCTTCATGTTTTACCTTGGGGCTTAGGATAACTTGAGACAGTAAGAGTTATGTTCTAAGTGGGTTTACTATAAGTATGTCTTTACGTGAGAAACATGGAAGTTCTATGTTATTTGTTAAATGATGGCGTGTATTATGTCTGGAAATTTGTTTATGAAGGTTTTTATCAAAATAGTATGACTTGTATGTTTCAACGAGATTGTCCCTTTTTGCATGATTTCACAGATGACATACTTAGTACAATGTTTGTACTAACCCCATACTTCTCTATACTCTATAAGTATATGTTGGAGGCAAGTTGAAGGTTAGAAGGAAAGCTTGGGAATCGACTCTCCCAAGACTAAGTATGTTCTTTATTTGAGGGCATAGTCTATGTTTCTTTAATTCTTCTTTAAGGCTCGTATTAGACTATCTATGTATTTCTTACAATGTAAAGGGTCGTTTCCCTATGATGTTTAAGGTGTGTCTTTAAAATTGTCTTGTGACGACGAGACTTATTCCTTATTTTTTATAAAAGGTGTTTCTTATTATTATATTCTTGTGAAAAGTTTTAATTCGGCACTACTTTTCATACTTTATGTTATGAATGATAGCTAAGAGGCTTGTGTAAGACCTCTGAGAGGTAAAGCACACTTTGTTCCGACCTAAGGGTTGCCCTAACTTCTAGGGTGTACTTGTGGGTTGTTATAATGGGTCATAGGTCGTATAGTTCAATCACACTTAGTATTACTACTTTAAGCATGATAAAAACAATACTAGTTGACTAAATTAATATAGATACAGTTCTAAGCATTCATATAGCATAAACAAATCCATCACAACTTCATAAAATTGGGGTCATGGGGAAGCACATGGGTTCATAGGGAATCTAGCATAAAAATCACCATTAAACATCAAATTATTCATAAAATAAAGAAATTAACCCATGGCTATATTTAAAACTCTTGCTTTTGCAGAATTACCCAATTTCGAAAACTAGAGTTGGAGGGCTTCATGGAGAAAGAATTTTCATGAATGAAGGTTCTCATTCCTTAATAAACAAATACAACAATAATTTTCCATAATAACTCATAATTAATGACAAGAATCCATAAACTAACTTCAGGTAAATACCTACTATTCATAACACATGTATAATCAACCAATTTCCAATCAATTTAGGAGTTTAGAGGAAATCATGGGTTCTTGAAGAATTTCAATGTAAATAAACTCATAATCATCAATCAAGCCTTAATTTTATCAATATGATTGCTTTGAAAATGTTTTATCAATGAACCCATGCTTAGATTATAAATTAGGGTTTTGATCTTTGTAAGACTTTGAAAACCTTTTTGATTGGACTCCTTGAAAGAAAGATTGATCAAGAATAAAGGATTTACAAACCTATAGTAATAAACCTTGAAGAAAATTGATGAAGAAACTCTTTTGAAATCCCCAAATCCAAGAGTCCATGGCTTCTTCTTCTTTCTTGAGTTAAGAGAGAGAAAAATTGGAGGAAGATGAACTTTTTGATTGAAGTAATTCTTAGTGAAAATGATTTATGTTGGGGATATTTTAATATAAAATCTCGTATATAGTTATTTATAAAAATATAAAATGTACCCACTTTCTAATTTAACTTATAAATAATATATACGAAAACGGCTTTCTACATATGGACTTAGCCAAAAAACCTAAGAAACTGTTTGAGGAAGCATTTAAGGTCCTTGAAGTGATTCACTATCCTTGAACCCTCCGTTAAACTTATACTTAGCCAACTTTTGGAAATTTTTATATCTCTAATTATACATAAACTTATAAGGTTCAAACGTTAGGCTCTAGTTCAACCTATTCTTTTGCGAGTCGTTACAAAAGTTTAATTATAGATGAGTTAGCAGCAGAAATTGAAAAGAAAAGTTCGTCACATATGTGAGTATAGGGGTGGGGCGGTAATCCACCATAGAGATAGAAATATTGTTCAGTAGTTTATGACCAAGCGCACAACTCCAGTAGTTTGCCCCAAACATTGTCGAGTAGTTTCTGGGCTGGCTCCTAGCTTTACTCAACGCCCCAGGTCCTTTTATTTTACGTCCTTCATTCCATATGTGTTCTATCAAATTGTGTCTACATTATATTCATATTATGAACTCTTAATGTCTTCATTAATCCTAGAGATATCCTACATGTCCAAGTCACATGTCTTAATTTGCATTTAAAGTTGAAGTAAAATTAAGATGAAAGTTCAAAGAGGCCTTTTAAGTCGAATGGAGAATTCTTTTGTAATCAACTAGAATTTCGATCTAAGTCTTGAGAAAGTAAATATGAGAAATGAGAAGAGTTACATTTATGTTTGAGAAATAATAAAACGGAACTAAGTATTGTCATTAGTAATATGTTTACATTTATTAGAGAGAAACTTTGATTTCTAAATGAGTTTATAAGTTCAGAGACATTGCAAAGCATTACCTCTTTTAACAGGCTCTTTTGAGTAATTACTTCAAAATAAGAAAGAGTTATATTTTATAGATTTGAGCATGAGTTCATCTATTATTGGGAATAGTTTTGAGAGCCGATATGGCTATGAGTTCAGAAAACTCACGTTCCTCGTAAACCATATAACAACATGGGTAAAGGATTATGCTTTTTGGATGAATCCTTATTACTTTTAATGATAGCTTAGTGGATCTACTTAGTTGAGGTGTTCTGTACCCCCAGCAAGGTATATTGCAGTTTTGACAACGTGGGAGAGATGTTTTATCATCATGTAGCTGATAGTGATGGTTGTTAGTTAGAGAATCACCTAAATAAGAGCAAAGAGTAAGTTGTTGTATTTTTATATATTTGAGTTGATATCTACTATTTTTAAAGCTTTAAACATTGCACCTCTTATTATTGCTTTCATATTGGAGTTGAGTTGAGGTAAGTATGGTCTTCCCATGTTATCTGTTCGGTTATTTATGCTTCCGTTTTCCATTACATACTTGTACATTTAATATACATGTATTAACGGGAATCAACTGACGCTTCATTGATACCATTTGCACTCCAGCTAGCTTTGGTGAACCTCTTTGCATTTCAGAGGGATTAATATTATCATTTCTTCTTTGCTAAGTTGTTGAGCGTTTTGTCCCAACAACTTTCGTAGTATTTAGAGGCTCCATAGATAGTATTTTTCCCCTTATTGATGTTTTAATACTTTGAGTCACTTAATTATGTTTATTTAAGCATTTTCAGACCGTTACAGAGTTGAGTTATTGTTGAGATATAAAGTAAATCTTTGCAATTGGAGTCCCATTTTGGTTGAGTATGTCTTCTCCTAAATAGTCACAACCAGTCCAAGGGTTCGCTTTGTACAAATAATAGTTCTCGCGTGCCAGCCACGTCTAGGGTGTAGGCTCGGGGGTGACATCCCACATAGGATAATCGTTTTCTTTTAACTTTATCATGTTACTAACTTTCATATTCACGTCGCTTGCACAAAGATTACTTGGATGTTAAAGAAGAAGAGTAATGCATATTATTGTGCAATGAAAGGCATGTACGATTTAGTATGTATGTAATCTTTTTAGTTAGTACTTGTGCCATTACACCATTGGTTCTTTGATCATCTTTGCCTTTTTGTTGCTCTTCATTCCCTACTGATGGTGAAGTTCTTATAAATTTGTTTTAATGGTACAGTTCATGATCTTACACGCAAACTAAAGTCGTGAATAATACCACCAAACGTACTCCGAGAAAATCGTTGTAAGGGAAATATTAGTTCCACTCCAAATAAGAATAGGGGAATAAGGAGTCATCCACTATTTTAGTTGGTAAATAACTTCTTGGGAAAATTTTAGAATGTAATATATTCATTTAACCTTTAATCTAGGTAGAGCAAAGCGCTGGACCACAAAAAGTTATTCAACATCTTAATTCTACCATCCATGAATGTGTTGTTGCTTTGACTGACTTAATTTCCTTTAATGTGTCACTGTTGTGATTCTTTGTAGGTAAAATATATATTACCTTCTAATTGTGTTAGAAGCTACTTTAATTAAACTCTCGTGCTACTAATTTAAGTTCACTTGCTTTTATAGCACTAAATTGTATTTGTGATCATATCTACTTCTAACCCAAAAAGGATAAAAACTTTCAGCTACTCTTTTTTTGGAACTTTACTACTAAATTTACATAGTCATATTTGCTAAAAATAAATATAGTGAAACTGTTATAACTGTTTGCAATAAATAAATCAGATGAGGCAGGATATATTGCTTGCAAATAAACTCGTAAGTCATAAAAGAGTTAATTATGAAATGAGGTGAAATTTAGAAAAAAGGACTTCCAATATTTCCTAATAAAAAACATATTCATTATTTGTATTTAGTTTTTTCCAAATTTTTATAGATATTACTAAAGGCTTGAATTTTTTGTATAAAGAACTACGCGTTGGGGATATACTTTTCATTGCGGAAAACTATTTTTTAGCTACGTAGCAACGTTAAAGAGTACATCGAATCAACCGCTATGAAGGTGTAGACTATATTTATAACATCTTTTACTATACTTGAAAGATTTTTTATTTTTTATTTTTAAAAAAAAGAGAATTGATTGTATATTAAGTAATTTTCTGCCTATCCCCCACCCCCCACCCCCCACCACCACCCTTAAAATATGAATGTGTTTATTGTGTTTACGGATTTTTTTGAAGGAAGTGTTTGGATATACTATTAACCCTAAAATATGATTGCGTTTCTGGAATGTCCTTCTCTGTTTTGCTACCATGAACAAAGCATTTTCACTAAAAACCTGATACTTAGCAACAAGAGAGAGTGTGTGTGATCAAGTATGGGGAGAGGTTTAATCATCAGAATACTACTCCTTGCTTGAGTAGGTTTTATTTAACCCCATTAAAAATTGCATATGTCATTGATATTTCAAGAACTCATTTAACTTTATTTGTCCATGACAAACACATACACAGGTGCATATTATACCACTGTTAAATGAGTCCAACTCATCCCATAGACACGAGTTCGGTGAAATATCTTGCTATTTCTTGTGTTACTTGCACTGAACAATTGTGATTTCTTTTTGCAGATTGAAAAGCTTGGCACCATTTGACACCAAAAATCAATGCTCAAGAATTTTCCATAGTTATATGGCTTTCTTGGAATACATAACACTTCATCCTATATCCTTTGAGAGAGAGTTTAGTATCCAAGAAGTAACCATGTTCTTACATCGAGTCCATTGTTGATAGTCTGGGGTGTTTGGGAATGGTACCATTGATAAATCCTAATTTGTTCTTAGTTGATAGAACTATAAAGATAGATCCTAGAAACCCACTTCCATCAAAAACAACATTCCCAAGACTCTGTCCTAGTGCATCTGAAGGTTGAAGAGGAAGAGGGTTGTTCATATAATTATTGGTATCATTCCTTTTATTGCTAATGTTGTTGCTGGTATAAGATTCATTGGTATGAGATCTACCATGATAGATGTAACACCCGCACTTCCATAATGTCTATATTAACCCGAATTTTCGTGGAAGGAGTGATTAATAAATTAATAACGATTTAGTATATCATATTTTAAGTGTTCTTGGGTCATATCTCATATTCTGAAATTAAGCGAGTAGTAAAATAAAAGTTGGTGAAATTTATGGTATGTTTCTTTTGGAGTTTTCTTTGGAATTCGGGTCATATGTCTCTATAATTTTCTCCCATATATACAACTTTATGGGTCCCTTAAGGTACCAAATCAAAGGTTTACGAGTTTAGTTTCCAATGCATCCCATTTGTTATCGAAATAGAGAGATACTTGCATTTTCGTGAGATGACGCAAGCAAGCACATGAGGTGGGCTAAGGTCGGTAGGAACTTGCCAAGGTCAGTGGGAACTTTATTTAATCGAACAACTTCATTTTTTTTCATTTTCACTTTCTAGTAGCACTTAATATTGAAAAATTCTACCCAAATCCATAAAAAAACTCTTAAAGTCTTGGTAATTTCTTCTTGCAAGCTACATGAAAGTTGTTCTACATTGTGAGCTCGTCATTCTGGTATAATTTTCATTGTGGATCGTCTGTCCTACCTCTTTGATGGTTGTGTCAGCAAGGTTTTTACTTTCTTTTGATCTTTTGAGTTTTTCTTGAGTATAGGTTCAAGATAAGAACCTCATTTCGTCAATTCTAGCCTTGGTAAGCCACAAAAGTGATCTTCGACAGAAATTCATATCTTTTGTCGGATTATCATAGTACTTTGATTCTTGTGTATTGATTGTGGTGCAAAGTTATTGTAGTATCTAGGGGGGCTTCGAATAGAAGTCGATAGGCCAGTGGAATTCATCAAAAAAGGTATTGCTAAGGTTCTTCCCTTCGTTCGACGTGTTTGATTAAAGCATATAAGCGATATAAAAGGGATGTTATTATTGGTGATCTCGTAGATATAGTTGTGAATGGTTGTCTTATTGAGTGGTTATAAACCCTCATTTTTAGGACTCGTAATATGTTAATAAAGACCCTATATAAGGAACAGAATAGAGACTATTTGTATATATTATTTATAGCTAATTTCTCGTACTTAGCTATTGAATTGTTAATTAGTGTTTTTGGGGAATTGTGGTTTGTTGTTGATCTATGACTGCCTTCGGTGTCTATAATGTTATCGAAGAGGACTATGTTATTGCCTAAGAGGGGTATGTGCTACCTACAGGTCTATATTGATGACAAAGAGGGTTATGTGTTGACTTCGTGGCTATGTTGATGCCAAAGAAAGCCATGTGTTGTCTACGAGGATATATCGATGCCAAAGAGGGCCATGTGTTTTTTTTGAGGCTATATTGATTCCCAAAAGGGATGTGAACTGCCTATGAGGCTGTGTTGTTGCCTAAGAGGGATATGTTACTTCCTACACGGATATGGAGATACAAATACGGATATATAAATTAATAAGGCCTATGTATGTGGTGTGGTTTGTTGTTTGTACCTGTGAAGCTTATGAGGGCTTGGCTGGGTTGTTGCTTAACTATATTTGTATGCTTAAATTCAGTAGCGATATAATAAGGTTGTTACAGTTTGTGATCCTCTAGATATAATTATGAGTTATTTTCTGATTGAGTCGTTATAAACCCTTATTTTTTGAATCATAATATGTTAATAACGACATATATTAGGAACGACGTAGAAATTATTCGTATAGATTGTTTAGCTAAATTGCTCTCCTTTAGCCTGTTAAATCGTTTGTTATTGCCCTTGGGTCTATTGTGGTTAGTTGTTGAGAATGAACTGTCTATGGGGGCTATGACATTGTCTAAGAGGACTATGTTATTGCCTAAGAGGGCTATGTGTTGCCTACAGGGCTATATTTACTCCAAAGAGAGTTATGTGTTACCAACCAGTCTATGTTAATTCCAAAGAGGGTCATGTGATGCCTATGGAGTTGTATTTATGTCAAAGAGGTCTATGTAATGCATGCAGGGGTATATTGATTCATAAGCGTGATTGAACTTCCTATGGGGCTATGTTGTTGCCTAAGGTCTATGTGACTCCTTACACGGATAAAGGTCTACCGATAGGGGTATATAGATTTATTTTGGTACCTCCTAATATTATGGGGATCTAGGTAGCTGGTCTTGTTTGTTGTTTGTACTTTTCAAGCTTATCGGGGCTTCGCTGGGTTGTTGTTTAATTATTTTTGTATGCATAAATTCAGTAGCATGTCAGTATGTTTATCTTATTCGTGATTTCGTCACATTATTACTTTTACTATATTATAATAGTTGCTCATTTAGTTCAGTGTCTTTCATACTCACTACACTATTTTTTACAAACGCCCCATTGCCCATGATGATGAGTTCATATTTGCAGGTTCGGATGGATGACATTATAGTTATCCTTAGCAGCGCGGTTGACTTCTACTAGATTGGATAGAACATTTCTTCCTAAGCTATCAGAGTATAAAGGTTTTTTGGGTTTTCTTGTATAGAGTTTTTAGGTAGGTTGGGGCCTTGTCCCAACCAAGGGTTGTTTGGTAGAAAAATAAATAACATAGGGATTAGTAATGCAGGAATTATTAGTGTTTGGATTAGTAATGCAAGGCATATTTTTATCATGTCTTTGATTCATTGCTTCCCACCTCTCTTGTGTTTGTATTAAAACTATACAAAATGCTTCTTTCAACTATGCCTTATGAATTATCACGCCAACCTCAAGTTTGTGTGAATTATTTTGCTATTTCTTCTGTTACTTGCACTGAACAATTGTGTTTTCTTTTTGCAAATTCAAAAGCTTGGCAACATTTGACTGCACAAATCAATGTTCAAGACTTTTCCTTAGCTATATGTCTGTCTTAGAATACATCACACTTACTCCTTATCATTTGAGAGAGAGTTTAGTATCCAAGAAGTAATCATGTTGTTACATCGAGTCCATTATTGATAGTTTAAGGCATCCAACCTTGGTGTTTGAATGGTACCATTGATAAACCCTAATTTCTTCTTAGTTGATAGGGCTATGAAGATAAATATATGCCATCCGGGTGTAAAAATTCAAAAATCCAAGACATGCCTTAAATCCTAAAATAAGTTTCATAAGGTCTAAACACTATTTTAAGTTTACAATCATTTATGAAATCTAGAAACCAAAACGTCCATGTCGTCTTGAAACTAGTTCTAGGATGTATTAGCAAGCCTAAGCATGTTTGACTAGCTTTTAGGAGTCGGAAATCCATGAATGTTGGTGGAAGGCAAGCTAACATGTGTTTAAGTTAATTCATGGTGTAAACGTCCGGGTAATACTTCCCAAGGAGAGACCAAGATCACTTGAGGAGAACCCTTGTACATTGGTGTCAACACTGCCTGGGCAGTGTGCACCCACAAAAGGCCAATCGACGGGGCTTGTATTAATCAACAAGGCGTCGTTGCCATCCATAGACTAACACTTATCCAATTTGTTGAAATCCATCACCCGCAAAATCTCTGACAAGGACGACGGATGTGCAGCACGGAGAAGGCCTGGTCCGACGATTGACCCACGATCCGTCGATCGTGGTGTCGTCGGTGGTACTGCAATTTTACAGCACGTTTTAAGTTAAGTCATAGATAATTAATTTAGTGGTTTGGTGGTTATTTAGGGGATTAGGGAATCCTAATTAAATTAATTAACACCCCATATAAATACCCAACCCCATTAGTCTAATGACAACTCTCTAAATAAACTGCCTTCCTTCTCTCTTTTTTCTCTCTCAATTGGAAGATGCCATTTAAGACTAGCTAGGGGAGGGATTTGGGGGATGTAAAGGGACGAATTCACAATAAAATCATCATCAAACATTGAGGTATGGGATCTAGTTCACCTCTGAGACCTCTTTACTCAAAGGGTTCCTTCAAAATATTTTCAAAAGTTGGGTTTTCATGTGAGTTCTTCTCAATCACGAAAATTATGTTATCAATTGGTTTCTTTATGTTTTGTATTGAGTAATATGAATAGATTAAAATGTATTCTAACTTTATTATGATACATATTGAAGGTTAGGTCTAGTTTGTAGATGATGACCCTTAACCCTTAACAAAGGCGAAACAAAAAAAAATCCCCCGTTGGGAATGAAATTATTCTCCTTTCCCCCCTTAGGTTTGATATTGACATAAATTAGTTTGAAATTGGTTCAATTGAATTGTTTATTGGTTGAATATCTATTAAATGATGTTGTTACATCTATTATGAACATATTAGAGTGATTGGTGGTCTTTCATGCTAGTTCTTGAGAAGATGATCTAGGTTAGGAAATGAACTGACCTGAGTATATTTTCTTAGGCTATGATCTAGTATTGAATTTTGATATATTTATTCTTCTAGTTTTATCGTCATGTTAATTATTGACTTATGATGATGTATGCCCAAATTGGGTTTAATTGAGGGTTTAACACCTTGATGATGAACTATGAAGAAGACTTGGTAAGTCTTGTGGTCTCTATCCTTTACGTTAAATTGTGGTTAATTATGATTAAGTCATGATTTTATATTTGAGTACGCCTTGTATTAGGATTGATAGGGTGGTATGATTATGAATTGAAATGTCGTGATATTGATTATGAGGTGTTGGCTTATGATGTAAATGTTATAGGAAGGGTGAATGATTTACCAATGTGCCTTATCATGATATGAAATGCTAATGTGATAACCTCACCTATATGAATTGTAATGAAATGACTTATACTCATTCAATTGTTATTGAGATATGATTATGATGATGTTATACAAGGGTTAGACACTATGACCTAAACTCAGTTATGATTGCTAACTAAAGCTTAAAGACATTTCAAAAAGAGCCTCTAGCTTAGCACGGAGTGAACGAGAGTTAGGAGTGTCCCTGCCCATATAGGGAAGATAGGAGTACTAAATTACTCTTGAGATAGGATACTACAACGCATGTACAATAAGGAGGGTACCAACGATATATCTTAGTTCTTGAACAATGTTTCCCCCAAAGGAATACTAGCTAGTGGATCCACGTAGTTTGCTATGTTTTATGTTTTTGTACCTTGGCAAGTAGTCCGTCTTCCTTAGGTGTAGGGTTTTATGACACAGTAGTCCAGACTAGCTCATGTATTCTATGTCGATTAGGGAAGGATGTTCCCAAAGTTAAAATGAACCAAAGGATTGAACTCTAACTAAGATAATTTAGGGGGTCTAACTTAGTCTAGGTAGGGGTATGGTATTGTACCTAAGCATTGCACTCTTTAGACTTGAGGGGAGTCTTAGGAGGATGTTCTTATGTATGATTATGCTTATAATGATGTATGACATGTATATGATGAATATGCACATTATTGATACTATATGTTGATAAGTTCACTTATGAATATTTGTTGGTTTACATTGTTAAAGTAAGATGAAATAAATATCTAAATGACATGTTATGTGAAGTAGGGTGTTAGTCATGATTTTTGTTGTGTTACTTGATTAAGTAAGGTTATGGGGCTTTTCTTGATCATTGTACTTGTTTACTTGATAGGGGTTCATGGGTAATTGTCTTGCTTTGTTTTTAACAAAATGTACTCTTATTGATGCTTATTGTTAATATGACTTGATGATAGAGTTACTAGTGTATGTATCTACTTATATGGCATGTATGGTTGACTTGACTAGACTTGATGTTGTGGTATACATTGAATTACAGTGAAGTAGTACATTTGAACTTGAAATTTTGCTCTTTGGTTTGTTTGAGTTATCTTGAACATTTTGATATGGTGGGTCTTTATGAAATGATATGTAGCATGTTGATTAGTTGAGCTTTGGCATAATTGACTCATATAAAGCATGTTGAGATAATGTTGTTGTTGTGAAAAAGACATTCCTCACAACGTAATGTTGAGCCTTATATGTGGTAATTGAAGTTTTGAATTTCCTTGTACAAGTGATATGATTTATGTTGTTATGTATTATTGTTAATTTGTCAGCTAGTCTTGAGTCTATTCCTTCTGTCTAAAGATTTTTAGTGTCATTCGGAAACGAATGTTCCTAAAGAGGAGGGGGATAATGTAACACGTCAAAAATCAAAGAAGTATCTTAAAGATACACATAAGTGTAATAAGGTCTAGACACTGTTTTAAGGACTATTTTAATATTTACAAGTCATTTATGAAATCTAGATCCAAAACGTTCATGACGTCTGAAAACTAGTTCTTGGAGGTACTAGCATGCAATTGACTATTTGAAGACTAGCCTATTTGACTAGCTTTTAGGAGTCAAAAATTCATGCAAACTGGTGGAAGGGTAGCTAACATGTGTTTAAGTTAATTCATGGTCGAAATGTCTGGGTACGACTCTCCAAGGATCAACCAAGGCCCTTGAGGAGGACCCTTGCACGTTGATGTCAACACTGGCTGGTAGTGTGCACCCACGAAAAGGCAATCGAGAGGGCGTGTGTTGATTTTCGAGGAGTCGAGTCCAACCATCGAACAACACTTAGAAAATTTGTTAAGTCTCTGACAAGGACAACGGATGTGCAGCACGGAGGAGGCCTGGTCCATCAACTAACCCACGATCTATTGATCGTGGTATCGTCCGTGGTACTACAATTTTCCTAAACATTTTAAGTTGAGTCATATATAATTAATTAAGTGGTTTGGTGTTTATTAAGGGTATTAGGTAATCCTAATTAACTTAATTAACCCCCCATATAAAGATCCCAACCCCATTTGACAACTCTCTAAATAAACTCTCTTTCTTCTCTCTTCTTTCTCTCTCTATTGGAAGACACCATTGAAGACTACCTAGGAGAGGGATTTGGGGGATGTAAAGGGAATAATTCACCATAAAATTATCATCAAATGTTGAGGTATGGCCTCTAATTCACCACTGAGACCTCTTTCCTCAAAGGGTTCCTTCAAAGTATTTTCAAAAGTTGGGTTTTAATGTGGGTTCTTCTCAATCTAAAAAATTATGTTACAAATTGATTTATTTATGTTTTTTATTGGATAATATGAATATTTTAACATGTATTCTAACTTAATTATGATATATCTTAATGGTTAGGTCTAGTTTGTAGACGATGACCCTTAACCCTTAACCCTAGGTTTGATATTGACATAAATTAGGTTGAAATTAGTTCAATTGACTTGGTTATTGGTTTAATATCTATTAAATGATGTTGTTACATTAATTATGAACATATTAGAGTAATTGGTGGTGTTTCATGCTAGATCTTGAGAAGATGATCTAGCTTAGAAAGTGAATTGACCTAAGTATCTTGTTTTAAGCTATGATCTTGTATTAAATTCTGATATAGTTATTCTTCTAGCTTTGTTATCATGTTGATTATTGACTTATGATGATGTATACTAAAATTGGTTTAATTGAGGGTTAATGGTAAGACCTTGATGATGAACTATGAAGAAGACTTGGTAAGTCTTATAGTCTATATCCTTTACTTCAAAATGTGGTTCATTATTATTAAATCATGATGTTATATTGGAGTATGCCTTGTATTAGGATTTATATGGTGGTATGATGTTGAATTGAAATGTCTTGATGTTGATTGTGAGGCGTTGGCTTAAGATGTAATGTTATAAAGAGGTTTAATGATACTCATACAATTCTTATTCAGCTATGATAATGATTATATTATACAGGGGTTTGAACCTATGACCTAAACAAAGCTATAATTGATAACTAAAGACTTAAAGACATTTCAATAAGGGACTCTAGCTTAGCACTGAGTGAACTAGAGTGAGAAGTGTCCCTTCCCATATAGCCCTTCCCATATAGGGAAGGTAGGAGCACTAATGTACTCTTGCTACAGGAGACTATAATGCATGTAGCATAAAGAGGGTGCCAACTATATCTCCTAGTTCTTGAAATATGTTTCCCCCATAGGAATACTAGCTAGTGGATCTACGTAGTTGCTATGTTTTATGCTTTAGTAATACCTTGGAAAGTAGTCTGCATTCCTTCGGTGTAGTATTTTATGACAACGAATTCCACACTAGCTCATGTGGACTATGTAAGTTAGGGAAGGATGTTCCTACAAGATAAAATGAATCAAAGGATTGAACTCTAAAAAAAATAATCTAAGGGGTCTAACTTAGTCTAGGTAGGGGTATGAGACTCTACCTAAGCATTGCACTAGTTATCCTTGAGGGGAGTCTTAAGAGGGTGTTCTTATGTATGATTATGCTTGTAATGATATATGATATGTATGTGATGAACTTTCATATTGTTGATATTATATGTTGATTAGTTCACTTATGAATATGGGTTGGTTTACATTGTTAAAGTAAGATGAAATGTGTATCTAAATGTCATGTTATGTAAGTAGGATGTTAGTCATGATTCTTGTTGGGTTAATTGATTGAGTAAGGTTATGGGGCTTTGCTTGGTCATTGCACTTGTTGAATTGATAAGGGTTTATGGGTAATTGTCTTGCTTTATTTATAATGAAATGTACTCTTATTCATTCTTATTGTTAATATGACTTGATGATAGAGTTACTTGAGTATGTATCTATTATATGGTATGAACGGTTAACTTGACTAGACTTGATGTTGTAGTATTGTGATGAACATGCCTATGACTTATTGAATATGCAATATTGATTGGTATGATCTTGTATAATATGCATAAGCGTTTTTAAATGAAAAATGCATACTTTATGAAATGTCTTTTTTCTTAGCATGTTCTTCAAATTATGTGTGCATATGGACTCAAACATAGTCAAGTGGCGTACTAACCCCTTTTCTTCCTTTTCCCCAATATTTAGGTTCCGGTCGTTGAAGCGTTTTGGAAGGCGGTTTGAAGAAGACTTCGATCCTTTGATCATCCAAGTAGGGTACATCCTCATTTTTCAAGGGTTATGTCAATATCAAGCTTATTTTGTTGATTTAGTCCTTAAACTCTTATATTCTATCTCCTTTGATTTGACTACAGATTGTATAAAGCCTATATGTGGCTCTCTTTACATTAATATATGGGCTATGCCCAAAAAGCTAATCGTATTAGATGGTTATGAGATGAGACAATCTTTGAAGACTATGTTCTATCTTATATATATATATATATATATATATATATATATATATATATTGTGCAATAAAAGTAGAAGGCTATGTAACCTTCATATACGAAGGGTCTATGGATACTCGGTATATATATATGTTAAGTGTATGTGGAGGTCTATGTAAACCTCCGAGTAGAACTAATTAAAAGTTTTAAATTTTCAGTTAAATTTGACCTATGAATGTTATGATGTAAACTAAAAGGCTAGTCTTATTCCTCAAAGAGGACGGCGACGCCAGTTACGCATAGGTCGTAAACCCGAATGTGACACTGGAAAACCCGCTTCCATCAAAAACTGCGTTGATAAGACTGTCTTGGATCATTTGAAGGTTGAAGATGAAGAGAGTTATGTAGATCATTATTGGTATCATTCCTTTGATTGTTTATGTTGTTTCTGGTCTACTCTAGAGATAGAAATATTTGTTTTCAAGTGCTTCTCATTTGTGAATTTTCTCTTTTTTCTTCTTTATTTATTCTAGGTCTTCAATCACAAATGATTCAAGTGTACCATTAGGAATTTCATTAATAACTGTTAAATTGATAATGAATTGTATTAAGAATAAATATGTTTAACCAACCATTGGAAGAAATAGTAGAGAAAAACTCCAAATTTATGAAGTAGCTATTTATTTATATCTTTGTTACTTCATATGAATATTCATGAAAATGGTTGTATTGTCATGAAACTTTTTGTAGAACCACTATCTACTATTTTTAAATTAGATATTTATTTCAATAACTTGGTAGAAGCATATGAAAGACAAAAAGATAGGGTTTTGCTATGAACCATTACCATTAGAGCGGTAAATGATTTTAAAAGAGGTAAAAAAATTCATATTTGTACCATTTTGGTGATTTGTGTTACCACTTTTCTGATTATACACTCCTGTTATTTTATTTATTCTTTCAAGAATATTTACCACTAATAAAAAGAAAATTCTCAATACTAATTTCTTTGTTGTATTTTGTTCTTTTTCAGCTTTTTTCATTTGTCTTTTACGTGTGCCTCTCAACGATGTCATCTTCCAAGAATCTTTAACCAACGATTCAAGTTCTTTATATATGAAAAAATAAGATGTTTTCCAACTCATATATATATATATATATATATATATATATATCAGGTAAATTACATGTTCGCACTAGATTGATCTATTTAATTAAACTTACATGACTATTCAATAATGTCTCTACTTGTTATACATATATTATATTATCAATGTCATTTTATCTTAAAGGAAAAAACATTCCTCTGAAATCTTAAAGTGCTATATTTAATTAACTTTTATTTTTGTTGCATAAAAATTATGAGTGATAGTGAGATTTTAAGTATAAAAAAGAAGTGTAAGAAATCTCCATGGAAATAGTTTGTCGGAAGAGAAAAAAATTTCTAAATTTGAGGAAGTTATAATGAACAATATGAGACGTTAAAGTAGAGACCAAAAGGCCTTGAACAATAATACTCCCAAGTAAAGTTGAACATCAAGTTTATACAAGAATATAATTACCTAAATTCAAATGGAGGAGTCTCAGCTCCTTTCTTATGAACCTCCATCAATATCTTTTTACTATAGCATGTCTTATCACATATATGTCAAAAATGACCCTAAAATTTTTAATATCATAATGGTTTTTCCTCATTGTCTCATAATAATCATTATTATTTCTTAGGATTCACATTAGGGATCCGAACACATTTGAAATTGAACCATAGTTATTATTATTATTATAGTATGTAATTAGAAAGAATTGATGCAATGATCAACCAAGTTGTAGGTGACATCAAATGAAATTTTTCACAATTGGATATTCTAAACCAAATTTTTGAATATAACATATTAAAATCTCACGACATAATTGTGCGAGCACTTAAACTCACAAATATCCATAAATAATAATAAATGTAGCGTTACTTTCCTGATAATCAAGAAAAAAATACATGTTGTTTAACATATTTTAAAACGATAGTCTATCGAGTTGTATTCAAGTTTACAGTTCACAAATTTATTTGAAAGAAGTCAAAACAAAAACTAATCACTACAACAAAAATGATCTTTAACAAAAATTAATAGCTTTTCTTTTTTAGTAAAATATTGGTTTTATTAATCAAAATTAAAATTATATGTTCGAGACCCGAAAGAGGCCCAAACCTGAGAATAGAAACAACAAAATTAAATAGTAAAGCAGTGAAACCCATTTGGAAATTGAATCCCAAAAAAAAATCAGCTGACTTTCCTCAAATCTTGATGACTGAAAATCTTAACTTAAATGGAGCTGCAACATAAAAATGACCTCACGCAAATCACGCTATGGAAAGATTCGTTTAGACGTCCATTTCAGCTCCCCATCAATTTTAGAGCATCTTGCTACCACCGTATAGGATTTAAGATCTCGAGAAGTAAGCACCCTAATCTAGATCTTATAAAAGAAATGAACGTACTCAACACTTTATATAGCACTGAGAGTGATTTTTGATTTCTTTTTGTTGTAGTGTAATATACTTGTCTTGAATTTGTTTCTTTCATAGTTGTTCATGTCATGCCCTGCGTATCAGCATGTATTATGTGCATTTGTGGTAAAGCCTCTGTTTTGCATCTTTTTTATCCTCAAATTCGGGATTTGATTTTTTTCCAACTGAATGATAACTTGTGATCTTTTTTGTAATTCATGAATGTGGAAATATACGTGCAAAAAAAGTTATTGCTAGTTAAGAAATCAGCTAGTTTATTCACTTCTGTGAATGTGTGAATCACCTCCACATTCCTACGGTGTAGTGAAACTTTTATGCTTTTGACATCCATAGTAACAATCCAAGGAACATCCCAAACACCATCTACGATTCTTTTAGTAATGAATGAATCAGTTTCTATAGTTAATGGTAAATAACCCTTTTGAACACAATACTCTATACCCAGTTCCATTTAAACTTCAATTGTTCAAGCTTCTCCTATTTTCTTTGCTTCAGCATATACCAGATCACCTTCATCATTCCCAATACAAAATACCACTGCATTAAGACCTGGATTCCCTTTGCTACACCCATCAGTATTACATTTAAAAGTGCCCCGAGATGGTAATTTCCAAGTCACCACCTTGCAACAATTTAAAGGAGTATATTCTCTTCCAAATGATTAACAATCAATTAGGTATTTCCTTCAGTCATGGAGAGGCTAAATATGTATTATGAGAGGCAATTATTACTCCCAATAAATGTACATAAAGTATATAGTGACCATTGTATCTAATGACAGTTAATTAATATCAGGGAAGGCAACAGAACTCTTCGTTATTTACATATTTATTACTGATAAAAATTATTTTTGTTATAGTATATTTTGATCATTTGTTAGTTGTAAGAAAACTTGATCTCTTATTATGCCAAAAAAGAAGAGAGGAAGAAATATGACAAATTACTTAACTTGCGATAAAAGAAGTGACCTAATTGTCTCTATCTAATATTCTAGGAAGGATAATGAAATGACATACAAAATGTTTGTATCTAAGATAAAAAAAATTAAAATAATATACTAATTGTGGCAATCAAGATATCAATTTGTTTCTTTTTTTTAACAAACTTCATCATTGGTTCCATATTAATCATCACATATTTATTGTTGTGTGCCATCAACTATAGCACACCCACAAGCAATTTTCTCAAAAAGTATATGAATAAGTTTGTAGAAAGACACAAAAGAGAAGATCAATTTCAATCATCATTGCGACATTATCAAAATAGCAAAAAGAAATTACAATAGTTACATGAATCACTATAACTTTCAACGAAAGATTAATCTTCATGAAATACGATGTAGAAAACTTTGAGGAATGAAATAATACTTCATAAGAAACTTAGTTTATGTGTTTGAATTTGGCTCCCTATAGCGGAAAAGACCCTACAAGTAATAGTGGCAGAAATAGATATTTTATTTACTAAACAATATTACGAATACAACCATTCCATCATGTTATGAGTTGTGGACTGAGAGGGCCAACAGTATTAATGTCGCGTTACAATTGAAATCAATTTTCTTTGTTTAATCATTCTTATTTTGGTGTCTTGCAACTAAGTGTCGGATTTTTAAAAGGTGTGAATTAAAAGTGAAGAGTTGTGACTTTTGTGGAAATTTGTGACCTTTATGAAGATTTCTGACTTATCTAAAGAATTGTGATTTTTATGAAAAGTAATTTTCCGTACGATTGGGACTTTTAAGAAGGGTCAAATAAGAATCATGATTTGTGAGAGTGGCACATAGATGTGTTTAAAATTCTCTTTTATATAAGAACTAGGTAATTTGTCCGCGCTTCAAGCGATTGTAAATAATAATTACATTGAGTTTGCAACTAATTTTTTTAGTAATATCTATTCATTGAAAATAATGAAAAAATAAGTTCTTAGAAAATATATTAGCAATATACCAACATGAATATGTTTATTTTTCATTATCACATAACCCAAGAACCTCCAATGAATGAATTATTCACGAAATAATAAATCATTGATTCTTTAGTAAATATTTAAAGGAAATTAAAGATGAAAATAAGGATGTATATATAAAGGCATTTCGTAATATAAAGAAACATTTAAGTTGCATAGATTCTATAATTGGGATAGATGTCTTAGGAGAAAATTAAAAAAATTGTTAACATATTCAAAAAAAAAAAAAGAAATTACACTTGAGCATGAAATCAATTATAACTTTTGAACTTGCATAGTGGATTTCATGAATTGGTAAGTGACAAAGTTTATATTTATGTTAAAATAGACAATGTGTAAGCTCATATAGTACTTTTAAATTATAAAATTTAATATTAAATATCAAAACATAAATTCTTGGAAGTGAGTATAATAATTATTTTCTCCACAATGAATATGTGTACTATATGTGTAATCAAATTCATAATTTAATGAGTGTAAAAAAATATGTCAGGATATGTAAAAATAGAATGAAGTAGAAAGGAACAATCGAGTCCACTGAATGCACAATGTCCCCTTAAGAAAACTATTCCCTTCCAATATCAGAGGTTTAAAGAATTACATCCTCTCAGGATGGAACAATTTTATATTACCAATTAATTTATACAAAAATAATGTTGTTAGTAAGTCACTCAAAATGAGCAAAGTACACATATATTTTATTTTGCAAAAGTAGAAGAAGAAGATCAGATTTTTTGTTGTTTTAAGATGAGAGAAAATCTCACTATTAATAAACAACAAAGGGTAGTGTAAAAAATTATTTATGGTCCCTGATCAGAAAGGTTACAACTATTTGGAAAAGTTAAAACCCTTTGGAAAGTTCACAATCTTTAATAAAAGTCACAACTTTTCATAGAGTCACAACTCTTCGTTAAAGTCACAATTTTTCATAAAAGTCACATTTTTGTAAGAAAGAGGAATGATAGTTTTGAAAATAAATAAACTTAAAAGAAAATTCTTGCTTGTGGTGGCGCCACATAAATGGACCTAGGATTCTCTTTTATATAAGTATATGACATAAGATAAGATAAAATAAGATTTTATTTTTGAACCTATTAGCACATCAAAATGCAACTGAATAGATCTTCTTTTCCAAAATTGACCAGCTGTCCAATTTCATAGTTTCATACAATATAAAAGCATTTGTCATTCAATAAACAAATAGTAAAATACAATGTGTACTCATTAATTTTATCTTGTATTTTAAAACAAATTTTATTGTTGATTACACTACAGATTTAATATAATTTATTTTGTATATACTATTTGCATGGAACAAACGTGCAACACACGTGTCAAAGAATTGGAGTCCTAGATAACTATTTTACTCTTTAAATAGGTTTATGAAGTTAATCATGTTTTACTTATCAATTATAACTTTGACACACTTTGCTTACTAAATACATTATCGTATAATATATGTGTAATATTTCAAGTCAACTTAATTTCTCTTTAATTAATATAAAGAAACCTAAATCATGTTAAAGATGAAGAAGACCAAGAAATTTAGACCATTTGCACTTTTATGTAGCCCAATATACACAGCCGAATCTTTCCTTTACAAATCCCAACTCATCTACACTCTTCAATTGTTTGAATTACCCTTCTAGTTAGGTAAGCATCTAGGGTTTCTTATCTTAATTTTCTGGAGTCTCTCATCCTCTTTATAATTCTCCTCAAGTTCCAAGAATAAATTTCAGATATTTTCACCATCTCCAGATGCTTCCTCACCATTTTCAAGAAAATCTAAAAAATTTCAGGCGTGTCTCCATCTCTTCTTTTTTAAAGCTTCAAGGGAGCCCACATCAAACAACATAATTAAAGGTTTACCAATTTAAGTATAATCCAAGACAAATCATGTTTTCTATGTTTAGATAAAGTGAAGACCAAACACATCCAGGTTTCCCTACATTTAATTTTGAATAGCTATCTCTATAACAAAATCAAATTCAAAATTTCAAAATACCGTGCTAACTCAAACCCTAATTTCCTCATTCAAACCTTTGGATTTTGTTTTGGGTCAAGTTCTTTAGAACCTCCACCCACACAAACTTGTCATGTCTTTCTTGTTATATCTCTGCCTTCGGCTTTCCAAGCTTTGTTAATTGGTATGTTTATTGACGATAATCCAAGTGAGAGAGTAGATCTAAGGCTTGCAAACGACACCCCCAGTTTGCTGCTCTACGGAAGGTCAGCGCCCATTTTATCATTTTTTTTTTTTTACCTAATTAAATAAGGCATATAAGGATCAAAATGTTCCTAAACTTTTCTCGACGGATCAAATTTATTCCAACATTACTGTTTTTAAGATTAAAAATTAATTAAAAATAGAATTTAAATTAATTGTTTTATTTTTATTATATATGAACGGTTCATCTAGGAAAATTGTGTAATGGTAAGTGTTATCGGGTCAACCCTTCCCGATCTAATCCACTAGGCAGTATATCACCCTTTGACGTCTCACCCCTTTTCTTTTTCTCTCAATCTAGTACAACACTTAGAAAAGCATGAGAATATCGACAACAAATGCACATACATGAACCACTTCCAAACTTTATAGTAAACTCATAAAACAAAGAAAACACACAAATAACTTAGTCTGCAAAATTTTTGACCAATGCCTCCTTTCAGTGATAGGTCTGTCTATGCCAATAAATAGGCTAAAGCACCTTGTCACATGCCAGACACATGATAGTTTCATTAAGTTTACATCCACAACTGATAGGCCTATTCAAAATTTAAAATGCAAGTTCTCTCTGAATTGCTGACAATCCATAAATGGCTAAATATTGCCTAACTGCCTAGGCATGTGAGAGACACGTGCAAACAACCTTCAAATCTTGCTCCACAACTCACTTCTACTTGCCCAGATTTGCGCGTGACCATGTGCAATTGGACTGTGCGATCGTCCTGCTCGACACAGGTTGCCATTGATCCATTTTTCAAGGTCTTCTTCCCTTGCCCAATAGTTAGACATTAAAATTCTTTATCCATGGTAATGTTTCGATCATAACCTTACATTGACTTGCTTTAGATTCGCCTAGCGCTTGTTATTCCTTAGACACACATTGTCTTGCATGCTTTTGGCACCCCAATGACATGGTCTATATTTAATTGAGCTTCATCTTGATTGAAGTCATTGGGATTTGGCTATGTTCATCATGTAAATACATGCCCAAGATCGATCCACTCAAACCATTAAGGCAAGGGTCTAACAAGATGGGCATATGCGCGTTATGTAACTAGTGTTATATCATTTCTTAATCACAAAGCTGTGAGGTATATCAAATCATCTGCCTAGATATTATACATGTGTCAACAATAAATAAAGAAATTAATGAGTTACCAAATATTTGAATGTAATTTCTTGACAGGTAAGTAAATACTAAATTCTCATAATTTTAAATTAGTTTTGAAAACAAATCTTGACTTTCTCTATATAGGTAATATACAATTTCACGATAAACGATTTGTCCATTATTATAATAGTTCTCTAATATAACAAAACTTTTAGATGGATTAGTTTTCCTTATTTATACAAACATTTAAATCAATTAATTATAAAGGTTCCCTAATATGTTTACTACACCCTCTGTCATTATAGATATTGACTTTATAAATATGTTCTAGCCGCAGAACTTCACACCATTGATCTCAACACAAACTGTCTCTCTAACTCTCTCTCTCTCTCTCTCTCTCTCAACTAGTTAGTTTTCAGGTTTTACCATAAAAAAGGCATGATAAAATATGAAGGTAGAAGTTTTATTTTCCAACTTATTTTAACCGGCCACGATCTGATTTTATCATTCCTCTACTAATGTACAAGAAAGATTAGTTGATTTGGGCATCAAAACAAGAAGATATATCGCTACGGGGGGTGTTCTTGTTGATAAGATGAGTATGGGGAACAAAACAAACAAGGAAAATTAATTTTTTATCCTAGTTTTCTCTCACATAGCCCTTGTACTTCCTACGAGCTACAAATCAAAAGCAAACCTAATTACATTTCTTATTGTTGTAGTGATTCAGCGGGTCGGTGAGATTGACCGTTCCACTACTAAAAGAAGCACCAAAATTCATGTTTATCATAGTGCTAACCGATAGAAAAATATTGATAAATTTGTTGCATATGCTTTTTCTATCACTATGTACTCCTTAGTAGACCTTGAGTTTAGGAAAATTGTGATGCCACTAAAACAAAAGCTTTTTTTTGGGGGGAATCACATTTTTGTAGTACTTAGCCTCCACTGTGGAGTACGTAGCGATGACAAAATCATATTCCTCAATTTTGTAAAAATTTTTGGCATTTGCTTCCTTTAGTGGTGAAGAGGTCAATCTTACTGACCCACTAAATCACACCAATAACAAGAGATACTACTATGGTTCCTTTTAATGAGCTCTTAGGAAAAACAAGTGACAAATGTGAGAACATTGGAACTATAAATTCTTGTCCTAGTTTTCATTAGCAAGCATAAGATTTTATGGCTTTAATAGTCATCCCCATTCCCATTTCAACAGCAAGAATTGCGCCTATAGTAGTAGACTCTTCTTCTTCAGTGCCCTAGACAACTACTCTCTTTCTAACTATAATAGTCTAGATTATTTGAATAGTTTTCATCCATTCACCAATCATTCTCTTCTTCCAGATCTCCCCCCATCAAAGTGGGCCTCTTCTTTCTATTCTTGTCATGATTATTCTTCTTATCCTCTACTATCCCCATCAATAAAAGTTAGTCATCATCTACTTCACCACCTCCTCAACATCATTCTTTTACCTTTTCTCATGCTCCTCTTCTTCAACTGGCTCCTCTTGTTTCAGTACTCTTTTGGCCCCCATTTCTGCAACCACCCAAATCATTGGTACTTAGATGAAACAAAAATCTGGGAAAATTCTTGGTCATTATCTCATAATAGCGAGCATGTTTTCGGTAGGGTGGCGGCGTCAGGGAAGGCTAAGTTGGAGGCAGGCAGGATAGTAAATTACGAGAAATTCTATTTTGTTTTATCTTCTTAAAATATCAAAATAAGTCGTAAAACACCCTAAACACCTTAGAAAAGCTGCTCGAAGCATGAAAAGGAAGGAGGGAGATATTTCTAGTGTTAAAATTGTCGATGGATTTTGAATTTCTAGTCAAGATCACCGTCATGAATTTCGAAACAAAAATCCAATACAAAAGCTCTGTGCATTTCCCTGCGTCCAAGGCTGGCTAGGTTTTATGAATTAAGTAGTTTAAAGTTGTGCTCATTGCGTAATGCATGTAAACCGATTGTAGGATTCATGCGTAGGTCTTCATGCACTGAATGATATATAATTCAAACCATCGAAAAGAAGCCTTAGACAATAAATTAGGGTTTACTATGGTCGAATCAGGGTTTGCATGATGTGTCTGATGATTAATTCATTATAGATGATTGTTTTGATTCTAGAATTGTGTGTTGCATGTTGTTCTTTATTCATTGTTATACTTGTATATATATGAATGTTTCATCATCGATAACAATTTTTGAAGAGGAGATAGAGGAATTATCAGTGCCCTGAATCATGCTTAAATGTATGATCTTGAGAATATACCGGTGGTTATGGTGTGTGGCATGGATTTGTTTCCACGTTCTCGCATAACTAACTTGGATCGGTTGACACATTCTGGCATAACTAACTTGAATCGGTTGCCATGTTCCCGCATAACTAAATTGGATTGGTTGCCACATTCTAGCATAACTAACTTGGATTGGTTGCCACGTTTCAACATAACTAGCTTGGATTGGTGCCAGTTTTCAGTATGCTAACTGTTTGGGTTTGGGTTGCATGAGAGAACCAATGATTTGCATAATTGTGCATAATTATCTTAGCATGTGATAATCGATGTTGTATATGCCCAGTGTTTTGCATGTTGGTAATGTAGAATTGACTTGCTTATGTATGTTTCACCTAGTAGGTATAGGTTGGAATTTCTTTTATTTCCGCTAGGGTGGCGGCGTCAGGGAAGGGTAAGTTGGCGGCAGGCAAGATAGGCGAGAAAGAACGTAAGTTACGAGAAATTATATTTTGTTTATCTTCTTAAAATATCAAAATAAGTTGTAAAACACCATAAACACCTTAGAAAAGCTGCCCGAAGCATGAAAAGGAAGGAGAGAGATATTTCTAGTGTGAAATTTGTCGATGGATTGCGAATTTCTAGTCAAGATCACCGTCATGAATTTCAAAACAAAAATCCAATACAAAAGCTCAGTGCATTTCCTTGTGTCCCAGGCAGACTAGGTTTTATGAATTGAGTAGTTTAAAGTTGTGCTCATTGCGTAATGTATGTGAACCGATTGTAGGATTCATGCATACGTCTTCATGCACCAAATGATATATAATTCAACTTCTAGAAAGAAGCCTTAGACAATAAATTAGGGATTACTATGGTCGAATCAGGGTTTGCATGATGTGTGTGATGATTAATTTATTGTAGGTGATGGTTGTGATTCTAGAATTGTGTGATGCATGTTGTTTTTTCTTCATTGTGATACTTGTATATATATGAATGTTGCATCATCGATAACAATATTTGAAGAGGACATAGAGGAATTTTCAGTGCCTGAATCATGTTTAAATGTATGCTCTTGAGAATATACCGGTGATTATGGTGTGTGGCATGGATTTGTTTCCATGTTCTCGCATAACTAACTTGGATCGGTTGACACATTCTGGCATAACTAACTTGAATCGGTTGCCATGTTCCCGCATAACTAACTTGAATTGGTTGCCACATTATGGCATAACTAACTTGGATCGGTTGCCACGTTTCAGCATAACTAACTTGGATTAGTGCCAGTTTTCGGTATGCTAAATTTTTGGGTTTGAGTTGCATGAGAGAATCAATGATTTGCGTAATTGTGTATAATTATCTTAGTGTGTGATAATTGATATTTGTATATGCCCAGTATTTTGCATGTTGGTAATGTAGAATTGACTTGCTTATATATGTTTCACCTAGTGGGTATAGGTATGAATGGCTTGTATTTGATTATCTTTGTGTTAAGTGAAATTTTTGGGTATAGTGGAAGGGTAAAGTATTCAAGGGGAGAGTAATACATAACAAGGGTTGTTTGTATGTCATATTGTTGAGAAATAGAGGTAGTGCATGTGGTGTAATATTCTTAGATGGATTTCACCTTGGGGGAATAGACTGTGTTTAGTGGTAAGGAAGTTTGATGTAGTGTGCTTTGTGACCATGGCTGGGTAATGTAACGAGGAAATAAGAATAAGAGGAGATAGAAGAATGATGAATGCCCTGAAGCGTGAGTTCAATGTATGATATTGAGAATATACTTGTAATTGCGGTGTGTGGAACAAATCTATTTCCACGTTCCGGCATAACTAACTTGGATTGGGTTCCACATTCTAGCTTAACTAACCTTGATCAATTGCCACATTCCGTCATAGCTAACTTGGATTTGGTACTTCGTTCCAGCATGCTAACTATTTGGATTTGAGTTGAATGATAGTATCAATGATTTACATAATTATGTCTAATTATATGAGCATGCGATAATCGATATTGTATATGCCCAGTATTTTACATTTTTATAATATAGAATTGATTTGCCTATGTATGTTTTACCTAGTTGGTATATGTTGGAATGGCTTGTATTTGATTATATTTGTATTGAGTGAACTATTTAGGTATTGTGGAAGGGTAAAGTGTTCAAGGGGTGACTAATGGATAACAAGGGTTGTTCGTATGTCATATTGGCGAGAAATAGAGGTAATGGATGTGATGAAATATGATTAGATGGATTTCACCTTGAGGGAAAGAGACTGCATTTAGTTGTAAGGAAGTTGGATGATAGTGTGCTCTGTGACCATGTCTGGGTAATGTGACGATGATGTAATAGTACGAAGTGAGGGGTTGGTTGGACTGCTTATGGGTGAAATTGGGGGTCTGTTAATGTGTTAGAATAGTTAGGCTTGACAAGGTGGAGACACGGGTGACTATTTCATGATCTTACTAGTTGATTGTTTATGTTATGTGGTGGGTGTTGGGTTGACAAATCATGCCTGCCAGTACGTGTGCTTGTAGTGATACTACTATTTCTATGTCTTTTGACATAGTCTTGATGCAGGTTGGTGATATCTAATTAGGTGAAAACGAAGAAATTCTCCAGCAGCTTCTATTCTTCCTTATGCATGGTGGGAGTCCTGTCATTTATTTATCTTATCCATTTGTACTTTTAGTAGATCTTGTACATGTTTAGACTAGGTCCTTGGAAGTGTTAATTACTTTATAAGTTTCACATCGAGATTGTTTAAAGGTTTTTAATTAAGAATTTGTTATTAAACTCATTACGATTTATTCAAATTTTTGCATGTTTTAAATTGTTGGGTTATGATTGTTCTTCTATTTAGGTGGTAGTTTGTAGGTGCAGGTATGACCCAGTGGGTTTGGTCGTGACATTTTCATTTTTAATTTAGTTTCACTAGTTAAAAAAGATAATATTAAGGATGTATTAATTATGTATCATGACTAGATAATATTTTCATGAAAGATTAAAGTTAAATGGAGTACCTTCATCATTTTTTCCAGCGTAATCAGAACTCAAGGATATACCAAGCACGCCTGATAGACTTGTCCTAATATTGGCGGCTTTGTTCTCCTAACTTAACAATTCACATATAAGTCTAGAAAACATTAGTTACATTTATATATATACAACACATACTAGACAAATATATAAAACATATTCCCACTCAGAGAAATACTTTAACACATAAAAAAAGTAAGTACAATTTTAAATACATAATTAAGCAACTTATTTCTAAGGAAGGGGTCAAACCCAAAAAACAACTTCCTTTTGAAAAAATGTCAGAGAAGAGCAGTGATAAGACTCACGTGTAACACTCAAACTTCGAAAGAACTGAGTAGATGTTCGTACAAGTTAACTATTAGTTTTTAGTTTAGGATCAACTTCAAATACCATATCTTGTAGCTCATAAAGATTTAGGTTATCCTTCACCTATCAAATCGAAGGATTTTGCTTCCTCTTTCCAATGCCACCAAATTTGATAAATTTTGAGTTTCGAGTAAAACGTTATGGTTGCTTGAGTGAAGCCTCACAATTTAAGGCATTCCATTTGTATTAGGAAAGGGTATATTTGTCTTTTCCTTTTTTCCACCTCTCAACAAGTTTTTTCTGACCCAATTAAGGTTTAATCAGATACTAAATCCCCCATTCACGTTCAAATAACTTAGGGATTTGCAGCGAGGTTTTAAGACAGGAAAATGGGCTAAATTCTAGCATTCTTCAAGATTCGTAGAATTCGCCAAGATGATCGCTCTTTCCAGGACGTATGTACGACTTTTCTATTGATGGACTTGTTCGTGCTCGAGCCTATCATCTCTAGTCCTTCCATGAAACCGTTATGTTAAGAGATTCTTGATTGGCTCATAATTGTTGTTCATTTTTTAACAATGGAAGTTCTTGAGTTTTTTTGAGTTGAGGATCTTGAGCATGAATTTTGATTTGGGATAGAGATTTCATGGGTTTCGGATGATTTTATATGGGTTTGTAAATAAAAAAGAGTTTAGAAGAAATCATTCGATTTTAGATGAGTTAGCACAAGAAATTTAGAAGAAAAAATCGTCAGAGTGCTAGGGTAGGGCGCCAAGCCACCATAGCGCCACAACTACTGCTCAATAGTTTAAGACCCGGTGAACAACTTCAGCAGTGCGCTCCAAACACTGTCCAAAATATTATGGGCTGGCGTCTTGCTCCACTCAATGAGCCATGTCCTTTTCTTTTCCATCCTTCATTCTGTATGGGTTCTTTCAAAACGTGTCTACGTTCTCTTATTAATATGAACTCTTAAAGTCTTGATTAATCCTTGATATATCCTACATTTCCAAATCACATGTCTTAATTTGCATTTCAAGTTGAAGGTAGATTAAGTTGAAAGTTATAAGAAGTCTTTTGTGTCGACTTGAGAATTCTTTTGTAAACAACTAGAATTTTGAACTAACTCTTGAGAAAGTAAATATTAGAAATGAGAAGAGTTACATTCATATTTGAGAAATGAGAAGAGTTACATTCATATTTTAGTGCCTTTGTTGGACACCTGTTAAGCATGTGAACTGCTGTAGGCACTGCTTCTACCCTAAAGTAGTTTGGCAGCCATTTTTCATTCATCATAGTTCTGGCCATTTCAACAATTGTTCTATTTCTTCTTTCATATACACCATTTTGTTGAGGAGTATACCCTGCTGTAAGTTGCTTTTGAATGCTTTCATTTTTGCAATATTCTTCAAATTCTTGACTTGTGTATTCACCTCCTCGATCACTGCGAATGGTTTGGATGCTGCAACCTTTTTTCTTCTCAACAAGGGCTTTAAATTTCTTGAATGTAGGAGTATATTCTCTTCCAAATGATTAACAATCAATTAGGTATTTCCTTAAGTCATGGAGAGGCTAAATATGTATTATGAGAGGCAATTATTACTCCCAATAAATGTCCATAAAGTATATAGTGAACATTGTATCTACTGACACTTAATTAATATCAGGGAAGGCAATAGAACTCTTCGTTAATTTACATATTTATTGGTGATAAAAATTGTTTTTGTTATAGTATATTTTGGTCATTTGTTAGTTGTAAGAAAACTTGATCTCTTATTATGCCAAAAAAGAAGAGAGGAAGAAATATGACAAATTACTATCTTGCGATAAAAGAAGTGACCTAATTGTCTCTATCTAATATTCTATGAAGGATAAAGAAATGAAATACAAAATGTTTGTATCTAAGATAAAACAATTAAAATAATATACTAATTGTGGCAATCAAGATATCAATTTGTTTCTTTCTTTTAACAAACTTCATCATTGGTTCTATATTAGTCATCACATATTTATTGTTGTGCGCCATCAACTATAGCACACCCACAAGCAATTTTCTCAAAAAGTGTATGAATAAGTCTATAGAAAGGCACAAAGAGAAGATAAATTTCAATCATCATTGCGGCATTATCAAAATAGCAAAAGATATTACAATAGTTACATGAATCACTATAACTTTCAATGAAAGATTAATCTTCATGAAATAGGATGTAGAAAACTTTGAGGAATGAAATAATACTTCATAAGAAACTTAATTAATGTGTTTGAATTTGGCTCCCTATAGCGGAAAAGACCCTACAAGTAATAGTGGCAGAAATAGAAATTTTGTTTACTAAACAATATTACGAAAGCAACCATTCCATCATGTTATGAGTTGTGGACTGAGAGGGTCAACAGTATTAATGTCGCATTACAATTGAAATCAATTTTCTTTGTTTAACCATTCTTATTTTGGTGTCTTGCAACTAAGTGTCGGATTTTTAAAAGGTGTGAATTAAAAGTGAAGAGTTGTGACTTTTGTGGAAATTTGTGATCTTTATGTAGATTACTGACTTATCTAAAGAATTGTGATTTTTATGAAAAGTAATTTTTCCGTAAGATTGGGACTTTTAAGAAGGGTCAAATAAGAATCATGATTTGTGAGGGTGGCACATAGATGTGTTCAAAATTCTCTTTTATATAAGAACTAGGTAATTTGTCCGCGCTTCGAGCGATTGTAAATAATAATTACATTGAGTTTGCAACTAATTTTTGTAGTAATATCTATTCATTGGAAATAATGAAAAAATAAGTTCTTAAAAAATATATTAGCAATATATCAACATGAATATTGTTATTTTCATTATCACATAACCCAAGAACCTCCAATGAATGAATAATTTACGAAATAATAAATCATTGATTCTTTAATAAATATTTAAAGGAAATTAAAGATGAAAATAAGAATGTATATATAAAGGCATTTCGTAATATAAAGAAACATTTAAGTTGCATAGATTCTATAATTGTGATAGATGTCTTAGGAGAAAATTCAAAAAAGTGTTAACATATAAAAAAAAAAAAGAAATTACGCTTGAGCATGAAATCAATTATAACTTTTGAACTTGCATAATGGATTTCTTCAATTGATAAGTGACAAAGTTTATATTTATGTTAAAATAGACAATGTATAAGATCATATAGTACTTTTAAATTATAAATTTAATATTAAATATCAAAACATAAATTCTTGGAAGTGAGTATAATAATTATTTTCTCCACAATGAATATGTGTACTATATGTGTATATATTCAATATAATCGGAGACAATAACTTTGAAGAAACATAAAAGAGAGTTTTAAACATGTAATCAAATTCATAATTTAATGAGTGTAAAAAAATATGCCAGGATATATAAAAATATAATGAAGTAGAAAGGAAAAATCGAGTCCACTGAATGCACAATGTCCCCTTAAGAAAACTATTCCCTTCCAATATCAGAGGTTTAAAGAATTACATCCTCTCAGGATGGAACAATCTTATATTACCAATTTATTTATACAAAAATAATGGTGTTAGTAAGTCACTCAAAATGAGCAAAGTACACATATATTTTATTTTGCAAAAGTAGAAGAAGAAGATCAGATTTTTTGTTGTTTTAAGATGAGAGAAAATCCCACTATTAATAAACAACAAAGGGTAGTGTTAAAAACTTTTTAAGGTCCCTGATCAGAAAGGTTACAACTATTTGGAAAAGTTACAACCCTTTGAAAAGTTCACAATCTTTCATAAAAGTCACTACTTTTCATAGAGTCACAACTCTTTGTTAAAGTCACAACCTTTCATAAAAGTCACATTTTTTTAAGAAAGAGGAAGGATAGTTTTGAAAATAAATAAACTTAAAAGAAAATTTTTGCTTGTGGTGGCGCCACATAAATGGACCTAGGATTCTCGTTTATATAAGTAGATGACATAAGATAAGATAAAATAAGATTTTATTTTTGAACCTATTAGCACATCAAAATGCAACTCAATAGGTCTTCTTTTCCAAAATTGACCAGCTTTCCAATTTCATAGTTTCATACAATATAAAAGTATTTGCCATTCAACAAACAAATAGTAAAATACAATGTGTACTCATTAATTTTATCTTGTGTTTTAAAACAAATTTTGTTGTTGATTACACTACAAATTTAATATAATTTATTTTGTATATACTATTTGCATGGAACAAACGTGCAACACACGTGTCAAAGAATTGGTGTCCTAGATAACTATTTTACTCTTTAAATAGATTTACAAAGTTAATCATGTTTTAGTTATCAATTATAACTTTGACACACTTTAATTACTAAATACATTATCGTATAATATATGTGTAATATTTCAAGTCAACTTAATTTCTCTTTAAAGAAACCTATGGAATCATCTTAAAGATGAACAAGACAAAGAAATTTAGACCATTTGCACTTTTAAGTAGCCCAATATACAGAGCCGAATCTTTCCTTTACATAGCCCAACTCATCTACCCTCTTCAATTGTTTGAATTACCCTTCTAGTTAGATAAACGTCTAGGGTTTCTTATCTTAATTTTTTGGAGTCTCTCATCCTCTTTATAATTCTACTTCATGTTCCAAGAATAAATTTCAGATATTTTCACTATCTCCAGATGCTTCCTCACCATTTTCAAGAAAATCTAAAAAATTTCAGACGTGTCTCCATCTCTTCTTTTTTCAAGCTTCAAGGGAGTCCACATCAAACAACATAATTAAAGGTTTACCAATTTAAATATAATATAAGAGAAATCATGTTTTCTATGTTCACATAAAGTGAGACCAAATCACCCTTTGACGTCTCACTCCTTTTCTTTTTCTCTCAATCTAGTACAACACTTAGAAAAGCATGAAAATATCGACAACAAATGCACATATATGAACCACTTCCCAACTTTATATTGAACTCATAACACAAAGAAAGCACACTAATAATTTAGCCTGCAAAATTTGACCAATGGCCCCTTTCAGTGATAGGTTTGTCTATGCCAATAAATAGGCTAAAGCACCTTGTCACATGCCAGACACATGATAGTTTCATTCAGTTCACATCCACAACTCATAGGCCTACTCAAAACTTCAAAATGCAAGTTCTCTCTATATTGCTGACAATCCATAAATGGCTAAATATTGCCTAACTGCCTAGGCATGTGTGAGACATGTGCAAACAACCTTCAAATCTTGCTCCAAAACTCACTTCTACTTGCCCAGATTTGTGCGTGACCATGTGCAATTGGACTGTAAGATTGTCCTGCTCCACACAGGTTGCCATTGATCCATTTTCAAGGCCGTCTTCCCTTGCCCAATAGTTAGACCTTAAAATTCTTTAGCCATGGTAATGTTTCGATCATAGCCTTATATTGAATTGCTTTAGATTCGCATAACGCTTGTTATTCCTTAGACACACATTGTCTTGCATGCTTTTGCCACCCCAATGACATGGTCTATATTCAATTGAGCTTCATCTTGATTGAAGTCATTGGGATTTGGATATGTTCATCATGTAAATACATGCCCAAGATCGATCCACTCAAACCATTAAGGCGAGGGTCTAACAAGATGGACATATGCGCGTTATGTAACTAGTGTTATATCATTTCTTAATCACAAAGCTGTGAGGTATATCAAATCATCTGCCTAGATATTATACATGTGTCAACAATAAATAAAGAAATTAATGAGTTAACAAATATTTGAATGTAATTTCTTAACCGGTAAGTAAATACTAAATTTTCATGATATTAAATTTGTTTTTAAAACCAAATCTTGACTTTCTCTATAGGTAATATGCTATCTCACGATAAACGATTTGTCCATTATTATAATAGTTTTCTAATATAACAAAACTTTTAGATGGATTAGTTTTCCTTCTTTATACAAACATTTAAATTAATTAATTATAAAGGTTCCCTAATATGTTTACTACACCCTCTGTCATTATAGATTTTGACTTTATAAATATGTTCCAGCTGCAGAACTTCACACCATTGATCTCAACACAAACTCTCTCTCTAAATCTCTCTCTCTCTCTCTCTCTCTCTCTCTCAACTAGTTAGTTTTCAGGTTTAATAACAGATAGTATTAAATAAATAGTATAAAATAATATTAGTATTTACTGTGTACTAATCCTAGTCCTATTAGGATTAGTACTCCTTAATCCTAGTCCTATTAGGATTAGTACTCCTTCCTATATCTCCTATATATATCTCCCATGTATTCCTTTATTAGGTTAACACTTCAATACAATCAATATTCCTTCATGGTATCAAGAGCCAGAAAACCTAGATCTTTCTCTAGGTTTTTTTTCTCTCTTTAGGGCACCGATCGTTCCCTCTCTTCTCTTGGGCGGAAGCAGCCAAGACAACCGAGGTGGATCCTCTCGATTCACTTCCTTGTGGCGTTAAACTCCTTCTCAGGCATCTTCATGCCCTGATTCCCGAAAAATTATCAGACATAAATTACCCTACATGGAAAATCACCATTCTTATAGACCTTGAGGGCAATTACCTTCTCAAATACGTCGATGGAGGCACAGAACCGCCGCCGACAATCATCACCGCTACGGACAAATCAGAAAAAACCAATCCGGCCCATGCCGCCTGGAAAGCCGTGGATAGCTAGATCCGATCATGTTTGACTGCGGTCATCTCTCCCATGGTTCAGAAACATGTCTGATCCTACACAACTGCTTCAGCCCTGTGGACGGCCCTCGCAACACGCTATGCATCAATTTCCCACTCTCATATTTTTCAATTGCGTGATCGTCTCCACACAATTACCAAAGGCACAAAAACTATGGCGGAGTATTTAGACGAGGTCTCCACCATCATCACAGCCCTTGACACCGTGAACGAAATCATTCCCGAAAAATATCTCATCATGTGCGTCGTTCGGGGGCTCCCATCAGCTTACTCCTCCATTAAACAGGCGGTTTGCATCAGTCTAACGCCCGTTGACTTGGCTACTCTCTCCTCGTGGCTAAAAAGTGAAGAAATCAACATAGATCTGGATAGCAAACTTCTTCTCCGAGAAGCCGCTGTTATGGAGCCGGCCACCGCCCTCACCGCAAGCCAGAACTATCGCGGGGGGTGGGGTGGCGGCCGGCAGGGGAGCCACGGCGGCTACGGCAAAAACAGCGGAGGCCGTGGGCGCGGCGGTCGGCAGGGCAGTCATCCACCGTACGACGGTCAGCAGCACGGCAGCAACAACAGCCTGCACTCCTTCGGTAGCGGCAGGCAGTCATCTTCCAGCGGCGGGCAGGGCACTTACCAGCGGGATCGTCCAACTTGTCAAATCTTTCAGAAAATAGGACACACCATTGTTCGTTGCTGGTTTCGGTATGAGGAGAGCCAAAATAGTGATAACCGTGCCAATTATGCATCTCAAGCCGGCCCTTCCTCTGAATGGCTGTTGGATACTGGGGCCAACATGCACGTTACTTCTGATCTATCCAAGCTTAACGCTCCAAATCCATATCATGGCTCCAATGGTATTACTGTTGGCAACGGTGAGTCCCTTAATATTTCTCACACTAGCACGGGTACCATTAAAACCCCCACTTCTATCTTTCACCTAGGTAACCTTACCCACGTCCCTTCTATTAAAACCAATCTCCTTTCAGTTCACCAATTCACAAAAGACAATAATTGCTCACTCTTGTTCACCTCTAATGATTTTCAGATCCTAGACAATACTACCAAGAGGGTGATTTTTCAGGGCCCCTGTGAACATGGTCTGTACGTTCTTCCTGGCACAAGTTTGTCTGCCCACCCAGTTTCAAAAAGCGTTCCTGTGGCTCCGGTGGCTCTTTCGGCTGATGGCCACAGTCTGTTGTGGCACAGTCGTCTGGGTCACCCATCTACTCAAATAATAAATTCTTTAATGTCTCGATTAGGTTTTTCTACCATTCATGTAAACAATTGTGACTCCTGTTCAATTGCTAAATCTCATAAATTACCTTTTACTTTATCTGAGAAGCATACAACTGCATCTTTTCAACTTATTCATTCTGACCAATGGGGTCCTACTGTTGTTCCTTCATTTGCTGGTTTTCGCTATTATATTTGTTTTGTGGATGATTTTACAAAATACACTTGGTTGTACCTACTAAAACACAAATCACAGGCATACACCACTTTTGTCACTTTTGAAAAAATGGTCAAAACACAATTCAATTCTCATGTTAAACTTTTTCGAAGTGACAATGGAAAGGATAATGTAAATAACATCTTTGGCCAGTTTCTGCAATCCCTGGGAATTATACATCAAACCTTCTGTCCATACACTCCCGAATAAAATGGGGTGGCTGAGCGTAAGCATCGCCATCTCATTGAAACGGTGGTTACTCTTCTACATCAATCTCATCTCCCTGTCTCCTTTGGTGTAGAAGATATAGCCACCCAAACTACCTCATTAATAGAATGCCCAGTCACACCCTCTCCAACAAATCACCCTATCAACTCCTTTACCAAGAACTTCCCAATTATACCAACCTCCACGTCTTTGGGTGTCTTGACTACCCTTTGCTACGCCCTCATATTACTCACAAATTACAACCCCGATCGCGTTCTTGTATTTTTTTGGGCTATCATCCTACCTCCAAGGGTTATCGCTGTCTTGACCCACAAACTCATAAAGTCTACATATCTCGTCATGTCAAATTTGTCGAAAATGAGTTTCCCTACGAGTCTATTTCCTCCTCCACAAATACATTATTCATTGGCGTCCTTCCCTCTTTTCCAACATACTCACAGGGTCCCTCACCACCTTCCCCCACACCTCCACCCTCTACCCAACCACCCCTCATCACCCCTTCGACCGTCACCCACAATACACCCGCAACCACCACCCACACTCACAACCTACCCGAACCACCCCATACCCACAACATCTCTAGCCCGATCTGTTTTGGGTCCTTCCCCGCCACCCCCGAATCACCACCGCCCGTGCCACCCCCCCAATACTCATCCCATGTTAACCCGTTGCAAAGCCGGTATCTTTAAACCCAAAACCTTTCAGGCTACCATACTACCAAATACACCCCTTCCAGATAGTGAACCAACAACCTACTCTGTTGCATCAAAAAATGCTTATTGGCGTCATGCTATGGATGACGAGTTTAAGGCTTTGACTGATCAGAAAACTTGGGTTCTTGTACCTAAGCCCCATGGGCGGCACACAGTGGGCTGTAAATGGGTGTACAAAATAAAACACAATGCAGATGGCAGTATTTTCAGGTACAAGGCTCGTTTGGTTGCTAAAGGCTACAATCAGGAGTATGGGCTTGATTACTCCGAGACATTCAGTCTTGTTATTTGGCAGGAAACCATTCGCCTGGTACTGTCACTCGCCGTGTGCAACAATTGTCTCATCAAATAGTTGGATGTTTCCAATGCTTTTCTTCATGGCATGCCTGATGAAACTATCTACATGATGCAACCACCGGGCTATGTTGATCCCCGCTTCCCTCAACATATTTTCAAACTCCAGAAGTCTCTGTATGGGCTCAAGCAAGCCCCCCGTGCTTGGTACACACGTCTGAAAACGATCGTCCAGGGACTTGGCTTCACGTGTTGCGTACACGACACGAGTCTGTTTACTCGACATTCAGCACACGGTACAGTCATTCTTCTTGTCTATGTAGATGATATCATTATTACATGCTCTACTGCAGCTCTCATTCAGGATGTCACTCGAGCTATGCATACTACCTTCAAAATGAAGGACCTTGGCCCGTTACATTATTTTCTGGGAATGGAGGTTTCTTTGACAGGCAGCGGTTTGTTTCTTCATCAGTCAAAATATGCTCGAGATCTGTTGCAGAAAGCTGGACTGGAAAAATGCACCAGTCAACCAACACCGATGTCAGTCTCTTCGTCTACGAATGGAGCCGACACCCCCTTTGCCGATATCACCCACTTTTGCAGCCTCTTTGGGGCTCTACAGTATCTGGCCATTACCCGTCCTGACATCCAGTTTGCTGTCAACCAAGTTGCTCAGTGCATGCATCAACCAAGTGAACATGATTACCATTGTCTAAAACGCATTCTCAGGTACATTTTTGGCACTCTTGGTCGTGGTTTACTCATTCGACCCAGGGACTTGGAGCTTCGGGGTTTCTCAGATTCAGATTGGGCGAATGATAAAAATGACAGAAAATCTACATCAGGGTTTCTCATTTTTTTGGGGCCGGACCTGACCTCCTGGTGTACAAAAAAACAACCCAAGGTCTCTCGGTCCTCGACTGAAGCTGAATACCACGCCCTTGCTCTTCTTGCTGCTGAGACCATATGGGTCACATATATTCTTCGCGAACTCCGCGCCACTCACACTGTTCCTGCTCTCTATTGTGACAACAAATCAACCATCTGTGTTGCCAAGAATTCCGTCCTACACACCAGAATGAAGCATGTTGATACCGATTGTCTCTTTCTTCGCGATGAAGTTCAGGCCGGCACCATGACTGTGCAGTATGTACCCACTGAAGAACAACTGGCTGATATTCTCCCCAAGCCTCTCCCGAGCCGACAACACGATTACCTCAGTTCCAAGTTTCCGTTCGCTTCCGCTCAGCTCAGCTTGAGGAGGGGATAGTAACAGATAGTATTAAATAAACAGTACAAAATAATATTAGTATTTACTGTGTACTAATCCTAGTCCTATTAGGATTAGTACTCCTTAATCCTAGTCCTATTAGGATTAGTACTTCTTCCTATATCTCCTATATATATCTCCCATGTATTCCCTTATTAGGTTAACACTTCAATACAATCAATATTCCTTCAAGGTTTTACCTTAGAAATGGCATGATAAAATATAAAGGTAGAAGTTTTATTTTCGAACTTATTTTAACCGGCCATGATCTTATTTTATCATTCCTCTGCTAATGTACCAGAAAGAGTAGTTGATTTGGGCATTAAAACTAAGAAGATATATCGCTACGGGTGGTGTTCTTGTTGATAAGATGAGTATGGGGAACAAAACAAACAAGGAAAAGTAATTTTTTATCCTAGTTTTCTCTCACATAGCCCTTGTACTTCCTACGAGCTACAAATCACAAGCAAACCTCATTATATTTCTTATTGTTGTAGTGATTCAGCGGGTCAGTGAGATTGACCGTTCCACTACTAAAGGAAGCACCAAAATTCATGTTTATCATAGTACCAACCGATAGAAAAATATTGATAAATTTGTTGCATATGTTTTTTCTATCACTATGTACTCCTTAGTAAAGCTTGAGTTTACGAAAATTGTGATGCCACTAAAACAAAAGCTTTTCTTTTGGTGGAATCACATTTTTGCAGTACTTAGCCTCCACCTTGGAGTACATAGCGATGACAAAATCATATTCCTCAATTTTGTAAAAAATTTTGGCATTTGCTTAATTTAGTGGTGAAGAGGTCAATCTTACTGACCCACTAAATCACACCAATAACAGGACATACTACTACGGTTCCTTTTAATGAGCTCTTAGGAAGAACAAGTGACAAATGTGAGAAAATGGAACTATAAATTATTATCCTAGTTTGCATTAGCAAGCATAAGATTTAATGGCTTGAATAGTCATCCCCATTCCCATTTCATTAGTAAGAATTCCGCCTATAGTAGTAGATTCTTCTTGTTCAGTGCCCTAGACAACTAATCTCTTTCTAACTATAAAAGTCTAGATTATTTGAATAGTTTTCATCCATTCACCAATCATTCTTTTCTTCCAGATCTCCCCCACTCAAAGTGGGCCTCTTCTTTCTATTCTTGTCATGATTATTCTTCCTATCCTCTATCATCCCCATCAATAAAAGTTAGTCATCATCTACTTCACCACCTCTTCTACATCATTCATTAACCTTTTCTCATGCTCCTCTTCGTGTACTGGCTCCTCTTGTTTCCGTACTCTTTTGGCCCCCATTTCTACAACCACCCAAATCATTGGTACATAGATGAAACATAAATCTTGGAAAATTCTTGGTCATTGTCTCATAATAGCGAGCATGTTTCCGCTAGGATGGCGGCGTCAAGCAGGATAGGCGAGACAGAACGTAAATTACGAGAAATTTTATTTTGTTTTATCTTCTTAAAATAACAAAATAAGTCGTAAAACACCCTAAATACCTCAGAAAAGCTGTTCGAAGCATGAAAAGGAAGGAGAGAGATATTTCTAGTGTGAAAATTGTCGATGGATTGCGAATTTCTAGTCAAGATCACCGTCATGAATTTCGAAACAAAAATCCAATACAAAAGCTCTATGCATTTCCTTGCGTCCAAGGCAGGCTAGGTTTTATGAATTGAGTAGTTTAAAGTTGTGCTCATTGCGTAATGTATGTAAACCGATTGTAGGATTCATGCGTAGTTCTTCATGCACCGAATGATATATAATTCAAACCCTAGAAAGAAGCCTTAGACAATAAATTAGGGTTTACTATTGTCGAATCAGGGTTTGCATGATGTGTGTGATGATTAATTCATTGTAGGTTATGGTTGTGATTCTACGATTGTCTGATGCATGTTGTTCTTTCTTGATTGCGATACTTGTATATATATGAATGTTACATCGTTGATAACAATTTTTGAAGAGGATATAGAGGAATTATCAGTGCCCTGAATCATGCTTAAATGTATGATCTTTAGAATATATCGGTGATTATGGTATGTGGCATGGATTTGTTGCCACATTCTCGTATAACTAACTTTGATCGGTTGACACATTCCGGCATAACTAACTTGAATGGGTTTCCATGTTCCCGCATAACTAACTTGGATTGGTTTCCACATTCTGGCATAACTAACTTGGATCGGTTGCCACGTTTCAGCATAACTAACTTGGATTGGTGCTAGTTTTCAGTATGCTAACTGTTTGGGTTTGGGTTTCATGAGAGAACCAATGATTTGCGTAATTGTATATAATTATCTTATCATATGATAATTGATATTGTATATGCCCAGTATTTTGCATGTTGATAATGTAGAATTGACTTTCTTATATTGTTTCACCTAAAGGGTATAGGTTGGAATGACTTGTATTTTTGCTAGGGTGGTGACGTCAGGGAAGGGTAATTTGGCGGCAGGCAGGATAGGCGAGATAGAACGTAAATCACGACAAATTCTATTTTGTTTTATCTTCTTAATATACCAAATAAGTCGTAAAACACCCTAAATACCTCAGAAAAGCTGCCTGAAGAATGAAAAGAAAGAAGAAAGATATTTCTAGTGTGAAAATTGTCGATGGATTGCGAATTTCTAGTTAAGATCACTGTCATGAATTTTGAAACAAAAATCCAATACAAAAGCTCTGTGCATTTCCTTGCGTCCAAGGCAGGCTAGGTTTGATGAATTCTGTAGTTTAAAATTGTGCTCATTGCGTAATGTATGTAAACTGATTTTAGGATTCATGCGTAGGTCTTCATGCACCAGATGATATATAATTCAAACCCTAGAAAGAAGCCTTAGACAATAAATTAGGGTTTACTATGGTCGAATCAGGGGTGCATGATGTGTGTGAGGATGAATTCATTGTAGGTTATGGTTGTGATTCTAGAATTGTGTGATGCATGTTGTTCTTTCTTCATTGTGATACTTGTATATATATTAATCTTGCATCAGTGATAACAATTTTTGAAAAGGAGATAGGGGAATTATCAGTACTCTGAATCATGCTTAAATGTATGATCTTGAGAATATACCGGTGATTATGGTGTGTGGAATGGATTTGTTTCCACGTTCTCGCATAACTAACTTGGATCGGTTGACACATTCAGGCATAACTTACTTGAATGGGTTTCCATGTTCCCGCATAACTAACTTGGATTGGTTGTCACATTCTGGCATAACTAACTTGGATCGGTTGCCACGTTTCAGCATAACTAACTTGGATTGGTGCTAGTTTTTGGTATGCTAACTGTTTGGGTTTGTGTTTCATGAGAGAACCAATTATTTGCGTAATTGTATATAATTATCTTATCATGTGATAATTGATATTGTATATGCCCAGTATTTTGCATGGAGTTAATGTAGAATTGACTTGCTTATGTATGTTTCACCTAGTGGGTTTAGGTAGGAATGGCTTGTATTTGATTATCTTTGTGTTAAGTGAAATTTTTGGGTATAGAGGAAGGGTAAAGTATTCAAGGGGAGAGTAATAGATAGCAAGGGTTGTTCGTATGTCATATTGGTGAGAAATAGAGGTAGTGCATGCGGTGAAATATTCTTAGATGGATTTCACCTTGGGGGAAAAGACTCTGTTTAGTGGTAAGGAAGTTTGATGCAGTGTGCTTTGTGACCATGGCTGGGTAATGTAACGAGGAAATAAGAGTAAGAGGAAATAGAAGAATAATGAATGCCATGAAGCGTGAGTTCAATGTATGATCTTTAGAATATACTTGTAATTGTGGTGTGTGGAATGAATCTATTTCCATATTCCGGCATAACTAACTTGGATTGGGTTCCACATTCTAGCTTAACTAATTTGCATCAATTGCCACATTCCGTCATAGCTAACTTGGATTTGGTACTACGTTCTGGTATGCTAACTATTTGGGTTTGAGTTGAATGATAGTACCAATGATTTACATAATTGTGTCTAATTATATGAGCATGCGATAATCGATATTGTATATGCCCGGTATTTTACATGTTTATAATATAGAATTGACTTGCTTATGTATGTTTCGCCTAGTTGGTATAGGTTGGAATGGCTTGTATTTGATTATCTTTTTATTAAGTGAACTATTTGGGTACAGTGGAAGGGTAAAGCGTTCAAGGGGCGAATAATGGATAGCAAGGGTTGTTCGTATGTCATATTGGCGAGAAATAGAGGTAATTGATGTGATGAAATATGCTTAGATGGATTTCACCTTGAGGGAAAGAGACTGCATTTAGTTGTAAGGAAGTTGGATGATAGTGTGCTTTGTGACCATGTCTGGGTAATGTGACGATGAAGTAATAGTACGAAGTGAGGGGTTGGTTGGAGTGCTTATGGGTGAAATTGGGGGTTCGTTAATGTGTTAGAACAGTTAGGATTGACAAGGTGGAGACACGGGTGACTTATTTCATGATCTTACTAGTCGGTTGTTTATGTTATGTGGTGGGTGTCGGGTTGACAGATCATGCCTGCCAGTACGTGTGCTTGTAGTGAAACTACTTTTTCTATGTCTTTTGACTTAGTCTGGATGCAGGTTGGTGATGTTTAATTAGGTGAAGACGCAGAAATTCTTCAGCAGCTTCTATTCTTCCTTATGCATGGTAGGAGTCGTGCCTTTTATTTATCTTATCCAATTGTACTTTTAGTAGATCTTGTACATGTTTAGACTAGGTCCTTGGGAGTGTTAGTTACTTTATAAGTTTAAACTCGAGATTGTTTAAAGGTTTTTAATTAAGAATTTGTTATTAAATTCATTATGATTTATTCAAATTTCTGCATGTTTTAAATTGTTGGGTTATGATGGTTCTTCTATTTAGGTGGTAGTTTGTAGGTGCCAGCACATCCCGGTGGGTTTGGTCGTGATATTTTCATTTTTAACTGAGTTGCACTAGTTTAAAGAGATAAAGTTAAGGATGTATTAATTATGTATCATGACAAGATAATATTTTCATGAATGATTAAAGTTAAATGGAGTACCTTCATCATTTTTTCCAGCTTAATTAGAACTCAAGGATACACCAAGCACGCCTCATAGACTTGTCCTAATATTGGCGGCTTTGTTCTCCTAACTTAACAATTCGCATATAAGTCCAGAAAACATTATTTACATTTATATATATACAACACATACTGGACAAATATATAAGGCATATTCCAACTCAGAGAAATACTTTAACACACTGTCCAAACTTCACTCTTGACTAATAGCACCAAATATAGCTCAGAGATGAATTTATGTATAAAGCGTTGGACTACACAAAATTATCCAACATCTTAATTTCAACATTTCCTAATTAAAAAAGATATTCATTATTTATATTTAGTCCACATTTTTATAGATATAAGAAGAATTTTGTGAAAGAGAACTACGTGTTCGAGATATGCTATTCATTGCAGCAAAATATTTGTTAGATAGCAGCGTCAAAGAGCACATCGATTCAATTGATATAAAGATGTCACCTATAAATCTAACATCTTTTACATATTTGAAAGATTTTTCTTTTAAGAAAAGGATTGATTGTTTGAATAAAGTCCAACCCAGTATTGCTACCAAGGTTACACAAGTAGCTACTGGGCTGACAAGAGCTATTGGGGTAGTGGTCGTGATTTAGGGATTATGGATATTGAAGAAAATGTTTGTCCTCTTGTCTTCTTCTAGAATCTAAGCTCCTCATCTCCATTCTTCTTCTATCTTTAATTACTCGTTATTTCAATATTTCCATTGTAATTCGATGATTTGATTATTCCAAATAGAATTGTAAGATTGTCCCCCCCCCCTCCCCCCCCCCCCCCCCCCTTAAAAAAAATAAATAAATATGAATGTGTTTATTGTGTTTATAGATTTTGTTGAAGGAAGAATGTAAGAACTATCACAAGTTAGCGCAGACAAGCAACATAGCCAAGGAATAGCGTCTATAAGAATGTATTAGATGAGATACGAATAGTAATGTTTGTGAAAACTCAATTTGAAACAAATATATAAATTGCATGTATCTAATTAAATTTCAATTAGTTGTTTCATTGGTTCGGATAAATTAGTGATGATATGATCATCCATAGAAAAATCTTCTATATTATCTTGTGTAAAATTAGTTATTTTGCTCTTACTTTACAATGATATATATGTATTTCCTTACTCAGCACACATAAGACTACTATTTTCTTGTTCGAAATTGTCTTTAAATCTTTCGTATTAAATTGTAGGCATTGATATACAAGAACGACCACCATTACTAAAATCAGAACTTCTAACTTCTTTCCAGTAAAATTGGACATTTTAGGAACTATTAATATTAAAGTAAATAAAATATGAAAGTAATTAGAATAAACAATAGACAAATTTTACATGAGAAAATTAAATAAATTGAGAGATGGAATGAATATACCAAAGGATTGTGTAGAAGCAAACGTTTATAATGAAAAAGACAAAAACTATTTCAGAAACTTGAAGCTTGTTCCAATAAAATTACCGAACTTTGATAACACAATTACTCTAATTAATAATTTGTAAAAGGGAAAAACCACAAAAACGTCATAAAAATTTGAGAAAAGACTCATCAGTCAGCTAAAAGTTTGGCTCACTTGTGATTGATTATAGTTCCTCTATGTTATGAATGAAATTATTTTTTAAAAGAAAAGGACTCAAACCATTGAACTTTGAGAAAAGGCTCATATTATATGTCATATATTTTAAATTTGACTCATCTTTGTAATTCCAGTTAAAAAATAATGAAATGAATGAACCTTTTTCTAATTTAAATGAAAACACGAGTCAAAGACTTAACAGATGGCGTAAGACCCATCCCGCCTTAAGACATGTATGAACAGAACTGATTAGGGATTGGTTTGGTTGAGGCATTTTCGGCTTAACTGCTACTCTTCGCCTTTACAATGAAAAGTTGGATTATAAGTCTAATTTGGACTATGAAATTGCAAAAACGTTTTTAAAAAATATAGGGTATTTAATGGTATTTACTCTTTGTTAGGGGTGCACATGACCGGGTTGGTTCAAGTTTTTAACTAAATCATTCGTGTAAAATATTTAACTATATAAACCAAATCAAACTAATAAAATTCGGATTTATTCGGGTTTTTCGAATACCAAACAAAATCATTGTGTCAAATTTTTAAATTTATAAATCAAACCAAACTAATAAACTTTGGGTTTTTCCGGTAAAGTTTGCAGACAAACATATAATTAACTTGTGCTCCAAATATTTCTTTAGTCCAACGAAAATACAATTTCTAAGGTGTTTCTCCAAAACTAACACAAAATATGAGATGAGCATTGATGACATAAAAATATTTTAAATATCATATGAGTATTGATGACACAAAAATATTCAATCAAAAATAATCATGAAATCATCATATAAAATAAATAATGTAAAGTCTTAATGAAAATAATTATATTTTTAAATATTTAAGAAAAAATAAAATCAGAATATGTATTTTAATTGTCTAAACCAATGTAAAATTGAAGAACAAATATTCAATATTATTATCATTTTTTTGTTTAATTGATTTTTTTTGCATTAGTATTATTTTATTTTCATTCAAGTTTTATTATAATTATCAACTTTTAAGAACTATAATCTTTATGTCTTGAATTTTAAGTTTTAAACTTGAAATAATATATTGAAAGATAAAAACTATGAAATAATATAAGAAATATTTTAAAATGCTATCAAAGTAAATATTTTTACGTATAAAATAAAAATTTTAAATTACATATATAATGTCGAGTTGGTTAAGTCTCGGGTTGATTTTATTTAATTAAAACCAACCCAACCCAAATATAGTCGGATTTTTTACAGTACCAAATCAAGTCAAACCAAACAACTAATTAAATTTTTTCTGTTTGTCTCGAGTTAAGATTTGGTCCAATTTTTGGTTCGATTTTGAACACCCATACTCTTCGTAATAATTCTGGAGAACACTCAACATTTTATCTATCACAAAATAATAATGACAGAACTAAATAGTGAATATATTTTAATGGGTAAAAATAATTTATACCACCGAACTTGGCTTTAAAAATCAAAACACCCCCGGCACCCCCTCGAGTATTGTTTTTTGAAAAATATACATTCTCCATTAATCCATTTATCCTATGCAATGTCTATTCTTTTATTAAAAATTAGTATTTGACCATGAAGACAAGAGTGAGTTGCTCTGATAGTAAGCAACCCTCACTTCAAATATTAAGGATTTGAGTCCGACTCACAAAGTGAGCCAAAAGGTAGAAACTCAACTCCTAGGAGGGGTTAAAAAAGAAGCAGTGGTTGACCATGAAAATTTCATGGGAGGAGAAGAATGTGACCTGATTTCGAAATTGATGCCATTATCTCTCCTGAGATTTGTTATATAACTAGAAAACGACGTTGCAGAATCCCTATGCATGCCTTCATTTACTATAGTCTAATCCTGACCCTTTATTTTGCAATTCTATTGATCTAATTAATTCGCGAGCTTTGACTTCGAATTTCATAAGCTACACTCCTGCTGATTGTTGTCTGATCATAACGACCACCAGTGGTCAATCGAGATTCACAATATTGCTTCATCTTTTTGATGAGCTGATTAAGAAATTGGATGCTCGACAAGAAAGAGTTTGCTAACATAATGTGAGAGGAACATCATAAAGAGCAACTAGTTAATTGATAGAATTGGTGATCTTTTGTTCCATTGATTCTTTGTAATAGTATTTGAATATTTACAAAGTGTAAACATACATCATCATATAATATATCATATATCACATATCATATATTTATATATTAAAGAGAATCTTAGACTCGCCTACATGGCACCACCACAAATCAATATTCCATTTTAATTTATTTATTTACAAAAACTAGTCTTCCCTTTTCATGAAATGTTGTGAAATTTATGAAAAGTTTTTAGTTTTACGAAAAGTAGCAACTTTAATGAAGAGTTGCGAATTTTATGAAAAGTTGTAACTTTTATGAAGAGTTGTGACTTTTATGAAATGCTGCGACTTCTCTGAAGAGCTATGATTTTTACAAAGGGTTGTGACATTTCCGAAGGGTTGCAACTTTTTTTAATAGTTGTGACATTTTCGATAAGGCACAATTAACAATTGTTTATACTACCCTTTGTTGTTTATAAGTAGAGAGATTTCGTCTCATTTTAAAATAACAAAAATTTTGAATTTCTTCTCCTCCTCCCCCTCCCTCTCCCCCTCCTCCTTCACAGTTAAATATTTGTGTATTTTGGTCCTGTTGAGTGGCTCATTAAAACCGTTGTTTATGTTGCAGATCCTTGTACGTATTTTTACAGTCATTTATTTATGCTTATCGTATTAAGGATAAATGATAAGATGTACTACTTTCCATTTCCCAATACATTATCTATGTCTGTTACTACCTAATCTTGTATATAAGATAATATAGGGTTTTAGTTTTTGTGTGTGATACATTTTAAGTTTTATTTTATAAATTACATGATATTAAATTCCCACGCGAAAAGCGGGTAGTTTTACTTGTATCATTTAAAACAAGTTCCACAATACTAAAGTATTGTACAATCCACTGAAATGGAATTGATCTCAGATCCTGATGTTCCTGCCAGTCCAATTTTCTTCTGTATATTTATGATTTATGACACTTGTTCACAATTCATGTTTCTATGTTAATTATGTATGAATTTGAAATCATTTAGGTACCCTATCAAACTGTACAATCTTCTTCGACATGCCCTGTCTTTAGGCAATAAGTGCAGCTCACATTGGTTTTATTTTGTTTGACTTTCCTATTTGGTTTAGAAGTTTTCTGGAAAGTCATTCCCTGTTTTCCTACCATGAACGATACAGTTTCACTAAGAAACTAAGATTTAGCAAAAATCTCTATCTGATTTTCATCTTGCAACAAGAGAGAGTATGTGCGGGGAGAGGGTTAATCATCAGAATACTACTCGTTGCTTTAGTAGGTTTCATTTAACCTTATCGAAAAATTTCATAATCCTTTAATCATTCAAGAAGTCATTTAACTTTTCTGTCCATCACAAACACATACAAAGGTGCGTATTATATCACTGTTAACTGAGTCCAACTCAGAATATTTGACCAAAATAAGTCATTCTATAAATCAATTCACCAAAATAGTATGTTTTTAATTTTGTTTACAAAACTAGTATAAATGTGGTTCACAGTAACGTTTTATACTTTATTTATTTTTTAAAAAAATTATTTTATTTTAAAAAATTTAATGAGAAAAGGGACGGTCTGCTAATAATACGTAACTGGAAATTACGTTTTAACTCTAATACGTTATTGGGAATAACATTTTGAGCATATATAATTTAATAATAATACGTAACTGGAAAATACGTTTTAACTCTAATACGTTATTGGGAATAACGTTTTAAGCATATATAATTTATGCCCGCACTAGAACAAAAAACCCCCAATTTAGTTATATAAATTGGGGAAGAAAACCCTCCAAGAAAACCCACTTCATTCTCCAAACCTACCTTCAAGTTACAAGGGATGAAGAGAACTAGCATCAAATCTCGCTCCAAAGTAACAATGAAGTTGATGAATGCTGTATCTGAAGAGTGTACGAATTTGGAAGACCACCATCTTCTTGCTCTTCCATAGTTGATGCTTAATCTTTACTCTATTTGAAATCGTTTTGCTCTATACAAGAGATTTCAGAGTGTTGATCGAGTATTGTAGTTTAAATACACTGCAGATTGGAGGTGAAATTTCAAAACATTGAAAACGTCTGCAGATTTGCTTGAAAAAGGTAAAAAAAACTTTGATAAAGAAGAGTTCTTTTTGCGATTCAGGTAATTTTGTCATACATTGATTTAGTTTATCTTATAGTTGATGAATTTGTTATTTTCCTATGGTGAATTGATTTATAGAAACTTATTTTGGTCAACATTAAGATTTTAATGTGTTGATGTAGGTTATTCCCTGCCACTCTTACCAAATCTTTGGTAAGTGAAAGCAGTAAACTGTTGTGCTTTTGATTGTTTCTGTCATGTAAACATAATTTACAACCACTATATATTTAACAACTCTTGCACTCGTAGATTGAGGAAAGCTTCTAAGTTACGTTGTATTCTTACTTCTGTATAGGTATTTATTTTATGGCTGCTAATAATGTATACCAATTGGATCCCGGTCCACTTGATCCGTCTGTATTAACTGGACAGCTCCTTCATAGGTCACGAGATATATGGATAGGGAATGATAATATGATTTTGAACACAAGGAAATGTGATGGGATGTTTTGGGACCTAGTAAATGAACATCCCATTCATCCACGAGTCCTAGATGTGATTAAACTATCTGGATTATATGGTGTTTATAGGTCTCATAGGCCTGTTATTGATCGTAGCTTAATAACCGCACTAGTTGAGAGATGGCGGCCTGAGACTTATACATTCCACTTTAGGACTGGTGAGAGTACGATCACTTTACAGGAAGGGAGATATTGTATGGCTTACCTGTGAAAGGTAATGCGGTAGTTGGGTATGAGCCACAAAGGTCTGCAGTGGATTGGCAAAAATATTTGTCAAATATTATTAGGTTTTAGTCCACAACCTCAAGACTTTAAAAATAGTAGTCTCAAGATTTCTGCGCTTAATGCACACTTGCGACTTCAACCACGACTACCAAACTTGGCAACACAGGATATGGTCAATGAGAAAGCTACGTGTTATATGTTTTGGATGATTGCTGGTTTACTATTGGCAGACACATCTGGTGGTCTTTTAAAGCTTATGTACTTGCCTATGCTAAAGGATATTACTACAGTAGGGTCTTACAGTTGGGGTAGTGCAACCCTAGCATATTTATATCATTTTCTTTGTAAAGCCTCCCAAAGTAGCCAAAATGAGATTGCTAGATTCCTACCACTACCTCAGGTGCACTCAATAATTACACTTAGTATTTATTGAAATTTTATCTAGTTTATACTTATCTATTATGTCCAGATTTGGGCATGGGAGAGAGTTACCATCCTTAGGCCTCAGATTTTAGCAAAAAGAGATACAAGGAATATTTTCCCTGTTGGTTTACCAAGGGGTCCACATGCTGCTAGATGGTATGCACATTTTAGTTGGACCGACACTACCAAACACGTGTTAAGAGTTTTCAGTGATGCGTTGGATTCCATGACAGAAGATCAGGTAAGATTTTGTACTAATTTTCTCTTAACTTTCGTATATATTGTAATTGTGAGTACTTTTTTTATAGTTTATTTGGGAACCATAGTCTTCTGACATAATTGAGAGTCTTCCCGAATATTGCCATGTTGGAAGAGACATATTGCGTGCTAGAGTTCCAATTTTTTGTTGGGATGTTGTTGAGGTTCATTTACCTGATCGAGTTATGAGGCAATTTGGATTGGTACAAGCGGTACCATCTTCATTTGCATTTGACACTACACATTTTATTATGATCATCGAGGAAGATCAAACACAAATTGGGAGTTAGAGCATGCACAATGGTTGCATTTTTGGAATCATATTGATCAATATGTATGGAATGCACCAATCCTTCATGGATCACTTCGGTATGATGATCCCTACCTTATTTGGTTTAGACGTATTACTCGTTTTATCATTGGTAATCCTATTTCGACTCCTCAACAACAACAAGGTTACGTGCCTAATGCGATGACATACGAAACAAATATTAGCTTATTAATTGTTGGAGCATAAATGATTTCTTTCGAACTATAGCTAGAATGGGTTAATTTTGAATTTGGAGGCAAGTTTTGTTATTTTGGACAGGTGCGTCATATTCATTTGATGGTTAATAAAGCAATATCGCTCGGTGCTTATCCATCAATGGAGGAATTTTACGGGTTTCGTGCAATGGTGCGGGATGAAGGATCTAGTTGTTTGGCATATGTGCAAGAGGCAGATAGGACTCATGTTCAAGTAAATTATAGAAGAGAGGAGCTAATGTCTGACCATTTGCATCTTCCTATTCGTCGACAAGGAAAAGGTGGTGTTGTGGGTAGGAAGGTACGTGCTATTGGGAGAGGTCGAGCACCTATTGAAATGAGTGAAGATGATCAAACCACACAAGATTCCCAAGCAGTTTCGAATTATGAACTAACAAACATTGAGAATGTGACGTACACGACACCACAGACTCCACAAATATCAAGGAACCCAAGTCTTTCATCACTTGAAAATGTATTTGGTAGTAATCAACCTCAACATTTTGAAAACGCCCCAAACTTTGTGCATGGTGATGAGTTGGAGGATGCGAATCAAGGTGCTAGCCAAGGTGGTGAACCATCAGTGAAGAAAAAGCGTACAATCATTCCTAAGCTTTGTAGGACTGGTATGTTAAAATCTTCTCATTATTCTTTGAATAAGTGTTTCTTTTTAGTTGAATAACTGAAAAGTTGTTCCTACTTTTAGGGAGTCATTATCTTAATCAGCACGGCCAAAACAACAAAACAAAAGTTTCTGTGTTGACAAAGAAAAAAGGCAAAGGATGAATCATGTGGTTCCACGTGAGCTCTAATCAACATGAAGAAAAAAAGTTTGTAATTTTTCTCTTCATATGCATTACTTTACTTTCAGAATGGTGTTTAGCTTCAATTTTTAATAGTTTGAAATTCATATTGCAGATTGGATATAGGAAGAAAAAGAAGATAACTTGGAGCTCATTTTTCACTCTTCTTGCAGATTGAAAAAGTTTTGCTCATTTTTGTTCTTCTTATGTAAAAATTAAGTCTAGTTTTTTGAAAATCCGGCAAGAAACTCCATTTTGGTAGTTAATATTTTTTCATTTAATTTTGTATGGTGTCAAGTATTTTAGTATGTATAATTTTGTGTATTTTGTACTGCTGACCATGTTTGAGGTTGACATATTAACTAATAGTTTGGCTAGATCGGTGGAAACGAGCTCTGCTAAGGTTCTCGAACAAGTATGATTCTGCTGTTCCTGTTTGAACTTTGAGCAAAGCAAGGCCTAACTTCTTTTTTTTTGTCGACATAACTCTAGTTTCTTATGGCACTGAGCGTTGAAGCTTGATTTTGTGATGGACTTAAGTCCGAGTAGTTTGAATTAATAATTCAAGTTTTGAGACATTCTAACTCTTGAAGTTCAGTTGTATTTCCCTTTTGGGTTTTTTGTGTAAAGTGTAAACTAGAATATGTTTATACAGTTGACAGGATGTTAGATATTCTCACGTCCCTACAGTAATCGTTGTCTGGTTCTACAGAGCTTGTATAGTGAGCATGCCTTTAATTAAGGGGTAAATAGAATATTTTAAACTTGTGGTCTTAAACATGCCTTGGCATTTGAATGCTATAACAACATGCCTTTAATTAAGGGGTAAATAGAATATTTAAATTGTTTCCAAATTTTGAATGAATATTTTTGGAGTGTTTAGAACATTTGTTTCAACAAGGTTCATTTTATAACCATTGGTCATCAGTAAAAAAAAGAAAAAATTAACTTTAACATAGTGTCGTAATTGATAGTCACAATTTAATGTAGAAATGTGATCATCGATAACGTTTTATGATCTCTAACATTCCAATGTAGCAGGATTTTATTCTTAATCCGATGCCCCATGATTAAATAAATATTAAACGTGATTGAAAGTTACGTTTTATATAATAAAAGTGATTGTCAGTTACGTTTTATAATCTGTATAATACAGTGTATAATACAGGATTCGATTCTTTAATTGCAGAGCCCGTGATAGGATAAAACGTACTAAAAAATAAAAACGTTACTTTGAGTAACGTTTTAGCTCTAAAACATGATTATAGAAAATGAAGTTTAAAACGTTATTGCCAATAACGTTTTATTTCTGTTTGCTGCGTGAACTTTTGCTTTTTTTTCCCATTAAATTTTTTAAAATAAATAAAGTATAAAACGTTATTGTGAACCACATTTATACTAGTTTTGTAAACAAAATTAAAAACATACTTTTTTGGTGAATTGATTTATAGAATGACTTATTTTGGTCAAAACTTCTCCAACTCATCCCATACACACTTGATTTTTGTGAAATATCCTGTTATGTCTAGTGTTCCTTGCACTTAACTTGTGATTTCTTTTTGCAGATTGAAAATCTTGGCACCATTTGACTGCCGAAATCGATGCTCAACACATTTCCTTAGTTATGTCATTGTCTTTTTATACATAACACTTCCTCCTATATCCTTTGAGAGAGAGTTTGGTATCCAAGAAGTAAACATGTACATCGAGTTCATTGTTAATAGTCTGGTGAATCTAGACTAGGTGTATGAATGGTACCACTGATAAACCCTGATATGTTCTTAGTTGATAAGTCTATGAAGATAGATCTATGCCATTCTAGAAATCCGCTTCCATCAAAACTGCATCCACCAGACTCCGTCCTGGTGTATCTGAAGGTTGAAGATGACGAGGGTTGTTCAGTTCATTTTTGGTATCATTCCTTTGATTTTTGATGTTGTTTCTAGTGAAAGGTTCAATGGTATGAGATTTTTCCATGATAGGTGAAATTCGAAATAGGTAGGAAGAAGTTAATAACTTGAAATAGTCATTTTTGGAAATAATTAAAAATCTGGAAATTTATTCAAGTTAGTAAAAGTGATTTTTTATTCAACTTTAAATGGACATAACTTATACATCAGGACGATTAGGAGAACTTCAAGATACAGTTGGATAGCTCTTTGAATAATCTTTCCAACTCTGCCTAGTTTGCGCGATTCTAAGTTCGTATGAGTAAGTTATGCCTTTAGAAGTTGAATTTTTACATTAAGGAAAGTCGAAATCCAGATTTTTGAAGGGTAATTAAGTCTTTTACATACCTAATTATTCTAGTTCACTTTTAGGATTTTAATTGGGGTAAATAAGATTTTAGTCAGTTTTAGAAAAGTTGATTTCACGTTAGGGGTTAGAGTTAGGAGAAAAGAGAGGAAAGGAGAAGAACGTTGAAGAAATCATTCAAGATTCGTCGAGATTAAATTTTGAATTTCATTGGGGGTGATCCCTAAAAAAGTATGTGAGATCACAAATTATATAAGTTCTTGAAAGCTTAGAAAGTGACTTCTTGATGGTTTTTTGAAATTATGTTAAATTCTTGATTTGTTGAAATAATTGAGGTGTAGTTTGATTGAATTTAAGGTGGATATTGAGTAGAATCTGATGTATATTGTATATTTAATCGATCCTAAATATTTGGGGAAACTACCCATTGAGTTTAGAAGGTTTAGAGCTGAAAAACGAAGTAGAAATTTCATCAGAGAAAATCTGGCAGTGGTGGCGCGTCGCGGAGCAGTTCTCCAGATATAGGAAATTCGTTTTGCTTCGTGGTGTTGTCACATAGTGTTTTACCTCAAATATCACTTTGAAATTAAAAATTTAATGTCTCTTCGCGTGCGGAAGACCCACCCTAAAATATTGAGTTTTTGATATTTTCTTATGTATAGCTATCTAAATTATTTCTATACATCATGAGATCATTCTTATCATAAATCACAACCATTGAATTCATAATTCAATTCAAGGAAAGTTAAGAGTCAAGTGAAGAAGTTAAGAGTCACAACAAGAAGTTAAGAGTCATGCTAAGAAGTTAAGAGTCACAACAAGAAGTTAAGAGTCATGTGAAGAAGTTAAGAGCTAAGTCAAGATAAGTTCTTAAAGTTTTCAGAAGTCTTTCACAAATGTTTTTAACTCTGTTTTAAGGCTTAAAACTTCACTTCTTCAAAGAAATATATGGGAACTATGTGTTAAAAGGAGATTTTAAAATGTTTTCACATTTAAATAAGAACGGAAACAACCAAGATTTCCAAAAAGTCTTTGAGCTAGTTTTCAAAAAAAAAATGTATGTTTTCATAATAAAGCAAGAGGAGAAACTTTAATTTCCAAGGTATCCTTTGAGCTAAGTTTTTGAGCACTAATCTCAAATCACTGAAGGAAGTATGTTTTAAAAAACATAAAATCCAATATAATAATATTTTTAGAAGTATTATCGAGCACCGATATGGGGGAGAGTTCAGACAACTCACAAACCCTATAAACCATGTAGCCACCATGGTTAGAAAAGGGTCATACTTTTTAGATTATTCCTTTAGTTCATTTTAGCATAGACTAGTGGATCCACTTAGTAGTTCAGGTTTTATACTCATGGCACGGTATAAGAAGGCCCTGTCAGCATGAGGAAAAATGTTGTATCTTCACTATAACTCTTACGTGACGGTTGTCGGTTAGAGAAACTCCCGCAGAAATTCATTTTATTATATAAATATACAATCTATTTGTATTTTTACCTAAACCTCAGAGGTTATATTGTATATTTGCATACATACAGAGTTGAGATCATGTTTTAAATAACTTTTTCTTTATATTGCACTTGTTTTAAGTTGTTTTATATTGATCTAAGTAAGTTCTTCATATTTCCTTTCAAGTCTATATTTGTGTTTCGTGTTCCAACTCGCATACTCGTACATTCAATCTACTGATTCTAGTTGGCATGCATCGTCTTATGATGAAGACAAATATAACTAGGATCGACCTCCATCGCTTTGTTGATCTAGTGAGAAGTTCAGAATCTGCTGGAGAGCCTCTTTGCATTTCGGAGGACTCTTTTTATTGGTTGCAGTTTATTTTCAGTTAATTATGATGTTGTGAGGTTTCTCCCAATATTAATCTTTGTTTTTTTAGAATCTTCATAAATAGTTAGACAGTTAGTTATGAGTCTTTTAGCTTTGTCTTTTAGATGTTTTGTTATGAGACTTGAGTATCCATTTTTGCCAGTCGCATGTTTCTTTTAAGACATCCTCGATTTATTTCACAAGTTCTTTATTTTGATTATTGTGTTTTAAGTCTTCCGTTGAGTAAGTAAGTTAGACCAAGGGTTCGCTTGGTACCATTGATGGTCTTCGAGTGCTAGTCTCGCCCTGGGTGTAGGCTCGTGGCAGGACAATAGGTGTAACACCTGCACATTCATAATGTCAACATCAACCTTCACATTCGTGGAAGGAAATATTAACAAATTAATAATTATTTTGTATGTCATATTTTAAGTGCTCATATGTCATATCTCATATTTTGAAGTTAGTGAGCAGTACAATGAAAGTTGGCAAAAGTTATCATAAGTTTCTTTTAAAGTTTTCTCTGAAATTTGGGTCATATGTGTGTATAATTTCTCCCATATATGAAACTTTATGAGGCTTATAAGGTACCAAATCAACGGTCTACAAGTCTAGTTTTCAATGCATCAAATTTTTTATTTAAAGAGGAGTATGTTATTGCTTAAGAAGACTATGTGTTGCCTACATGGCTATATTGATTCCAAAGAGGTTCATGTTTTGCCTACGAGGCTATATTGATGATGAAAAGGGTTATGTGCCCTATTGGGCTATATTGATTCCTCAAAGGGATGTGAACCGCATAAGGGGTTATGTTGTTACTTAAGAGGGAAATGTGACATTCTACACAGACAAAGGGCTACATATATGGGTATATATATAAATTTTGCACCTTATAGGATTATGGGATCCTAGGTAGGTGGTCATGTTGGTAGTTTGTACTTGCCAAGCTTATATGGGCTTGGCTAGGTTTTAGTTAATCTAGCAGGCTAAATTTACAAGTGATATAATAGGGTTGTTATTGTTGGTGATCTCGTAGATTACATTGTGAGTGGTTGTTTGCTTAAGTGATTATAAGACCTCCTTTTTAGGACTAATAATCTTTTAATAACGCCCTATATCTGGAACAACGTAGAGACTATTCATATAGATGGTATATAGCTAAATTGCACGCCTTTAGCCTATTTAATTGTTTGTTATTGCCCTTGGATCTATTGTGGTTAGTTGTTGAGTTATGAACTGTCTACGGGGGATATGATGTTGGCAAAGAGGATTATATTATTTCGTAATAGGGTTGTGTTGCCTACAAGGCTATATTGACGCCAAAAGGGCTATGTGTTACCTAGGGGGCTATGTTGATGCCAAAGAGGGTCATATATGCCTACATGGATATCTTGATGCCAAAGAGGGATATGTGCTTCCTATAGGTCTATTTTGATTCCTATGAGGAATGTAAATTGCCTATGGGGCTATGTTTCCTAAGAGGTCTATGTAACTTCATACACACACAACGGGCTACCCATAGGGGTATATAGATTGATTTGGTACCTTCTAGGATTATGGGGGTCTAGGTTGGTGGTCTGTTTTTTGTTTGTATCTGCCACGCTTATGGGAGCTTGGGTGGGTTGTTGATTAATTATTTTTTATGCTTAAATTCAATAGCAGGTCAGTGTACTTACCTTATTGTTGATTTCCTTACATGATTACTTTTAGTTTATTATCTTACCTTCTCATTTAGTTCGTTGACTTTCATACTCAATACATTATTTTGTATTGATTCCCTATTGCTTGGGATGTTGTATTCATGTCTGCACGTCCTGGTTGATGACTCGATAGACCTTCTTGGCAGCATAAGTTAACTTCTAATACATTAGCTTGTCCCTTTCCTCCAGATATGCCACAGTCTAAAGGTTTGTTGGTTTTTATTGTATATATTTATTTGGTAGGTCGGGGCCTTATCCCGACCAAGATGTACTACTCTTAGGGGATTGCAAACTAGTGTATTGAGTTGTATAGCCACGTTATTGTCCATGTTGGCCTATTTTGTTGGTTGGCTCAAGTTTGGTTTATTTTCTTGGTACATAGCATTTCTTAGATTCTCTGTGGAGATGGTCTTTGACAGCCCATATAGTGTTTACATTTTTTTAGATATCATGGTGGCCTCCAAAGCCAGAACAAAATTTATGTGCTAGCTGTTTTTTTTACATGAATTGTTGAAGTAGTGAAATCTTCTATAGAGTTATTGATAGGGGCCGTTCTGACCAAAAAAATTATATTTATTTCGAGATAGAATCGCTTGTTTTCTTTGATATGTGTTGTTTCTATGGGCTATTAGAAAATGGTTTAGAAGGCCCGACTCAGGCCCACGTTTTGGAATTAGGTGCTAGTTGTGCCACTTGAGTTTGGCTGGTAACAAAATTGGTAATAGAACAACATCATATCCTAAGGATTCTTCAAGCCGTGTCTTGTAGAATATTGTTTATAAAAGTGCTGTACACCACATTTTATAAGCAGAAAGCTACATAGCATGTTAGATTGATTATCCTTGTTTTGCTCAATTCGTTCTATAGAGATGGGTCTTAGAGAATTACTTTTTAGGTGTATATTTGATTTTTGTATTCATAAAGAGATAGCTGATACTAGAAAACTTCACCTACTTTGGTGGGTAGATACAATTGTAGGTAAGGGTACCAACAAGGTACTGATACGCTCAAAGTTACTTCTCAAATAAGAAGTAAAGTGGTCGTATCAAGTAAAGAACCCAACAAATGAGGTTGTGATCGTTCCCACGAGGAAAATAGTTCAAACTTAACTTTAATCTATTATTACTATTATTTAGTCAATTATTTCCTTAGAAAAAAACAGACAATAAAAGGGGGGTTTTTATTTCTAAATTAATGAAAATAACTAACTAAATTAAAGTAACCAACTTACAGATTCAAATCTCGGAGTTTAATCAATTAATAAAAGTAACTTAGGTTTAAGTGTTCCCCACAAGTTTCTGACTTAATAATTCAAACTATAACAATTCTTTCCTAGTATCTTGAATGCAAAGTGATAAGTTATGTATTTCAAAATCCTTGGTCCGACATCTAGAAAATTTCACTCCGCACCTTGGTCCGGCTACGTGGGTTGCTATACTAACCCTTACCTTTACCTCATATTAAGCATTGTATTCGCTATTTGACTAAGTTATTACCTCGTACCAATCGACACTACCCTATTAGATAGTATACACTAAATCTATGTTGATAATTCTTTTCCTATTATCTACCTTCTTGGTCCGACAAGTAGCATTAAGGCGAGTTCCAACGTTGGCCATCCGTTAAAGAGACTTTAAACGAAAAAATTATCAATACATGCAAGACACTATTCTGGAATTGTTATTTTAGTTAGATTTTACCTCATTATTCACCCTGATGGAGTTTAGTTACCCATAGTCATAATCACAATGTTCATATATTTAATATAAGAATGCATGCACTTATTTTGTTGAGAAAGAGTAATATCTAGAAATTCACTTGATTAATCAACAAAATCACCAACAATCAATTCCAAAAAAAGTGTAAAAAGAAAAAAGTTTTAATATCAAAAAGTCTACTAACAAAGAGTCTAACCCCCAAAGTGAGGTTTTTCGAACTATTTATAATAAAAACAAACCTAATAAAAGAGGGATTCTAATTACTGAAAAATCTGTCAAAAGAAAGCTGGGTCAACAGACCTCGTGAAGGACCGTCGTGGTCACGACGGGCCGTCATGGCCTCCGTCGTCCCATACTTCACAAATTATTCTGCTGCTCTCTTCATTAGCCTCTACGGCAGGTATAACAGACCGTTCCTATCACGAATGTCCTTCGAGGGTCTCCATTCCATAACACTTAAAAATTCTTGGAAATTGGGTACTGGGACTATTCTCTGATCATTACGACGAACCAGCTGGACGGACTGTCGTGGCTATGAAGGTCCGTTATAAACTGCTGTAATCCCACACTAGGTCAGACTTCCCCATATTCCTTCAGCAGCTTCTCTACAGATGCCACCTATGGACTGTCACAGGCTCAACGGACCCTCATAGGCTACGTAGGTGGTCTCTTCTACATTTCTCGCTCAAAAACATCAGCATTCATCTTTGGTCAGATTTCCTACAAATAAAGAAAAACTTACATAAAAATCAATATAAAAAGGCTTTTGGAAACTCACTAAAGTTAAAGAAAAATCATTAAAAATACCGTGAAACCACGGTATATCAACACCCTCAACTTAAATTTGTTGTTTGTCCTCCAGCGAGGCACTATGACTCACTACAAAATCTTTGTACAATAGTATCTATATTTTAGCTTTCGCGATCATTTTTCTATCAATCCCGATCAGTCTCATCATATTTATGCATGTTATCACTATTAGACCTGAATTATGTGAAATTAGACCATGACACAGACTCACCACGCACTGAAATCTATCCTTTTCAATTTTTCACAAAGGTGCTAATATTTTTCGGTATCGCAACTAGTGTCCTCACTTCAAAACAACATCCTCATTTTTCACACAATGATTTCATTTTGAGTACAAGGATTACTTTTCAACACTTACTCTCAGGAAAAATTCACAACTCATTCATACATATTGTCATAGGCTTGCCCTTATTTTCAATGCTTTAAGTTCGCCATACAACTCTTAGGATTACGATAGGATTTTCTTAGCTTGTAACATAGGCTCAGGGTCAGGTAGGGTATATTTAGGTATAGTTTAGTGAATTTTTGCCTTCCTTGACATATCGGTTAATGATACCACTTTTTATCATTTTATTTCGCGCAACTTCTCATATTCTTTCACCTTGCTATTTTCCCTTTTTTCTTCATTTGTGTAAGTGACTCTTTTCTTTTCATGCTTGTATTTATTACACACACACACACACACACACACACACATATATATATATATATATATATATATATATATATATATATATATATATATATATATATATAACATACTGATTATAATGCATTAAAAATTGAGGCATGTTATATATATAAGTCAATTAACTGGACTAACATGTGCAATTCATGAACTAAAAGAAATACTTAGGTAGGGTTTTGTGCTTATGCATGAATCAGGAGAAACAATATTGAATTCACGATAATAAGATTTGGATCATTCCAACAGCTAAAAGCTAATAATTTTTACATTCAAGAAACCCTAACTCTAGATAATATAACGGAATCAAGATTCTGTCTGAAATCATGGTACCTTATCGGTGAAAGGAACCCTCTAATAAAATTCCACATACTTGGTCATGAATTCTACTGAGAAATTTTTGATTACGGGGTTGGAACTCATGGAACCTTGTTGCATTCTTGAACTAGGATTCCTAACCTTTTTCCAGGGTTGAAGAATGATTTCACTTAGGTAAGTTCTAGTTATACTTCTAGGTTAAAATATACCAAAACCACGTAGTTAGGGCTTATATAATGTAATTTAGGGGTCAAACGCAAAAGAAAAAGACTAAAAGACCCTGACTAAACTGTTGTCGGGAGGAAAAGACCTTGACTAAAATGTTGTTGGGTCATCGATGGACCATCGATCGACTGACAGTCTATGTGGTCAACCATCAACCGTTATTGGAGGCTGAAATGTGGTTTTCATCCATGGAAACAGATCATGGTCTGTGATCTGAAGTATGGTCAATGGGTTTTGCAATAGGTCGACACTTAATCAAATTTTATGGGACTGAATCTGGGGATGGTTGCAAATGCAAACCAGTGACTACCAGCTCGAGACGTGGGTCACTCTACGGTCTATGGGTGGCAACTGTGGGTTGCACCTGCAACTTTTGGAAATCTACATTGGGGTTTGTTTTTATAGATGAGGTGTTACATTATCTCCTCTTTGAGATCATTCATCGTTTATTGAAGACTAACTAGATGAAATGGTGGGAGAGAGCTGCAACCCCTAGTACTATACACTAGAAACTAATGTCTAACTGAATTAAGTTCCAAGAATATGCAAATAAGCTGAAAATTGTAGTAAAACCTGAAGGAACATGATAGTAAGATTGAAAATGTGCATGAACGATTGAAAAAGTGAAAATGAACTATTACCTCAAGTTGGAGTTGAATCGGAAGGAAAGTGATGAGAATACTTGGCCTTTATGGTTTCTTTGGCTTCCCAAGTAGCCCATTTTATGGACTGCCTCCTCTACAAAACCTTGACTGAAGAGACTTCTTTGTTTCTCAACCTTCAAACCTGAGGATGAAGGATTTCAACTGGTACCTCTTAATAAGTGAGACTATCCTTCACACCACACTTTCTAAAGGTACAATAGATATTTGATCACCCACTCACTTCTTCAACAACGAAATGTAAATGCACTACTGCTAGTTTAGTTGACAACACAAAATCATAAGACACTTTACCTACCCTTTTAATGATTTTTTAAGGGCGTACATATCAGGGGCTAAGCTTCCCTTTCTTGCATAATTTAATCACCCCTTTCATGGGAGACACTTTCTGTAACACCACGTAGCAAAAGTAGACACAAAATTATTTTAGAAAAATCTACAGGTGATACCAATGGTGGCATCAACAGACCGTATCCTGAACCACGTTCTATCCTGCACAATCGTCGATGGGATCAAAAACTCCCAAAAATTTTAGCCTAGAAAAATTGGTTAAGTCTTGGACGACGGACGGACATACGATCCGTAGGTCAGATGAGAGTCCGTAGCCCGTGATCGTCGATGAAGTATCTCTTCATCCACTCTCTTACAAGAGCTAGGGATGACCAGAATGGTCCGTAGGTGGAAAATTTGCAGATAGTTAAGAAGAAATGCAGTTGGGTAAACTTCAAATAGTCATAACTCTTAGCACAAAACGAATTACGTGTCCCATGACCTACCCAGATATAGCTAATTGAATAACCTTTCCATAGTCACCGACCTTGCTAAAATCCAACATCCGAGTAAAAAGTTATGTTAATTTTTCTAAAGGTCTGTCAAACAAGCCCAGTCGACGGACTCAACGACGGGGCATCAATCAGTCCTGGCCGTCGTTTGGTCCGACAACAACTTTCCTAAGGGTCTTTTTGACCTTTCCCACTCTGTGTAAACCCTATATTACGTCATTTTTACCCTAAATAATAAGCTTTAGCAGTTCCTTCCCTGAAACCTAAGTATTTTTCCATGGATTTCATCACCAGATATGTGGGATTTCACAAATGGGTTCGTTTCACCCATTAGGTCCCTAGTTTTCAGTCATATTCTTGATTCCCAAATCATGATTAGATCTAGGATTTCTAGAACTTCAAGAGAACTTTATGAATCTATTAGTTTTATGTTCCAAATCAGATTATCATGTTATAACTCAGATTATCGCGTGAATTTCAAAATCCTAGCTATGTATTTCTTTAGTTCTTGAATTACACATGCTAGGTCACATATTTCAGACAATTTAGATATACATGCCTCAGTTATAAATGCATAATTACCAGATTAAATGTTGCTTTCTCAGTTTGCATGATCAGTTTCGAGTTATCAAGTATTTACAGAAACTCAGTATTAATCAGTAAATTTATCGAATTCATTAGGAGTAGCATAATACCGAGTTGGACTAGGGTTTAGCGTACCCAATAGTTCCGGAACTACTATCCAAGTAGGTTGTAAGTCCTCTCTGTGGGAAATCAGTTTAGTGATTACGCCAACATGCCTTTATACTTTTGGCAGGGTATGTTAGGTTTTCTTGATGGGGCTTATACACCGGACTCCACATTTAGCCTTTGTGATTTTATAATCGGTTATTAGTAGCTCCCACCATTCAGTCAGACTCTCTGTATTGACCATTTAGCAGTATATTCAGTATTCAGTTTAAGCATGTTATAAATTGGTCATTGCATCTAGTTAGCTCAGAATTCAATTTATCATGTAAGATTATTATACTTGCTTTTATGCTTGTTCAATTATGTTTTATTTATTACTCTATCCTACATGCTCAGTACCTTTCAAATACTGATACATACATGCGCTACATCTTCTCGTGGTGTAGGTTTAGGTTCCCCGCATCCAGATCACCCATAGATTGATTTTCGATCTCCAGTTCAATAGAGTTAGTGGTGAGTCCTCATTCTTTGGGGACAACAGGTATGAGTATCAATTCATTCGTTAGTCATTTAATTTAAGTTTTTGCTAGATTTAGCTGGGGCTTGTCCCAGTATTTCTAGTCTAGTTTAGAGGCTTATTTCATACATAGTTAGTTTCAGCTTATTGTTGAGTTAGTAACTTCATTGTATTAAACTCATCAATTTTCATATATCTCATATTTAGCATTGGGTATTCCCTATCTTTTCATTATAAATTATGATTTAGTTTCAGCATCAATTTATTATCTTTAGTATGCTCATGATCATGCCAGCAGGGTTAGCTTGGGATTACTTGTGGTCGTAGGTTTCGTATCTGCGTCTCAGGTGTAGCTCGGGACGTGACAAAACTTGCTATTACAGAACTAGGTTAAATAGTTCTAGGATGTCTGAAACGCCGCACTAAGTAGAGTCCTTTTCATGGGTGTGCAACATCTAATGAGAGGGAGGCTATATAGTTTTTAAAAAACTTCACTTTCTTGTTACTTCTATCGTGGGTAAGGTATGATCTTATTCCAATAAAACGTGACATTCCACGTTTCAGATCATGCCTTCTCATAGATCTTAGGTATGGAATTCTAATGCACGCAATGCTAAAACAGTTCCTCTAATACTAGATAAGGAAGTTCAAATGCAGAGTTTCAGAATGTCAATTCAGCTTTTGGCTCTGAGTATGAACAACAAGAACAATCAGCAGGTTTGAGTTCCTTCTAATAGAAATGATCGATTAGCGGCAGCCAGATATTTTGATTTCGTTAGGATTAATCCGCCTATGTTTTCAAGTTCACAAGTTGGTAAGGACCCACAAAAGTTCATTTACAAGGTCAAGAAAATATTTGGTGTGATATCAGTAATTGCTATTTATAGGTGAGATTGGCATCCAACAAAATTAAGGATGTGACTCACATATGGTTCACTCATACAACGGACATGACTTTGTCTTTTGTAACTCACTATAGTAGTCTGATTTAGTGTTAGTCAGAAACTCTCTTAGAACCTTTATCAGTCTCTACTCATTCGGTGACCCAATTATAACTAGACGGGTATACAGAAATTTCCCTGTCATAGTCTCTCAAAAATTCACCTCAGCAGTAGAGTTAGAAATGTTAGACTTTGATGTCATTCTAGGCATGTATTGGTTACACTCAGGTTATGCCTCAGTCGATTGTAGAACTAGGATTGTTCGTTTTCAGTTTCTAGACGAACAAATCTTAGAATGGAAGAGTCAGTTTATTTCTTACCATAAGTCCAGAAAGATGATATCTAAGGGTTATCTCTATCATCTAGTTTAGGTTAAGGATTCTAGCCTTGAAAGCCTAACTCTTGAGTCAGTTCCAGTAGTTTGTGAGTTTCTAGAAGTATTTCTAGAAGATCTTCCCAAAGTCCCTCCCGAAAGAGATCTGACTATCTCATTAATGTAAATCTTAAAATGTAGTTATCCGCCTACTATATGGTCTAAACAATAAAAAATCGAGCAGACTTAGTAAGTTTGTCAGAAATAATCCAAATGGAGTCATGTTGTTTGCGAGTATGAGTTAAACTTGTGATAAAGTACATGTTTGTCACTTCCAACTTCCAAGTAGTAATGTTGATATCTTGAGTCATAGCTCTTGATTTCTAGTGTTCTAGCTGACTTGTTGACCATTGGGGCACTTGGCCACAAAATATGCTATATCTTTTTAAATGTCATTCCACCGAAAAACTTCCCGCATATCATGGTACATCTTAGTGGCGCCCAATGAATAGAACATTTTGAGTTATAGACTTCTGGAAGAATCTACTGTCTCACTCACCCATCTTAGGAACACATAATCGACCCTGGTAGAATAACACACCATCTTCCCTTTTGGAAGAAAACCTCAACTCTCTACTCATGAAAAACACCCTAAAGTTGGAGCAATATCGGATCAGTGTCTTGTCCGTATTTAACCTCTACTACAAAAGAAAATTGTGATCCATTCTGAACTATTACACAACCATCTGATATTCTTATACCAAAGAAGATTGTGACCCATTCTGAACTGTTACAAAATCATTTGATATGCTCATAAAGTGCAATCCTAAGCAAGCAAGCATGTGAACATTTTTTGGTAGTTCTTTTCTCTCTTCCTCAACATGTGCTACACTACCCATATTTAGCCTGCTAAGAGCTTTTTCTACTTCATCGGCCTTACCCGGATCATAATGCATACTCATATCATAATCCTTGAGGAACTCAAATCATCTCCTCTAGCAGAGATTCAACTCTTTTTGGGTGAATACATATGGAAGGATCCAATGGTTTGTGAACATATCCACATGAACACTATACAAGTAGTGTCTCAAAATAATAAGTGTAGACACAAATGTTTCAAGCTCGAGGTTATGAGTTTGATATCTCTTCTCATGAACCTTAAGTTGTCTAGAAGCATAAACTAAAAATCTTACCTCGCTGCATCAACACATGACCTAGGCTGAATCTAGATGCATCACAATAGATCATATAAACGTCTGACCCTTCTGGTAGAGTCAAAAAAGGACCTATATTCAACCTAGTTTTCAATAATGCAAAGTTTTTCTCCCAATCATCTAATAAGTTAAACTTGACCTTCTTTTGCGTCAACTTAGTCAGTGGAGAGACTATGGATAAAATCATTGAATGAACCTTCTGTAGTAACCTTTTTGACCCAAGAAACTCCTAATATCTAACGGAGAGGTAGGTCTAGGCCATTGTTTCACTGCTTTTATTTTTTGAGAATCCACTTGGATCCCTTTGCTAGACACAATATGACCAAAAAAAGCAACAAACTGTAACCAAAACTCGCATTTGCTAAAATTAGCGAAGAACTGGTGATCTTTGAGAGTTTTACAACTCTCAAATGATTCACATATTCTTCCTTATTCCTAGAGTAAATGAGTATATAATCAATAAAGACGATAACAAACAAGTCTAAATACTACTTGAACACTATGTTCATCAAATCCATGAAAGCTCTAGGAGCATTGGTTATTCCAAATGACATAACTACAAATTCAAAATGAGCACACCGAGTCATGAAAGATGTCTTTGGAATGTCCTTATCTCTAACTCTGAGTTAATGATAATTGTATCTGAGGTATATCTTTGATAAATGACTAGCACCCCATAATTGTTCAAACAAGTCATCAATCCTTTAGATGGGATACTTATTCTTGATTGTGACTTATTCAACTGTCTATAATCGATGCACATTCTGAGAGATCCATATTTCTTTTTCACGAACAACACTAGTTCACCCTATGGGGAAATACTAGGTTCGATGAATCCCTTATCCAGAAGCTCTTTCAATAGCTCTTTCAATTTCTTAAGCTCAGCTGGATCCATTATGCAAGTAGGAATAGAAATAGGCAGGGTATCTAGAAGAAGATCAATTACAAAGTCATTTTCTATTTTGGGGAAACACCGAAAAGATCTTTTGTAAACACTTTTAGGAACTCATTGACTACTAGAATTGACTTAAGAGATGGGTTTCAGATATTAAATATATAACCCAAACTAGAATATAGAGATACCCCTTAGAAATCATTTTTGTGGCCTTAAGGTAAGAAATGAATCAACATATAGGCACTAATCTACTACCCTTCCATTCTGAGATTTGTTCATTTGGAAACTGCAAAATGAACAATCCTAATTGTACAATAGATTAGGCATAACATGAATTTAACCAATCCATGCCTAGAATAACATTGAAGTATACTATTTCTAACTCTACAAGATCTGCTAAGGTGACTTTATGGAGACTTAGATAGGATAATTTTTGTACACCCGTCTTGTTATAACTCATTCACTGACTAGAATAGGATTGAGAAGGATCCTGAGAGAGTGTCTGGACTAACACTGAAAATTTTTCTATTATATAAGAAGTTGGAAATGAAAGTATCCCCTTGATATAATAAAGCATAAACATCTATGTCAAAGACTCGTAACATACCAGTGACTACATCTAGAGAATTCTTGATCTTGGCAATCCTGAAAAACATAAAACCTGTTTTGGCACTGAGCGCCACTTGTACCAGATAAGTTACCCGGCTGAGTCGGGCGTCCTGTTTGTGCTGCTGAAGTTGTGGACTGGTATCTACTATTATTGCCTCTTTGACCCTATTTAGAGGGACAATGTTTCAACTTGTGACCAGACTAACCATACCCAAAGCATTCTTCTTTCCTGCAAGGAACTTTTCCGGATGGTTCTTACCACATTTATGACAAGTTCGGTAGGTTCTGATGCATGAAACACTCCCTTCAAACTTAGATCCTGATCCCCTACCATTTTATGATTTCGAAACTTAGAGGATTGAGCACTAGTTGATGAAGATGTTCGAGCTGAAGAATTCTACTTCAACTGCAACCAATTTCTGCCACCTGATTTTTGTTGAGAGCAATCACAAGTGTGTGTCCTACCCTTCTTATTCTCCTTATATTGTTCCCTAAGCTTATCACCCTCAACCTATTGAGCATAAGTCATGAGGCTAAAAATGTTCATATCTTCACGGAACATGGCCTTCCTGCATCATGTTCTCACAAGATCAGAGACCCCATACATCAACTTGTTCATTTGAGCCTTGGAATCAGCAAGCATGTGAGGACCATACATGGAGAGTTGGGTGAAATTGAGTCCATATTCTTGGACCGTCATAGAACCCTGCCTCAAATTCATAAGTTCATAAACTACTAAGCTTTTTCCTCCCTCAACCTTCTTGGTAAGAACCCGTCCAGAAAAGTCTCACTAAGGCATCCCCAAGTAATAGGAGTTGTATCTTCACCCCTATTCTCTTTCCACTAAGTATTCCAGATATGAGCTACATCCTTAAGTTGGTAAGATGCCAACTCATCTCTATCATTCCTAATTACATGCATCACTCCAAATATCTTTTTCACCTCATCAATGAAATTTTTGGGATCCTCATCATTTTGCAATCCTAAGAATTCAGGAAGATTCATCCTAACAAAATGACGAACTCCATTTGCAGCTAACCCAATATTAGCATTTGCCGAAAGTGAAACTTGATAATTGTTCTATTTGGTCACACTTTGAGCCAACAACTAGATAAGGTTTTGAAATTCAGTATTCAAAACTTCATGATCTAGTATTGGAGGGGCAGCATTTGAATTTCTAGCATTCACATTCCTTTCATATGCTCTACAAGGAGCAATGATGTGAAACAAAAAACGATGAGTCAAAGCGAGGAATAAGGTCATACCTTAAGCACGATTAAAGTTACAAAGAATTGAAGTTCTTCCTAAAACACCTCGTAGTATCCTTCTCATTAGATGTGGTGTAGTTCATACCCATGAAAATGACTATACTTAGTGCGACTTTTTAAACATCTTAGGACTCTTAAACTTAGTTCTCTGATACAGAATTTGTCAGGCCTCGAGGCTACCCTTGAATGCAAACACAGTTCCTAGGATCATGAGTGACCTCAATCTAACTCTACTAAAAAATCATAAGCATACAAAATCAAACTAAACAAATAAATATTGTATGGTAGCTAAATCATATGAAAATCTAAGATGATGGGGCATATCCATAAATTATCTGAATAAAATAAAACAGCGAGTTTGAATACAAATGAAAAATGAAGCTCTAACACTAAGATAAAACTATCTATGTATGAAAATAACCTATAACTGACTAGAAGTGTTGGGACAGGCCCCAACTAAATCTAGAAAACTAAAACTAAAACTAAAAAAAGAAGATATTCATGCTACTAGTCCTCAAAGAATGAGGACTCACCAGTGATGCCGAACTGAAGATCGAGAATCAAACTATGCTTGATCTAAATAATGGGGGCCTGAACCTACATCAAGAAAAGATGTAGCGTAGAGTATATGTTAGTACTTGAAATGTATTGAGCATACATGATAGAGTAAAATTGAACAAAACATATAAGTGAAACGAGCGATAAAACAATTATATAATCAGAACATGGCTAAATTGAATATAATGAACAAGTTTATAACATGTTAAGACTAAAAATGAAGCTATACTCATAACATGGTCAATGCAATAAAGTCTAACTGGACTATAAGTGAGATACTAATAAACGACATTAAACCACATGAGTTAAATGTGTAGTCCGATGTATACGCCCCATCGAGAGGACAGAATATACCCTACTAGAGGCATGTTGTCGTGAGACCTAAAATGTAATGCCCAACAGAGGGGACTTATCTTACGAGGCATGTAGTTCTGGGACTTGAGGGTCACTAACCCTAGTCTACATTGTATTAAGATTCTCCCGATTGAAAAAGTAATTAAAACCTTATGACTGAAATGTTGTAATACTGGATAGCTCAAAATATTGACATGCAAACTAAAAATATAATATTAATATACTGAAAATATATAAGTTAATTTTGTATGCATTATTATCAGTATATTAATATTACATTTTTATTTTGCATGTCAGTAGTTTAAGCTATCCAGTAGTAGAACATTTCAGTCATAAAGTTTTAGTTACTTTTTATGTGGACCTTAGCCTTCTTTTCTATTTAGATTCCCGTTTGTGATCCCTGCCCCGGAATCACACTCCTATTAAAAATGAGGGTGAATCAAGCAACTCTTATAGATATATGGGATAGGAAGGAAGAACCACTGATAGAGTTTCTAGCTGCTTCTTTCCGATCGATATACAAGCAGTTGGGCGCGAAACTTTCTTCGTGAAAAAGCTCGTCCTATTTAATATAGGAATGTCTTTCAATACTGCTTTTACTTATTTTTTGGAAATCTATCATTTTCCAAATTTTTTCATTGTCTTTAGTACGATCTGGCTTCACAGCTCTCGCCTATCGGAACACCAACCCAATCTTGAAAGCTGAAGTGGGTTTTGGGGAACGGAAGAACATATATATATATATATATATATATATATATATATATATATATATATATTCGTGTGTGTGTGAGAGAGAGAGAGAGAGAAAGGATTCAAACCAATGGCCCTCTGTACCCAAAACAGATGCGTTGACCAGACTGGCTACACCTCGTCTCACCACCCCGAAGCATATAGATCCACCCGATCGATGAACACTCAAACCAAACTCGCCTATCCTTTTGGAGCGATGCGAGAACCAATCCGAGTAATAAACCGCTTTTTTTTAATTTGCCTCAAGCACCCAAACCCTACCGCCAAAAAGCTGTCCGTAAAGTGCAGGAGAGCTCACATTTTTTTGCTTACTCTTTCATTTTTCATTTCTCAATCCGGCCCACTCCTGGCTACGGTTTGGACCTTTCGCCTGCTTAGAAGTGGATTTGAACCACTGACACAAGGATTTTCAGTATATATATATATATATATATATATATATATACAGAGAGAGAGAGAGAGAGAGAGAGAGCTAGGGTTCTGATTTAAGTGTCCTAACATGTGTAATTCATGAACTAAAAAGAAAAACAGAGGGTTCGGAGTTTATTCATTAATTAGGGAAAAATGATATTGAATTTAGGATCATACGGATCATTTGAACAACTAAAACCTAATCATTCTAACATTCAAGAAACCTTAAGTCTGGATAATATTAAGGGAATATATATTCTGACTGGAATATAGGGACCTAATGAGTTAAAAGAACCCATAGTGAAATCTCACATACCAAGTGACAAATTCCATTAAAAAATTTAATTTCGGGACTAGAACTCATGAAACCTTGTTCTATTCTTGCACTAGGGTTCTTAACCTCTTTTTTCTGTTATGCTATAATTTTTCTATGTTTTAAAGAATGATCTGTCTTAGGAAAGTTCTAGTTATGTCTCTAGGCTAAAAATGACCAAAACTAAGTAGTTTAGAGCTTAAATGACGTAGTTGAGGGGTTGTACACATAAGGAAAAGACCAAAAGACCCCTAACTTAACTATTGTCGGGGTCACTGATGGACATGACTGATGGATCGTCAAATGAAAGTCCATGTTGGTCAACTGTCAGTCACAAATGAGGCTGAATTTGGGGGTTGATCCATGGACCATGGTATGTGGGTCGAAACTTACATAAATTTTCTAGGGCTGAGCCTTGGAAGGGTTAGACAACAATCCTATAGCACGGGCCGTGGGTTACCCTATGGTTCGTGGGTGGCTATCGTGGGTTGCACTTGCAACTTCTAGAAATCTGCATTGGGTGATTTTATGAATATAGGGTCTTACAAATTGTGTTCTCAAGTGTATCTTCTAGGCTTATGAGGTTCAGTTCTTTTTAGTTTAGATATACTTAGATTTTCTTTCGGTATACTCGTGTGCTTTCTTTCATATCCATTTGGACATCTATTTGTGTTTAGATTGTATCTTTTCTTATTGTCTTTACGTTTCTTGCTTTTTCGACCGTTGATGCCTACTGAGTACCTTTATTTTGGTACTCATGCTACACTCTACATCTATTTTGTATGATGGTCCTGGTAACAACTATCTGTTGTGATTCTTTGTGTCATCTTCAACAACTTTTAAGATTAGAGATGTGGGTGCGCATTTGGCACCTTCGATCAGCCTGTATCCTTATGTATTTATGTTATCCTGTATTTTTCCTTTGAAATGACTTTCCTGGTCCACTTTTGTGATTGGTACTTCAATATTAGATAGCGCTACAACTTCTAGGTTTTTGGAGGAAATTATCTTCATGTATAAAGTTTTTGGTTTGCTTCCGCCTCTGTCTTATTTAATTGCTATAATTTTATTTCTATTGATGTACCACTATACTCAATAATGTCATTCTGAGTTAGGGTTGACATACGTGCTGGTGGGTAATAGTAGGTGTCCATGACTTGAGGAGTCGGTACGTGACAATCATAATAGTCAATTAACTGTGGAAGGGTATAATCGTAATCTAACTTTCAAATATAAAACCTCGCAATTATAGAATAAGTATGGTGGTTGTTCTAATTGATTAGTTCAACTATATATTTCAATTCCGACAAACACGTGCATTTCAATATTGCAAGTGTTTTCCATTTTATTCCTAAAAACGTTTTTTAAAAATCATATGTACAACAATAACATAAAACATATCAATGTGCAGCATGTTAGTCATAAATTTAAAAGCCTATATATGACATGCCAATAGCATCATTGTCTTGTTATCTACTATCACAAAACTTGTAAATAGATTTGTTTTTTTTTTAATCTTAAAACAAATATCAAATATAAGGTAAGTCCTTTCATAAGGCTTAATCACTCTCAACTTAAAAATTGGTCAACTATTGATTACTAAAATCCAATATAAGTTAAGTGTGTCAAATCCAATATAATTTAAGTTTGTCAACTGCACATATAAATTGGTCTCCTCTCCCACAATCCTACTCATTGTCTCTCACCACACTGAGACTCTCTCTTTCTTCACAATTGTTGTTTGTTTTTTCTGCAAATCTCCACTAGTAATTGTGTACAAAATGAGGATCCATTCTCATCCTTCCTCATCTTCAACCGAAGGTTTGCTTGAAAAGTCTTTCTTTTACTAATCTATTTTATTTTCCTGGTGTTTCTATTTGTGATCATACAAGTTGTTTATTTGATGTGAATTTGCATTTGTTTTTCTTGAATCTTACAGATTACGTGAGTAAAATGGGATTTTTAGGGTGTTTTGTAATGGTGGAATTCACAATTTTTTCATGTTTTTTACGGTAAAAAAATAATTCTATATAAAAAAAAGTATTATCGATTCATAAAAATCACTTCTGTGCCAAAAGTTCATTTATCCTACCCATAGTGGGATTATTTAGAAGTCAAATGTGTGACGTCCTTGGTTCAAATATTAAATGAAATTAGACTAAGTGCATTATTCCCAAATCTCGTGATAGAGTTTCTTGGTACTTGTATTGAATGGACATAACATGTGCCGAGAGATAGTCAAGGCGCGCGCAACACCGGAGTACTGATAGAAAATCTTTGTAACTTACTATTTGTTTTTATTAAAGAATAAATGGGTTGATTGATTGAACATATATTATTAGTGATGAGAGTCTCACATTATCCCTTTAATAGATGCATGGGAGCTCCTTATATGACCATGGACACTCTTCCCTATCCTTAGCTAGGTTTAAGATGAATCGAACAAATATAAGATCAATCCAAATGGAGTGATGGTTGAATTTACTCATCAAACATGAAGAAGTTGAACAACAAATAAAGAGAACACTAAATACTAGAATAGAAAATATGAAGCTAAAAAATCGTTCTTGTATCGAGGACTAAACTTGTATAAATAGAACGAAAAATATAAGATCATTAAATAAGGTTTGCGAGTATTATTAGAGAATATGATATTTCCTAATAGGAATATTGCAAGTTTGTTCCCATCCTTAGAAACAAGTGGGACAATTTGTTGTACTAAAGTGTCTTTTTCATTATTGTTTTTGTGGGTGATGAAGTATTTCTTTGATAAGGCATGTGTCATATGTATATCCACTATATGTTGTAGATAAATGTAAATGATGTGGTTCCACTTAAATGTGGATTGTGAAATTAGGAGAACAAAGCTTCCAAATTAGGAGCTTTGATGAGGATGGAGTTATTTTTATATCCTGCCTTCAATTTTGTCCTTTTTAATTGTTGCAACTACAGTGACATTTTATTAGCATGTTGGGACTTTCTTTTTGCCGATATATGATAGTTATTGGCTAACCTAAAATAAAAGTTCATGCAGTCAAATATGGATGTGCATTGAATAGTTAATGCACACGGTTATTATGTGATTATTGGTATAACCATCTATGCAGATGAAGCTGATAATTTGATGAATGAAGCCCAAGTAGGTGGATTTGTTGACACTGATTTAACTGCGGAAGCAGTTTGTCCCAATATAACAAAGGGTGAATGCAGTATTAAAATAAAAGAAGAGCAGGTAGAACAAGATGGTGTAATAAATGATGTAGGAAATGGTGGTGACATTTTATTGATGTGGCAAAAATGGGAAGAAGAGAACGATAGGTGGATGGAAGAAAACCATGCACTTTATCTAGACTTCAATAGTCAGAATGAGTTTATGACTGAAACTGCTGAGCAGCCATCTGATTTGATCATACCCTTGCTAAGGTATCAGAAAGAATGGTTGGCTTGGGCTTTGAAGCAAGAAGAATCTATAGTTAGAGGCGGCATTCTTGCAGATGATATGGGGATGGGGAAGACTGTTCAAGCCATAGCTCTTGTGCTAGCTAAACGTGGAATAGGGCAAGCAATTTCAGATTCCGGTTTGCTCTCACCTGCCCCCTGTATTCTTCAAGCAGTGAAAGGAACCCTTGTTATTTGTCCAGTTGTTGCTGTGATTCAGTGGGTCAACGAGATTGAACGCTTCACTACAAAAGTAAGCAACGCAATTTTTGTATATCATGGTGCCAACAGGGAGAAAAATATTGGCAGATTCGCGGAATATGATTTTGTTATCACTACCTACTCAATAGTGGAGACTGAGTACAGGAAAAATATCATGATTTTGCACTCTATAAATTGGAATCGTATTATTTTGGATGAGGTGATCATTGCATTACTTGACCCACATATTTGGTTTTTCTTGATACGTTTTACTTAAGCTGAAGGTCTACCTAAAAAAACCTCTCTACCTTCACAAGGTAGGGGTAAGGTTGTATAAACATGACAAACCACTCTGCCATCATGGGTAGTTAGGGCTAATGTTGTATATGATATTTTTTACAGAGAAGTCTATTAAAAGTTCACATTTGTAAGTTTCATCGGACAAACCCTTTATCCACAGTTTTCTAACGGACTCTACTTTTGTTGCTCAGGCCCATTGTGTGAAAAATATACACAGCAACACTACAAGAGCTATTCTTTCGCTAGAATCTTCTTATAAGTGGGCCTTAAGTGGTACTCCCCTACAGAACCGTGTAGGAGAGTTGTACTCACTTGTATGTTTCTTGTGATTAATCTTTTTTGGGGGCTAACATAATTCACATATTCATTCTCTGATCTAAATACATCCTTACTTTTGGACAGGTCCATTTCTTACAAATTATTCCTTACTCGTACTACTTCTGCGAAGATTGTGATTGCAGAGCTCTCAACAATAGGTAGACTTAAAAGTTTCTTTTTTATATTTGCACCTAACTTGGTTAAATAGAGAAACATATAGTTGAGGATTTGTTTTCATTTTACTATGTTATATTTGTTCATTTTCACCCGAGATATTACTATTTCAATGACAGTTGAAATCTTTCTTCCTTGAGCATCTTCTTATTTTTCACCTTTTTGAAATCTCTTATTTTCTCCCTTTTGTGTTTGTGTTTATTTTAGCTCATTCGAGTGTCCACATTGCCACCACCAATCTTTTCGACACTTTTGCTGGTGGAATAGAGTAAGTTATCAAATTGCTATTTATTTTGATGCATTTCATTAGTTGTGATAAATAATATTGTTGCTTCACGGTGATGTTGATACATCTTATGTTCTAGTATATTGCATCACCCATACAATCTCAAGGGAATCATGGGTTTGGTAGAGATGCGATGATTCTGTTGAAACACAAAATTTTAAAAACCATAATGCTAAGACGTACTAAAAAGGGAAGGGCTGCTGATCTTGGACTTCCTCTAAAGATCGTAAGTTTTATTTTCACATTAACATAATGCTTGTGTTATTAATTGTTTTCTATCCTCTTTAGCATGTTACTTACTTTCTTATTTAGGTTACCTTGCGCAAAGATTGTTTCGATGTTAAGGAAGAAGAGTATTACAGATCATTGTGGGATGAAAGTCGGGCACAATTCAATATGTATGTAATTTAGTTTTGTATATGCTTATGAAACTCTATCCTTGCTTGTTTGAAATTAATCTTGGCCTATTTTTTCTCTCCATTAGATACTCATGGTGTAATAAATGCTTTTTCATGGAATATGTTTCATCTAATTTCTATATGTTAAGTCATCCGAAAGCATACAGACATTCCTTTCTTGGAAATTAATTTTACATGGGTTTTCATGGAAAATAATCAACACTAGGAGTGTACTATTAATTTTCTCATCACTATGTTGTTTCTTCCTGATGTATTTTGGCACAGGTACATTCAAGCTGGTACATTGATGAATAACTATGTTAACATTTTTAATCTACTCACACGCATGCGGCAGGTATTGGTATCTTGCTTTCAACTGACTTGTTTTTTATAATGTATTGGTTGCTTCTTGAATTTGGTATTCGTCGTGAATAAAATTCTTTGTTGTAGTTCATTGTTAACCTTCAAAGTATGGATCAGATCTAATGTAATTTTTTTCTTAACAAGAAATATTTCAGTTCTTCAACACATATTGTGGTAAAATTATTAAACTGTGGAGATGAAATATTTAATGTTGTTAATTGTTTTAATCTTGCAATATTTTAGAACTCAGAGATAATAATTCCTTCAGTAATTTCTTGGCTTGCTTTTTCCTTATATATATTCTTCCTTGAGCCTAAAAAAAATTGTTCAGACTTCTTTTACTAAAGCAAGCAATTTGACTTTCTATGATCTATGTAATAACTATGAAACATTTTCTTATATTTGATTAATTTTCGATTCATTTTCTTTCCCTTTCTCACTTTGAAAGAAAAAAGAAATCCTTGCTTTGCCTCCTTTCTTCTTCGTTAATTGAATGGTATACTCACACGTCTTATCTTTTATTTGTCTACAGGCCGTCGATCATCCTTACCTTGTGGAATGCTCAAGTTCTTCTTTGGCTAGAAGTGGAAGAACAACTAATGTTGGCTATGTTGAACAAACATGTGGTTTATGTCATGATCCAGCAAAAGATCCAATCGTGAGTTGCATACTCTTCCACTTCCCTAAGAAAAGAAATAGAAAGTATAAAACAAAGGAAAAAGTTCACTCACGAAACTTGATACATCACTAAAATTGAATTTGATGGATTTCCTACTCACACTACATTAATATTTCATATATTATGTGATGGATATTTCATCTTAATGTTCACATAGTTTCAACATTTACATCTAAGATGTCTTTCTAAAAATTCTTTTTCAGCACCATAAGAAAGACCACTCTTTTTCTTTTTACTAGAAATACGTTTTAAAATGCCTTTTAACACTATAACAACTTTAATTAAACTCGTGGAGTTGATGATTTCAATTCTCGTACCTCATCTCTTGAAAACCTAAGAAATATTCTATGAAGTCATTACTATTATGTTATCATATGAAACTTAAACTGACTCTCCTATAAAATTCTATGAATTCATTACTATTATGTTGTCATTTGAAACGTAAAATGACTCTCCTATAAAAATGTGCACCTCTTTTGACTATTGCAGGTTAATTCTTGCACACATGTCTTTTGCAAGTCATGTCTAATAAACATTTCTGCAATTGTGGAACAACTTTCATGCCCTTCATGTTTTAAATCAATTACAGTGGATTTCACAGCAAATGATCAGAAAACTAAAGCAACAATCAAAGGATTTAGGTCCTCGAGTATATTGAACAGAATTTGCCTTGATAATTTTCAGACAAGCACAAAAATAGAAGCGTTGGTAAACAATTACTTTTCAATCAAAAACTATATCTTATTTTACCTTAGCTTTATAGTTTGGTTTGGTTTAAAGTTTTGCTTACCATTTGAAAATGTTGCATCAAATACCACCCCCACTTAATTGAGTGGAAACTTATAAGTATTCTCATTGCTTGTTTCATTGGATCAAGAGAGAAGAAATAAGGTTCATGATTGAAAGAGAAGGTTCCGCAAAGGCAATAGTCTTCAGCCAATTCACATCATTTTTGGATCTGATACACTATTCTCTACAGAAGGTAAGACATGTCTTCGTTATCCCCTTCACAACTACCCCTATTGTTTCACTCAGTAGTCTTAACAAAGAAACATTTCTTGTGTGCATTTGGCAGTCGGGTATTAATTGTGTTCAATTAGATGGATCCATGACTATCACTGCAAGAGGTTCTGCAATTACAAGATTTACCAGTGATCCAGATTGCATTATATTTCTCATGAGTTTGAAAGCCGGAGGTCTTTCCCTGAATCTTACAGTGGCATCACACGTAAGGATTTCCTTTCCTCTCTTTGTCAATAAATATTCTTCATTTCTTGAATCTATGTTGGATTCCTTCATCTCTTTAGGTTAAAACTATTTTTTTGTTTGGGATGTTTTCACTTCATCTCGGTGCACCTAAAGAACAAACACATTTTGAACTAATAATATATCGTTGAATGACCCAGACTACTTTTCTTGAAGTTACACTCTCCTTTTGCACTTTAATAGGTTTTTTTGATGGATCCTTGGTGGAATGCTGCTGTGGAGAGGCAAGCTGAAGATAGAATCCATCGAATAGGGCAGTTTAAACCCACAAGGTGTGTGATTGTATTTCTTCGACTAACTATACCAATAAAGATAGCTTATTCTTATTTTTATCATTTCTAGGATTGTGAGATTTGTGATTGAGAATACAATCGAGGAGAGGATCTTAGAGTTGCAAGAGAAGAAAAAACTACTTTTTGAAGGGTAAGTTCCTCCAAGTTCATTGTGCTAGTTGCATATGTGTTCTTTGAATTTTCCTCCTCTACTTTGACGTTCCCCCCTTCTCTCTCTGGTGTGCTGATTGCCAAATATTGATTTTTTTGTAGGACGGTTGGTGGTGCTTCGGAGGCATTGGAGGAATTAACAGAGGCAGACTTGAAGTTCTTATTTGTAACCTAAATCAATTTTTGTTCAGTTACTGTGTCTTGGAGGTTCTGGATGTTTCGGACGAACAAGTTGCAGTGCAGTTAAATTTAAAGTTTAGAGTTGACTTGACTAGTTCAAATATATATGATCTGAAAGTGTTGACATGCTTATATGATGAGTTTGGACTTGTCCGCAAATTTTGATTTAATTTCAACGAGTCTCGGATGAATTGTGAACATTTCGGGTGCTTTGTCTTTTGTTTAAGCATTAAAACGTGACGATCAACAGATCCATTTTTAATTATAGAGATCGAAAATTTATTCTGAGACTTCATCTCCTTGGGAATCCAAACATGATATTGAGTTTCAATTAAATGAAGATATCCATATCGTTATTTAGGACACATAGTAAAAATAAATCGTTGCATTTCGAAGATCGTATAAGGATATTACGGCCTTTTTAGTGAAAACTAAATTGTTTGTTGCAAAAAGGTGTTGGGGCAGACTTTTTGGATACCAGATTTTTCTACTTTAACGACAAAAAATTACAAAAAAAAAGATTAATTTTTTTATGCCAGAACATTGTATTAAATTTCAAACCATGTTTGATTGTGGTAAAAGCTCAGTGATTTTTATCACAGGAAATTGAGGAATTTCACTCGACATCTAGATATTGTAATACTTTGATTTGGAGGTAATAAAGACTCCATTTTTAAAATGAAAATTCTCATTTGAGGTACATTATACTATGGGTAAACCAATATTTTTATCCAGTCTTTTATTTGTTGATTATTCCATCGTTCAGAATTAAGTAAGAACATGAAACTAAAAATTAATAGCTAAAATTAAGAAATCTGTTTTTGAGATTTGAGTTCGCACTATGGGTAATCTAAATTGTAATTAAAATCAGTTTTCCCTTTGGAGTTTGGGGTTAACTTATTTGGCCGGTGATAAAAGTATAGCAATATGAGTGTCTACAAATAGTCTAAATAATGTCTTAGACTAGATTGAGACTGTTCATATGCTCTATGAAAGGGCAAGGCCATGAATTGACTTTTCAGGCATTTAAGGCAAACTGAAACTTTCTTTGATTCTTTCAGAGTGTTAGTGTATTAATTGACTATGTAAATAGGCAATGGATGATGGATGTCCTATATAAATGAGATGACGAGCATTTATGCTAGTACTGATTGTGTTATATGACTAGGTGAACTTGATTTCTAGTTGTAGCATTGGTAAAAATGATTGTGTTGTCAATCATTTTGATTATTTTATCATTGTCGTTCTTGCCTTGCTGATTGTTCTGAGTTGCTTTTGATTATCTGTACCGAGGATTTGAATCCAATATATGGATTGTTGTTTTTAATTGGCATTTATATTTCATGTATCAGATTGATATTGATGAAATAAAAGGTTAAATTTTGGTAAAGGGTCAACTAGGATATTGACTTGTAAAGGATTATTGATATAGTATGTTGATCATAAAGGGCATTTCCTAGTATAGTTATGTCGTCTACGATATATAAACTTTGCGAGTCCCCCATGGGTCCTAGCTATCTACATTACGGAATTGAGTATATACATGTTCTCTTAACGACTATTAGACATATGCAAACATCATCTCATTTCTCTTATATGGTAATGTTTTGATGTGAAAAGAAATAGAGTGTTTGTGAAAGTGACGTTATAATAGTCTGCATGACTTAGCAATTTACTTACTCTAACTTTTCTCCTAAGTGTAAAAAATTTGCCTAATGTGTTCCAACAAAGTAGTAAGAACAATAAGTAAAACATAATATTTTACGTGAAAAACACCTGCCTTAAAAAGGTGTGATACATCACGACCTTTACGTCTACAAGATTTAACGTGAGCTTCAGTATATCACTAAGTCTCAAGACAAAACAGATTACAAGCCTATGCAACCTATAGAATTACGAACAATAATTCCCTAACATCAACACAAACCTTCCAAGGTATGTGTTCCCAAATATACGAGTTATCTCAACTTGAAGGCAACATTCCTTATTTAGTTTATAACACATTAAAGTAAAGATACATCTATACTACTACTCGATGAAATCCTCCTAATATATAAACGTTGTGATAGGACCTGGTTCTTCAATGTGTTCATTCAGCTTACTCATAGAGCTTGTGAAGTCAATTTTCCAAATGCCCTTTAGCTCTAAAAGTGCACGAGTATTACAGATAACTTCACCTCTATTTGAGCACAATTCTTCATAGATTTATTGTTCTCTTTGAACTCCCCAATCACTTGAATTCTTTTGACATAGAGTTCTACTTCAAGTAAGACTCCTTCTTTAATTCAAGATCTTTGCTTCTTTAGACTCTTTCCTTAAAACAAATTCATTTATTCTTTTTCTTATAGACGAATTCCAGCTCTTCAGTTCAACACTCATTTAAAAAATTCTACTTCAAGTCAAATTACTTCTTCATTTAAACTCCTATAACATACTTGCTAGAGATATTAGTTAAAGAATTTATAACCATGGAGGCTATTACCAAGATAGTAAGATAATGACTTCATGCAACATAATTATGTAATATAAAAAGTAAAAACATGATTCATTAATAGAGAAATAGCTAATCATTCTATTAAGTTGTTAGATCATGTTCTATATAAGAACGAAGCCATACTGAATAAAGAAAAAACATATTGAGCACTAATAACTTAAAACAATACATTAAATAGGAGTAGAATAAAGTTAGAGGCACGAAGATCGAGAAGTAAAGAGAAGAATGGAATAAGTGGCAATAGTTGTGTTAACAGACAATCCGGCACATGATTTCAGCATTTCCTGTCCTTTGTTTATCGAGATGACTCTGTAGAGCTTCAATTACAGTCTGAAGGGCGTTTTTTTCTTATAAGCTGCCTGAGCAACCTCCAGTTCAACAATCTTATTAGTGAATATATTCCTTCAGCCTTTTATTTGAGTATCAATTTTGTTGGTATTTTTCCAAAAGCACGGGCCTGCATAAAGTAATTGAAAATGGCTCTCAGGATTAAAGTGACTTTTAATAGCTTTCAATAAGCATTGAGGGGCTTTAAATAGCCCACTTAAAATACATAATCTGCATAATTTAAAATTTAAACAACCTAAAATATCTCAATAACAGAAACCATCTAACTAAAATTCAAAATTCAAATTTATTCAAACTAAATATATTATTTTGCTAAAAGTTACTGGAGTAACTAAAACCAAACTTCAACACTCCTCCTTTGTTGTAGTTACTGCAATTGGAAAAAAAATGATCCTCCTAATTTTTTGCTTTGGTAGTTGATGCTGAACTTTTTTCATTGTTTTTGAACTTTCAAAATTTCTTCTTTTGTTTTTTTCTTCTTGTGATTTGTTCTTCAACAACACATGCGGTGACATTGTCATCTGTAGACGTTTTCCTAAAATTGCTTTAGTCTGAACAGAGAAAAGTTGTAAGGGTTTTTCATCCATCACAATCTCACATATCACACACGTTTCATAATATGGGTTTCTTCTCACAGACAAAATTTGATAGTTTTCGTCTGTAAAAATTGGTGGGGAATTCAAAGAGAGACTGTTGCTTGCCATTATTTCCGTTTTTGTTCATCTTCAGTCATATGCCTTAAGCAAGAAATATTTATGAATCAATATCGCTTGCTTCCTTTCAGCTGCACTTGCAAAACAACTTAAGGGTTACTCTTAGGAATTCAGATAAGCTTGGATCCTATTTTACTCTTAGGAATCCAGATAAGCTTGGATCCATTCTTATCATCAAAAGGGTGAATCAATTTTTCTTCTCACCCATCAAAACAACATGTTAGTGGACAAGTTTCTGTAAACATTTATAAATATGTTCCATTTTTCAATTTAGTATTTGTTTTTTCAAAATTATTAGCAAGTAGACAGTTAGTAGTTAGATGACCAATTTTACCACAAATATCGTACAAATCTTCGAAAATAATATTTTTTTATGGAAATCTACGCCAGACTTCTCATTTTTTACCCTACCATTCAATTTTGACAATTCTAGAGGAATTAGTAAATCTATTAGCTTTTTCAAGGTACATTTTCAACCTAGACACTGCTAGATTCTATTTCTCACCTTTTCTTTGTCACAAAAAATTAATTTTACAGTCCTTAAAATCTGATTCAATCTTTTTCTGATCTTCACTCATAACTCCTTTTCCTTTTTCAATAAATGGACATCATCAAAATTTCATATTTCAAGTTCTGATTGAGTGAATCAAGTTGATCAACCTCGTCCTTTAAGATACTATTTTTTTATCAGTTTTGATTTTGCCTTTTTTAAGATCAAAATTTAAGATTTCAAGTTCTGATTCAGTGAATCAAGTTGATCAACGTAGTCCTATAAGGTGCATTTCTTTTTATCTGTTTCAGTTTTGCAGTTTTGAAGATCAATATAATCAAACTTTACACATGCAAGAAAACAGAACAATTGATCTCTATTGGAAGTTCACTCTTTTTCTTCTCCTCCTCCTCTTTTTCTCCTTCTTCTGCCTCTTCCTCCTTCTTCTCCCTCTTCCTCCTCCTTCTCCTCCTTCTCTTTTTCCTCGTCCTCCTTCTCATTCTTCTCATTCTCTTTCTTGTCCTCCTCTTCCTTACTCTTATCCTTCTTCTCGTCCTCCTCCTTCTCCTTCTCTTTCTCCTCCCTACTTCCTCCTTCCACTTCTCCTCCTCCTCCTCCTCCTCCTACTCCTCCCCTTCTTCTCCTTCTACTTCTCCTCATTCTCCTTCTCTTTCTTCTTCTTCCCTTCTATACCTTGGACATGACCAACACTTAAAATCATTGTTGGTCTTCACGCGAACCCTTCACATTGTTGACTTCTCAAAGAAAGACTTACTTACACAAATAGGGAACTTTAAATTCATAATAAAACTGAATAATCTTATTTCAATCTTAACTCAATAAATATCTTTATATATTTGATAAAGTAAAAGTAACCGTTTCATGATCTCAACCAGAAGGGAACATACTGAAAGACTCATCAACTCTAACTCTAATAAACCTCCAATGCTAAGATAAATGTCAGTACAAGACCCATGAAAACTCACTAATAATAAGAAATAAATTTGAATTCCTATAGAAAGCAAGGAGGAACACCAAAGATTATTTGGGAGATTCTTTAACATACGTCATCACTATGAGTTATGTTATGATACACCGTCTCACCCACATTCCCAAAACTATCTTATGCCTTACTGAGTATGGAACGCCTAAAGTAAGTGGATCCACTAAGATATGCTTTGAAGCAATTAGAAGTCGTCTAAAAATTATGCTCCTACATGTTGTCTATATGATATATGAATAATGTGAGTTGTCTGAACTCATCCCCATATTATTGTTCAATACTACTCACAATGAATATATATAATCCTGCTTAAGTAGAACTATTCTTTCTCTGTATAGAAATGACTACTCAAAATAATTTTTTTAGAAAGGTAACTACTCTGAAATCTCCTGAACTCATAAACCCTCTTTAGAAACCAAAGTTTCTGCTTTCTCAATGTAAGAATATAACATTTGGGATACTTAGCTTAAGATTTTGTTTGTCAAAACTAACTCTCTATAAAAAAAACCCATAAAATTTTGAATTTTCCTTTGAAAATCAATTTAGTTTTGAATTTGCATTAAGACATATAATTAGGATTTGCAAGGATTTTTAAAAAAGAAATGGATCCCTTAGGAGTTAATAAGAGGAAGGAAAACATTGACACAACTTAAAGAAGAACGTGTCAGATCAAACAAAGAAAAGAATCAACCAAACAATCCTTAGAGCACTGCTAGCATAGGGTGCCAGACCCTAAAAAACTGAAGTTAGGGCTTGTGGCGCAATTGGCACAAGGCGCCAGGCCTTGATATTTAGAGAAGATAAGCTAGGTTTCAAGTGTTCTTTAAGGTTCAATTAAATTTCACCAAGAAATTTTGTTCTTTCCACGTATGCAAGACTTCTCATACTGTCTGACTTGTTCTTCCTCACCGTACATTTAATTCATTCATGAATTCGTCCATGAAATCATTATATTAAGAGATTCTTGAGTAGTTCTTGATTATAGTTTCATTCTTTAATAATGGAAGTTTTGAGTATCTTGAGTTGAGGATCTTGAGTATGAGTTGTGATTTTTAAGGTACTGTATGAAATTTTGTATGAATTCATGTTGTATTTGAGAATAAATAAGAGTTAAGAAGAAATCCCCAATTCTAGACGAGTTAAGACCCTAATTTTAGTAGAATAATTTGTTGGATTTTATGGGTAGGGGCATGGGGCAAGGCTCTGCCATAGGGACAAGGCATGAATTCAGTAGTTCAGGCCCTAGGACGATGTGCCAACAGTGCGCCAAGGCCAAACTTCTGAAGTTCAGGCCCTAGGGCGACGCGCCTCAGTGTGCCATGGTCACCTATTCCTTTTTCTTTTCTTATTTCTTTCCAAATGTGTTCCTTTGAATCATGACTACCTTCCCTTATTTGTACTAACTCCTAAAGAATCCATTAATCCTTGAGATATCCTACATTTCCTAATAACATGTCTTAATTACATTCCAAACTAAAGTGAGTTTAAGAGAAAATTTCAAAAGCTTTTGTTGAGTTGATTTTGAGTTCTTGAGTTCCTATTTTTTTACAAAATTATATTGCTAACTATTGAGTTTCTATATGTTACACATGGAGATCCGTGATTGATTTGTTCATGTCTATATTTCATCATCAACCCTATGAATCGAGTATTCTTGATATGAGTAGTATTGGTGAGTTTTGAGTTTTTAATTTCTATATTGTTATTGGGATCCTTGAGTTGATTCTTTCATGTCTATATTTCAGAAAGAACCCTATTTCGAGTTGAAAATCTTGAGAATCTTTTAAAGCAAATATATATGGTTTAGACTAAGTTTTTCAGGAAAGTATAAAGAGCCATTTTTTTTAGTAAAGTTTAAGGGAATTGAACATTCCTGAATGTTTCAATTTTATAAAAAGACAAGAGTATTATTTTGAGAACATAGAAACTTTGATTTTTAAACGAATTTATAAGTTCACAAATATCTTATTTTAAGTAGTTACCTTTTTTAAAAGGATAGTATGAGCAATTATCTTAAACCAGAAAAAGAACATGTTTTATACATTTGAGCACGAGTATATATTTTTATTGAGAGTAGTATTGAGCACCGATATGAGAATAAGTTAAAACCACTCAAATTCCTCATAAACCATATAGCGAACATGGGTAAAATATCATAGACTTTCTATTAATCCTAAATGTCTTTAGGCATAGCTTAGTTGACTCACCTAGTTGAGGAGTTTTATATTCACCACCTCTCCTACATCATTCATTGACCTTTTTTCATGCTTCTCCTCTTCTACTGGCTTTCCTTTTTTTTCAATACTCTTTTGGCCCCATTTTCATTTTTAATTGTAGTTGCACTAGTTAAAAGCGATTGAATTAAAAACATTTATTATATATTATAACCAGATAATATTTGCATGAAAGATTGAATTTATATGGAGTACATTCATCATTGTTTCCAGTGTAATCATAACTGAAGGATATTTTCAGTCTCTAGGTTCTTCCTGAGCCAAACAAGGGTTTAATCAGATTCTAAATCCCCCATAAAATTCCAAATCACTTAGGGATTTATAGTGAAGTTTTAGAGGAGAAAAGGCACTATGTTCTAGCATTCTTTAACAATTGTGGGATTTACCAAGAGCATCGTTCTTTAGAGGTATGTAAGGCTGTCTGTTAGTGAAAATCTTACAAGATAACAAAATTACAATATTACAATTGAAAATAAAATGAAAAAATAAACATCTTCAAGATGAGGCACGGATATCTGACTCTCTTTAAGGTGATTCAAGCCCTTTGCACCGAATATTTTCACTGTCCTCTTTGACTTGTCCCTTCCAGGATATAACAACCTTCACAAAATATAATTCAACAACTGTGGACAAGAGTTGAATCCAAAGCTCAATAAAAAAGAACACCTCCCTTCAACTAATAAGAACTCTCTTTTTGACTAACTCTTTCACTCTATATTTTTTCTTGTGTGTTGTATATCAAAAACCAAATGAAGACCTCCATTATTTATACTACGAGAAGTCTTCTATCTATGAATAGGAAGATAATGAGTTCTAAATAGTCAAGATAATGGTCTTATGAGTTATATATGTTACAAAGAATAATGAGGAGTAAATAGTGAAATAAAGTGAGTTCCAATGCCACTAACGAGCAGAATGAATAATGCCACTAACGGGCTGATTGTAGAGTTGTACAATGACAAAATAATGTGCACCAAATGAAAATGTCAGAAATAGAAGAATCAATATAACTAAGCCTCACAATACATTGTTCCAAAGATAATGTTTCAATTTGGAAGAAGAGTTTGAGGAAGAAGAGTTGATATCTTCAATCTGGAAGAAGAGTTTGAGGAAAAGGAGCTGAGAGGAAAAAATCTATATTCAAACTTAATATTCTTTCTTATTATTGAGTATGTACATTCTGTGTGTATATATACATGTATACTAAAACAGAATTTAGTTACTACACACTTTTCAATGTAACTAACTATACAATCTAACTAATTAAATGAGTAACTAACCATACTAACCAACTAACTAAAAGAATATCATAACTAACTAATTTCCAATACTCCCCCTCAAGCTGGATGTATTGAAGATGTTCAATAATCCAAGCTTGGATAAAAAAAAATCATGTTGAGTTCTTCCAAGAGCTTTTGTTAAAACATCTGCTTGTTGCTCTTTGGAAATTATGTAATTGGTTCGTATTAGTCCTTGTAATATCTTCTCAAGAATGAAGTGGCAATCTATTTCAATGTTCTTCGTCCTCTCATGAAACACAGGATTAGCAGCAATCTGAAGAGCTGCTTTGCTATCACAATATATTATGGTTGAAGATTCCAACTTTACACACAGCTCTTTGAACAAACTAGTTACCCAAACCACCTCTGTTGTCAACGTTGCTAAACTCCTATATTCTGCCTCAGCAGAGCTTCGAGATACTGTATTCTGCTTCTTAGATTTCCAGGAGATGAGGGAGTCACAAAATTTCAACAAATAACCTGTCACAGAACTTCTAGTACTGAGACAAGCTGCCCATTCAGCATCACAAAATCCAGTTAGCTTTGTCTCTTTGTGTGAACTCATAAGTAACCCCAAGCCTGGACTCCCTTTAATGTACTTAATCACTCTCAAAGCAGCATTCCAGTGTGAATGTTTAGTTTGTTGCATAACTTGACTCAAATTTTGGACTGCAAATGCAATATCTGGTCTAGTATTAGTCAAGTAAAGCAGTTTACCAATCATTCTTTGGTATCTACTTATGTCAAGAAAAAGAGGATCAGCATCGCTTGTGTTATATGCAACTGAAGTGAGCTTCATATTGCATTCCAAAGGAGTAAAAACCAGTTGTGCTCCTGCAAGGCCAGCCTCAGAAATCAATTCCAATGCATACTTCCTCTGATTCATTACTATGCCATTTTCTGATCTGCAGAACTCAATTCCTAAGAAATATTTCAACTCTCCTAGATCCATCATCTTGAAGTGACTATGCAACACTTGTTTAGTAGCCTTTACTAACACAGGATCACTACCTGTGATTAACAAATCATCAACATAAACCAAAACTATTACCATCTCTGTATCACTCTTCTTAGTAAACGATGAGTAATTCAAAAGACTTTGTGTGTATCCAGATTTACATAATGCCTCAGTAAGCTTAGCATTCCATTGTCTTGAGGCTTTCTTTAAACTATATAATGACTTGACTAGCTTGCACACACAATTTTTCTCTGCACCCTTGAATCCTTTAGGTAATTCCATATAGACTTCTTCATACAAATCACCTTGTAAAAAGGCATTAAACACATCCATTTGGAATATTGGCCAGACCTCTATAGATGCCAAAGCAATAATGGCTCTTACAATAACCATCTTCAAAACAGGTGCAAAGGTCTCCTGATAATCAATCCCTTCTGTTTGATTATACCCTTTAGCAACTAATCTTTCTTTATATCTATCAACCATCCCATCTGCTTTATATTTAATTTTGAATACCCATTTACAACCAATAACAGATTTTCTTTCAGGTAGTTCCATGATCTGCCATGTACCATTATCCTCAAGTGCTCTCTTGTTCCATTGCTTCCACCCACCTAGGATCCTTCACTGCTTCCTCATAAGTTCTAGGTTCTACTTCTTCAGAAAAATGACTAAGAAAAGATTGATATCCAGTAGACAAATGATCATATGTTATATACTTAGACATGGAATAAGGATGATCAGAAACATTTGTAACATAATCTTTTAACCAAACTGGAGGATTACTTGACCTCTCAGAATGTCTTGTTGCTACAGGTGCTACCATTGGAATATATGGTACCAAATCATCCTCTAACTTAATTTCTTCAGAATTGTTAGGATTATTAGTTTCAGTAAACTCCAAAGTGTCCTTATTCATTGCTGGTTCTTGGACTGTTATAACATCCTCTACACTTTGAGAATCTGTAGTAATATGTTGAAGATTGAATAATGGCACATCTTTGTCCATTTTCTTTGTTGCAAATGGAAATATATCCTCTTTAAAAACAACATCCCTACTTACCAACATTTTCTGGTGGTTTAAATTGTAAACAACATAGCCCTTCTTGGTAGAAGAATATCCCATGAACACACATGCATCAGCTCTGGTTGAAAATATGTCATCTTTGACAAGTTTAGTTGCATAACAAAGACAACCAATTGTTCTCAAGTGACTTAGATCAGGGTGCATTCCATGAAACATTTCAAAAGGTGACTGTCCATTTACAACACTAGTTGGCATCCTATTAATTAGATATACTGCTGCCAAGACACATTCTCCCCAAAACCTTATTGGTAAAGAACCTTGAAATCTTAGAGCTCTTGCTACTTCAAGAATGTGCCTATGCTTTCTCTCTACTACCCCATTTTGTTATGGAGTATGAGGAGCTACTCTCATGAATGACTCCCATCTTTTCAAACAAAGCTTTACAATCACTATTGAAGAACTCAGTCCCATTATCTGACCTGATCTTCTTAACATCTTTTATTGAATTGAGTCTGAACCATGACAAAAAAACACAGCAATATCTGAAAAACATCACCTTTGTATTTCATCAGAAATAACCAAGTCATCCTAGAATAGTCATCAACAATTGTCAAGAAATATCTATAACCAACATATGTAGGACTCTTATATGGTCCCCATACATCCAAATGAGGTAAGTCAAAAATAACAAAGGTTTTTGACATGCTTAAAGGAAAAGGATGCCTAGTTTGTTTTGCTAGTGGACACACTGGACAGTTGTTACACTCATTTATATCTTCACCTCCTTTAATCAAGGACAAACTTTTCAACACCTTCATGTATGGATGTCCCAGCCTATTATGCCATTTGAAGCCTTCTGAATTAAAAACCATATTGCTTATCAATGTATTTTGTTCATCATGTGCATCTCTTTTTGGAATTTGACTGGGTGGGTAGTATAAACCATTCCTCTCTTTACCAATCCCCTTCACCTTTCCAATTGAGAGTTCTTGAAACACACAGAACTCAGGGAAAAAATTCACAAAACAATTCAACTGTCTAGTTAGCTGTGATACTGATAACAAATCATACTTAAAATCAGGAACCACTAACACATTTGTTAATGTGTCACCAATTGACACTTTACATTTACCAATTTGAGTTACTGAAGTTGCTTGTCCATTAGGTAGATGAACCTGTTTATCTAGATCTTTTACAGAAACAGAATAATCTAACTTGGTTTCTTTAGAAGTCATATGACGAGTAGCTCCAGAATCAATTATCCAATCTTCATTATCTTTTCTTTTATTTTTGGTGTTACATACAGATAAAATTTTATAAGTACCTACAGTGTTTGCCACATAATCTTGTGAATCCTCTCTATTTATCATCTGCAGAATCTTGTTATATTGATTTGGAGTAAAAGTAGGCTGTGTTGTGAGCTGATTCTCATGTCCATTCTACCCCATCTTTGCAGCTTGTTCTACACTTCCTGAAATGTTATTCAATCCCTGCACAGACTCAAATTCATCTTTGATCTGATTATCAACATATGCATGATTTGCTTTCCCTGCATCTTGCACATCTTGACCAGGTCCAAACTTCTTCTTGAATTTCCAATCTGGTGGATATCCAATCAATCGAAAGCATATATCCTTTGTATGACCATGCAACTTACAGTAATCACATATCAAGTGCCAATTCTTCTTTTGTTTAAAATTGCTACTATTCCCTGTATTTCCATAGCTTCATCGTCCAACATACATTGCCATAGGGTCATAACTACCACTAACATTCTTTCCTTTATTATATTGCATTATAGAGTCATGAATTTTTTTAGAATATAATGCCATCGACTCATGAATATCTCCATCAGCTCTATTCATAGCAGTCATACGTTGACTTTCATCAGAAGTTATCATAGCATATGCTTTGTTAACACTTGGAAGAGGGTTCATCATCAAGATTTGGCTTCTTGCATGACTGTATACTTCAATTAATCCCATCAAAAAAGCAAACAGTCGCAGAAACTGTAAATGATCTATATATATCTTTGATTTATCACAATCGCAAGTAGGAGGGGGTAACAATGCATCGAATTCATCCCATAACAATCTCAATTTTTTAATGTAAGTTGAACTGTAAGATTACCTTGATGAAGAGTACATATTTCTCGATGAAGTTGATAACTTCTCGAACCATTCAAATCTGCCCAAACCATGGCTGCATTTGATGCATACACAATCCCACTCAACAATTCCTTAGAAACTGTGTTCATAATCCAAGCCAACACAAACGCATTACACTTCTCCCATTGTTCCCCTAATTTAGGTTTATAATCTGACTCTCGACAAGATCCAAGTACAAAGCCTACTTTGCTCTTTGCACGCAAATTGATCATCAACGACCTGCTCGTAACGAGTAGTTTTCAGTTCCTGTGAGTTGTATTTAAGTTAATACACTGCCTGGAGTATCTGAAGGGTGTAAGTACAGAGGATGATTGCGATTCTTCTCAATTCCTTCAAGAGTGTCTGCTGAAACACTCGAACTTGAACTTGCGATAACTTTCGATACCATGGCTCTGAAATTCAATGGTTATCAAACTTAAAAATGGCGGAAAAGGAGAAAACAAATGTGAATCTGATATTGTAGACTCACGGCTCTGATACCATGTTTCAATTTGGAAGAAGAATTTGAGGAAGAAGAGTTGATATCTTCAATCTGGAAGAAGACTTTGATGAAGAAGAGCTGAGTGGAAAAAATCTATATTCAAACTTAATATTCTTTCTTATTATTGAGTATGTACATTCTGTGTGTATATATACATGTATACTAAAACAGAATTTAGTTACTACACACTTTTCAATGTAACTAACTATACAATCTAACTAATTAAATGAGTAACTAACCATACTAACCAACTAACTAAAAAAGAATATCATAACTAACTAATTTCCAGTAGATAATGCAAAAGAGACTAATCTTCTGAATATGGAATGTGCATCTTAAATATAACTTTATAATATTAAAATGCTCCAAAACCAACACTTTCCATAGTGATGGATTTGTTCCTCGCGCCTATCATATATAATTTATCCATAAAATCATTATGTTCAGAGATTCTTGACTGGTTCTTAATTGTTGTTCATTCTTTAACAATAGAGGTTCTTGAGTTTTCTTGACTTGAGGATCTTGAGTATGAGGTACGATTTGGGATGGACATTGTATGGGTTTTGGATGATTTTTGGTGGGTTTGTAAATCAAAAAGAGAAAAATTCGGACCAGAAATTGAGAAGAAAAATTTGTCAGATTTCTGAGTACAGTGGTGGAGCGGTGCGCCACCATAGCACCAGAACTACTTTTCAGTAGTTTGGGACCTGGCACACTGCTCATGGAGTGTTCCTAAAACACTGTTTGGTAGATTTTGGGCTGGCGCCCTGCGCCACACAGTGCACCAGGGTTGGCAGGTCATTTTCTTTTCCATCCTTCATTCAGCAATGTGTTCTTTCAAATAGTGTCTACGTTTCTTTTTAATATGAACTCTTAAAGTCTTCATTAATCCTTGAGATATCTTGCATGTCAAAATTACATGTCATAATTTACATTTCAACGAAAGTTCAAGGAGGTCTTTTGAATCGAATTGAGAATTATTTTATAATCAACTAGAGTTTTAAACTAAGTATTGAGAAATTAAATATGAGAAATGATAAGAGTCAAATTCATGTTTGAGAAATGATACAAGGGAACTACAGTGATATGTTAACATTTAAAAGAGAAAAACATTAATTTCTAAATGAGTATATGAGTTTAGAGACATTTCAAAGCATTAGCTCTTTAATGGGATTTTTGAGTAATTACCTCAAATTGAAAAGAGCTATGTTTTATACATTTGAGCATGAGTTAATATATTATTTGTAATAGTATTGAGTACCGATATTAAAGGTCATTCAGAGAACTCACATTTGAGTTGTTATCGAGATATTTTGAGTAAATATTTGCAATTGGAGTCGCATTTTTCTTGAGTATGTCTTTTGCTAAGTAGTCACAATCAGGCCAAGAATTCCTTAGGACCAACCATAGTTCGAGTACCGAGAACGTCCATGGTGTAAGCTCAAGGGGTGATATCCCACATAGGATAATCATTTTTTTTCAACTTTATCATGTTACTTTTTTGTATTCACGTTACTTGCACAAAGATTAAAAGAAGAGTACTACATATCATTGTGCAATGAAAGGCATGCACAATTTAGTATGTATTTAATCTATTTTAGTTTGTACTTGTGTAATTACACCGTTGATTCTGTGAAAGTCATCTTTGCCTTTTTGTTGCTCTTCATTTGCTACTGATGGTGAAGTTCTTATTAAATTTATTTTAATGGGACATTTCATGATCTTACATCCAAACTACAGTCGTGAATTAAACCACCAAACATACTCAGAGAAGACCTTAGTAAGGAAACCTTTACTTTAGGTAGCACAAAGTGTTGGACTACAAAAAGTTATTCAACATCTTAATTTGACCATCCATGAATGTGTTATTCCTTTGAGTGACTTAATTTCCTTTAATGTGTTACTATTATGTCTCTTTGTAGATTAAGGAAATTAAACTCTCTTGCTACTAATTTAATTTCACTTTCTTAGGAAGCACTAACTTGTATTTAATCCAAAAAGGATAAAAACTTTCAGCTGCTCATTGCTGTGGAACTTTACTACTAACTTTTCATAGACATATTTGCTAAACTTAAATATAGTGGAACTGTTATAACTGTTGGATATTAATTACTAAGATCACAATTTCGTTAATGTTTATCTGTTAATTATTTACTTCACTTGAACTGGATAATATATTTACTAACATCATAGGAGACAAATGTTTAAAAATCATGTAGGCGGAACAAAAAGATATGCAGTAATACCAAGTAAGGCAATGAAAAAAGTTATGTCATGAAATTAGAAGCAATGAATAAGTTGCTGGCTGAAATGAATGCAACTTTGAACGACATTTGAACAATTTACTGAATACATAATATAATATAATATGTATTTTGTGTTTACTGATTTTTTTGAAGGAAGTGTTGGGATATACTATTAACCCTAAAATATGAATATGTTTCTGGAATGTCCTCCTCTGTTTTCCTACCATGAAAAAGCATTTTCACTAAGAAACTGAGAGTTAGCAAAAACCTCTCTCTGATTTTCATCTTGCAACAAGCGAGAGTATGTGTGATCAAGTGTGGGTAATACTACTCGATCTTGCTTGAGTAGGTTTCATTTAACCCCAGAAAGAATTGCATAAGCCTTTGATCTTTCAACAACTCATTTAAATTTTTCTGTCCAATCACAAACACATACATATGTGCATATTATATTACTGTTAAGTGAGTCCAACTTATCCCATAGACACTCAAGTTTTGTAAAATATCATGCTATGTCGTGTGTTCCTTGTTGGGTTTTAAAAATGTGTGAATGGAAAATGAAGAGTTGCGACTTTTATGAAGAGTTGTGACTTTTATGAAATGTTGTGACTTTTATGAAAAGTTGCGACTTTTATGAAAAGTTGTGATTTTATGGAAAGTTGTAACTTTATGAAACGTGACGACCTTTCTGAAAGATTGTGACTTTTCCAAAGGTTTGTGACCTTTCCGGTAAGGCACAATAAGAACATTTTCGCACTACCCTTTATTTTCTATAAATAACCTTTTCGCCCTACCATTTGTTTTTTATAAATTGAGCAATTTCCTCTTATTTTAATATAGAACTCATGGACTTCTTCTTCAACTACTAAATCCAGTATTCTAAGTGTACTATACTGTCGTTGAGTGGTTCGCTGATACCGAAGTTTTTGGTATCTATACTCTGGTGATTGAGATCATTTTACCCTGTGAGGTCATATTCCAAATCAAACCTCGGATACTAGAGGGGAATAATTTCCTTAAGGGGATAGTGTGAGTTCAGTGGACTTGATCTTTTCCTACTAAAAATTTTCCAGATTCTGGTACGTATTTTACAAATTTTAGATTTGTGAATTAATTTCACTTCTTTTATTCTTTTGTTCTTCACTGGTTCATTAATCTTGGTAACTTCGTGTTTCTGTAAAGTTTGTTGGAATCAGTAAGATTCTTTAGACACATATTAACAATAATTCTTCTTTAAGAAATATATTTCATATATTTCTTTTAAATTTATTCCCGATTCTAGTTTCGCTACTAGTTTTAATTTTCTATTCGTGAAAATGTTCTTAAACTTTGTTGTCTTACAAAGATGTTTAAAGTTTTGTTCTAAGTATGTTTGGAATACAAAATGAACAACAATCTTAAGAAAATTAATATACTGTTAGTATTTTTTGTATTCTATTGATTGAGAGAATCTAATCATGGAAGTAGAAGATAAATGCATTACTTCTCCTTAATTCGTTGGTTTGTTTAGAAAGGTCGAAGTGAGAATGTAACAGAAAATTTTTATGGTATTCCTTTTAAATATTATCAGGTAACCTTTTTTATTATGTGTATTTTTGGAAAAAGATCTGCAAATCATATGTTGTGGAATGAATTTTACTTCGCAAATATTGTTGCTTTTAAAATCCTTCAGTTTGCAAAAATGAGAGATGCATATTTTTTTGTTTGATAAAATAGTATGTCAAAATGTTATAATTGGAAGACTATTTGATAAGAAAAACATTTCTGTGTGATAAAGAATATGTGATATTCTGTTTGGAGAAAAATAAAGACTTTTGTAGTTTTGTACGTAGACTAAAAACTTTTGTGGTTTTATACTCTGAATAAATTGGACTATGCAATTGGTTTGAAGAATATAAAACTTCACATAATAAGTCTGTGTTGTACTGTTCATTTTCTATAAACGTCAATGTAATATAAAAATAAATTGTACAATTTTTTTGGTCCTTATTGTTAGTATTTTAAATACTAAGTGGTATGTCTATTTATGATAAAGGAAAAATACCAGTGACTTAGAATTTGTGATTTTGTGTCTCTATGGAATGAACTTTGACATTGTGTAAACATTGTCAAAGAGAATTGCAGCACTATAATTCTTTCGTAGAATAATGTTTCCAACATTAAAATATGTGGAAAAACTATTTTCAAATACTTGAAAAATATTTTTGAGATCACATTTGAAATGTAGGGGTTATTTGCTTATGATTAGACTTGGTGTCTTATTTAACTTTGGAGCAAACGATATGAAATTTAATGATACTTTTGTATTATGTTATACCCACAAAAGTCTTGGAGTATATTTGGTATTGTGGTTGTTGAGTTTCTCTATTACTAATATATAGTGTGACTAGTATGAAACATCCAAATTATATATACTTGTTCAAAATAATTCTGTTCTTTTATGAAAAAATATCACTTAAAATGTTGTGATTTTTCATGAAAAGATATGTCTATTGTAATAAAAGTATTTGCATAGACATGAATATTAGTGAATAGTCATTTGTTATGTTTTTGTAAAAATAACATTCGGACTATATTGTCTTTATTGAACCCGATGAAACTTTGTTTATGGGTAGTTCTATAACAATCATATTGAAAGTTATGTAAATGTCCTTCTTAAAAGGATATTTGACAATCTAAACAATGTTTGTATCACACAAAATTGAAAGAAATAGAAACAAAATATTAGAGATACAAAAGCTATCTCGCGAAGAGCTTTTCGAACTCAATGTTTTTATTTGTTCTTACTTGCTTGAGTAAATGTTTGTGACATGAACACTTGGGGCATGTCAATTACAAAACCTTGTACGGAAAACTGATCAACTTAGAGAGCATTCTTATAAATCTGTTGAAAGAAATTCTAATCCCTTATAATTGATTTACACTGAAATTTGTGATATGAAGTTAACACCATCTCACGGTGAAAAAATATTTGTTACTTTTAATGAGAATTGCATTAGAAATTACTATGTCTATTTGATAAATGGTAAGGATGAAGCAATAGAAATGTCTAGACAATGTAATATCGAAGTTGAAAATCAGTTTGAAAAAATATAAGAAGTGATAAGAATGGAGAGTATAAATCTCATTGTGCAGAAATATGTTTGGAAAGTGGAATATCCATCAAACTACTGTCATATTCACCTTAATATAATGAAAAACAGAACATTGAAAGAAATGATGGATGCATTATTTATAAGTTCGGGTTGACACAAAACTTGTGTATCGTTACTGCAAAAAGGAACAACAAAAAATTTTGTATTTTTAGAAAGAAAGCGATTTGGTTTGATCAGAATACAATCTTTTCCATATAAGAAATAGAAAGGAAGGAAATCCAACTTGAAATATTTCAAAGTGTGGGGGTATCTAGTTAAAGTTCAAGTTCCTATTCCTAAAAGAATTAAAATAGGACCTACGACCGTGGACTGTAAAATTAGATTTGAGTAGTCTAGATAAGGGTCTAAAAGGCCTAGGAAATGAAAAGGATAATGTACTTAATAAAGAGATTCAGAGGCTTAGTAAATGTGAAATGACATTTACTTCCTTCGAATATCATTTTGTAACATTTCCTGTGTCTTCTTTAGACTCATTCTTTGGAAAGATGGTGTCAATAAACAATATTGGAAGTTAATTAATCTTCTTCAAGAAAATAAACCTTTGGGTTCAAAGTGAATCTTTAGAAGGAAAATAACAGTTGTTGGAATTGTTGAAACAGATAAAGCATGACTTTCTGTCAAAGGCTTTAGACCAAAAAAACCAAGGTTTTGATCTTGTCGATATATACTCGTTAGTATTTAGAATTACATCCATTCGGATGCAAAAATTATTAGTGTGATATATGACCTCCAAATTCATCAAATGAATGTGAAAAAAACGTTCTTAAATGTAGAATTGGAGGAAGAAATTTTCATGGAACAACCTGAGGGTTTTGTGGTTCCTGGTAAATAAAAGAAAGTGTGTGAACTTGTTAAGTCACACATTATGGAAGCACCCAAACAATGAAATAATTTGATCAAGCCATGTCGGAAAATAGATTGAAGAATGATGGAAGTGATAAATGTATTCATATTAAAATCATAAGGTCATGTTTGTTTGTATATTGGTTATATGTTGATCATCAATGGAGACACTAATGACATAAATGCTACTAAACGTATGCTATAAAGCAAATTGGAATGAAAATTATTGGAGTTGCTAATGCGATCTTAGATATAAGAATTCGTAGAACTCCATAATGTTTAGCATTTTCATGGTCTCATTGCATTAAAAAAGTACTTAACTAGTTCAAATATTTGGATGTCATATTGTCAAATCTCCAATAAATGTGAGCTTTGCATTTCAGAAGAGTGAAAACAAAAGTGACTCACAATTGGATTGTGCTAGAGTTTTGGGAAACATGATGTATATCATATAGTGTGTGCGATCAGATATATCATTTGCTATTTTCAACTGAGTCGGTTCACAAGTGATCCCAAATAAATTTATTAGATGATGATAAATAGAGTTTTGGAGTATTTAAAATAATATTTAAAGCTATGTCTTGCATTATAACAATATCCAACAATATGAAAGATATAGTGATGCAAATTGAATCATCGTACGAATGAACTAAAATTCACGAGTGGATATGTATTTACTATTGGTAGACGAGCTGTCTCTTAGAAATATTTCAAAAGAGACATGTATCGCTAGATCTACAATGATCTTTGAGCTAGGTGCTCTAGATAAGGTCGTTGAATAAGTTGAAACACTCCGGAATTTATTGATAGATACTCTATTTTGGCCCAAGCCATTGACATTAGTATGCATACGCATTCACAATCAAGATGCAATAGGTAGGGCATGGAGCAGGACGTATAACGGAAAGTCTCATCATACAAGACATAGACATGATACCGTTAGAAAACTACTCTCTAGTGGAATTATCAAAATTGACTATGTAAAGTCAAACGATAATGTGTCGGATCCACTTACAAAAAGGCCTAACTAGAGAGAAAGTTAAAACATCATCTAAGGAAATGAATTTACGGCTTAGGACGAGTCATCATGGCGGGAACTCTAGCAGACTGGAGATCCCAATAGCTAGATTCAAGGAGAAAAACAAAGTTGTGAATGAAGGTTTAACATTGTCAACAAACTCAATCCATTCTCATGATGAAGACAATGCTCAAGGACAAGGATACAACATTAAGGCTTGTGAATGAGTTAATAAAGCTTAATGGTTTTAATGATTTTCTAAGTTTGGTAGAGTTGATGAAATAGTATATCTACGTGATTGCATGATTAGGAATCACCTATGTGAGTGTAAAGTGTATGACATTTCAAAGAAGATGATTGTCAAAAGCCCATCTCTTTATATACTCGTGAAACTAGGAGGTGTTCATGGCTAAAACAAACACAACCGTAAGAACCATAAATGGTAAAGGGTTAATTGTGTGACATATGGTTGTCTAGGTATACACCAAAGTTTGACGATTATAAGATATCGCATCTAGCGATTGATCGAGTATATCCGACATATGTTCACTACCAAAAGTTCAGGGGGAAACCTACTTATCCAGATGCAATTTATTCTTTCTTGTATAGTACACATACTTGTTCGTTTCTCTGTCTTTGAGTCATTCCTCATTCATGCGGGAGATTGTTGGGTTTTAAAAAGGTGTGAACGGAAAATGAAGAGTTGTGACTTTTATGCAATGTTGCGACTTTTATGAAAAGTTGTGACTTTTATGAAAAGTTGTGAAAGTTATTGTAAGTTTCTTTTGGAGTTTTCTTTGAAATTTGAGTCATATGTCTCTGTAATTTTCCCCAATATATAAAACTTTATGGGGCCAATAAGGTACCCAATCATAGGTCTATGAGTCTAGTTTCTAATACATCAAACCGTTTGTTATTAAAATAGAGAGAGATATTAGCAGTTTTGTCAGATGACACAAGCAGGCACGTGAGGTGGGCCAAGGTCGGTGGGAACTTTGTTTAATCAACCATCTTCATTTTCTTTTCCATTTTCACGTTCCAGTAGAACTTAATATAGAGAAAGTCTACTCAAATCCATAAAATACTCTTTAGGTCTTAGTAATTTCTTCTTAGAAGCTTCAGGAAAGTTGCTCTACATTGCGAGCTCGTCATTTTGGTATAGTTCTCATTGTGAATTGTGTGGCGTGCATTTGGTGGTTGTTTCAGCAGGGTTTTTACTTTGTTTGGAGGTTTTGAGATTTTTTTGAGCTTAAGTTCAAGGTAACAACCTCCTTTCATTAATTCTAGCCTTGGTAAGCCACAATTAGTAATTTTCGATGGAAATTCATATCTTTCGTTGGATTATCATGGTACTTTCCATTCTTGTGTGTTGACAGTGGTGCATCCTAGTTGTAGTATCGAGGGGGTTTCGAGTAGAAGTTGATCGACCACTAGAGTTCATCGAAAAAGATATGTTAAGGATCTTCCCTTTGTTCGGCATGTTTCTTGAAAAGTTAGAAGCGATATAGTAGGGATGTTATTGTTGGTGATCTCGTGGATATAATTGTGAGTAGTTGTTTCATTGAGTGGTTATAAACCCTCATTTTTAGGATGCATAATCTGTTAATAACGACCTTATATTAGAAACGTCACAGAGACTATTTGTACAGATTATTTATAGCTAAATTGCTCATCTTTATCCTATTGAATTGTTTATTATTATCCTTCAGGATATTGTGGTTAGTAGTTGATCTATGACTACCTTCAGGGGCTATAATGTTGGTTAAGAGGTCTATGTAATTGCCTAAGAGTAGTATGTGTTGCCTACAGGTTTATATTGATTCCAAAGAGGGTTGTATGTTGCTTACATGGCTATGTTGATGGCAAATAGGGTCATGTGTTGTCTAGGAGGCTAAATTGATGCCAAAGAGGGCTATGTGTTGCCTATGGGGCTATATTGATTCTCAAAGGGATGTAAACTACATGTGAGGATATGTTGTTCCCTAAGAGGGATATGTTACTTCTTACACGAACAAGGGGATACCGATAGGGGTATTGAGATTGATTTTGCACCATCTAGGATTATGGGGGCCTAGTTAGGTGGTCTTGTTTGTTGTTTGTACTTGTCAAGTTTATGAGGGCTTGGTTGGATTGTTACTTAGTTGTTTTTGTATGCTTAAATTCAATAGTGATATAATAGTGTTGGTACTGTTTGGGATCCCGTAGTTATAATTATGAGTGGTTGTCTAATTGAGTGATTATAAACTCTACAACTCATAAGATGTTAATATAACGTCCCTATATCATGAACGACGTAGACACTATTCAGATTAATTGTTTAAAGTAAAACTGATCACCTTTTAACCTATTTAATGTTTTGTTATTGCCCTTGGGTCTATTTTGGTTAATTATTGAGTTATAAACTTTCTACAGGGAATATGTTATTGGCCAAGAGAACTATGTTATTGCAAAAGAGGGCTATGTGTTGCCTACGGGGCTATATTAATGCCAAAGAGGGTTATGTGTTACCTACCGGTCTATGTTGATGCAGAAAAGGGTTATGTGTTGCCTATGGGGTTGTAATAATGCCAAAGAGGGCTATGTGTTGCCTAGGGGGCTATATTTATTCCTAAGTGTGATCTGAACTACCTATGGGGCTATGTTGTTGCCTAAGAGGCTATGTGACTTCCTACAGGATAAGGGGCTACCGATAGGGGAATATAGATTGTTTTGGCACCTTCTAAGATTATGGGAGCCTAGGTAGGTGGTCTTGTTTGTTATTTGTACTTTCCAAACTTATGGCAGCTCGGCTTGGTTGTTATTTAATTATTTTTTTCGGATTAATTCAGTAGAAGCTCAGTATAGTGTTCTTGATTTCCTTACATGATTACGTTTAGTGTATTATAATACCTGCTCATTTAGTTAATTTCCTTTCATACTCAGTACATTATTTTATACACACCCCATTGCCGGGGATGATGCATTCATGTCTGTAGGTCCTGATGAATCGCTTGGTAGTTCTCCTTAGCAGCACAATTGACTTCTTCTTGATTGGCTAGACCCTTTCCTCCTAAGCTTCCAGAATCTAATGGTTTGTTGGGTTTTATTGTATATTGTTTTTGGGTAGGTTGGGTAATACTCTTAGGGGTTGTTTGGTAGAAAAATAAATAATGATGGGATTAGCAATGCATGGATAAGTAATGCAGGGATTATTAGTGATGGGATTAGTAATGCAGGGTATATTTATTTTCATGTTTTCGGTTCATTGTTTCCCACATTATCTTGTGTTTGCATTAAAACTATACAAAATGTTTCTTTTTTTCATGCTCCGCCGCTACCCCTTAGACACAGACGTGGGACCTAGAATAATGACTGACCCCAAGTTAACCCTGCTAGCATAATCATAAGCATACTATGATAATAAAACTAGTGCAGAAGCCTAAAATATATGATATACTGAAAAATGATAAGATAGGGAATACTCATATACTATAATTGAAATATATGAAAAATTGATGAGTTTGATACAAGGACGATATCAACTCCATAGCCTACAGCTGAAACTAAAGATTTCTAGAAATAAGTTTCTACTGACTAGAAGTCCTGTGACATACCCCAACTAAGTCTAGAAAAACTGAAATTAAAGCTAAAAGAGATAAAGATAAACATGTCACCATTCCTTGAAGAGTGAGGACTCACCACTGGTGCTACTGAACTAAATATTGAGAACCGATCTAAGCGTGATATGGATGTTGAAAAACTGGACCTACATCATGGGAAGATGAAGACCATAGAATGTGTAAGTACTTTAAACTTACCAAGCATGAAAGATAGAATAAAGCTTAAGTAATACATAACTGAACTATCACAAAAACAAGTATAATATTTTGAACATGATATATATATATTGAATACTGATCTAACTGGATTCAAGGATGACATTTATAACATATTGACTTAATACTGACTCAAATGGAAATATGGTCAATGTATAATAGAGTATGACTGAATGTGTTAACAACTAATAAACGAAAATAAAACCACATGAGCTAAATGTGTAGTCTAATGTACACTGCCCATCTTGAGGACCCGATACACCTGAAAAAAGGTGTAGAAGTATGCAAACGTGATCACTAAATTGATGCCCACATAGGGGACTTACAATCTACGTGGCTAGTAGTTATGGGACTACTCGGGTGCAATGAACCCTAGCCCAACATGGTATTATGATAATCCCAATAGATTAAGTGGTTAAGACATTATGATTGAGTTTCTCTAATATTGGATAGCTCAAAACTTAACGTGCAAACTGAGAATGCAATAATTAATGAACTAATAAGTAAGGCATGTATTACTGAAATATTTGACATAACATATGTAATTAAAGAACTAAAGAAATACAAACCTAGGGTTCTAAAATTCATGCAATAAACTGAGTAATAACATGATAATCTAATTTGAAACATACACATAGGTAATTCATGATGACCTGCTGTAATTTTAAATCCTAAGTCTATTAACAATAAGGGGATCAAGAAACTGACTGAATTTTAGGGAATAAATGGGTGAAAGGAATCCACTAGTAAAATGCCACATATATGGTGACGAATTCCTAGAAGAAATCTTTGGATTTTGAGGCTGGAACTGATGGAATCTTATTGCGTTCTTGAAGTAGGGTTCTTGACCTCCTTTCTCCTCTCAAGCTCTACCTTTTCTATGTTTTGATTAATGATTTGACTTAGATAAGTTATCATTATGTTTGTAGGATTAAACTGACTAAAACCTCATAAGTTAAGTTCTAAACAACGTAGCTCAAGGTTTAAACGAAAATAGGAAGAGACCAAAACATCCTTGAATAAAAATTTGTTACACTCACTGACGAAGATAACTAACGGACTGTGAGGCAACCGATGGTCCGTATTGGTCAACCATTATTATAGATATAGGAATGAAAGTTGAAAGGCCCATCGACGTAGCTTACTAATGGGTTGTGAGTTGATAGACAGTCCATACTGGTCGACCATCATTCGCAATTGAGGACCGAAAGTTGACTGGTCCATCAGCGGAGCTGACTAACGGGCCATCAGTCGACTGGCGGTCCATAGCTGGCTACTGTCGGTGACACCTGCAACTTCTGAAAGTCTTGAATGTTTTTCCTTGCTCGAATGTGAGGTGTAACACTTTCCAACTATACCTTTGAGTTGTCACGATATTATCTATTTTATTTAATCGAGTCAAGGTAAGTAATTGTTGGAAAATATTTTTTTATGGTCTTCTAAGTACGTAGGAGCAGAACAATAAGTCAATATAGTATTACTTACCGAACCATAAGTCAATCTAGTATGTGTTAGGTCAACAATACGTTCTTCCTAATCAGTATATTCTATAGGGCATGGACATGATACTTCAATAGGTAAAGGGAGAGGTAAAAGAGGAGCATCTAGTTGTGGTAGTTGCTAGAATCATGCAATTCCACTAGCTGACAGACATCACTCACAGTCATCACCTGATGTTGTGATAGGTACATTGATTGTTAGTATAGATTGTGTTTATACACTGATATATTCAAGCTCTACCATGTCCCATGTTACTCTATTTATCAAGGGAATGTTGTGTATATCAGTAGAGTCATTACATCGACCTTTTATTATTACTACACCAGTCGGTGAATCTATTAATAAAAAGAGAGTCTATTGAGGTTGCAGTAGAATTCATCGATCGTCAAACCTCTATATACATGGTAGAGTAGAGATGGTCAATTTTAATGTCATTATGGGTATGGATTGGCTAGTTTCTTGTTATTCTAATGTAAAGTGTTGGACAAATAATGTTATATTTTATTTTCAAGGAGTGGAAGTTTGAGAATTGAGGGTAATACAACAACACTAAAAGGTAGGTTTAGTTCCCATCTGAAGGTAAGGAGGATGATTACTATGTTTTTTATTAATCATATTGTTAGAGTTCGTGATATGGATGTAGAACAACCAGTTCTCCAGTATATTGTCGTGGTTAGTGAGTTTCTGAATGTATTTCCAGATGAGCTTTCTAATATCCCTCCACAGTGGGAATTTGATTTTGCTATCCTTATTCTATTTGGTACAGAACCCATATATACTCCTTATAGAAAGGCTCCTGTTGAGCTAAAGGAGTTGAAGGATCGGCTGAAATATTTGCTGGATAATGGCTTTATCAAGCCTAGTGCCTCACAAGTTTTTAAGTACTTTTTGAAGATTTATTTGAGATCAAAGTACCATCAGGTACATGTCAGGAGAAAGATATTCCGAAGACATTTTTTTAGAACCATATATGGAAATTTTGAGTTTTAGGTGATATATTTTGGATTGACCAATGGCCCATAGTGTTTATGGACCTAATGAATAACATACTCAGGCTGTATTTGGACCTTTTTGTGATTGGATTATTTTGGTTGATACACAGAAGATTGAGGCCATAAAGACTTCGCCTAGACCTACAACTCAGATAGAGGTCCGAAGTTTCTTAGGTTAAGCTGGATACTACAGAAGGTATGTTGAGGGGTTTTCTTCACTTCAGCACCATTAACAAAGTTGACTTAGAATGAAGTTAAGTTTTAGTGGACTGGGGCTTGCAATCATAGTTTCCAATATCTTAAAGAAAGGTTGACATCAGCACCAGTCATATCCATTGAGTTTATAGGGATATGCAGTGTACGGTGACTCTTCAAGTATTTTACTAGAATGTTTTTTATGCAACATAGTAAGGTGATTGCATATGTTTCAAGACAGTTGGGTAAGCATGATAAGAACTATGTAACTCATGATTTAGAGTTGCCTGCAATTATACGTCATTGTACATTCACAGAGATTGAATTGAATCAGTGGTAACGTCGATGACTTGAGTTACTGAAATATTATAATGTAGATATTTTATATCATCAAGGGAAGGAGAATGTAGTAATTTATGCCCTCAGTAGCAAATCAATGGTTACTTTATCCCAGCTAGGTGTTAAAAGGTGTGAATTATCTCGAGAGCTTCATCAATTATCCAGCTTGAAAGTCAGATTATTAAAGGCAATGATCGTGGGGTCAGATTTTTAAGACACAGACGTATCATATTCAATCATGAAAATAAAGGTATAGTAGCACAGGGATCCCTACATAGATTAGCTCCCAATAAAGACTCATGATAAAGAGTACATAACCTTTGATATTGCAGAAGACAGATTTGTCAAATATGGAGATCAATTGTTATTTCCAAATATGGTAAGCTTCGATAACAGATATGGCAAAGGCACATCATTCCCATTATTTTTTTCACCCAAGTTCGACTATGGGATGAAGAAGGGCGTTGCTAATTTTGTGGCACAATGTACTAACTGCCAATAGGTGAAGGTTGAACACAAAAATCCTGATGGGCTAGTCTAGGAGATAGTCATTCCTTTACGGAAGTAGGAGGCAATTAATATGGGTTTCATTACTAGGATACCTCGATAGCGGTGTAAGTTTGACTCTATTTTGGTATTTGTAGATAGGCTAATAAAATCATCCCATTTTTTAATTTTCAAGACTACTTTCATAGGCAAAGACTATGCAGGGTTATATCCGAGAGATTGTTAGCTTACACAAGATCCCAATATCTTTTGTCTCAGATGGATGGATGGGAACAATTTACTGCTAATTTTTGGAAATCATTCTACAAAGGACTAGGAACACAGGTTAATCTTATTACAACTTTACCCCCTCGAACAAATGGCCAGGCTGAGCGCATAATTCTAACATTTGAGGGTATGTTAAAGGCATGCATGCTAGACTTCAATGGAATTTTGGATAACCACTGACCTATTATTGAGTTTTCATATAAAAAAATTTATCATTCTACCATAAATATGATACCTTATGAGGCTTTGTATTGTTAGAAATGCAAATCCCCTATTGGCTGGTTTGAGGTGTGTGAGTTAGAGTTGGTTGGACATGACCTAGTTCAATAGACGATTGAGCATGTTAAGATCATTTGATAACGGTGATTGACTTCTCAAAGTCACCAAAAGTCATACTCAGATGTGTGACAAAGAGAATTAAAGTTTAATCGATACGTATCCTTAAATGTATCACGTATGACGGGTGTTATGTTATTTGTCAAGGGAAAGAGTAATCCAAGATTCATTTGGTCATGTCGAATCCTTCATAGGGTAGGATGAGTGGATTTTTCGGTAGTGTTTCCTTTGGGGCTATAATTTGTTGGTTCGATCTTCCATATATCGATGATAAGAAATTTCATTGGAGGCCTTTCTCAAATTGACCCTGTTGAGGATGTTCAAATCAAAAAGGAGTCATCCTATGAGGAAACTTCAATTTCCATTGACATTTACGAAGGTATAGAACCAAAGATGTTGCTTCTGTTAAAGTCATGTGGAGAAACAAAGAATAGGAAAAGGTGACCTGGGAATTTGAGGATGACATGAGATCCGAATTTTCTGACTTGTTTCATACTTTACAGCGACAGCTTAGAAGTTTATATCAGTACATCAAGGTCAGATACCAATTTTGTTTTTATATTGTTGATTATTAATATAGTGTTGTTGTATTATTTTACTCGCAATCATATTGTGAAGATATGATGTTTAACTAATGGTGTAATCTTTTGAGATGTCTAATTTGAAATACTCTGCATTTTAGGTTACTAGATAGAAACATTTGTACGGGAGATTCTACAAAAAAAAAATTGATTCCCCTAAGAACTAACAGGATGACTCAAAATTTTCATTCGAGGACTAATATTTCTAAGGAAGGAAAGATGTAACACCCGCACTTTAAGAATGCCTAAATTAACTCACACTTCTGTGGAAGGAGTGATAAACCAATTAATAATGATTTGTTATGCCATATTTTAAGTGTTCACATGTCATGTTTTCAAGTTAAGTGAGTTGTGGAATAAAAGATGGTGAAAGTTATCCTATGTTCCTTTTGAAATTTTCTCTGAAATTCGCAACATATGTAATACTGATTTTCTCCCAATGTATAAATAGTTATGGGTCCATAAGGTATCAAAATGAATATCAAGGACTATAGTATCCAATGTATCAAACAGTTTGTTAATAAGACTTCAGGCTAGAGAGATATTTGCATTTTCATACGATGAAACAAGCATGCACGTAAGGTGGACCAAGGTCGGTGGGAACTTGCCAAGGTTGGTAGGAAGTTTACTTAATCGACCAGATTTATTTTATTTTCCATTTTCACGATCCAGTAGCACTTAATACAGAGAAACTCTCCCAAAATCCACAAAATACTCTTTAGGTCTTCGTAATTTCTTCTTGCAAGCTCCAAGATAATTGTTCTACATTACGAGCTTGTTGTTTTGGTATAGTTTCGTTGTGGATTGTGTGGCATACCTTTGTAAATGTTGTATCAACGGGGTTTTTACCTGGAGTCATCGTCTTCTACAGGAATCTGTTGTCTCAACTGATCTATCTTAGGAACACATAAACGACTTTGATAGTGAATCATTCAATCTCCCCCTTGGGGGGAAACCTCAACCCTTAGGTGATGAACTTCACCCTTTAGTTGAAACAATATCGGATCATTGTCTTATATTTCCTTAACCTCCACTACCAATGAAGATTTTGGCCCGTTCTGAAATATTACAACACCATATGATATTCTCATAAGGCAAACTCCCTAGCGAGCAAGCCTGTGAACATCATTTTATTGTTTTTTCTTTCTTCCTCGACATGTACTACACTACCCATAAATAGTCTGCTAATAGAATCAGCTACTACATAGTCCTTACAAGAATGGTAATGCACACTCATATTATAATCCTTTATGAACTCCAGCCATCTCTTCTGGCGAAAATTCAACTATTTCTGGGTGAATACATACTGAAGGATCTTATGGTGTGTGAAAACATCTACATGAACACCATATAGGTAATGTCTTCAAATATAAAGTGAAAACACCACTGCTTCAAGCTCGAGGTCTTAAGTCAGATAATTTTCCTCATGCACCATAAATTGTCTAAAAGCATAATTTATAACTTTATCTTATTGCATTAACATAAAACCTAGATCAACTCTGTATGCATCACAATAGAACAAATAACTATTTGAACTCTCTGGTAGAATCATAATAGGAGTTATAGTCAACCTAGTTTTCGGATATGTGAAGCTTTTGTGAAAAATCTCTAATCACTAAAACATAACTTTTTCAAGAGTCAACTTAGTCGATGGAGAAGCTATGGATGAAAATCTTTCCACAAACATTATGTAATAACTAGCTATACCTAACGAACTTTTGATATATATTGGAGAGGTTGGTCTGGGACATTGTTTCACTACTTTGATTTTCTTAGAATCCACTTGGATCCCTTCGCTAGATACTATATGCCCAAGGAAAATAATTAATTTCAACCAGAACTCACATTTTCTAAACATAGCGAATAATTGGTGATATTTGAAAGTTTGCAGAATAACTGCCAAGTGAGTTGCATCTTCTTCCTCATTCCTATAGTAAATGAGAATATCATCAATAAAGACGATAACAAGCAAGTCCAAATACTACTTGAATAATGAGCTCATCAAATCCATGAAATTTGTAGGGACATTAATTAGTCCAAATGACATAACTACATATTCATAATGACCATATCGAGTTCTGAAGGGTGTTTCAAGAATGTATTTATCTCTTACTCTAAGATGATTATAACCATATTTGAGGTTTCTCTTAGAAAAATTACTAGCACCCTGAAGTTTGTGAAATAAGTCATTAATCCTAGGGATATGGTACTTATTCTTAATTGTGACTTTGTTCAACTGTCGATAATCAATTGCATATCCTGAGAGAACCATTTTTTTTCACAAACAACACTGGTGCACCTATGGAGAAGTACTGGTGTGATGAAGCCTTTATCTACAAGGTCTTTTAACTGTTATTTCAATTCCTTGAGCTCAGTTGGAGCCAATATGTAAGGATGAATAAACACGGGTTAGGTATCTGAAAGGAGATAAATTTCAAAGTTGATTTTTCTACTGGGGTCAATTTTAGGAAGATCATATTGAAATACTTATGGGAATTCATTTACTACAAGAACTGATTCAAGAGTTGGGATTTTGGAGCTTGAATCCTTCACCCAAACAAGATGATATATATACCCTTTGTAAATCATCTTTATGACCTTAAGTTAAAAAATGAATCGACCTATAGGCGCTAAGCTACTACCTTTCCATTCTAAGATTGGTTCGTCTTGAAATTGAAAGTGAACGATACTAGTTCTCCAATCGACTAAGACATAACATGAACGTAAATAATCAATTACTACAATGATATCAAAGTCTACCTTTTCTAACTCTATAAGATCTGCTAAGGTAGCTTTTTGAGAGGACAGACAACTTATGTATACATGTCTAGCTATAATTGGGTAACTAAATAGAGAAGAAATTGATAAGGGCTCTAAAAGAGTGTCACGACCTGGGCTACCCCTAGGAGTGACATGGCGTACTTGACCGTAAAGGGGTCTCATACAAGGCCTTAATATATCATCATTACAGACGACATAAGAATAATGCATAAATATTTAAAACTTTTACAATAGATGTTGAATTTCTTTCATATATGAAAATAAGGACTAGAATATCTAAACATAAAAGTAGGAAAGTTAGGACTTATCCCTTACATCATTAGAAAAGTCTTATCATGAGAAAGTACAATATAGTCTTTAATAAGGAAAGTATACTAGAATTAGAATCAATAAAATCTCGTCCTCAAAATTGAGGACTCGCTAGAACTTAGAGGTAATAAGCCAAGTTTCTTCAAGAATGAACTAAAACCACCTCAAAGATCGAAACCTACACTGATAGGAGATGTAGAAGAGTAGGGGTTAGTTGTCACACCCCGAGCTACCTCCGAGACATGGACACGGGACCTAGGACCACAAGTGATCTCAAGCTAACCCTGCTGGAATGATTATGAGAATACTAAAGATAATAAAGTGTATGGGGATTGCACATATGCTATAACTAAGATATATGAAAACTGATGAGTTTCATATAAATAATTTATTAAGTTAATACTAAGCTAAAACTAACAATGTCTGAAAATATCCTCTAAATGAATAGAAATGCTGGGACAAAGCCCATCAAAGTTTAGTAAAAACTAAAACTAAATGACTAAAAATACTGCAAAGGAACTCATGAATGTTGTCCTCGGAGAATGAGCACTCACCACTGATTTTGCTAAACTGGAGATCTAGAATCGATCTAAGAATGATCTGGATGATGAGAATCTGAACCTATATCACGAGAAGATGTAGCATACATATGCTTCAATACTTGAAAGGTACTGAGCATGTAGGATAGAGTAAAGATGAAATAAAAGATAATTGAACAATAACAAAAGTAAGTATAGTATTTTGAACATGATATACTGAATGCATAGGTAACTAGATGCAATGACCAAATTTATTACTGATGAGACTCAATAATAGCTGATCAGTAAATATGGTTAATGCAATAGAGTCTAACTGACTGTGGGAACTACTTATAACAGATAATTAAACTACATGAGCTAAATATGGAGTTCAATGTGTACACCCCATCGAGAGGACCCAATATACCCTGTCAGATGTATAAAAGCATGCTGGCATGATTACTAAACTAATGCCCATAGAGAAAACTTACAACCTACTTGGCTAGTAGTTCAGGGACTATTTGGGTACGCCGAACCCTAGTCTAACCCGGTATTATGCTACTCCAAATTAATTAAGTGATTAAGACATTATGACTAAATTTTTGTAAATACACGATAGCTCAAAACTGAATATGCAAATTGAGAATGCAACAATTAATAAGATAATGATGCATTAATAACTGAGGCATATATATATATATATATATATATATATATATATATATATATATATATATACGAAGTAACTAAAATATCTGACCTAACATCTGTAATTCAAGAACAAGAGAAATGCATAGCTAGGGTTCTGAAATTCATGCAATAAACTGAGTAATAACATGACAATCTGATTAGGAACATATAACTAACTAATTTATGAAATCTGCTGAAATTCTAGAAACCTTAGGCTTAATCATGATAAGGGAATCAATAATCTAACTGAAAACTAGGGACTCAATGGTTGAAAGAAACCCACTAGTGAAATCCCACATGCTTGTTGATGAAATCCACGGAGAAATCTTTAGATTTTGGGGTTTGAATTTGTGGAACCTTGTTGCGTTTTTGAACAAGGGTTCTTGACCTTTTTCTTCTCTCTTGCTTCTAATTTTCTAAGTGTTGATTTATGATTTTTACTTAGGTAAATTGTTGTTTTATTTATAGGCTTAAACTGACTAAAATATGATTTAGGGCTTAAACGACGTAGCTTAGGGGTCCAATGAAGTAGAAAAAGACCAAAAGACCCCTGACTTATCTGCTGTCAGAGTGACTGACGGACCTGGTCCATGGATTGTGGTCCTAACTATGGTCCGTATGTCCTTGCCTTTGTTTGTGGACCAAGATCGATGAACCTGGTGCATAGACCGTGGTTCTACCTACGGTCCGTAGGTCTTGGCCATTGTTTGGTTCTGAGAATGGGTATGTGGACTAAGATCGATGGACCTAGTCCATGGACCGTAGTCCAATCTATAGTACATAATGTTCCTTTGTCGTTTGATTCAAAGAATGGGTTTTGAGGACCAAGGTCGACGAAGTTGGTTCATGGATCGTGGTTCTACTTACGGTCCATAGGTCCTGGACATCGTTTGGTTCTGAAAATGGGTATGTGGACCAAGAGCGACGAACTTGTTCCCCAGACCATAGTCCAATCAAAGGTCCGTCCTGTTCCTTCGTCGTTTGATTTAGAGAATGGGTTCTAAGAACCAAGGTCGACGGACTTGGTCTATGGACAGTGGTCCAATCTATGGTCGTCATGTTCCTTCATCTTTTGATTCAAAGAATGGGTTCTAAGAACCAAGGTCGACAGACCTGGTCTACAGATCATGGTCCAATCTATGGGTCGTCATGTTCCTTCGTCTTTTGATTTAGAGAATGGATTCTAAGAACCAATGTCGACAGATGTGGTCTACGGACCGTGGTCCAATCTATGATCTGTAGGTCCTGATCGTCATTTGGGATCCCATTTTCTATGGACCACGATCAAAGGACCTGGTCCACAGAGAGTGGTCCTAACTATGGTCCGTAGATGGCACCTGCACTTTTGGACACACTGAATTTTGGTCTATCTAGAATATGGGTTGTTACATTAGTATAGAAGCACTAAGTATGGAAACATGCACAGGAATACTTAAATATGTAAAAAGTGACATTTTTGTGTAAACAAATCATTCATTAAGTTGAAAGACCATTTGTGCACATAAGGACATAATACAAGGCACAATAGCATTTTCATATGATTCTTCCTAACATAGTAGGACCATCACCTTAGCAACCCTAAAACCATACTTGTGCAATGTATAGTTGGCATCCCATATACCAACTATATATACTAAGTCCATTTAGAATCACCTTGGTTACTAATATCAACTTTAGATCTCATCATAATCCATAATCATACATAAGAGAATAACCATGTTCATCACATATACATAAGGACATTCATATCTTAATAACAATCCAATCAACATATATCATACCTTCATGTCTTACCATAGCATAATGTACCAACCCAGAAAGCCTTTTCAAAGACTACTTGTGCAATGTATGAAGTCCTATACCCCACTCCTACTAGGTAAACTTATCAAGAAATCACAAGTATATTTCAAGTCATATTCATTATCTTATTACATTGGGAGAAGTGCATTAACCGACATAGACCATGTGAGCTTCATGGTGTCATATGACCCCACACCGAAAAAAGGTGTCCTACTTGCCTAAGATAGAACTAGACATATATAGCTATAATGTGGATCCACTAGCTAATTCCTATGTGGGTATATAGTAATGGGATAGGAAGATTGCTTCTTGAAACTCGGCCTAAACTAGAGGGAGACATTCTATCTCATGAGATCATATATAGAATACCCGACCTAAACTAACGGGAGAGCCTCTACCTCATTTTTCATATCCGCTCTATGCTAAGAGTTATTCTTCAACTTAGACGATTAAGGTAAATTACAATATCATATGTAAATGAGTACTTTACCCTTCATTCAACATAAATTATAGCACATCTCATTGATTCAACATGGTGATAACTACCTTTCACCTTAGAATCATCATATAATCATCCAAGACAATTTATATATAATTGTGTGTAATAGTAAAGGAAACTGATCTTTTAACAATACCATAATTCACACCAAGTCACTGGATCTTCACCATTCAAGTGGAACATAACTTCATACATAAATATATTAAAAGTAAGCACCTCCACCTTTCAAGTTTATCAAACAATTCATATACACAAGAATCTTAACGTAGAGTACCTTCATACATTGCCTTCAAGGCCATACTTCAAGATTCAATCCTTAAAATTCACCCCTCAAGGTTCATATATCATATCTTGAAATCATAAATAGAATTAGTACCTTAAGCATGAGTAAAACAAGACTAATATTGTAAATTAACATAGATATAATTCTAAGCATTCACATAGCATCATCAAACCCATCTCAATTTCATAAAAGTTGGATTTATGTGAAAAAATACATGGGTTCAAGGTAAAATTCACAATAAAACCCTCATTAAACATCAATTTTATTATATAGGATAAACAACATAAAGAAAACGCTACTAAGAAGAACCCATGGTTAGAATCAAAAACCCTAATTTGACCAAATTCCTTAATTTTGAAAATTAAATAGGAATGGCTTCATGGAGAAATAAATTCCATGAATGAAGATTCTGATACCTTAGTTGTTGTGATCCCACAAAATCAGAGTGAACCTTGGAGCTTGAATCCTAATCTTGAAGCTTTGATGTCATTTAATGGAGAAATTTCTAGAGAGAAATATATTTGAGGGAATTGGGTTTGGGAGAATATTTTGAGTTTTTGAGATTGAGTCTTGTAAATGGATGAAAAATACCTAAAACACTTTTATATTTTATCCCTAAAATACCCAAAATACCCCCACATTAATTGGACTTAAGAAGGAAAAGTCACATTTAACCTTCATTTAATGGTCCTCATAGGGTACCAAGGACACTTGTGTTGTCCGTGAAGAGCACCACAGGCCATGATGGTTGAGGCAATAACTACCTTTCTGGTGGCCAAGTCAAGACCATGGATCCTTCCACGATCCATGGTAAGGACATCATCTGTGGGATTTCCATAGTCATGATATGGTCTTGTAAGGTAAGGATTTGGAGCCTTGGTTCCAAGTGACCTTCATGACCACTTGCACGGTTCGTGAGGTCCACAACGGGCCATGGAGTTGCTCGTGGTGTTTGAGGAAGTGGCTATGAATTTTGGTCACCAAATTTTTGTGATTGTGGTGAGGACCACGACTCTTGGTCCCTTTCGTGAAGGGTGGGGCAGTAGCTAATGGCTAGGGGCAGCCTTGGTCTCTTTTCCTTGGTTTATCCCCTCCGCCACGCCACTTGCCTCATGGCCTTGACCCATATACCCCATTTTAACCCCAAAATGTTTTACTAAAGGTTCTAGGAGTCATTTTACAAGTTTTAATCATTGTTTAGGTTGTAGTTTAACCTATCATTTTCTAGATTATTACAAAGAGTTTCTTTACTAACATCAAATTTGACTCTTATATAAGGAGTTACAAAGGAAAGAGTATTCCCAAGATAAAACATAACATAAAAACTAAGTTAAATAAACGTAATACCAGTGACCATATTAGGATAATCTTTCTAATCCTAACGAGCCTGAAGAGCATATTACCTATTTTAGTGCTGACCGCCACCTATACTGGATGGGTAACCCTGCTGAGTGGAGCGAACTGTTGGTGTTGATGAATCTTTGTACCAAGATCTGCCATTATTACCTCTTTACCTTGTTTAGAAAAAGGATAATCTCTCAATGTGTGACAAATCTGAGAACACCCAAAGCATCATTTCTTTCAAGCAAACCACTCGCTCTTATGGTTCTTACTACACTTAGGAAAAGTAGGATAGGTCCTTGTACAGGAAACAATCTTCTGAGACTCTGAGCCTGTCTGTACCTTTCTTATCCAGTCAAAACCTAGAGGGTGGATCCCTAAATGATAAAGTGCTAGGACTTAAGACTTTTGTTGAACTTGCGAGCAATTTCAACCACACAATTTCTGTTGAGAATACTCATAGTTGCATGCCCTATCCTTTTTATTCTCTTAGATTATTCCCTAATATTATTTCCCTCAACCTACTTAACATGAGTAATGAGCCTATAGATGTACATATTTACTAGCAACGTAGCATTTCTACACTCTATTTTCACTAAGTCGAATACCCCATACAGAAACTTATTTATTTGAGCCCTGTAATCCGCAACCATGTTAGGAGAAAATCTGTAGAGTTGGGTGAAGTAGAGTCTATTAGTAAAGAGTGTGGTGAATTAAAATTCTCTTAGTCAAGTACTTGTGATCGTTAGTCGACTCAACTGCAAGTTAGTATAAACATAAACAACAATATTAATTTGCAGTAAGTTATTGATACAAAGAGTTTTACACTCGTTCGATTCACCAATGTGATTCCTAGTCCAGTCCCCTTGGGTTTCAAGGGTTTTCCTTAAGAGATTTCAGAAGATCTTCGTGTTACAAAAATTTGAAACTTGATCCTGTCTGATATGCAAATCAAAATTTTATCTTGACACGACCTCTACTTGGATACCTACACTCAGATTCTTTATTTAATTTCTTTCCAATTGTATCATTCACGTGTTTACAACGCTTTATGAAAGATAACATAAAGTTGTTTGCTAAGCTCAAGTGAAGTTGCGTACTATACACTAAAGTCTGGGTCAACTTATATAGATGACACTTTGTACTTTTTAAGGAAACAACCCAAGGGATTTATCTCAATTAAGGATGATTGAGGGAGTTCTTGATTAAGGATATTTAGATGTTCTGAGTCCATGTGCTAAATCGCTTCTTCTGCTCTTCTTTGTTGGATTGATCTTTTCCTTGTATAATTAACAGACTTCTTATTTTGTGTCTTGATTTATGGTTCTTCCCTTTCTTGATGACTCGATTCTATTCTCTGATCTCGTTGGCTGATTTCCTTGATTTCATTTTGTCAATCGCAATATCTATTGATTGATTTTTTTACTAGATCTTGAACAAATGTGAGAATATTCTTATTCATTAGATTTAGTCTTTCCTTTCAAACACTTCTATGATGACCAAGCAGATATTTCTTTCCTTCCTCTAATTCCTTATAATGAGGCTTTCCTTCCCAACTCTTATATGATAATCAAGCAAATATTTCTTTCTTTCTTGAAGTCATTTGCGCAAACCATTTTCTTTTTTTGATTTTATGACCTACAAAAATTGATATCAACATGTTAAATATTTATTTTCGAAATCTACTAACTCTAAGGAGTCAACAATCTCCCCCTTTTTGATAATGACAAGTGTGAACGCAATTTTAATAATTGTATGGAAATTCAATTTTACTTCGTTGATAGTTTATGTAGCTCTTCTTGTCTAGCTCAGCAATGTACAAATTTAGTAGTGCACGTATCTCCCCCCGTCTTAGCTCCCCATATCTCAGAGAAGAATATAGAGGGAATATTTTCTCCCCTTTTGTCATAATAAAAAAGAATATAGAAATGCAAACTATATATAAGCAAAAGCAGCAGATAACAGAGGAGTCTAAAGGACAGTTTGACCAATAACAACAGTCCAAAAGAGAAAGGGATAGAACCCTATTGAAATATAATGTAAGATAAAGATTTAAATGAAATGCCATGATCAGTGCAAGTGAGTTAAGGACCACCCCAAAAGTACTTAAGGGAATTGATCACTTTTTCACAATAGGTGTTGTAACAACGTTCCAAATTCCAAGAAAATGAAACACCCAAGAATCATATGACCTAAGCTAGATCCCTATATGAGGTATAACAACTTATAAAGGGTTAAAATGTAGTTTCTAGACATAACCTTATTCAATTAACTTAGTTTGGTAATTTTAAAAGTGAAGCATCAGGAAGGGACCATAACACTCGTAAACTAGTCTAGTTGAACTAGGGTGTGGAGGGGTCTTGTTGGTTGAGTTTTGGAGCATAGTATGAAGGAGGATTTTAGTATTGAGGGTTCCTATACATAGATAGTTACGTTTAGGGTAAAATAGTCTGGGTACCACTCCCAATACCTCCCTAAGGTTCCTTGAGAAGGACCCAAACTTTTGCAAAAAACTGTCAAATAGCAGCCATTGATAGAGCACATTGACGGACCTTCAATGCATTGACGGTGGCGTCAATGGATTCCATTAATATGCACTTAGAATTATGGATCTCATCTCCATATTAAACCCTTAGTCACCATTGATGGACTTCCATGATGAGACCGTCAATCCATTGATGGTTCGTCAATGGTCACTTGCAATCTGCCAGGAGTTCCGGCCAAATGAGGGGTGAATTGGTAAATTCATCTCACATTCCAAATAAGTAATGGATGGTTATTTTTAGTGTTTTTAGGTATTTTAAGTATATTAAAGAAATTAAGTTTCCATTTGGACTCCATGCTTTAAAACTAAACCTTCCCTCTAAAAAGTTATCTCAAGATCACCATAGAAGAAGAAGAGAAGAAGGAGGCCTTATCTAGGTCAGTTTCACCAAGGCTTCAAGAAAATTTTAAGGCAATGATCAAAGGCATGTGAATCTCATTCATCCATTGAGCCTCCATAGCTTCCCTCAATTGTAAATCTAAAATACCTTAATCTAGCTAGGGTTGTGATTACATTGTTGACAACCTTGATTGTGATTCCAAATTGGTGGATAACATGAAATCATGTTTGAATTATGTTTACATCATAATTATATGGTGTTTCATGTGAAATCTTGATTAACCCCAATTTATGTTGATGAATGCGATCATTGTGTGTTAGACCATAAGAGGCAAGATTAAAGGTTCTAGATTGATATTATTAATTCAAATATCTTTATTACTAATTGATCATAGTTAGGATCATCTAAATATTGAAAAAACTAGGCATAATTCAATAATAAGGATATTGACTTGTAAAGTTAGAATTGCATATATGATCAAGTATGACTAGAATTACCCTCTAATGATCAAGGTTATTGAATAGCTTGTAATTTAGACATGGATCATGATAGAATGAAGCTTATCTTGAAAATAGTGCTTGTATGCATTATTGTTAGGGATTTCGGGGTAAAGTCAATATGAGGAGATCTTGATTAAATATTTTCTTCCTCTTATACACTTAGACATTAACAAGCTAGGAGAATCATGTTCTTTCACATAGGTGGATTCTAGGTTGACCTAAGAACCTAAAATGTATCGAAGTATGATAGACCAGAATAACTTGAAGTTGTATTTTATGATCACTTCGTGTGTAGTTTATTTGGTAAGATGAGACCAAGATATAATAGCTTGAAGTTTAGTTTTATGCCTCTTTCATGGAATAGCTTGAGATAGTGAATCTAATGGAATCTTAAGATAGTAAATTTCATGGTAGCTTGAGATGGTGAATCTCATGGAAGCTTGAGGTGGTAAATCTCATGGTAGTTTGAGATAGTGAATCTCATAGAAGCTTGAGATGCTAAATCTCATGGTAGCTTGAGATAGTGAATCGCATGGTAGCTTGAGATGGTAAATCTCATGGTAGCTTGAGATAGTGAATCTCATGGAAGCTTGAGATGGTAAATGTCATGGAAGATTGAGATAGTGAATTTCATGGTAGTTTGAGATAGTGAATCCTTTGGAAGCTTGGGGATGGTAATTACCATAGTAGTTTGGGACTGAGACTTGTGAATCTCCTAAGGATATCACGAAGTGGTATGACTAGAATGCCTTCATGATAGCTTGTTAGGCTAAAACCATTTCATGGTAGCGTTAGGAAAGATGAGCTATACTTTCCGAATGGTACTTGACTTGAATGGAAGGTGCATTTCATAGAATAGCTTGATATATGATTCTTAAGGTAGCTTAGGGTTGAGAATTAATAATCCCCCATGGATAGATTGCATCTTGATGAGTGGGTGCATGGTGGCTAGGTTGGCATACTTGTAACCTTCCTATGATGGCTTGGATTGCATGATAATGATGTTTTCCATGGTACTTAGGTGTAGTATAATAGTATGTTATTCTTTGATAAGCTAATATGAAAGACAGTTAGAATTGACTAAGATACCTTAAATGAGTACTTAGTATGAATGTTCGAATGGGATGTCATTCATACATGGTACAAGTATGACTTTAAGCTACTTATGAAATGTCCTCTTATGAAGTATGTCTATCTTGGGTAATGGATATAGTTGTCATCCATGTTAAGATTGAATTTGATGATATTTCCTTGTCAAATATGAAAGTAGGTCAATAGTGACATTTTAAATGGTAACACATGAATAGGATGACTACAAGATTTTGTTAGTGTGTGTGGTAGAACGGGATGCCCCACATGCACTGCACAAGTGTGCCTTGAGGTGATCTAGGGGTACAATGATCTTATATCATAAAAACCTAGGTATCAAGTATGAAGGTGGGCTATGACCAAGGATGACCAAAGAGAGGTACTTATCTTAGGTATTAGAAGAGGATGCTACCCTTGGCCTTGCACATGTATACTTAGAGGTGGATTGAGAAGTAGTTCACTTGAGTATGAAGAACTAATGGTTGAAGTATAAACTTATGTATGCCTTGTGATGATTTGTTATGATATGATGATTATGTTATGATTATATTATTATCTCTTATGCTTATGCCTTAAGTTGACTAACCATTTTAGATGCTCTTATGATGTTGTGTTAGCTTTCATACTTAGTACTTTTGTAATAACGCATATTGCCTACATTCTAACCAAATGTAGTGATGGAGTTTTGAGTTGCTTGGAGGGTATAGTTTCAAGGACTTTCAAGCAGTGAAGAAGTGGTGAGTCCTCATAGCTTCGAGGACAAGACTTTATGTTCCTTTTATGTCTTTCATTATGTTTTTAGACTTTACATGGGCTGCATTCCAAGATTTTTATTCATGTCATTCATAAATTGTTTGAGACAATTATGTTTGAAAGACTTCCACTTTTACAAAATACTTTTTGAGTTAAGTTTAAAAGAAAGTTTTAAATTCTTTCATATATTCCATGATTTTATGTAAGGAATGATAAGGTATAATATAAGATCTCTTCGAGATCAAATACGCTATGTTACGACTAGGGGGTGCTGTCGGTTCATGACAGAAAGACTGAAGTATGAGGTCTAAATTTTAACAGCGAGCTCATTGTTTTAGGAGTTGACTCCCCTTTTAAGAGGGTGAACTTGTTTGATCAAGTGATTAATAGTGGAGATACCTTCCTGCTTGATCCCTATCATGGCAATACGTAACTTACCAATATCAGTGATAGTGTCCTTCTGTAGACGGAATACCTTTAACATAGCATCGTGGAGGGTCTCTAGGTTCTGTTCTACGGTTAAGAGTCGAGTTTTGACTTCATTATTGTCCTGCAATAGAAGAGTAGAGGAATCCACACAGATTTTCAAGGTCTTGGGAGTTTCAGCCTGAGCTTTAACTGAGTCCTTTTTGACTCACTTATCACCAATCTGCACATACCCCATACTAGAAAAAAGTGCGAGAATCATAAGTGGCATTTATAAGAGATGGATTAAACATAAAGAGATCCAATAGACTATGCACAATAATCCTCGAGATGATCCAGCCATAGGGTAGACTTGCAAAGGAATTCGAGTGTTCAGCACTTCCCTAGATATATGCCTTGAACCATTTTTCCCAATTGATGCGGTGTTTTTTGAGCAAGCAGTAGAGAACAAACACATCTTGAGTAGAGATATTACTCAAGGATCCCTTCCTGGGAGTAAGAGTTGTCTCCATGATGTGTGCGAGAATATGATTCTCTAAATATAACGACAAAGGTCGAAAGTAAGAAATATTGGAGTTGGGTTCAGGCATGATCTCTTTGCACCCTCCAAAGAAATTTCAAGGTCATCAGGACAGGTTTAGTTCAAGTACAAAATCACCTCAGAGAATTTAGTGCCAAACACATCCTCAAATAGCTTTTCATCAATGATAATGTCATTTCTCAGAATTAACGTCTCTAACTCAGTTAACTGAGATAAGCAAACTTGATTTCATTCCAAAATGCCCGAATTAACTATTTCGAAGATCAATAAAATAAGAGGTTTTATCATTATAGAACACGGCCCACTCTCAAGTGATATGCAAAAATTCACGTAAAAGAGTCAAACGGCTTCATCAAAAAGCTCAAGGCCACACAAAGTGAAAATAGAGACAATTTCTGAATTTCAGCTAGGAGCGTACTGGACAGTGAGAGTCCTTTAGTAGACTAAATTTGACAACATGGCCTGGAACAATGGGATGATTTTTGAAGTTATCAAACATGTGCTTTTGTTTGATACCCAAAAATTGTTGCATGTCCGCATGAGAGAGAGCTCCCATCACCAGGATATGAGGCTTCTTTAAAGCTTTTTGTTGAGATGTAGATGGTCACTTAATTGATGACACGAACGGCGTATCCATGGATCATGTGGAGGGATCCAAAGAGAGAGAGATGATGTCCACTTCGAAAGATCTCGAAGCGGTAGAAGATTTCTGTGAGGTCATAGAGCGAGTTTTTGTCATGGATTATTGAAGAAGAATAAGATAATGTGAATGAATAAATAGAAAATGAAAACAAGAGGAGATGAGAGAGAGTAGATTGAAGTGGAGAAGTCAGAAAGGAAAGGATTTTGACAAGAGGTAATGGGAAACCAAAGAGGGCGGCGGATCATAATTACAAATCACCAAAAACGAGAAAAACATTCAATGCATAAGGAAAATAAAATGAACACAAAAAGTAAAATTAAGATAACATGGAAGATTAATTAAAGCATATAATACCAAGAAAATTTCTAAGTACACAAAATCTTTCATCAAGAAGCGGTTTACTAAAGATATCAGCTAATTGATTTTCAAAGTCTACAAATACTAGAATCATTTCCAAAAAAATCACGAATAAAATGATGTTTAATGTCAATATGTGTAGCCCTAGAATGATGCACATTATATTTAGAGAGACTGATAGCACTAGTATTATCAAAGAAAATCTGGACAGCTTCATAGGAAAGATCATAATCAAGTAATTGATACATCATCCAAAAAAATTGAGTATCACAATATCCAATAGCTAAATATTCAGATTTTGTGGTGGATAAAGCAACTGAAGATTGTTTCTTGATGTGTCATGAAACCAGAGAATGTCCTAAAATTTGGTATGTCCCACTAGCATTTTTTTATTTATTTTTGTAACATGCAAAGTCAGTAGTGGAATAACCAATTAAATCAATATGAGTAGAATAAGGATACCATAGTCCCAAATCGGTGGTCCCGATAAGGTAGCAAATAATTCCTTTTACTGTTGTGAGATGTGATTCCTTGGAGCAGCTTGAAATTAAGCACACTTGCATACACTGTACATTATATTTGGTCGACTAGTAGTGAAATATAATAGGGAGAAGATCATTCCTCTATACATTTTTTCATCCACACATATTCCATGTGGAAGGACTCATTGGGGAACCAAGGGCTTTGCCCTATTCGAATCCCAACTTCTTAATTAACTCCTATACATACTTCGTTTAACTAATGAAATTTCCATTAGTTACTGCTCGATTTGAAGTCTGAGAAAAAATGTGAGTTCTCCTATAAGGCTCATTATGAATTCTTCTTTCATCAGATTTGCAAAATTCTCACAAAAGAAATATTAAAACTTCCAAAAAATAATATCATCCACACAAATTTGAACTATAAGAATGTATATACCATATCTTTGAATGAAGAAAGTAGTATCAATTTTCTCCCTTTGGAAATTGGTTTGAATAAATAAATACTTAAGGTGAATCATTATTCAAAAATCTTAAATTTTAAGGGCATAATGGTCATTTCACGTATTAATTAAAATAAATCATATTGTTATTACGTTAATTAAATTCTATTTTGACTAAGTCTTGAATTTAGTCTCCTAATCCTAATAACTCTCTCTCCCTCACGTTTCGCAACTCTCTCTCACGTTCTCAACCTCTCTCTCTCTCTCACGTTATTCTGTCAAACACAACAAAAACCAAAAAATACTTTAAGAGTTCTTCACACTTGAAGAACTCAAAAGAATTTTTAAGTAAAAGAAAAAGTAATCAAAACGTCAAGGCTAATAGAGGTTCGGCGAGTGGGGTGTACGTTGAAGTGAATTGGGCGTAGTTTTGAGGAGTTTCCGGACAGCATCTTCACACTTGAACAACATCAAAAGGTATGGGTTTCTTTCCTCTTGGTCCCTTTCCAAAGAGACCCCTTAGGGTTCACGTTATTCATCCGAAACTAGGATTGTTTTCCCTTTTCATGTTCCCTGTCACTAGCTCCCAATGATCTTAGGTTGGTATGTTTGCTGGTAGAGTTTAGGGACACTGTGTGTATGGTGAAGATCTTGTTTCGAGCATGTGTTCATGATTATGTGCCTATGTTTTTGTGTCTTTTAAAAATATGAATGTAAACATGAAAGTACGTTTTCTAGGTTGTTACTATGACTTTGGAGTATCCGTTTTAGCAAGCTGACAACATGGAATCACTTGTGTTTTATTTGTAAGTAGATGTTCCTAGACGTGATACTCACATGGTTGAAATACTATCAACTCTATCTAAAAAAATCACCAAATAATTCCTCTAACTTGTCTTAAGAACCTTAACGAATGTCTAAGAAACAAATGCTACAATAACCCGTAAAGTGATGCACAAAATCGTGGAGTAAATTTCAAGAATCTGGAGATAAGCTGTAGATAAATTCTTGAAATTTTGAATGTCAAAAAAAGAACAAATAGGTGAGGTCTGCAGGGATCAAACCCAAGACCTCACAAAAGCATACCTTAAGAAATAAATTAAAAAGGAATGTGCTAAGTGGGGCTCGAACTAGGGCTGGGGCGCCAGTGAAATTCGCCAGAAAAAAATGAAAAATAAATAAAGGAGCTAAGGGTAATCGAACCCCTAGGTTTCTGCTCTTCGCGGGGGAGGAAAAGAAAGGGGAAAATAAATTGGGGCTTGGGGGAATTGAACTCTCGACCTATGGGGACGATAAGGAACAAAATTCAGTAATAACGTAAATGAGAGGCGTGGGATTCGAAACCACGACCTCCCAGTACATGCGAAGGGAGTAAAAGGAAAAAAATGTGAGGCGTGGGGATCGAACCCACAACCTCAGTGCTGAAGGGAGAGGCGAAATAACAAGGAAATAAAGTGAGGCTATGGGGATTCGATCCAACAACCTCACTTCCACTCGCCCATTTAAATAAAATGAAGATAGAGGGGCTAGATGGTTCGAACCCACAACCTCACATCCTCCTCGGCGAAATTAAAAATAATAATAATAATAATAAGGGGAGGCTGCGGGGGTTCGAACCCATAACCTCCCTATTGTAGCGAATTTACTCTAGAAATCAAAGGGGTTGTGGGGGCTCGAACCCCCAACCCTTCGGTTAACTAAGAGTAAAATCAAAAATGAATATTTAATCCTTTCATGTAAATGTTGAGATTTAATTTAGAATTCTAATTAAAATAGAAAATTATTCTTTCCATGGAAATATTGAGATTTAATTTAGAATTCTAACTAAAATAGAAAATTATTCTTTCCATGGAAATATTGAGATTTAATTTAGAGTTCTAATTAAAATAGAAAATTAATCCTTTCATGAAATGTTGAGATTTAATTTAGAGTTCTAATTAAAATAGAAAATTATTCCTTTCACGCAAATGTTGAGATTTAATTTAGAGTTCTAATTAAAATAGAAAAATTAATCCTTTCAAGTAAATGTTGAGATTTAATTTAGAGTTCTTAATAAAAATAGAAAATTAATCCTTCCATGTAAATGTTAGAGATTTAATATAGAGTTTTAATGTTATAAATATTAGAAATAAAATCAATGAAAAATATAAATGATATTTAAATGATTCAAGATTTGGGTTCCCGTGCCCAAATTGCCGTGTTGATAAATAAGTCATACGTGAGTAAAATATCCAAGAGTAATGCCATCTACTTAGATCAAAAATCAAAATCTTGGCATATATACAAGATACGTAGGTCTTGTACTACATAATCTTTGAAAAGTAAGAATCACTTAGCGAACTATGAATGAAGCCCCATGGCTTGTATGATAGACACATAAGTCTAACATAACGTTTGAAAGTGAGTGAACCTATGATGTACGTAATGAAATGATGAACCTTAGGAGGGTTAAGTACGAGTGTAAGATACACTAAATGACCAAGTGCATTGGCATATTATGAGATGAACTATGAAATGATGAAATGAACATTTATGTAATAAGAGGTGAGTAACTATAAAAGGCAAGGGTGCTAATAATGAAGAATGTGGTGACAACATGATATGAGGCTAATGTATATGATGAAAGCAATCTCAAATGAGCCTAAATAAATATTACCAATACGTACTCACCAATGAGAGTGTAAAATAATGAAGAGATTAGAATCTATGAACACTCTAATGAAAGTATTGAGTTCAACACACTTAATACTAATGATGAGATGAGAAATCATCTAATGAGCTATGATGTCCTCATACTAGAAACCAGCTTCCATGATGTATGAGTTGAATGTAAGGAAACTTTATACTGAGCACCGATAGGCTAGATATGAGCGGTGATGCCTTCTTTCGAGAAGGGCGGAGGTTCACGTAACTCTCATGAGATGAGACTGTCCGGCTTGCCGGGTATGGTTCTCAACACATCTCCGAGTCTTTGAATCTATACTTCCAATATAGGGATCTGGCGGGGTTAAACTCCATATACGCTAGCATGTTATTGAGTCACTTTGGCCGGTGATTCCACCTCTTTTCAGTGTGGGAGAGAAATTGGATTTCATGATGCTCACATGATCTATGTCGGTTAAATTTAAAGTTCCCAATGAATATGAAGCATATTAAGAAATGAATGATATCGAAGATGTTAGGATAGGATAATGAAGAGGTGATCTAGACTCAGGTAATGACATTAGGTTATTCCTTATCATTGCACAGAAAACCCGCTGAATGTCTTAAACTACATCCTAGGTATAACCAGTGTTCACACTGGCCTATGAATGAAATGAAATGAGGTACGTATAATCGGATGAAGCAGACTCTGTGTTTGCTAATGAAGACTCCCTAGTTGAGGTCCCATATGTTGAGCCCTCATTTTGGAAAGTCTTAATGTCAAGTCCATGATTCCAAGATCTCATGGCATATGAATGAATGATATGAAAGAAACTATGTATTATATGTCATGTTCTATGATATGTGCTATATGAAGATAATATGTGTTGTGTGCAATACGATAATTTATAATGATGCATGTTACTCTCATGGCATGACCTTCCTAACTCAATTTGGAAAGTTCACTAACTTTCCTAATCTCAATTTGGCAAGTCTACTGACTTGACTTCCAAAAATCATGTCGTTAGGAAAGAGTTTTCTTTTCTCATGCATATCCTTAGTGTGCTTGCATATACCCATACTTAGTACAAGTGTATACTAACCCTATACATCTTACTATTTTAGGTGCAGGCACAGGTGGGCGATAGAGACACAGGTTCATTGTTGTAGCTATCCGGATGTCAGCATTCATTCGGAGTTTGGTAGGTCCTCATGTTTTCAAGGATGCTACTGTTTTACATTCTAGCGTAGTTTTAGAGTTGAGCTAGTGGAGCATGTTCCACTAGCGTTTCTTTCCTGTTTTGGTTCAAACTTTGTATTGGTGGTATTTTGGACATTATACAATTAATACTTAATGAATTATTTCTTTCAGGTTCTTATATCTTTAATTTTAGATGGTTGATGATAAACGATTATGAAATGTTAAGAAAGTATGTTTAAAGAATCAAAAGTTTCAAATTTTCCACTAAAAATTAACCTATGTAAAGTAAGGATGACGTACGTAGGCTTATTTGCGACCTCTGAGAGGTCAACGACGCCGGTCTCAACTGGGGTTTAAATTCCAGTGTGACATTTCATACTAAGACTTTGGAGTTTGTTTTAGTTCATAAAGAGATCTGGACAGTTTATAAACTAAATCAAGACAAGATGGATTCTCAAAACCAGGGGTTTGTTTGACAAAAACTTCTTTCCATTTAGGAAAGAACTTTTCACATCCATTTGAAATCATTTAAAATGCTTGAAATAAGCATGAGCAAGAATTATTAGTATGGATTCTAACTTTTCCACGGGTGCAAAGGTTTCATCATAATCAACACCTTCTTCTTGTGAGGAGCCTTGAGCAACTAACCTTGCTTTATTTCGAGGAACTTTTCCATTTTCATCCTGTTTGTTTCAGGATACACACTTTGTTTCGATAACTGAGCAAGTTTTTGGTCTTTCTATGAGAGTTCATACCTGAGTTTTCCAAACCATGACTTGTCTTCCATATCTTTATTTATTCTTTTGGATTTCATTTGAGATATCGTGCAACAGAAGCTTGTTTTTGAGAGAAGATCGCGTCTGAATTTTGTCATCAGGTGTCTTGAGAAAAAAAGTCTCAGGATAACTAGTATTGTGTCTCCATTCTCTTGAAATATTTGTTTTGTAACCTGGAGTAGTCGACTCTGCCCGCTGCAATATTTGAATCTTCAGCATACCCCTCTGAGTTGACATTTGCATTATTGTCAATTATTTTGATAAGGGTGATTTAATCATCACCACCTTCGACTTCCTACATTCTTAGGTTAGTGTAATCAAATACCACATGTACTGATTCCTCAACACTTCAGGTTCTCTTTTAAAAAATACAAAACACTCTACTGATAGGAGCATAGCCTAAGAAAATACCTTTGTCACTCCTTGTATCAAACTTACCAAGATTATTCTTACCATTATTGTGGATGAAGCACTTGCATCCGAAGGGATGAAAGTAACTTATGTTTGGTTTCTTGCCTCTCCATAATTCATTGGGAGTCTTATATAGGATTGGTCTGATTAGTCACTTGTTAAGAATGTGACACAAAGTGCTTACAACTTCTGCCCAAAAATGATAAAGTAAGATTCTATCCAAAAACATTGTTTTTGTCGTATCTTGTAATGAGATTTTTCCGTTCAACTACTCCATTTTGTTGAGGGGATATGGGTGAAGAGAAGTTATAAGTGAATCCGTTTTGAGCACAAAATTATTCAAAAGATTTATTTTCAAATTTACCACCATGGTCACTATGTATAGTTGTGATGAAGTATCCTGCTTCTCTTTGAACGTTTCTACAAAAAGCTTTGAAGTTAGCAAAAGCTTCATTTTTATGAGTTAAGAACATTACGCATGTTAATCTAAAGAAATTATCAAAAATTAAGAAAGCACATGAATTACCTCGAATGTTGGCAGTTCGAGTGGGGCCAAAAATATCCATATGAAAAAGTTGTACGGGCTTAGAAGTACTTACAATATCTTTGCCTTTGAATGATGAACGAGCCTGATTTCCCATTCGACATGCGTCACAGATGTGCTCTTTTTCAAACTTTAGTTTTGGCAATCCAATCACTAGTTTGATTCTAGACAATATTTAATGAGCTTACATTCTTGGTTCCCAAGCTTTCGATACCATAGTCATGGATTACTTGCGACTGTTGTAAGACATGTGAGAGATGGAAGATCAACATTGTTTAAGATATAAACATTATTTACTCAATCTCCGATAAGTGTCAGCTTTTTCTCATGTTGTTAAATTATCCAGTTGGTTGTATTGAATGTGACTTGAAATCCAGTATCACTAGTTTACTTATGTTGAGTAGATTATGTTTGAGTCCTTCGACTATGTTTACATCGACTAGATCACACGATGAACTGAGTATAATAGTTCTGACTCCGGTAACTTCTCCTTTGGCATTGTCTCCACATCTAACACATCCCCTATCTATTCTTTTTATTGTTTTGATGTTTTCCTTCAATCTGCACATATGTCTGGAGCATCCACACTATCAAGTACCCACATTCCGTTTTTGTAGTTTTCTTGGATTGCTCCTACAAGATAAAAAGATTAGTTTCTTTTATGAACCCAAGTTTTTTTAGGTCCTTGACGGTTAAAAATTTTGGTCTCCAAATCCACTTTCTAGAAGAATATTTTCTACAATTAAAGGACTTATGACCAAAATCACCACAAGTGAAACAAACAATAGTTGTTGATGAATTAGGAGAATAAGGATGATAATTAGATCTATTTGATCTGTTAGAATTATGACTTGGAGAATTTATTCTCTAGAACGTAGTTCTATTTGATTGAACAAAACTATGTCTGGGAGATTTTCTAATATTGTTTAACTGCATTTTTACTTCCTCGAGTTCTTTTATTAGTAAATCAACTTCAATTTGACTTGTTTCAAGAAGAATCTACTAGCCTTTCTTTTCTTAAGCAAGTTTAGTGTATGCATCAATAACTTTCTGTAATTCATCAGTAACCATACCGAAAGATTTTTGTAAGTCATTATAATGTGGACAGTTATAAGATTTTACCTCACTTGTTTCACCTAGTGCCATGAAACACAAATTTTTCATTTCATTATAGTCATCATTGGTTATTTGTCCTTATTCTCACACCCCAATACTATTTAGATCTTCATTTTGTCGTTTGATTCTTCTTCTTCATTTTGATTAATCCAATTTGATGTATCCTAGTTCTCCGTAGTGGTAGAATCTATCATCATTTTCTTTCAAGTTCTTATTCTTAAAATCGTGTTCAGGTCTCCATCTTTTTTGTCTAAGTATTTGTCTTACTCCATGATTTATGAGGGATATTCCCTTGTCTTAATTTTCATCAGCTTCCTCTCCAATTTTGGGTGTCTCAGCAGTGAATAACAGTGTCTTATTTTTGTTATACTTGTTAATATGATTCTTATCATAAGCCATTAAGTTACCTCGAAGCTCATCATATCCGTTTTCAAGAATGGAAGCTTAAGTTTCCCCAAGCCTTGGGAAGACTTCTAACAACTTTACTGACTTGTTACAAGTTTGAAAGATTAACAGACGTCTCATTCTGTGGCTTAATTGGTGGCTCTTCCCTTTCTTGATGACTCAATTTTGTTCTCTGAACTAGTTGGCTGATTTTCTTGATTTTGTTTTTTCAATCACGATATGTATTGATTGAGTTGTTTTTCGGATATTGGACAAATTTGAGAATATTCATAATCTTTAGATTTATGATTTCCTTTCCAACACTTTTGTGATGATCAAGTAGATATTCCTTTCCTTCCATTGATTCTTTATATTGAGGTTTTTCTTTACAACTCTTCTATGATTATCAAGCAAATGTTTCTTTCCTTCTTGAAGTCGTTTGCACGGACCATTTTATTTTTTTGATTTCGTTCACAAAAATTGAGATCAATGTGTTAAATATATATTTTCAAAATCAATTAAATCTAAGGTGTCAACAAAGTCCGTATTGTTGGACCGGCATGCTACATTGTCTTAAGTTCATGAACTTCTGAGATTTTGCCTCCCTCAACTCTCTTGGGAAGAACATGTCCAGAAAAGTGTCACTGAAACACTCCCAAGTAATAGGAGTTGCATCCATAACCCAGTTTAACTTCCACTGAGTGAACCAAATGTGAGGCACATCATTAACCTGGTAAAATGCGAACTCAACCCTATCATTACCAGTTACTTGCATCACCTAAATAACTTCTTGACCTCATCTATGAAGTTTAGGGGATATTTTTCAACTTATGACCCTAAAGACTCATGTGGATTCATCCTAAAAGATCATGAACCTTAGTTGCCACTGATCCACCACTGGTATTTTCAGGAGCTAGAACTTGTTGATTGTTCTAGTTAGTAACACTCTAAGCCAAAAGTTGAATGGTGTTCCGAAACTCTGCATTCGAATCATCCTGATTTCAAACTTGAGGAGATGAGTTAGAATTGCGGACATTCTTTCAGTAATCTCTACGAGGAAGCATGATCAGAAACGCATAACGATGAGTTAAAATGTAGATCATACCCATGCTGAATGCAAATAGCATGAAAAAGAGTTTTCCTAAAACATTTCGTAGCCTCTCTCTCATTAGATATGGTGCACCTCACACCCATGAAAAGTATTCTACTTAGCGTGCCTTTTCAAAGATCTTAGGACACTTAAATCTAATGTTCTAATAGCAAGTTTGTCATGCTTTCCAGCAACCACCAGGACACCGACACAAGACTTAGGTTCACAAGTGACCCCAAGTTAACCCTGCTTGCATATCATAAGCATACTATTGTAACTGAAATGATATAATTATGTGGACGCTTAAAGCATGACATAAGTGAAAATGATGGGGAATACACTTTGTAAATCTTAATATATATATATATATATATATATATATATATATATATATATAAGAGTTTACTAAAAATGAAATATCAAACTCTAAGCTAGACGTTGGGACATGCACCCAGCTAAATCTAGCAAAACCTAAACTAACGTACGAAAGTAAAAAGATAATCATGCAATTCACTAACTAAACGAATCTATACAACTAGGGTTCTGAATTTCATGCAAGAACTTAAGCAACAATATGATAATCTGATTTGGATCATTCTAATAGCTAAAATCCAACAATTTCTAACATTCAAGAAACCCTAGGTCTAGATAATATCAAGAGAATTAAGATTACTATTGAACTAAGAACCTAATGGGTGAAAAAAATCACTAGTGAAATCCCACATACCTTGTGACAAAATTCACGGAGAAATCTTTCAATTTTGGGAGTGAGCTGATGAAAACCTTGTTGCATTTTCTTGAAGGGCTGCTCAACTTTTATCCTTATTTTTCTCTATGTTTTGCTTGATTTTTGTGAATGATTGATTAGGTTAGGTATTAATTTAGTTTATAGGCTAAAATTGACCAAAGCCACATAGTTTAGGGGTTAAATAATGTAGTTTAGGTGTCTGACGCATAGGTTAAAGATTAAAATGACCCTACTTAAAAATATGATATAGCTAACCACGGGCCGTCAAAAAGACCATGGACCATGGAGCCGGTCTTGGTACTTGGTCCACAATCAGCTAGTTAAAGGGACTTCAACCACAAGCCCTACCACGACGCGTGTAAAGGATCAATGACGGTGAGGGTTGACGTAGTTTTTCACTTGGGTTGGTGGTCTGCTGGCTCAGATCTACGGACCCTCTCACGTCCCCTCATCAAGACAATGACCCGTGTGAAGGACCACAAACCATGAAGGTCAACGTGTTTTTTCACTTGGTTTGGAGGTGCGTTGGATCTGGTCTACATACCCTCCCACGACCCGTCATCAAGACCACAGCCTATGGAGGGCTCTGTGGTTTGATGTGAGGGCTTGGGGATTAATACTCTTTACCACAGGCACCAGTACGGCTCGTGATTTGGTCCATGGCCTATGAAGGATCATGTCATCCACATCTGTGAGAGGGTGCTCAAGTCCACGGGCAAATCAACGGCCTTAGACCCTATCATGGTCCGTGAACCCTGTCGTGGTTTAATGGTTCTGGTGATTTGTGTTGTACTTTTCTAGGTTCGATTTCTGAGGTGTTACAATGTTATTGTCTAAGAGGGATATATGTTTCCTACGGGTCTATATTGATGCCAAAGAAGGATATGTGTTGTCTACAGGTCTACGTTAATTTCTAAGAGGGATATGAACTACATATGGGTCTATGTTATTGCCTAAGAGGGATATGTGACATCCTACATGAGAAAGGGGTATATATATTGATTTTGCACCTTCTAGGCTTATGGTGGCCTAGGTAGGTGGTCTTGTTTGTTATTTGTACATGTCAAGCTTATGGGGGCTTGGTTGGGTTGTTGTTTAATTAATTTTTGTATATAAATTCAATAGGAGGTCAAGATGCTAACCTTATTCTTGATTTTCTTGCATGATTACTATTAGTATATTATAATACCTTCTCATTTATTATTTTCCTTTCATACTCGTTACATTGTGTCGTATTGACATACCATTGCCCAGGGCATTGCAGTCATGTGTGAAAATCCTAATAGATGACTCGATAGACTTCTCAGCATTACAGATGACTTCTTGTAGATTGTCTAAACCCTTTCCTCTGGTCTACCAAAGTCTAAAGGTTTGTTGGATTTTTTTGTATATAGTTTTTGGGTAGGTCAGGGCCCTGTCCCGACCAAGCTTTACAACTCTTAGAGCGTTGTAACTAGTGTGTTGGGTTAAATAGCCACGTTATTGTCCATGATGGCCTATTTTTTTGGTTGGCTGAAGTTTGGTGATGGTTTGGTTTATTATCTTAATACATAGAATTTATTAGCTTCTCTATAGAGATCATGGAGGCTTTGACATCCCAAATAGAGTTTACATTGTTCTAGATGTCATGGTGGCCTCAAAGTCCCTAATAGGATTTATGTTCTAGCTGGGTTTTTTCAGGAACTGTGGGAGTAGTTATATCTTTTATAGGGTTGTTGACATTGGTCTTCCCAGTCAAGGGCTCATTTGTAAGACGAGATATACTCAATTAGTTTCTTAGCTATGTGTGGATTCTATGTGCTATTAGCAAACAATTGCGGACCTGAATTTATGGCGTGACAATAGGATTCATCAATGAAACAAACAAAAGGTCGAAGGAAAAGTTTTTTCGATCAATCTTATTACCTCTCTTATACCATGAAAGAAATTTTCAGAAAATTTTTCTCCTTTCTATTGAATCGTCAAACCGTAGATTATATACATCTTATTTGTTGTAAAGATAAATAACAAAAGAAACACTTTGTACACTTGTCCTATTCCTATTAGTCTACTCTAAAGATAGATATATTTGTGTTTGTTATGTACATATGCTTCGCATATGTGCCTTTCTTCTTCTTTCTTCTTTACTTCTCCAACATTTTCAACAAGTGATCCAAGTGAACCATTAGGAAATTCATTAATAGTCATTAAATTGATAATAAATTAAACTGTCTCATTTTTTATATTCTTCTCAATGATTAACTTCTATAAATTAAGTATCTTATTACCCACCATTGGAAGAAATAGTAGAGAAAAAGCTCAAACTTTATGAGGTTATATGCTTATTTTTCTGTGCTACTTTATATTATATGAATATCCATGAAAATGGTAGTATTTTCATGCAACTTTTTACAGCACCACTCTCAACTATCATTAATTTAGAAAATTATATCAATAACTTGGTAGAAGCACATGAACATGAAAAGATAAGGTTTAACTATGAACCATTACCATTAGAGCGGAATATGCTTTTAAAAAAAAGGTATGATATTCATATATGTATCGTTTTGATGATTTGTGCTGCTACTTTTCTAATTATAGACTATTGTTATTCTATTATTCTTTCAAGAATATTTACTACTATGAAAAAGAAAATTCTCCATACTAATTTCTTTATTGTATTTTATTATTTTTTCAGCTTCTTTTATTCTTCTTTTATGTCTGTTTCTCAACGACATCATCTTCCCAAGAATCAAAACAAATCATTCAAGTATTTTATAAGAAAATTAAATGTTTTCTAAATTCATATACAAAGAGAAAACTAGATTTAATTACACATTATTTTGTAATCAATTTTTCCCGGCTGAATTTTTGGGAGTCTCTAATCTCATCTACGGTTGTGCAGGACGGACCGTGGGCCAGGCTACAATCCATCGATGGTCACGTCGGTTGCACCTGCAGATTTTTCTAAAAAACTGATTTTTGGTCTGTTTTGGATACGGGGTGTTACATTATCTCCCCCTTGGGACCATTCGTCCTTGAATGAAGACTAAACTAGTTGGAATAAAGGGAGAGAGTTCCAAACCCTACTACTAAACACTGATAACTGATTTTCTGACTGAATTGAGTTCTGAGAACACGAAAATACGCTTAAAATGCAAGTACAAACTGAGGGAACATGATTCTAAGACTAGATTCATGCATAAATGAATGGAAAACTGAAGAAGAACTATTAAAACAAGGTGTAGTGGAATCGAAAGGAAAGAGGTGAAAATACTTGGCTTTCATGGCTGCTTCTGCTTCCCAAGTAGCTCCCTCTACGGACAGACTCCTCCACAAAACCTTGACTGAAGGGACTTCTTTGTTTCTCAACCTTCTAACCTGACGTTCAAGAATCTCAACTGGTACATCCTCATAAGAAATACTATATTTCACCACCACACTCTCCAATGGCACTATAGAGGTTGGATCACTCACACACTTCTTCAAGAGTGAGATGTGGAAGACCGGATAAACTGCTGCTAATTCTGCTGGCAACTATAACTAAATTCCACTTTGCCATCCCTTTTAAAGATCTTGTAAGGGACTATATCTCTAGTACTTAGCTTCCCTTTCATTCCAAATCTCATCACCCCTTTCAAAAAAACCCAATCATAAACTTGGAACTCTAGTTCTCTTCTCTTTACATCTGCATAAGATTTCTGATGACTTTGGGCTATCTTAAGTCTATCTCTAATAAGTTGCACTCTCTCCATAGCATAGAGGACTGAATCTGGCCCTATCAAAGTTGCTTGACCTACTTCAAACCAACCAACATGAGATCTACATCTATGCCCATACAAAGCCTCATAAGGGGTCATCTGAATGCTGCAATGGTAGTTATTGTTGTAGACAAACTTGATAAGAGAAAGGTGATCATCCCAACTATCCTTGAAATGAATCACACAAGCTCTCAACATATCCTCTAAGGTCTGAATGGTACGCTTTTCCTGCCCATCCGTTTGTGGATGCAATGTTGTACTAAGGTTACCTTGGGTACCAAGACCTTTATGAAATGACTTCCAAAAATGAGAGGTAAACTGAGGACCTCATTCTGAGATAATAAACAAAGGAACCATATGCAAAACTCACAATTTCATAATGTAAAGTTTGGCATAGTCCTCCGCTGAATCTATAGTCTTGACTGCTAAAAAGTGAGAAGACTTAGTCATCCTATCAAATATCACCCAAATTGAGTAATGTTGTCTACGAGTACGAGGTAACCCTGTGATAAAATCCATATTTATCACATCCCACTTCCAAGTAGGAATATCGATCTCTTGAGTCATACCTCCTGGTTTCTGATGTTCTACCTTGACTTGCTGGCAATTGGGGCACTTACTCACAGAGTCTTCTATCCCTCTTCATGCCATTCCACCAATAGACTTCCCGTAGATCGTGATACATCTTAGTGACACCTGGATTAATAGAATACCTGGAGTTATGGGCTTCAGCAAGAATATGCTGCATCAACTCGCCCACATCAGGAAAACACAATCTACCCTGGTAGCGATGTACACCATATCCCCCTTGGGAGAAAACCTCCACTCTCAGATTGTGGACTGCATTATTAAGTTCAAGAAAAATTGGATCACTGTCTTGCTTTTCCTTAACCTCCACTACCGAAGAAGAATTTGTCCCATTCTGAACTGTTACACCATTGTCTGATATGCTCATAAGGCGAACTACTAAGTGAGCAAGCCTGTGAACATCCTTCACTAGCTCTTTCCTTTCTTCCTCAAAATGGGCTACACTACCCATAGATAATATGTTGAGGGCATCTACTACTACATTCGCTTTACCAGGATAATAATGCACACTCATGTCATAATCCTTAAAGAATTCAAGTTATCTTCTCTTGCGAAGATTCAACTCTTTCTGGGTGAACACATACTAAAGGCTCTTATGATCGGTGAACACATCTACATGAACACCATACAAGTAGTGTTTCTATATGGTGAGTACAAACACCACTGCTGCAAGCTCGAGGTCATGAGTTTGATAGTTCTTCTCATTCACCTTAAGTTGTCTAGAGGCATACGCTATAACCTTATTTCGCTGCATCAACACACAACCTAGGCCAACTCTGGATGCATCACAATAGATCACATAACCATATGAACCCTCTAGTAGAGTCAAGACAAGAGTTGTAGTCAATCTAGTTTTCAATTCTGCAAAGTTTTTCTCAAAATCATCTAACCATTGGAACTTGACCATCTTCTGAGTCAACCTAGTCAATGGTGAGGCTATGGATGAAAATCCTTCCACGAACCTTCTATAATAACCCTTTAGACCTAAGAAACTTCTGATATCTATACCAGAGGTAGGTCTGGGCCACTGTTTCACTGCTTCTATCTTTTATGAATCCATCTGGATCCCTTCACTAAATACAATGTTACCAACAAAAGCAATGGATTGCAACCATAACTCATATTTACTAAACTTAGCAATTTATTGGCGATCTATGGGAGTCTACACACTTTGCATGTTCTTCCTCACTCCTAGAGTAAATGAGGATATCATCTATAAAGACGATAACGAACAAGTCCAAGTGTTGTTCGAACACTCTGTTCATCAAATCCATGAAATCTACAAGAGCATTAGTTATTCCAAATGACATAACTACAAATTCATAATGACCGTACGGAGTTTTGAAGGCTATTTTCAGAATGTCACTATCTCTGACTCTGAGCTGATGATAACCCGACTTGAGGTCTATCTTTGAGAAATGGATAGCACCTTTAAGTTTGTCAAACAAGTCATCAATCTTGGGATGGGATACTTATTCTTGATTGTAAACTTGTTCAACTATCTATTGTCAATACACATTCTAAGAGAACCATATTTCTTCCTTACGAACAACACTAGTGCACCCCATGGTGAAATACTAGGTCTGATGAAGCCTTATCTAGAAGGTTTTTCAACTGCTCTTTCAATTTCTTAAGCTCTGCTGGAGCCATTTTGTAAGGAGGAATAGAAATAGGATGGGTATTTGGAAGGAGATCAATTCCAAAGTCGATTTCCCTTTCGGGAGGGACTTTGGGAAGATCTTCTTGAAATACTTCTGAAAACTCACAGACTACTGGAACTGATTCAAAAGTTGGGGTTTAAGAGCTAGAACCCTTAACCCTAACTAGATGTTAGAGATAACCCTTAGAGATCATCTTTCTGGCCTTAAGGTAAGAAATGAATTGACCCATAGGCGCTAAGCTACTACCCTTCCATTCTAGGATTGGTTCGTCTGGAAACTGAAAACAAACAATCCTAGTTCTACAATCGACTGAGGCATAACAGAAATGTAACCAATCCATGCCTAGAATGATATCGAAGTTTACCATTTCTAACTCTATAAAATCTGCTGAGGTGACTTTCTGAGAGCCTGAGAGGGCAATTTCTGTATACCCATTTAGCAATAATTGGGTCATCGACTAGAGTAGAGACTGAGAAAGATTCTGAGAGAGTTTCTAGACTAACACTAAATTGGACTGCTATACTGAGTTACAAAAGACAAAATCATGTTTGTTGTCTTTCCACTGAGTGAACCATATGTGAGTCACATCTTTGAGCTGGTATGGTGTCAATCTCACCTATCACTACCAGTTACTTAAATCACAGCAAAAATTTTATTGACCTCATCAATGAACTTTTGTGGGTCTTTACAAACTTGCGATCCTAAAAACTTAGGCGGATTCATCCTAACAAAATCACAAACTCTGCTACCACTAAGGGGTCATTTCTGTTAGTAGGAACTAGTTACTCCTGATTGTCCTGGTTGGACATACTTTTAGCCAAAAGCTGAATTGGTGTTCTGAAACTCTGAATTTTAACTTTCTTATCTGGTACTAGAGGAACTGCGTTAGCATTATGTGCATTATCATTCCATGCCTAAGCTCTACGAGAAGGCATGATCTTAAGCGCACAACATTGAGTTAGAATGGAATCAGATCATACCTTACACACGATAAGAGTAACAAGAAAGTGAAGTTTTCCTAAAACACTTTGTAGCCTCCTTCTTATTAGATGTGGTGCACTTTACACCCATGAAATTGATTCTACTTAGTGCGGATTTTTAGACATTCTAGGACTCTTGAACCTAGTGCTCTATAACAAGTTTTGTCACACCCCGAGCTACCCTCGAGACACAGACACGAAACCTGGGACCACAAATGATCCCAAGCTAACCCTGTTGGCATGATCATGAGCATACTAAAGAGAACAAACTGATGTGGCAGCTAAATCATAATTTTTAATAAAAATATTGGGAATACCCATATGCTAAAACTGATATATATGAAAACTGATGAGTTTGATACAAAGAAGTTACTAACTCAACATTAAGCTTAAACTAACTATGTCTGAAATAAGCCTCTAAACTAGACTAGAAATATTGGGACAAGCCCCAACTAAATCTAGAAAAATTAAACTAAATGACTAAATACTGAAATGAAACTCATCACTGTTAACCTTGGAAAATAAGGACTCACCACTGAATGTGCTAAACTGGAGATCGGAATTCGATCTAAGCGTGATTTGAATGCTGAGAACCTGAACCTACTTCACGTAAAAATGTAGCGCATGTATGTGTCAGTACTTGAAAGGTACTCAGCATGTAGGATAGAATAAAGCTGAAATAAAACATAACTGAACAAGCATAATAGCAAGTAAAATAATTTGAACATGATATGCTGATTAGGAATGCTGAGATAACTGAACGCAATGACCAATTTATAACGTGCTGCAACTGAATGTTGAGTATACTGATAAATGGTCAATGCAAGAGAGTCTGACAGAACTGTGGGAGCTACTAAAAACCAATAATAAAACCACATGAGATAAGTGTGGAGTCAGATGTATACGCCCCATCGAGAGGACCCAATATACCCTGCCCAAGGTATAAAGATATGTTGGCATGATCACTAAACTGATTGCCCACAGAGGAGACTTAAAACCTATTTGGCTAATAGTTCTGGGACTAATTGGGTACGTTGAACCCTAGTCCAACTCGGTATTATGCTACTCCCATGGATTTATGAAATTAAGTGATTATGTCTCAATTTTCTGTAAATACTGAATAGCCCAAAACTGAACATTCAAATTGGGAATGCAACATTTAATCTTATAATGATGCATTAAAAACTGAAGCATCTATAACTGCATAACTGAAATATCTGACCTAGCATGTGTAATTCAAGAATTAAAGAAATACAAAGCTAGGGTTCTGAAATTCATGTGATAATCTAAGTAATAGCATGATAATTTGATTTGAAACATATATTTTTTACTGAATCATGAAGTTTTATCGAAGTTCTAGAAACCCTAGGTTTAATCATGATAAGAGAAACAAGAATCTGACTGAAAACTAGGGACTCAATGGGTTAAAGGAACCCACTTGTGAAATCCCACATGCCTGGTGATCAAATCCATGGAAGAATACTTAGGTTTCGGGGCTGGAACTTGTTGTGTTCTTGAACTAGGGTTCTTGAGCTTTTTCTCCTTCCTTGCTTCTAATTTTCTAAGTTTTTGATTTAATGATTTGACTTAAATATGTTTTAGTTATGTTTCTAGGCTTAAACTGACTAAAATCTCATGATTTAAGGTCAAAACGACATAACTTAGGGTTTAAACAGAGTGGGAAAGGACCAAAAGACCCCTGGGTAAGTTGTTGTAGGACCAAACGACGGCCAGGACAGACGATCAGTCGTTTGATCCACGCCCCGTTGTTTTGTCTATAGATTGGGCTTGTTCGATAGGCCCTTACTAAAACGGGCATAATTTTTTACTCAGAGGTCTGATTTTTTCAAAGTTAGTGGCTATGCAAAGCTAATTCAATTATCTATATGTTGGTGGGTCATAGGACACCTAATTCATTTTGTGTTAAGAGTTATGACCATTTGAAGTTGACCCAACTGCATTTCCCCCTTAAGTGTTTGCTAATTCCCACATACGATCAGACCTATAAACCGAGGGTCCACCTACGAACCGTGCTGGTCACCCGTGGCTCTTGTCAGAGAGTGGATGAAGGGGGTCTCGATCGACGGTCACGGACTATGAACCGTCGTCTGACCAACGGACCGTAGGTCCGTCCGTTGATCAAGCTTAGCCAATTTTTCCCAGCTGAGTTTTGGAAGTCTCTGCTCCCATCGACGATTGTGCAGGACGGACCATGGGTTAGGCTACGGTACGTTGATTGTGTCGGTTGCACCTGTAGATTTTTCTAAAAACTTATTTTTGGTTTGTTTTGAATACGGGGTGTTCGCACATATTAACACATCAAAATGCAACTCAATAGGTCTTCTTTTCTTAAATTGACCAGCTATATAATTTCGTAGTTTCATACAATACATAAGCATTTATCATCCAATAAGAAATAATAAAATAAAATGTTTACTTATCAATCTTCGCTTGTACTTTTTAACAAATTTCGTTGTTGGTTACACTACAGATTTTATATAATTTATTTTGTATATAGTACTTATATGGGACACACGTGTCACAGAACTAGTATCCTAGATAATCATTTTACTCTTTTAATAGGTTTACAAAGTTAATCATGTTTTACTTTTTTTAATGTAGCCATGACATACGTTAATTACTAAATTTATCACCATATAATATATGTGTAATTTTAAGTCCACTTAATTTCTCTTTAATTAATATAAAGAACCCCAAGAAATTAGCTGAACAGAGGAAGAAAACCAAGGATCTTACATACTCCAACATTGATTTTTTCTTAAATTAAAAAATAGAATTTAAATCAATTTTTATATCTTTTAGATATAAATAGTATATTTATGTGATTTGTGTAATGGCAAGTGTTATGGGGTAAACCCTACCTAATCTAACCTACTAGGCAGTATATCACCCTTTGACGTATCACCCATATTATTTTTCTCTCAATCTAGTTCTTCATTTAGACAAGCAGGAGAATATAGAAAACACAAGCACATACATGAATCTCTTCTTAGAATTGTATTGAACTGATGACACAAAGAAAGCACACAAATAACTTGGCTATAAAATTTGACCAAAGCCCCATGCCTGTGAATGATATGCCTATTACCAATAAATAGGTCAAAGCACCTTCTCACATGCCACTCTCATTCAGCTGGCATCCCAACTAATAGGACAATTCAAAATTTAATAATACAAGTTTTCTCTACATTGTTGATGATCCACAAATGGCTAGAAGCTGCCAACGCATGTGTGAGATACATGCAAGCAACCTAAAAATCTGGGGCCAAAAATTGCTTCTGGTCACCCAGCTTTGCGTGTGACTGCGTGCTTGCAGTGTGCACAGGTCCTGCCTCATATCAGTTGTCATTGGTCAAGTTTCTTCTTCCCTTGCCTACCACTAAGCCCTTGAAATTCTTTAGCCATTGTCATGCCATAATCATAGTCTTACATTGTCTTAGCTTTAGCTTTGCCCAATGCTTGTCATGTCTTAGACACACATTGTCTTGCATGCTTTAGCGATGCCAATTCAAAGGTCTATATTTTATTAAGCTTGATTGATCAAAGTCATTGGATTTGGCAACATTCATCATGTAAAATCACTAGCCAACACTGATCCACTGAAACCATCAAGGTGAGGGTCTAACAACAAGGGTATATGTGAGTCACTTTTATAACGAGTGTTATATCATCTCTAAATCACAGAGTTGAGAGATATATCAAATCATTTCTCTAGATATTATACATGTACCCATAATAATAAAAAAAAAATTAATGATTCACCAATTACTTAAACGTAATTTCTTAACTACTAAGTGAAATTCTAATTATAAATTAGTTTGTAAAACCAAATCTCGACTTTGTCTATATAGGTAATACACTATTTCACGTTAAAAGATTTGTCCATAATTAAAAAAGTTCTGTAATATAAAAAAACTTCTAAATAGATTTATTTTCTTTCTTTAAACAAACACCAAGCATAGTGCTTTCTTATGATAGAAACAGCCTAAACTTAAAAGTTGGTCGAATTTCAATTACTGAAATGCAAATACTCTAGTTAAAGAAAAAATATTTTTACCACACCCTCTATCATTACTGATTCTAGCTTTATAAATATGTTTCCAGCTGCACAACTTCCCTCACATTATTCTCTCTCTCTCTCTCCCCTCCCTCTCCCTTTATGCATATATATATCAACTAGTGAGTTTTCACGTTTGTACCTTAACAAAGGCATGATAAAATCAAAAATAGTGACTCAGAAGCTTTATGTAATATCCCATATTTTTAAACAAGGACATATTAGTCATTAGCCAAATAAATAATCAATGAGTAAGAAAGAGGAAAGGAGACCAAAGAATTTTTTTAAAAGAAAAAGGGAGTGGGCCTTAGCCCAATTGCACGTACATAAAGGGGCTTTAGTTAATAGCTGAACCTTTGCATACTTCTCCTTTACGCGAAGCTACTGTTTCATTCCAGCGACCGAGCGAAGAAGGAAAATAGGTAAAGCTCGGATTTTAATTGATAAGAGAAGTGGACGAAGAAGGTAAGTTTCTAAACATAGTTTAAAGATTGGGTTTTCATACTTCGTGGCTATATAAATTTAAGGATTGAGAATTTGAGAAACATGAGTTTAGAAGAGATAGATGAACCTGTTAAACTCTTATGATTTGAGTGAGTACTTTAAAGATTTGGATTAAACTTTTTCTAGTTCGGCATAAATCGAATAAGAATTGTTGGACGACAATGAAGTTAGCTATTTATTATAGGGTGAAGTAGGTTATCATTATTGTGATTGTTTGCGGGATGAGAAACACCAATTTGATATAAATTTACAGATTGTGAGTCTACCACGAAACCTCGTAGGTATTCTGAATTTAGTTTGAATTATCCTAGACGAATTAAGTAATATAATATTGATGTGATTATAGATTGATTGAGGAAGGCTTATGGATTTCTTGAGGCGACAAGTTTGGTATCTCAACACGACTACTATGAGTAGTAATTTTACCACAATTTGTATTTCAGAAATTTCATGATTTTTACATTTACTTTATAAATCATGAAATTTGTGGAAATACAAATTGTGGTAAGATTACTACTCACAATACTCGTGTTGACATACCAAACTTGTCGCCTCAAGAAATCTATAAGTCTTCCCCAATCAATTTATAATCACATCATAATAATATCATAATACTTCCATCATTTAGGATAATTCAAAACTTAATTCGGATTACCTAATCCTTGAGGTTTCGTGCTAGACTCTCAATCTGTCAATTTATATCAAATTGGTGTTTCAAATCCCGCAAAACAGTCTCATTAATGATTACCTACTTCACTCTATAATAAACAGAATTAACTTCATTATCGTCCAACAATTCTTATTCGGCTTATGTCGAACTACAAATGTTTAGTCCAAAATCTTTAAAGTTACTCACTCAAATCATAAGAGTTTAACAAGTTCATCTATCTATTCTAAACTCATGTACCTCAAATTCTCAATCCTTATATTTATATAGCCACAAAATATTCAAATTCAATCTTTAAACTAAGTTTAGAAATTTACCTTCTGCTTCTGCTTCTCTCATCAATTAAAATCCAAGCTTTGCCAATTTTCCTTTTTTGCTCCGTCGCTAGAATGAAACAGTAGCTTCGCCTAAAGGAGAAGTATGCAAAAGCTCAGCTGTTAGTTGAAGCCCCTTTATGTACGTGCAATTGGGCTAAGGCCCGCTCCCTTTTTCTTTTAGAAAAATTCTTTGGTCTCCTTTCCTCTTTCTTACTATATATATTTATTGGAAAAATTAGTAGAGCAGTCATAATTCCTAATTAATTAGTAAAAACATTTACACTTTAAAATATTTAGTCAAAATGTCAATATTTTAAAAATAATTTGTAAATACTATTATTTGTCTTTTCTTTTATTTCTCAAACGGTCCAACATTAAATATATTCACTATCCATTTAGACTTCTTCTAGACTTTAATACCATTAAATTTATTTCCATCTTTAAGATTTTCAAAAAAAATTTCTCTGTATCATTTTCACCATTATTGTCTCTCATTGTTGAACAAAAACTAATTATTCAAGTTCATATCAATTTGTTCAGATCTATCGATAATTTATGAAATCTCTCAATACATTAAGGTACTTTCATAATCATTTTTTATTTTGCGAGATTCCATAAGATTTTGTTTTCGAAATAAAAATTATGTTGAATTTTGGATTGTATGTATTACAATTTTTTCGTCATTTTTATTTTTTATTTTTATATGAGTTTGTTAACATACTCATCAAATATTTATGCATTTATGAATTTTAGTATTTGAAACACTATTTTTATGATTTAATTTTCATATTTGAGATTTAGTAGATTGTAATTTGTAGTAAGCCACATAAGCATTCATACATAATATATTATTTGATTTTTTTTTTAATATATTCATATTTAATAATTTCGAATTTTGATTATAGGGTTATTAATTCACAAATAAACACAGATTCAGATTTGAATTTGGTGAAAAGAATTGGAAAAAAAAACATAGCAGACGAAGAAGAAAGAGAGAGTCAAAGAAAAAGGTTGCGAAATTGTATTCATATCAGAATAATATTCATATTAATTTTTATTTGTCAATTATTTTTCTTTTACTCATCATTTGTATTTTATTAAGAATATCGTGTTTCTTTTTTATTTGTAGTCATTCAAATAGGTATCTTATATGAATTTGTATTTCTAAGCATAGCTGTATCCTATTTTTTAACAATCAATTTATATTTTTTTCAATATTGTATTCTGATTATATCATTTTCACTATGTATGCTATCTCATATGAATTTGTATTTCTTAAACATATATGTATCCCATTTTTCAACAATTAATTTGTATTTTTTTTAATATTGTATATTGATTATATTATTTTACTATGTATGTTATATGTTTTCCAGAATCTTGTATTTTTATTTCTTTCATAGTCAATTTGTATTTATTTTTTTAGAATATTATATCTTTCCTCAACAAATTAATTATTTTCCACCAAGTATGTTATTTTCCCCTAAAAATCTTGTACACTTTCATAAATCACATTAATACATATTGAGATACGTGTATATATTTATATATATATATGGTAATCAAGTAATACAATTTTGACCACCGGAATACAATTTGTAGTTTGAAAGAAAAAAATTAATTTTAATTTGAATGGTAAAGTGAGCACATAAAATGTAAAAATTATTGGTTTACAGTTAAAATGAAAAAATAACAAAGGAAAGTTGATCTAATAGAATGAAAAAGAAGTTTTTTTTGAAATTGTTAATGATGAGAATTTTAAGTGATATGTTCCTTATCTAAAAACTATTATCTCACTTTTTCATCATACTACTTTTTTGTATTTTATATATTATTATACAATAGTTTAAATAAAAACTAGAATAAATAGAAATACGCATAAAATACATATTAAAATAAATATGAAATACAAAATTTTCGAAGAAACAAATAAATATACATGAAAAATATATGAATACAAATATGTTTCTTAAATAAGTATAAATTTATTTGACATACCTATTGGAATGACTAATTAAAAAAAGATTAAGATTATGGGGAAAAAAGGAAGTTTGAGTTTTATTTGAAAATGTAACTGACGAGAAAATTAAGTAATCTTTAGCTTTTTTTTTTTGAAATATTCTCTCCCTTAATTTTCTCTCTTTTGTTATTAAATAATTCTATTCTTTAAATAAAAACAAATAAAAAAAACATAAATAAGATACATAACAAATTAAAATTTTGACATTTTTACTAAATATTGAAAGTGTTGCTAATAAACCCTCTTAATGTAAAAATATTGATATTTTGAAAAATTTCTCATATTTATTTGGCTAATAACTAATATGTCCTTGTCCAAAAAGATGGGATATTATACTTTATTCTCCAACTCATTCTGACCGGCCACCATCTGCTTTTATCATGCCTTTGCTAAGGTAAGAGTGGTTGGTTTGGGCATTGAAGCAAGAAGAATCTATCTCTAGATGCTGTAGTCTTGTTGATGAGATGGGGATGGGGAAGAATGTTAGAGCCATAGCTATTGTACTTGGTCAACACAAGCTAGGGCAAGTAAATTTTTATTCTATTTTTCTCTCACTTGCCCTTTGTACTTCCTACGAGCTCCCAGTACTAAAAGGATTCTTAACTATATGTCTTGTTGTTGATGTTATTTGGTGAATCGGTGAAATTGACCGTTTCATCATTAAAGGAAGAACTGAAATTCTAGTTTATCATGGTGCCAATAAGTAGAAAATTTTAGATAATTTAGTTGCATATGATTTGTTTTCACTACTTACTCCACAGTAGATCTTGAGTGTAGGAAAATTGTGATGCCACGAAAATAAAAATGGCAGTGTACAAAATCTTCTTATGAGCAAAATTTATGGTTCACTAGCAGTACTTTATACACCAATCTTAGGTGATATAACATCAAAGTTGTAAAAGAATTATTATTCATAGATTCTTTTCAGCTTTGATGTTTTTCGTCCAAGATTACTCTCCGACTTTGACTTCTTAGTTATTTTAACAGCATCGAGTCCACAAAAGTACTTCTGGTGTAAACAGAAAGCTTTTGTTCATTAAAAAACTTTCCACACATTTTTCCGGTATTCAGCCTCCACTACAGAGCACATAGTGATGACAAAATCATATTGCACAAATTTGTCAATATTCTTCTCCTTGTTGGCACCATGATAAACTAGAATTTTGTTGTTCATTTAATCTTACTGACCCAACTAAATCACACCAACAACAGTACATACAACCAGGGTTCTTTTTACTGAACTCTTAGGAAGAAAAAGCAACAGGCGAGAGAAAATTGGAATCATAAATTAATTATTGCCCAAGATATGTGGCTGGAATAGTCTTCCTCATTCCCATCTCATCAGCAAGAATAGTAGATTCTTCTTCTTCAGTGCCCTTGAGACAATCTCCGTTGGTTATTTTGTGAAATCTGTCGAGTCCAAAAAATGTCATTTCTGGTTGGATAGCATGTTCGGTTTTGTATTTGTAGGACTGAAAGAATCTCAAAGGTTTGTTTGAGGACCTTAGGAATTTTTCCAAGCTGCATATAGGAACTCATAGTGGTTGTAACAGTTCTGAAATTTATGACCAAATTATAGCATTGACAGAAAAACCCACATGTCATTAACCACCCATTTGAGACTTTTGTAATTCTTTTACAATCCAAACCAAAAGAGTAATTTTGTCAAACACTACCATCGATTCCAAATTACTAACCGAATATTTGACAATCGAGTTTGAGCCCTTTGGGTTTGGGATGAAAATCTGGTGCTGCAACTCGGTAAATTTCAATTTTTGGTTAGGAGAAAGAAGAAGAAGAAGCCGTTGAAAAGAAAATATAAGCTTGCAAAGTTAACAACACTCGAAGGGCAGTGACTGAAAAACTAGTGGAAGTAAGTGAGTTATACCCTGCCCAAAAGATCGAAAGATTACCAATGATGAGATCGTTCTTGGAATGTTGGTGATTCCATTTTTCGATACATTTGAGTATATTTTTCGATATTGGAAGTTGGATGTGGTAAATTTTGGAGAACGGGTGCAAGGTAAGTGTTGACGTGTGGGATGTAACTGAGGAGAATACCCCGAAAATATATGAAGGTGGAAATGTTTGCTCAAGAAAGTTGTACAACAATCATGCATCGAATTGTTCAACAACCATGGATTAGCTGTAGGTAATGAAAATGTGCTTTATTGGGGTCCTAGATCTTCAAGTTTAATGATCAAATTACTTTCTTAGATTCGCACTTAGTGGAAGGTCCAAGAATTTAGGACGAAAAACAACATTACTATTAGCATAGTCTTTTGGTCAGTAATACTCTCATATAATTAGTAATATTTCAAAATTGATTCTGAAATTGAAATATTTGCACTATGAAGTGTAATGATTCTTATAATGTTTCCAATTCTGTATACGTGATCCCCTTCCTGTTCTTATATTGTTTTAGTGCTCTCTTTTTTTAAAAAAAAAAGATCAGGTAAAGTAAAGTAGGGGTGTTTCAACATGAGAACAATGTAGTTGACGCCCGAGTGGTTTCGTGAGCATTCAATAGTTTAGGTATGGAATTTCGCAAAGCAATGGTAGTTTAGGTTTGAAAGTTCGCAAAGCAAAGAAGTTGATATACTCACAATAAACGAATTAATTAAGGACCTAACATGACCTAAATAAGGACCCCATTTCGCACACAAACTCAATGGTAGAAGATTACCTGACAATAAATTTTAATCATCACAGGAAATCTTTAAGTTGATGGATTCCGTACAATGTGATTGATTTTAATGAATCAATATTCTGATCATAGTACGATAATATTCTTAATTCCTCGAGCACAGGAAAAGTGTTGATTTTTTTAAAAGATGAGGAAGCAAAAAGAGTTGACAATGTCTCTCAATGGATTAAGATGGTTTTCAATAAATTTATTAAGCATTGAGGGGCTTTAAATAGCCAACATAAAACACATAATGATTGAATTTTGAAATTTAAAATAACCTGAAATATCTCAACAACTCAACAAAAAGATCCTTCTCCATCTTCCAAACAAAAAAGGTTGAGCTGGTATAGTATCCTCAGTTCCTCTAACTTTGTGTCCTCTTATAACACAGTTGGTTCAAAGAAAGAATAATCATTGATTCGCCAGCAGAGTTTTTTAGCAAGTCTAGAGTTGCAAAGTCCGTTTCATTGGTTTTCTCCTCAATGATTGGTTTCTACTCTAAGTTGCAAAAAAGAATGGAGACATCCCTGCTAAGTGCTCCAACACTTGCCAAAAGAATGAACAATTTGTCATGATGAATAACATCCTTGGCACATCAACCACCAGAGTTTCTAGATTCAAGAGGTATGAAAATAACGGAGGGAGAGCTTTTGCATCCGTCCGGATGTTTGAGGATCAATCCATCATTGAAGCGTCAATTGTTTGATGAGCTGCCCAAAATTAATCGTATGCCAACCTTATATGCGCTCTGCAATGATATTATACAGGTTAAGGTCAATGAAAAATTGTATATTGAAAAGGAACTTAATGTACAAGAGAAGTTAATAAATTCATATATACTCACAAAGATTTGCCCACTTCGTCCAGGAACTCAATACTACATAACCACAAGCTTGTCATCGCCAGTCATTTCTGCAACATATTCCTTAATCTTTAGTGCTGAATCTTTTAGTTGACGCTGGCCCAACACTTTGATAGACTTTAATGAAGCAATATCCCAAAAACTGTCCGGGATTTCCATAAGCTCATAACACCATTCTATTTGTAATTCCTCGAGCATGGGAAAGGATTCCTCTCTAACCTGCCATTCAGAAAAAGACACATGATACAATGTGAGAATTTTCAGTTTCTCGAAGGTGACATCTTCCATGTTCCATTCTTTCCCTCCCTCAATGATTACTTCTTGTAGACTCAAGTTTTCAAGGTTGGGCAGTCTCGCAATTTCTGACAGTGAATTCGATGATAGATCAAACCTTGTCATCTTCAATATTTTCAAGCTCAAAGGGAAGTAGTACAGATCACACTGATATTTATCTCTCCATCCCTCACCATGAAAATTTGCATCAACTTGTTCGCGTTCACTGAGGACATCCAATCTTGGAAAACATATTTTCTCTGCTGGACAATACTGTGATGTTTTTATGGCAAATCTAAGACTTCGGATATTGGGAAACCTTTTGAAAATGCCCCCTGTGTCTTGCGAGTCGGAAATCTTGAGCCCAGATAATATTCTCAAATTCTCTAACTTTGAGTCCTCTTCTAACACTGTTTGTTCGTCAGCATGCGACTCAAAGACGGAAAAACTGAACATGTGAACATGTCGAAGCTTTGCAAGACTCCAAATACTGGGTGATAGTACCATGTTTGATGCTGAGTTATACACCATCAGAGTTTCTAGATTCAAGAGGTTTGAAAAAGACGGAGGGAGAGCTTCTACCTTCGTCCAAATGTTTAAATACCTCAAATGAACAAGCATGCCTATTTCATTCAGCAAAGGATCCATCAAAAGTATTTGGCGTATCTCTAAACTTTTAAGAAGCCTCAAGTGTCTTAGGTGATTGGGCCTCCAAGATTCTATATCACCAGCCTTGTATACCTTCAACGAGAGGAGGTGTTTGACATAAGGATTTTGCTTTTCTGGATTGAACAAGACAAAATTTTCATCCGAATGGAGATGCTGATCGTAATGGATGGTCATTGCACGCGGCATCAGATCTGAAGATGAAGACGGTGTATTTGATTTTATAACGTCAAACAAATGTTCATTTCTAGATTTTATCAAACAAAAATCATGCACAAGATCATGAATTCGGAAAATCGGGTTTCTATCATGTATCCCATAGAAAACTACCACCAAGCTACTTGAAATTAACTCATCCACGTATACCTCCAGTAATTCATCGACACTCTTCATTTCAATGTGTTCCACAAGTCCTTCAGAACTCCATAAATGTTTCAATTCAGAGATTTTAATATAGTTGTCCTTTGGATAGCTTGCAAGGTAAAGCAAACACGGCTTTAAGTGATTTGGTAAATGGTCATAACTTAATTGTATAACCTTCATCACTTCCTCTTCATCCTTCAAAATTAAGGAGTTCAAATTATTTAGTACTTCAAGCCACAAAGCCTTTTTCTTTTCCTGCCTTGCAATGACACCACCAATAAGATCAAGTAACAAAGGAAGTCCTGCACACTTTCGGGCTATTTCTTCTCCAACGACCAATAGTTCATCAGGGCAACGTTCTTCTCCAAATACCCTTTTCACTAATAAATCCCAACTTTCTTCTGGTGTGAGCAATCGAAGATAAAGAGGATCACTGTGGTGTTTCCCTTGCAAAGCCACTTCCCTTTTCCGACTTGTTAAAATAATTCTACTTCTTCTCTGAATTTGAGGAAAAGGTCTTGTTAGCTCATTCCATGTTTCAATATCCCACAAGTCATCCAAGAAAATAAGATACCTCTTTCCAAACAGCTCTTTCCGCAGCTTATCAGCAATGTCCTCGTCAATGTCATCCTCATTGAGTGTCTGTTTCAGACCAACAACTTGATTGAAAATCTTTTGCAACAACTTTTTATCATTATGTTCTTGGTCAACTGTGCACCAAGCACGGACGTCGAAATGATCAACAACTGACTTATTATTAAATACTCTGTAAGCCAAAGTAGTCTTTCCAAGCCCTGGCATGCCAACTATGGAAATGACGTCAACCTCTGTTGGTCCACTGGTCAGCTTCCTAATTATCCACTCTGTCTCCTCCTCGAACCCTACAATTATCTAATCAGTGGTTGACGACTTCTTAATTTCAACTGGCTTGCTGGGAGTATTTCCAACAGTAAGACCCTTGCTTTTGGAAATCCTCGCTGGTACCTCTTCTTTGATAAGCTTGATCTTTTCTATGGTATCAGGAAGTAAAAAGATAAGGTGCAAGAGACCATTATCTCTGACAATAATTGAATTAATGGCATGTTCCGCCTCATATGCCAGACCTATAACACGAGTACGAAGATCTTTATCAAATTCTTGCTCAACAATTCCAAAGAATGATCTTACGAACTCTAGACCTTCTTTCACCAGCATGATTTCTTCCTTTATCAAATCAACCGAGTAAGTATTGGAGTTGAGCAAGGCATTTAAGTTTCTGAGTAGAAGATTCATGAAGAGTGGTCCATCACTCATGGGAAAGTAGAGTTGAGATGAGTCTGCAGGGGGTTTCAAGAAAACATGCTTGAGATCTTTCTTTAAGAGTTCAATATTTTCCAGAGAGTCTAGCCTTGCATATCTTGTATCAATCATATTCTCTTTATTCCTTAAGTTCTTGTCTAAGTTGCTAACACAAATGGATACCTCCCTGGTAAGTGCTTCAACACGTTCCAAGAGAACAAACAGCTTGTCATGATGAATAACGTCGTTGGGAACATCAGTAAGAACAATCAATAGGAACTCTATCATGACATGTTGCGTGTTGAAGTGCTATCAGTAGCTATATTAGCCATGTTCTCTTGTAGATGAATCAGATATTCTCTAAGGATATGTGGAGATGCTTTCTGGAGCTGCTTAATGAAGCATCCAACTTTTTCTGACTTTGACGCTTTCAAATTTGTTGAACATATGTGCATAACCTCCAGTTCAACAGGAATAATATCCACAAGTAGATTTGCTAGCATGGATTCAACTTGAGATATGACAAGTATTTCATCATTTTCATCTCTTTCATCAAGTTGACAATGCAAAAGGATTAAACAGAAGAATCCTACACCCTGAACCATAATTTGAATCTGACGTAAGACATGCTCAATTGTGTCATACTCAACACAACCATTTACTTTTAACTCATGGAAATCTCGTAAATTGCCATACACATTCTGAAGAAGCTCATATTGAATCATTATTGGGAAAATCAACTCAGCACAACACTTGGGTAGATATTGGAGATACACGAGGACAGCATCTAAATGTTCAACCAATTGATCCTCAGTCTTGGTAGCACTTGATTCAGAAAAATCATGTGACTTGATATAACTTTCGATGTTATTTAGGAGGCTAGGAACGGAATGATTCATTAGTTTAGCCAGCATGACATCTCCCTTCTGATGAAAAAGTAACTGAACCAGATTATGAACCTCATATGATAGACAAATCATTTCGTCATCCAAAACAGCACAAAAAAGGTGGAAAAATACTGATATAAATGTCAGCTCCAATGTCAGTGTTTCTGCTTGATCCATGTCAAGTGCAATTTGAACTCGTCCATTCTTTGACCTCTATATGAAATCTAGTAGATTGACCATGTCCTTGCGAAGTACAGTAGATGACACCTGCCAAAAAACCAAATGTTTTGTCGAATTTTAAATGCAACATATTTACCATGACAGATTTTACTCTAATTTTACAGGTAGATAACGCAAGTGTAGAGGACTTAATCCAATATACATATATAGCCTAATAGATTAGCTAAATGTTTAGCATGTTACAGCTTAAATCAAAAGGCAAACATATCAGATACATGGTTTACTTTGTATATGTTATTTAAAAGTAAAATACTAACTATTACCAATTTATCTTTTTGTACCTTCGTTTAGTCGAGTATCTTATGATCTATCTATCCATCCACATACAAAGTATGTACACAAAAAGGATGGATGATTTAATTAAACTTAAAACATATATATGTCTTACAAATCATAGGATTAGAAGATTGATAAGTTCTATATTGCTTACATAAGGTCTTTTTGGCTTTAACTATAAGCATGTCATTTAGTTTCATCAGTGTGAGCTTGCTCACATTGCCGGTCCCAAGTTCCAGATTTACATGGAGGGCTGTGATACTGTTGGCTTGTATGAGTCCACCACCAGTCGGAAGACCAAGTTTACGTGGAAACCCCCTTGACATGGTTCAAGATTGTGATAAATTGCTAATGATGTTTGTCGTTTGAAACAAAATGTTGCATTTCTTATAGGAAAAAAAAAAGATATCGGCCTAAAAAATGTCTTAAAAAAATGCTAGTTACTAAATTACTTAATGAACTAAATTAACTAGAAAAAAATGGTATAGTACTACAACTGTAAAGATATGCCACAAAAGATATAACATAGGGGTCCAAATAGGTACAAACCTAACTCTGATAACACGTAAAGATATGACATTTGAAATACGCATATGTTTGGTATAATTTTCTGAAAATGTTTTTCAATTTTTCCATGTGTGGTTGGATTAAAAATGTTTGGAAAATGGTTTCAGATCAACTCATTTTACTCAAATTTAAGGAAAATAACTTCCCTTCCAAAATAAAAGAAAATATTTTCATAAAATCTTTTTCATCCTTCCATTTTTTTTCTTATCCTACCAGACGATCCCCATTCAAAAAAATTGAATTTCTTCTTTAAAAAATATTTTTTAAATTCTAAATATATTTTTATCCCTAACATCAAACCAGCACCGTGCCAGCCCCAATAAAAAAAATTCAAAAAATATATTCTCTCCATTTCAAAAAAGAATGATTTCTTTCTTTTTTAGTCTGTTTCAAAAGGAATGACCTCTTTCTTTTTTTGGTAACATTTAATTTCAGCTTTTCACATGACATGTTTAAGGTCACAAGTTCAAAGGGCAATTTTGTACATTTAACCGAACTTTAGTTTAGGACCACAAGATTCAAAAGTCTTCATTATACTCTTAAACTCCGTGTCAAGTAAAACCATGTCATTCTTTCTTAAACCGAGAGAGTAATTGTTTTTGAAAAATGTTTTAAATTTTAAAAAATTATATTTTTTATGCTCACCACCCCGCTCCCCGCGACTCCGTCAAAAAAAATTCATGGGTTCGACTGGGTTAGATCTCAGGGTCGGATTTTTGAATGGTCATCGGGTTGAGGGTTGCAAAATGAAGACAAGATGAAGAGTTAGCTCAGTGATTGAGGGTTGCAAAATATCTTCTTAATCTTTGGCGTTAAACATTAGGGGTTCAAATCTGGATGGGGTTTTTTATTTTGTTTAGAGGTTTTTTGAATTAAAATTAAGACTTCAAGAAAACAAATCCCTAATTTCAAAACTAATGAGTATGAGGAGAAAGAGCCCAAACAATCGTTTTGTTCGGATGCCTTCGCTATGACTCTTCGCCGGGCGTCGCCAAACGATTGTGATGATGTAATTATTTTTTGCTTTCATTAGTAAAATTTATTTTGTTGATTTTTATGTGTACTTACTACTTTGTATTTTGACATTCCTCAATGTAAATCCTGACCGCCACTGATTATCGGGGTTGATTCTCGGATCAAATTATTTTCCTAACGAGTATTTTATAGTCTCAAGCCAAAAATAAAAGATATTTTTTGGAAAGAAAATCATTCACCAACCAAACATCAAAAATATTCTCATAAAAATATTCTCTACTCAACCATCAAACATAGAAAAATAAGTTAGGAATTCACTTGTTTTCTAGGAAAACATTTTTCTTCATACCAAACACACCCTACATGAAACTCTATTGCCGGGATGATTAACGTGTTTAAGTTAACTAAAAACCATAAAATTAAAAATATAAATAAATATCGTAAGACATACCGATGAGTTGTTTGCTTTCCCTTTCTCTCTTTCTCCGTCAATTTCTTTTCCTCTATCCATATAGTTAGTTTTCACTACTCAAGGTTTTTCTTCCCTTCCTTTAAAGTTCTCAAGATCTGATCATGTATAAAAAGAGGTAGAAAAAAATTACACACTAATGGAAAATATAATAAAAAAGGAAATAAAATAACAGAACTTAAACATATAATCATACCTTAAAGTTTGAGTAACCCAAGATTAAGCCACTCAATAGATAAATGTAATTGGCTAACGAACTTGAAAGGTCGCTTAATAGAAAGTCGAGTTCTTATTTAGAATTCTCATATATGAAGTTCAAACGAAAGGTTTTATGCAAATCAAATTGACATGCAGCATAATAAATATCCAAGACACAAATAGAGTTATAGAAGTGTTTGGTAATTTGGTCAATATTTTTATTCAAATTGACAAACCAATCATTTTCACATACAATTCATGGACCAATTGCTGTATAGTCCAAAAGAATATTACCTACTAAATGTTGTTCAATAAGAATTTGGACTAAAATATGTTCAATTAGGTACGCAGATTAGAATAATTGGACCTTAATTTATAGTAATCGATAATTCCATAGGCTGCAGCCGCCATTGCCCCCACCTTTTGTTATTTTGCTAATTGTTATAACGATAAAATCATAAATAATTGAAACTACTTTCAAGATGAGATTGAAGGGAAAATATTAATGATAATTCATCACTATTGTTGTAACAACTCGACCTCTTTTAAACAAATGCGTTTAAAAATAAAAAGAGATCAACTTGGTTAGACGGAAAGATATTAAATTAAAATGAAAAAATTGTATGAAATATCAAATTATTAAATCAAAATAAATGTTGTAGCCATAGTTTCTTTTATTTGTAAGTCGCAGCAAACATTTCGAATTTTTTGTCATTTGGCGAGCCCATTTTGTAACACCTCGAATGCTAGATCTACCAAAATGTAGATCTCAAAAGTTGCAGGTGCCACCGACGGGCACCACCCACGGATCGTAGGGTGACCCACGGTCTATCCTGGTGGTTTGTGGTGCACCATACCTACAGTGTGTGGATTGTAGGGTGACCCACGGTCCATCCTAAGACTGGTCAACGGAACGGGACGTACCGGTACCGTTCCGGTACCATTCCGGTTCGTTCCGGTTCGTCCCGTTTCGGTTGCCTATGGGACGGGACGGGATAGTCTGAACCGGTACACGGAACGGGACGGAACCGTGATTTCGTACCGGTGTACCGGTACCGGTTCATCCCGGTTCATTCCGGTTCCGGTCCGGTTTATTTAATATAGATTAATTTTTTTATATTTTATATAATTTATATTTAATTTAATTTTTTTAAAATTACAAATTTTATTTATTTAATATTTACAAGATACAAGTTATAAATATAACTTATAAAATAAATATTAATGAATATAAGTAATAACTTATAAAGTATAAACTTCAAAAGATTTAAATTTTGAAAACTTTATTAGACTTTACTTGCAAACTTAACAACAACAAAAAAATTAATAAAATATCTTTAAAATAAACTTAAGTAAAAATTATAGTAAAAATTTAAAAACTTTTAATTTATACTTAAAAAATAATAAAAAATTATTATATTTTCGTAATTCCAAAAAATATCGTCCCGTTAATTCCGTCCCGTTCCATCCCGGTCCGTTCCGGTTCATTCCGGTTCCATCCCGGTATATAGTGGAACGGGACGAAACCGATGAATCATCCCGGTAATTCCGGTCCGGTTCATCCCGGTACCGGTCAACATACCGGTCAACGGGTTCCGGTCCGGTCCGGTACCGGTTCATTCCGGTCCGGTGAACCGGTTCCGGTCCGTTGACCAGTCTTAGTCCATCCTGGTGGTTTGTGGTGCACCATACCTACAGCACCCTCCCAGAACCTAAAGGAAAAAATTTGTCTAAGGCTCGACCCACGGCCGGACCCACGAATCGTGATTTAAGTTCTTGCATGAAATTCAGAATCCTAGTGGTTTAAATTCGTTTAGCTCATAAATTACACATGCTAGGCTAGCTTATTTAGCTATACATGTTCCAGTTATGAGTGTTTCATTATCAGCATATTAATGTTGCATTTTCAGTTAGCATATTAGTAATTTGAGTTATCTAGAAATTCAGTCATAATATATAAATCACATAATCAGTTGAGAGTAGATTTAATATCGCTTTGGACTAGGGTGAGTCACCTTATAGTCCCAGAACTACGTGCCCCCATAGGTTAAGTCCCCTATGTGGGCATCAAATTAGTGATCACTCCAGTCATGACTCTATGCTCTGGCAAGGTATATTGGGTCCTCTTGATGGTAAGTACACATTAGACTTCACATTTAGCTTGTGTGATTTTATTTCGATTATTGAAGCTCCCGCGGTCAAATTCTGGTGCATTGACCAGGGTACCAATTATCGTGCAATATTCAGTTTTAGCATGTATAACCTTTGTCATTTCATTCGTTTAGATCATGTTCGGATGTTTCATTAAAATATCATGCTCATCTTATATCATTGCTCAGTTATATGTTTTTTCCAGTTATGTATATCGTTCAGCTTTACTCTATCATGCATGCTCAGCACCTTTCAAGTATTGACCGCATACTCTGTGCTACCTATTTCGGTGATATAGGTTCAAGCCCTCAATATTCAGATCACGTATAGATCGGCTCCTGATCTTCAGTTCAGCAGCATCAGTGATGAGTCCTCATTCTTCGAGGAAGATTGACATGATTATCTTTCTACTTTCAGTCTTTAGTTTCAATTTTTGCTAGATTTAGATGGGGCGTGTCCCAACATCTTGGAGCTTGATATTTTATGTTCATTAAACTCTCACATTATATATTCAGATTTAGAATTGGTATTCCCCATCATTTTCCCCTTATGTCATGTTTTACGCTTCTACACAAAATTATCTTATTTAAGTTATCAGAGTATGCAAATGTTATGTCATTAGGGTTAGCTTGGGGTCACTCGTGATTCTAGGTCGTATGTCCACATCTTGGGGGTAGCTCGGGGCGTGATACATTTGATATACAAAAATTATCCATTTGGTATACAATCAATCTGTAATTTTGTTTCTATACAATTACTATTTTTTAGTTTTTAATACAAATTAAATTTGTTGTTTGTATATTTTTTATAGTTATACATAACAAAACATGTTTTTTACAATCTCTTTATGTATATATGCAGCAATTTTGTTTATATACAGTTACTGTGTTTTAGTTTGTATACAGACATGATAGATTTTTATGTATAAGTATATTATAAAATACAAATATATATTTTTATGTCATTGTATAACAAAAATATACAATTTTATAGTCATAACTAACATAAAGTTTTCTATGCAGCGTAATAATACAAACTATAGTTATAGCATACAAATATAATTTTTATTTTTGCTAAGCCTAAAATTTACTCATCCAAATACAAGAAGAAAAAAAGGTGTGTTTGGGATAATGTAATTTCTGTAAATTGCAGTTCAGATCCCAGAAAACATTAGATAGTAGATTTGTTTGAAACAAATCTTAAAGTGATTGAAAATAAATTAAAAAATAACAAACAAAATAAAGGAAGAAATATAATTTTATTGATAAACCGATGTGAGCATAAATTAATTATTTTGTTCATTTGATTCTTTAATTTTCTCTGAAGTTTCTTCGTGATTTGAGGGTTTTTAGTAGCATATTTTTCGAGTATAGGATAATTTGGACCTTCTTGAGAAAAATATTTGATCTCCATGTAACGAGGATTTTGTGGACATTCTTGAAGTATTTGATTTGTCTAGAAGAATTTGGTCATATTTGATCTCTTATAAATATCTCAAGAGTTAATGGTACATTCTAGACCCTAACTAAAATGCTACTTGTCTTATAGAGTCCCAAATAATTTCAATGCATGTGATATATATAGAGAGAGACTCGTGATTCAACTTATTACTAATAAGTGCAAGGATTCAAATATAGTCGGTTTAATGAATTTGGAATTCACATTCCTCTATTCAAACATGCCCTAGCAAAAGTAAACAAATATTGGGGCATGGTCCGTAGTCCGTGATCATCAATCAAGACTCCCTTCACCCACTCTCTGACAAGAGCTAGGGATGACCAACACGGTCCGTAGGTGGAAAATTTGCAGACAGTTAAGGAGAAATGCAATTGGATCAACTTCAAATGATCATAACTCTTAGCACAAAATGAATTAGGTTTCCCATGACTTACCCAAATATATATAATTGGATTATTATTTCATATCCACTAACCTTGCTAAAATACAATCTTTGAGTAAAAAGTTATGCCTATTTTAGTAAAGGCTTATCGAATAGGCCCTGACAACGGACCCAACGACGGGGCGTCGTTTGGTCGGACAGCAACCTTCCCAGGGGTCTTTTGGACCTTTCTTACTCCATTTAAACCCTAAGTAAGTCAGTATAATCCTAGAAACGTAATTAAAACATATTTAAGTCAAATCATTAAATTAAAAGTTAAAAAAACTAGAAGCAAGAAAGGAGAAAAAACTCAAGTACCCTAGTTCAAGAACGAAAGAAGTGTCCAGCAGTTCCAGCCACAAAACTTAAGTATTTTTCCATGGATTTCATCACCAGGTATGTGGGATTTCACTAATGAGTTCCTTTCACCCATTAGGTCCCAAGTTTTCAATCAGATTCTTGATTCCCATATCATGATTAGATATAGGGTTTCTAGAACTTAAACAGAACTTCATGAACTTATTATTTATATATTCCAAATCAGATTATCATGTTATTATTCAGTTTATTGCATGAATTTCAGAATCCTAGCTTTGTATTTATTTAATTCTTGAATTACACGTGCTAGATTAGATATTTCAGACACTTCAAATATGCATGCCTCAGTTATAAATACATAATTACCAAATTAATTATTGCATTCTTAGTTTGCATGTTCAGTTTCGAGCTAACCAGTATTTACAAAAACTCAGACATAATCAGTATATTTATAGAATTCATTGGGAGTAGCATAATATCAGAGTCATACTAGCGTTCCACATACCCAATTAGTCCCAGAACTACTAGCCAAGTAGGTTGGAAGTCCCATATGTGGGAAAGCAGTTTAGTGATCACGCCACCATGACTTTATACCTTTGGCAGGGTATATTGGGTCCTCTCAATGGAGCGTAATCGGACTCCACATTTAACTCATGTGGTTTTATTATCGGTTATTAGTAGCTCCCACAGATCAGTCAGACTCTCTGCATTGACCATTTATCAGTATAATCATTATTCAGCTTCAACATGTTATAAATTGGTCATTTCATTCAGTTAGCTTAAAAATTCAGTATATCATGTTCTGATTATTATACTTGCTTTTATGCTTGTTATGTTTTATTTCAGCTTATTTCTATCCTACATGCTTAGTACCTTTCAAGTACTGACACATATCTACGCTACATCTTCTCGTGATGTAGATTCAGGTTCTCAGCATTCAGATCACGCATAGATCGATTTCCCGATCTCCAGTTCAGCAGATTCAGTGGTGAGTCCTCATTCTCCGAGGAAAACAGTCATGGTTTTATTTCAGTCTTTAGTCATTTGGTTTCAGTTTTTGCTACAGTTAGCTGGGGCTTGTTCCAGTATTTCTAGTCCAGTTTAGAGGCTTATTTCAGACATAGTTAGACTCAGCTTAGTATTGAGTTAATATTTCCTTTGTATTAAACTCATTGTTTTCAAATATCTCAGTTATAGAATATGGGTATTCCCTATCTTTTCAGATTTAATTATGATTTAGATTCCGCATCAGTTTATTATCTTTAGTATGCTCATGATCATGCTAGCATGGTTAGCTTGGGATCACTTGTGGTCCTAGGTTCCGTGTACGCGTCTCGAGAGTAGCTCGGGGCGTGACAAGATTAGCCGGGGGAGGGGGGAGGGTGGCGTAAAAATGATTTTCTTAAAACTTTAAAATATTTTCCAAAAACATTTTTGTATGGGAATGGCTTTAGTGGGGGATGGCGGGGGAGGGGGGAGGGGTGGCGGGGGAGAGGGAGTAGGGATAGGGGTTACATAAGAATGAATTTCTTTCAAAAAAAAGTTGACGGTGAATAGCATGTGTGAGCAGTGGTGGGGACGGAGGTAGAGGTAAAGGTGGCGTAAAAATGAAACAAAAATAAAAAACAAATTGGATAGTTTGGGTGGGTGGTGGCTAAAAATTTTAAAATTGGAGATATTTTCCAGTAAAATTGAAATAGAATTTTGACATGCTGACCTTGTTTATTTTTTTTTGGGAGGGGGAGGGGGGGTGGTGTTCATAGGGGATTAATGTAAAAATAAAATAAAAAAATTATAAACGTAGAGGTGGTAGGAGTAGAAAATAAATTTTCAATTTCCTTTTTTATTTTTATTTTTAATTTTTTTTTTGGGGGGGGGGGGGGGGGGATGGGGGATGGTGGTGGTGGTTTAGGGGTAGAGATAAAATTATATTTGGAATTTTGAAAAATATAAGAAGATTAAAAAAAATACTATTATCCCAGTGTGAAGAACCCTGAAGGTGACTGGGTAGGGTAGGGAAAAAATTAAAGGATGAAGTGGAGTTCTGAAAAATATTTTTTTTAAGATTTGGAATGGAAGTAAATTTCCTTAATATTGAGAAAAATGAGTTAATTTACGAAATCTTTTCTAAATATTTAAGATAACTAAACATGGAAAAATTGAAAATATTTTCTACAAAATATTTTCCTCCGTACCAAACACACCCTTAGTTGCACTTTTTATTAGCATATTTGTTTGGCCTCATGTCTTTTTTATTGACACGTTATTTTACTTTTTTGCAAGCAGTCATTTCTCATTTAGAAATGTGTATTGCATAGTCATTTCCTTTTTATTTTGTGCTAAGTGTGCACACATTACATCCTGAAAAAATATTTTCTAGATACTCCTTTGTTCCGAAAAGTCAGTTACATGCTTAAACTATCATGGTGATCTATTACTAGAGTTGTCCCAACCCAACACGAACATACTAAAGAGTTAAATGGATTGGAACTGGTTGACTCTTTTAGTTAAAGAGTTATAAATTAGCAGCTCAACCCAGTCTTAAGCGGGCCACGAGTTGACTCTTCAACCAAAAAATGAATAATATTGTCTTCTTAGAAAGACTACGAACGTTGATGTCTTATAAACACGACATCAATACATACATGAATTCAGTCGGGAATTACACATATTTCAGTGAACACTTACAAATAAAAAACATAATAGTCAAGACACAACATCTATAAGTTTCATTCGAGCAAAAAATATTGCATAATCATTATTTTCATAAATAAGACAATAAAAGAGAAGAGAAAAATTAGACATAAAAATAAAAGGTCAAATATTCATAGTTATAATGGAGTAATGAGTTTGGGCAAACAAGAAAATTTAGCGGGTTAATAATCTTAAAATGTAAAAGATAGGTAAAGAAGTTAGACTTGATTTTATATTGAGATTTTAAAAAAAATTATTGATAAAATCTTAACAAATAAAGCACTACGTAAAATAATACATAATAATTATTTTAAAATTCATAGCCCACAGGTTGACCTTTGAGGTTTGCGGGTTGCGCCTACGAGGCTAGCAGGCCAAATGAGATTAGGCTAAAAAGTCTTGTTTCTAAAAGGATTGAAAAAATTAGGGGAATTTTCACAGGGAAATTTTTCATAATGTCATTATTTTGTTATTTAAGAAGACTCATTGTCAATACTTTCATTATTTTGTAAAACTGTCATAGTTTTAGTTTATTATGTATCTTTTTTTAATCCATTTTCTAATTGTTTAAATTGAAAGAATACAAATATTTAAAATAGAAAGGAGAAATTAAGGGGAGAGAAAAAACTAAAGATGGAAGTATTACTTAAAACTCTCATCAGTTACAGAAAATCAAAAGAATAAAAAAATCAACCGACACTCCAAAATATGATGAATTCTTTCAACATTTGATTTTCAAAATTTACATACAAATTCGACGAGATAATTGCTTCTTCCTTATTCTTTTTCTAATTGTTTATAATTGATACAAATATTAATCATATTCTGTTTTCGTATATTTGAAATTGATATAGTACGAAAACAATTTAAAGTGTAATTGAAAATAATTTGTAAAGCATAGTATTCAGGTTTCGTATAATTGTAAACAAGTAGTCTGTTTCCATTCAATTTTTTTTTCATTTGTATTCTGTTTTGGTTGTAAATTGTATGAACTATGGATAACGTATGACTATTTAAAATTCCTTAACGATATGATCAATGTAATGTATGTTGTAAGCATTTGTTCCGAAATGGATACAATTTCATTATTTATTTTGTATACGTAAATGTTCAGGGACTTCTATGAAATATGAAGAATTACTATTGTGAATACATGATATTTATTTCTATGGTGAAGTTTTGTTCATAACATGATGATTGTTATGTATTCAGTAAGTGATATTACTTGAATAAAGTTTTGTTCATAACATGATGCAAGTACAATTGTGAATACATATATTAGTTACTTAATCTTGACTTTGTTAATAACTCTGATCCTAAATTTATTAATGACTTGGGAATTTTTTTTAGTGTGAATGCAATAAGAATACACTGAATAAACACATCTGGATCCAAAATATAATAAGAATACACTGAATAAAATTAACATGTATTTACTTTGGAAACATACAAATAACATTAGAATGTGTATATTTACTTTAAGGATACAAACAAAACTCACACAAAGTACAATTAGTATAAACACATCTGAATCCAAAGTCAACCAAAATAAATTCATTAACAATAATCATATAACACAAATACAACAAATGCATAAAAATTTCATAGCATACAACACAAATCCAATAAAAGTTCGTTAATAAAATCTGAAATATCATAGCCATGTAAAATGTATTCATAAATTATTGAATATCTACAAATGTGAAAAAATATATACGAATGAATAAAAAATGATACATTATAAAAAATAATATAAACTGACCCCAAAATACAATAATAAAATAACAACTGGAATACAAAATACAAACTAATAAATATTGCACAGTGTACATAACAAGAAATTTACAAATATATTCAATAAATATTTAAATACATCTTCATCAACAATTTGGTCCGTCATTTTCTTGTACCCTACGAGTTGCATTTTCAATCTAAATTTGATGAATACTTTGTTCTTGTCGTCTCTCTTCCGTCATTTTAGAAGCAGATCCTACAATATCCACTATTTCTTGAGTAATACATAGATTAAATGATGGAAAATCACTAGAAATCATTTACTAAGATGAATAGTATCTCTTAGAATCATCCATTGAAGAGTGTTTTATAGTTCTAAACAAGAATTGTCCTACTTTCACCAAATAAGAATAATTTAAACAACAATAAAATCAGAAAATAAATCTAAAAAGGAAGATAATGATAAAAATACCTTAATTAGAGGTATTTGTGTGAATCCATATTTTGAAGATAAAAAACAACATTTCGGTAGAAGATAGTAAGAAAATTTGGGATGAAGAGAAGAAGGATTTGAAGGTTGAATAGGAATACGAACAAGAAAATATGGAGAGAGAATTTTATTTTATTTTTACTTATGACATAAATATGGATGAGAGAGATATGATGAAAATTTTCAGATTTTGATTTTGTTTTAAATAAAAATAATTTGGGAAACGTGAACTATGGATGTACATGGAAATGTAAATAAATTATTTTTTAAGAGATAAAATAGGGGTTTAATTAGGATACATATTCTTTTTCAAAACAATGACATAATTGACATTTTAATTAATATTTTTAAAGTGGTGAATTTTTGACTAATTAAGTTGTTGATTTTGACTAGTTTGCTAATTTTTCCATTTTGGTATATGACAAACTTAATTTATGAAATAACATTACATGGGCATAGTTCACATAATTACATTATATCATATACTTTAGTTTGGTATATAACTTTTAATTTGTATAAGTTCTTTTTATTTTTAATTTACAAAATATTTTACTTTTTCATTGAATGGTAACAATAGCGCTAATAAGGTGACAAACATTTAAATAATCCCATAATTTAAGCTAAACGTTCAAAATTAATTTTTTTCCAAAAAAATTGTATAGAACATTCCGACGTTAATGACCCTATTTGTGTGTGTGTGTGGGTGTGTGTGTCTATATATATATATATATATATATATATATATATATATATATATATATATATATATATATATATATATATATATTGATTATATTGTATATATTTGAGAAATTGTATATATAATTTTTATACAATATTTTTGTGTAATTAATTAAGTGTTATTAACTGTCTATGACCATCATAATATGGAAATTGTATATATGACAGTCGTGCTTGTAAAAAAAAAAAGAGTGTTGTATTTGTTTTAAACTTTTTTGTGTAGTCTGTTTGTATAAAATATTTTATTATGTTTATATTATTTTATATATATTTGGGAATTGGTATAATGTACAATAATTTTGATATATGTATTATATTTGTATATATGCATATGTAATTTTGTGTTTTTTTTTATAAAAAAAATGAATGATTAAACTAATTGTATAATATTTATTTGACAATTGTACGTGGTAAGCTTGAAATCTGTTTGTATATTTGAGTGTGTAATGTTTATGTATACAATATTTTATTATGTTCATATTTTTTTTTTTGTATATATCGACGAAATAATGTTCTATAATTTTGTATACGTATTATAGAGTAATTTTAACAATGTTTTTTTTTTATACAAAACCAAATATTTGTATGCAAATAGCTACTGTCCCATAAGACTTTGTATATGTTACCTTAATATACAACCCACTATATACATAATTTTAGTAATTGATATACAACTAATTGAATATACAAATAACACCTGCCTCATAATACTTTGTCTATACTACCTTAATATACAACCCAATATATACATAACTTTAATAATTTGTACATAAATTACACTACCTGATGTTCATGATGTTCTTCAGATTTATCTCGTTTTGATGAGGCAGATTCACTCTCCTCTGAATCAATGTTATGGTCTTTCTCTTACTTCCACCTTTAATAATCTTAATGTCGCTAGATATCGTATTGTTGATGACTTTCTGAATTACCATTGGGTCAATATTTCTCTTGGATCTCAATTCTTCAATAGATTGTTCAACTTGAATTTGTTTATCTTTTGTCATAGACCCTATATTGACCTCAAAATCCTGAGTTAACCCAATTGAAAACAAAGGTGATTATTAACAACATTGACATGCAACGGCATACCTCTCATATCCTCAATCATGGAGACGAATCATCCATTCTAATTTTGAAATACTTGTAAGCTGATAAGTAATAAAGAATCTTTTTTAAAAATATGAATAACTAACATGCACACTACATATACAATTGTTGAAGAAAGAATCAAGAAAAAAATATTGAAAGTTAAAAATTTGGCAGTTACATGCAAAAAGTGGAAGTACAGTTGGAGGGCAAAGGTCAAAATTTTCCAATTCGAAATTCAAATTAGAAGGGAAGAGTGATTTTAGGAGAAAGATATGGAATGAGGATAAGATAAATAAATTTGATTTTGTAAAAGATTATGTATGAAATCTTTGGATGACTATTTTTATTCCGTATACAAACAGTTAGTGTATTTACTGACAGTAAATATATTAAATTATATCCTTATTAACTAATTACTTATAGATGTTTGTCATTCCACGTAATTATTCTATAAAATTAAGACCTATCCCATTAAGTTTAAAGGTTGGAGGGGGCCGTCCCAATGGGTCAATCCCATTTTGACAGTTGTACCTATTACATACATAGCTTCACTACTCAAAAGTGAATTTATTATCATTATAAAACCGATAACACCATTCTCTCATTATATGGTGTATTAAATTTTCTAATTGATCCTTAATTAATTGTTTAAATTCTTTAAAAATTATATCTTCTTCATCACTAAATTTCACTCATTACATTTTTTTTTTAAAAAAAATCTCACCCATTTCAATTCTCATCTCACCCGAAAACTAATGTCTGACCACATTTATTATCAATTCTTTATTTTTCACCATTACTATATCACCTTTAATTATTTTTCTTCTTCGTCATCCACCACCAAATATTACAACCATCATTATCAATATCATTTTTTTCTTCTACATCCCCTTCATTTACTTCTTTTAATTTTTGTCACTCACCAATTGCCGATCGCCAACCATCACCCATCGCCACCAAACCTATAAATTTTCATCACCACCAAAAAATTGATCAAAAATCAAAATTTCTTTAACAAAGTCAAAAAAAATAAAAACATAAATCAAAAATTTTCTAGATAAAATAAAATTATCCATTAACAAATCTATGAGAATTAACCTATTTGCGAATAAAAAAAACACGCTTTGATATTGTGATAAAAAGAATAATGAGAAAGTATGATGAAAATAAAGGACAAAGAAGAAGAGGACAACATGTGGGTGTGAAGAAGAAGATGACATGTGGGTGTGAAGAAGAAGTTGAGGTGTGGTGGAGGAGGTGGAAAATAGAATTTAATTACTTTTTACTTTAATTTAAGTTGACGCGCCCATTTTTTATTTAATTGAAAAAAATGCGTAAGTACCCCCTCAATCTATGGTCGATATCTCAGAAATTCACTTACTATATTAAGGTCCTATTACCCCCTGAACTTATTTTATAAATAATTTCTACTCCTTTTCGATCTATGTGACACTAGTTTGAAAAAACTTCAACACACGCTGGGCCCACAAGATAGTGCCACGTAGGTCGAAAAGGGGTAAAAAATTATTTATAAAATAAGTTCGGGAGGGGAGGGGGGTAATAGGACTTTAGTCCAGTATAAGTGTGTCTCTCAGATTTTGGGTATATATTGAGGGGGTACTTGTGCATTTTCCCTATTTTTTTCCCACTTCAGTTTTAGGGGATAAAAAAAATAACTTCTAAATAGTATAGATGTGTAATAGATTATCGTGATAGTTTAAGGGTATAACTTACTTTTGGAATGAATTTAAGGAGGATTTTATGTCTTTTCCTACAACATCATGGATAACTTTAGTTTATTTCTTTAAGTTCAACTAATTGACCAAAGTACCTCCTTATTTTCTATCACTGTTTGAATTAATTTCATATCACAAATATCTCCAAATTTTGCAGAGATACATCTGAGTTTGTCCTTCAATCCTTGATAATTAACATTACAATAAATTCGATTATCATGGACAAATAATTTTGTCATTGAGAAGTCATATTCTCTCAACAAAAATCTTGTGAGACGAAAAATAATTCGTGAATGAGTCGTCACTAAATATGTGTCGCTAAAAGTATACAAATACAATTTAGTGCTTCGTCTCTAAAATAATATTATTTAAATACAAAAACAAATTGTATTCAAGTGCTTAAATATTTGTGAAAAATTTATTTGTTGTAAAAAGAGTATTTTTTTGTAGTTAATAGTATTTTTTCAGTAAAAAGATTATTACTACCGACAAAATTATATCATCGCTGATTATTTTACTTCAATCAGTGATAACATCAACTGTCTCAAGTTATATGTATTTCGTAGTTGAATAAAATCCAATTTTATCACTAATAACTATATTTTCTATTAAAAAATTATTTTGTTCTTAAATGTATTAATTATGGTTAAATTTATTACTAAAGAAAAGGTTAATCTTCCTATTATTATCTCTCATCTCAATTCCTTTAACCCCTCCCCAAGAGGAGCTCCCACATTATGTTTTCTTGAGGACTCGAACTCATAGCTTGAAGGTTGGAAGTAACGAGTGCTTACCAACCGATCAACTTTCACTTGTCTCTCATTTTTATTTTATTTTTAATTTCTTTTAAATTAACCTTCTGTAGAAATAATATATTATATGATTATTTATACACATACACAAATGCATTACCATACACAATTCATTCTATTTTATTAAAAATTGAATAATCGGTTCAATTCAATCAATAAATTAATTGTTTTGAAAAAATATTGATACGGTAACTATAGTACTTCATCATAATATTTGAAATCCTAGTTGGTTTATTTATTTCATTTGTGCTTTAGTTTTTTAGTTTATTTCAATTTTCACACTGATGGAAAAAATTGATAGAAATTAATGAAATATTTCGCACCTTAACAAAGTCTATGTTTGTAAGCCGATGTTATCTAGGTATAGTTGATATACGCACCTATGTGGAATTACTATTAAATACATACATATTTTTAGACAGAAGCAAATAGATTGACTTAGTCTATGCAGTTTATCAATTACAAATCAATAGACACACTCATAAATAAGCAATAAGATTTGAGAAATTATTTTTTATATCGTCTTTATTGATAAAATGTACCCTACACACGGTACTTATAACCTGAATTGTATTTTTCAAATGGTGCATTTTATGTTTACATAATTTTAGCAAATTGATGAATTAAACTTTTTCATTTTTACAAAATTGACCTAATTCGTTGGTTTAAATATTTTTCCTCGCCAATTAACGAATGAACTCCGTCTATTTCTTAAAAAGCATTTGAATTATTCTTTTTGTAAGTTGTCACTTGTAAGTATGAACAATTGTTACAAAAAAAATTGCATTTAGCTATGAATTTTTTCGTAGCAAATTGTTGAATTATTCAATACAAATTTTAAGTCGTCGATATTTAAAACCTTACATATTTTGTTATTATTATTTTGTTATCATTAAATCACAGATTGATTAGAGACAGTAAAGTTTTTGTCACCAATCATTTATATTATTAGTGATGAAAATAAATTTAATAATTAAATCTAAATTTTTATAGCTAAAAATTATAATATTTAAATACGAGCTCTAATTTGTCAATATTGCAACAACATATTTTTTAGATGAAATCTTTTTGTGTCCAAAAAATAATAAATTTTAAGACAAAAAATAATTTGTCATGAATTAGATACATTTAGTGATAAAATAATGTGTCACTAATAACATTAAATTCATGACTAACACTACTTAACAAATGACACCAATTAGTTTCTTGGTGGGAGACATTAGTGGACAAGCTTTGTTATGAATTTTTATGTTTTGTCACAAAAAGTATGTGTCTCATACATTTAAGTACGAAAAGTAAATTTTGTAACTTAAAGCGAACAATTAGTGACGAATTTGATGTCCTAGCTAATAAATTTGCAGCTATATTTGTTGTAGGGTAAATATATCAACTTTTACATTTTTATGCAAAACATTGTAAAGTTTGCTTGGTTGTGATTAATTTTATTTTTGAAACTAACATCAAATATAATATAAGTATATCAACTCAATCATACTTTAATCACAGTTAATTAATATTTATAATAGGAAAAATACATAAAATTTCCTCTGAACTTGGCAACAAAATTCACTTTAGTACATTAACTTTTCGGGTAATTATTTGCCCCCATAATCTTTTTGCAAGTGAATTAAGTAGCACCGTACATATACAATACCAGTTTCATATTCATGGGTGAAGTGCACGCGCGTCACCTAAGTGATACCTCAGTTCCCTATCGATGACATATCAGATAATTAAATTTTATTTTATTTTACTTTTTCACATCTTTTAAAAATATTATTTGTCACTCTTCATCCACCCTCTTCATTATTTCATTTGGGTCAATTTCTTAACATCCAAAATATCATAGTGATTGACTCATTTTATTTTTCGTTGCTTTAAATTATTCACTGTTACTTCCATCAATACTTATATGAGTCAGCATACTTTTTTTCCCAACTAGATGAAACTAACAATTTATATCAACAATGGCAATTTTTAGTTTATGCAACATTGATATGCTAATTTTTTAGATTTGTTGTTACTTTTATTATTTCACTTCTTAATGCATACTTAGCTATATATTATGTAACATTATAATTAGATGAATAATTATTTTTTAAGGACAATCAAATCTCAATAGTAAAGGATAAAGAAAATTATGTGGTCTTGAATGTGATTTTCTATTTTTATATAAAAAAAATGTATAGAATGTAGAGTTTGATGAAGAAAAAAGAGGATTGATCAATTTTGGAGAAGGATGCGGTGGGACTTGGGAGTTTCAAGAAGAAGAGACAAGCAGGGGAAGTGGGGGGTTTTGAGAAAAGGGTGGAGGGGTTTGAAGAAGAAAGAAGAATGGGGTAGGTTGGTCTTTTTTTTTTTTTTTATTATTATATATATAGTGATAAAGAAAACTAAAAATATTTTCTTTCATACCACACTTCTATCCATAATCTACAGTTTGAAAATAAAATACTTTATTATACCCCTTTAATTTAGATTACTCGAATTGTCATCCTTGCTTGATTGTGATTATTTAATTTTTATTTTAAAACAAAATGTTGGTCCCAATTGCACAGACAAGTGTACGTGATCGCGCAAGTAATATAGTTTCTTTAAGAAACAACTTATCCTTCCCAAGGAACTTCTGATCAATTTATATTTAACACTTAATTCTACAACTAAAATAAAAGTAACTATTTCAAGAGTTTATGATTTATTGTTAACTACGACTAATGATAAACTAAATAAACGTGACTAAATACGAATGACTTTAAGATGATGTTTCAAGCAAGTAAAAGACAATTTCAGGGATGCAACATGAATTGAATATCATGTATCGTATTATTGGCTTAGAACTAATTTCAGTTGTCAAGTTACTAGTTTACATGGTTAATTGTATGAGTCAGATTTACACCTTTAGTCTCCTACCCCAGTTAGTTATCTAAATACATAGTTTAGCGGGGATAAATAAACTAACTAACGAGCATTTATATTTCATCCGATTTTGTAACCAAGCGAGTTGTTCATCTGGGCGTCACTCTTGAACACAAATCACCTCAACTTAATTTGTCGATCAAGATCTCTATATTCTTTGGTCTATCCAACCCCTCCTATCCGATTTAAGATTAGACACGATATTTATCTTATGGTGATCAAACATAAAATTGTAAAACAAGAATGTAGAAGTAACTTGTATTGACAACCGGAAATAAATTCATAATCCAATGATATTTACCAAAAGATTCGTAGCTGCAGCCCCAGAACTAGGGAATTTAGCCTCTCATACTATTAAAAAACCACAAAATATAATTACTAATGTGATTTTTGAAAAATAAAAGCGTAAGAAGATCGAGACCTATTAAAAACTTGAATTCTTTCTCTTGCACACCAACTAAAAATTCTAACCCTAACAATGGAGTCCTAAGGGTCTATTTATAATAGTTACAGACAATGGAGTCAAAGTTTATTACAATTAGAAATTATTTTTGATTAAACTTTCGCCCAAAGCTACGTACAAAACTGGGGCATCGCGCCTAATTCGAACCAGGCAGGCTGGCGCGCTGCGCTGCTAGTGCACCGAAATTGGGCCTCAGTCAACCATGGTATGGCGTGTCACGCCTTTGCTGTGCCAGGGTTGCTGGGGCGCCGTGCCAGCATCTTTTTCTGTTGTGTCTCATCGCATTTGACTCCTTGTTCTTCCAACAATTGATAACTTCCCTTAGTAACCTGAAAATTACTAATCATGTATATTAATATGCAATCATTGCAATCTTAAGCCAAAATATGCTGATTAGATTAGTGAATGTCCTAAACTTCAGTTAAAAATGGGTAATTTGTAGTAATTGGGCATATAAATATGCCAAAGATCACCACCCACAGTTTAACATTTGTTAGGTTGCGAACAAACTGTATCTTATCAAATCCCACTTTCAAATCTTTAGGGGTCGTTTGGTACAAAAATGAATAATGCAGGGATTAGTAATGTAGAGATTAGCAATGCAGGGATAGCAATGCACGGATTAGTAATGCAGGGATTATTTTTATCAAGTGTTTGGTTCATTGCTTCTTATCTAATTTTGTGTGTGGTTTAAAAGTTTTTTTTAAAAAAAAACTTTTCAATTATACCCTAGAGTTATTATGAGATTCTGTATTTCATGTAATTGAGTCAAAGTAGATAATTAACGGAGAATATTATTTTTTTATAACATTTTTAACTAGTTAGGAGAATAAAATTTTTATTGTCATGTTCACTCACTTAAATTATTTGAGAGTAAATAATTGTCATCTTAATAAATTAGAGTTAATAACTCAAAAGGACACACAACTATAATGATTATAGAGAAAATTTATTGAACTTTGTTTTGTATCAATAAATTTTAAAAAACTCTTTATCATAAAATAAAATAAAAATATAAAATAAATATAGAAAAATAAATTAAACTATTTTTATACTCGAGATGTGTGTGTGTGTATATATATATATACACACACTCTTTTTTTATACTACTTGTGTAATGTTTAATGAACTTTCATTTAGATTCAATATTTTACTGATGAATTGTTCTTAAATTCATACATCAACATTAACATATTAGTCGGATTATAATATTTTATATTAATAATAAATAGATTAAGTAATTCATATTTTAGAAATAAAAAATTATATCTAAATAATAAATTTTGTAAGCTAATTTATTTAAATAACTTTATTAGTATAAATTTAAAATATAAAATATAAAATCAAAAAAATAAATAAAATATTAAAAGGATTTGAGGGGTATTTTTATCTTTACCTAGAATAGTCCCATGGTATTAGAGCTAATACCTCCAAATGGATGGTATTAGGAATACATCACATAATACCATGTAGGATGTATTAACTAATCCATGGATTAGTTATACATAGGCTCACATTCCTACCAAACACAGTATTAAATTATACCACATCTAATACATGGATTATTTCTTTTAATACAGCCTACCAAACACCCCCTTAGACTCTTCATCTTGCTTTACGATCGGTCAAACATATTTAATCATGAACTTGTGGCACATACTACATGCAATAATTTCAACTTTTTTTTTATAATCTACCAATCAAAAATTCACAACCTCGATGAATGACTCTTCTCAAATAATTCTGGGCTAATGTAATATCATAATGACAAACCAACAAGATTAAGCACCAAATATGTTTCGTGAATTCCCTCACCAATATAAGTATGACCTTTCTTTAACACCAATAATAATATATTACAATCTCATTTTTTCATAACATGCACTCTCACACTCCCAAATGAAGTTTTCACATATCATACATGACATAAGCTTGCCCTTGGTGTACTTTAATTTTCACAAAGTGTTGTCATAGAATCAAGAGGACTTTCATTCTGTTGTAATATGGCCGGTAGGTAAGGGAGGATACATTTGAGTAAAATTTAGTGACTCATCCACCCCAATGCACATTTTTTGTTTCCTTTGCTAACATTTACAACTTTTTCTTCACTATTATATGTTTTCCAGTTTAATTCAATACATTGCTTTCACTTTCAATTGATCCCTTCTTTTTGCACAACTCATTTTTTCACACTTAACAATAGCCACCATCAACTTATCAATTTTACTCGAATTAAGGTGCACATTGTCCTTGTAAGGACCAGGGCCATTGTTGAAGTGCACAATGTCCCCACGGACCAGGGCCAATCACAAACTATTAGGACTTACAAGGTATAATTTGTGTACCTCTTCTCTTTCTTCTCCACAAAACCAAGCATTTCCAGCCTATCCATTTTAAACAAAGTTATCATTTTCTTTCAACTAAAAATAGTGCACTAAGGACTTTTGGATCAAACTAATGGTATCAATAAAAGGAATTCAAATCAATTAAATGTCTTAGAAAAAATCAAGGATACAAGGCTCAATGGGGGCTAAGCTAGAGATAATTTATTTTGGGGCATACAAGGAACATTCAAACTTGGCTATTCAAAGAACGTCTCAATCATATTTCATAATTCACACAAGTTACTCCTAAATCACACTTGGGGCAAGTTCTAGATGTTATTCAATGCAAAAGCTAAACAATTATCCTCCACACATGGCATCACATCACAAATGCGCACCCTATAGTTGTAGCATACTCACGTAAAATGCATTATGGTGTTTCCACTCAATTAAGCTCAACTTCTTTATTTTCCAATTAGAGTCAAAACAAAGAGATTATGCTTATTTTTATGGTTACCATCTTGTTATTGCAAACAAAGTGTTACCTCCCATGACGTCTAACCAACTATGAGACAAGGTTTCCAAGTGCCAAGGAGATAGTTTCATACTTCTACTCGTAGTGACTAATTTTCCCTTAAGATGGTCTTCATCCGTCTATCAACGAGAAACGTCATTCCTAGAAGACTCTAGACTCAATAAAGCAATAAACTAGACCTAATCGATTCAATAGGACTATCCTCAGTAAAACTACCAAAAACAAACTCTGAGGAACCCAAAACAAAAAAAATTTAAAAAATATAGCTAAAAGCTAACACTTGACTCGATAAAAAGTAAAAAGCTATGTACAAAAGATACATCCTACCCCACACTTTAAAAATAAGCATTGTCCTCAGTGCACAATTAAAGCAAAGTATAGACTTAGGAATACTCCCTCGAGCCTCTAGGCCTCGTCGTCACTAGTACCAAACTCACCACCAGTCACATTCAATGAATCCTTATCTAAGTCATCCTCATCATCAGTAGTGGTATCATCATCATCAATTGGTTCCTACAAAGTTGGGCCCATCCAACACATGTATATAGTATTGTCCGTCAAAAGGTAGAGATCCGCTAGTGTGTCCATTTCCTCCTCAGTCACTGGACGACCACTTATCTGTAATTGCAACTCAACCATTCCAAACATGTGCCCCATCCAACTATCATCACGAGCTTGACTATCAATAACAATCAAAACGGGCCCATAAGGATCGTGCACTTTAGTGCGTGTGACATCAACTAGGTGGTACACAATATGGAGAGCACACATCATGAACCTCTTCCTCAATCAATAATACTCGTAGGTACCTAGTAATGATGCTCTGATAACAGAAACACCATATCTTATTGGTCCTAAATTCAAGCATATTTTTTCGCAAAATAGCCCCCACATTCACCGTTAAACCCTTCATTAAACGATATATTAGCACTACTCTCTCCCTAGTAACATCAGTCGTGTGCTTACACAAGAGTAAGGTGTTACACGCAATCTTTAACCTAATTCAAGCCTCCAAGTTTAAGTGTCCATAGTGGAGATTCAAGTGACGTCATGTGTCTCTAACCCTATCCTATCAAGCAAAAGAATTTACCCACACAAAGTATGTCGAATATCACAACAAGGGGATCTTTCAATCATATCTAGAAAATCAGCATGATCACAAATGGGAGTACCCATAAAATCATTTAGAGCTTCAACAGAAAATTGCACCCCACAATCTCTAATGAACCCTCTATTTATCTTAACAGGATAAGTATTCCAATTTACGTAGAACTCACGAAGTAAACTCAAATTGCAGTCACCTTGATTAACAAAGAGATATTGAAGGCCCAAAGTATTAATCTTGGCATCAACGTTGGGAAATTCGCGACCCAATCTCTCCTCATCGACATAATAATCGCCTAAGTACTTGGATTCATGTTGGTTTTTATACTAATCCATATCATAGTGCATCATTGCCTTCTCGCCGAATTTTCAGGCAGCAAATTAGTGGGTTCCCAACTTGAACTTTCTGCAGCCAATCTCTTTCTAATCCTCTTGGTTCCTGAACTACTAGCAACACTTTTATCCTTAGGGTCCATTTTTCGCGACCAAATATGGAAGAAATTGAGAAAAGAAAAATAAATTTTTTTGGGGAAAACAAGGGAGGGGGTCAAGTAGGCAATAGGGTGGGCGGGGCATTTAGGTTTTGAAAGTTTGGTGGATCGGAGTGGATTTTAGTGGTGGACGGTGAAGGAAAATTTAAGGGAAGAAGGTTGAGTTCAAGATTCATGGGAGAATTTGGAGAAGAAGAAGATGAAGAAAAAGTTAGAGATTTTGAGAGAATTGGGGAGAGAGGTCGTGTAGGGAGAGAGACAATATTTAGAAAAGTGGGTGTATTTGGGTAGATGGTGGAGTTAAAAGGTTTGAAATTTAGTGGTTCCCACGAAATTCCCAAAAAATAATAAAAATTTTGTGAACAAGGTCAGGGGAAACGTTCCCAATTTACACCAAGCAGGTTGGCACAGTGGCTTCCAGTGTCCCTGAATTGGGTTGCAATCAATTGGAGCTTGGCGCGACGTGGTAAAAGCCTTTCATCGGCATTGCGTTGAGTTCCTAGTGCGATTATGGCACATTGTGCTGCCAATGTGCCAAAAATGGGACTTAGTCAAAAGGGCCTTGGCGTGGCGCGACCTAAATGCGCCCAAACTTAGCATAATACCTCCATTTCCAGGTGATTGTTTCTCCTTTGACCTGCAATCGACCAAACAACGTGACATTATAATGGTGGGTTGTCTCCCACCCAATGCCTTAGCTTTAGTTGTGGCACAACTCGTATTTTTGTAATTTTCTTTATAATTTCTAAAGTCCTATCTAAATAACAAACTTTAGAAAATAAAAACTCTACACCTAGGAATTTAAAACTAGGCTAAAACTTCAAAATTAAGCAAAACTACTACTTATTACATAGAATTCATGCGTTGTATCCCGTATAGTGCTTGATCTATTGTCGCGGCATGACACAACTTGGATCATTTATCATTTAGCTCAACAGTTTCCAGGTTACGATCCAAATCTACACGAAAGTAGTGTTTCACCCTCTGCCTATTTACCAAGAACGTAGGTCCAGTCTCATACTTAAGTTCAATAGACCGATGTTGTGTCATTCTTACCACTTCGAAAGGACCAATCCATTTAAATTTAAGTTTTTCGGAGAATAATCTCTATCTAGAGTTAAATAGTAGTATCTTTTCTCTCATAGTGATAGTGTGAGTAAATATGTGCTTTTCATGCCATCTTTTCATCTTTTCTTTGTAGAGCTTAGCATTCTCATACGCATGGAGCCTAAGCTCCTCAAGTTCATGCAATTGATTTACTCTCTTTCTACAGACCAGGTGAGGTCCAAGTTTAACCTCTTAATCACCTAATAAGCTTGGTGTTCTAACTTAGTTGGAAGATGACATGTTTTTCCAAATATTATGTGATAGGAAGAAGTCCCCATGGATGTCTCATTCGCAGTCCTATATGCCCACAACGCATCATTAATACTCTCAAATTATACCTCCCTAAATAAGCATAAGCGATTGTTGTCATGTAGAGAACCCAACTAGTAGGTTGGGGTCGATCCCCCGAGGAAAACGGTTTAAACTTAGCTTTAATTCACAATTATATCCGTTTAGTCAATGTCTTTCCAAAAACAAGTAATAAAAGTGGGGGTGGGCTTTTTTGAAACAAATTCCTTAAGCAATATAATATAACAAGTAACTGAAAGTAGATTTTGAGTTTTTATCAAGTTGTGAGAATAACTAGGGTATATGTCTTTCTCGTAGGTTCATAACGTTGCATTCCTAGCAATAACCATTCTTTCCTACTGTTTTACATGCAAAGTGGTAAGTTAGATATCTCTAATTCCTTGGTCCGACATCTAAAGAATTTCGCTCCGTACCTTGGTCTGGCTATGTGTGTATAAGTTACTAACTCTTACCTTTACCACATATTAGACATCATTATCGATGTATGACTTAGTGATTACTTCGCACCAATCTACACTAGCCTATTTGATAGTTTCACACTAAATCTATGTTGATAATTTTTTTCCTATTACTACCTCCCTGGTCCGGTAGGTAGTAACAAGGTGATTCTAACGCGTGCACTCGTTAAAAGACTTCTAAGCGAAAGAATTATCAATGCATGCAAAAATACTATTTGAAAAATGCTTAATTGCTAGATATACTTTGTTAATTACCCATGGTTCTCACAACCCTAGTTGTGGATTTAGTTACCCATGTAAGCAAGATGACAATTCATAGTTTTGAATGAAGAAATAAGAAGAAACCCAAAAAATTCAACTTGAAATGCAAGAAATTCTTCAAAAAAATTTGGAAATTGATTTTCCTTTCCTTTGATACTTTGAATTTCCTTTTTTTTTGTGAAAGAATATTTTATTGATTCAATATCCATCGTGACTACATACTCCCAAATTTCTTGCGCTGTGATTTCTCTTTGATTTACTCGATTTGTCTATGTCTCAGAGACGTCCTCGTTTTCCTATCATCATTCAAAATACACCAAGTTAACACTCTCCCGCTTTTTTGTAATGACAACTTTTAATTCAGGAGATTTAATTTTACTTCCCTATTAATTTGTAACTCCCCCTGCGTAACTCCCCCTGCGCGCGCGCTCCTCCTTGCTCTATGCGATGATTAATAATTGATATGTAACTTGTAACTTGTCTCCCCTTGTGGCATGATCAAAATAGAAAAATAGAACGTAAAAGAAGCACAACAAATAGACAAAACCAAGAACAAATCGACAGAGATTTAGTGTTGTGAACCGCGCCTCAATTTTACAATCTAAAAATAAAATAGGATACAAAGCTCCAATAGTAGTCTTAAAAAAAAGATTAATAAGAACAGAACCCAGACTTAACATTTACCGAGGAAATAGTTAAGAGTGTTGAGAACATTTCTACAGAAATTGTTATAGGAGAGCTCCATGTTTTTGGAGAAGTTTGAATAAGACGCGTGCACAGTTTCAACCAACTCATTGTGAGATGAGTCAGCTCTAGATTTGATAGAGTTAACTTTTTTGACAATGGTGCTAACTAAGCGAAGTTCATCCTTTTCAAGTCCTTCAACTTCCAAACGTAGTTATCCGACATTAGTGTTGGAATCCTTGTGTAGTTGGAGAATTTTCCCTAGATTGTACTGCAATACCTGCATGTGAGTTTCCAACCCATCCAATATTACCTTGATTTTGTCAGCCTCTTAGAGAAGCGGGCCAGCAAAATCAGTTGTGATACGAGTTGCTTTTGAAGTATTAGGTTTTTGTTGCACAGACTCCTTCTTATAACATTTGGCATCGATCAGAACATAACCAATGTTGGAGAAGGTGCGAGTGTCATATGTGGCATCAATAAGAGTTGGTGTGTACGAAGAGAGGTCCACAAGGGAGTATGATTCGAGAAATTAAAGACCATAGAGTAGACTAGAAGAGAAGTTACTATTCGCAGAGCTTCCACTATGTATTCACGGAACTACATAGCCCAGTTGATGCGAAGCTCATCTCTATTTGAGATACTACTAAGTGAACCATTTCAAGGACTTCGAGTTGTGGCCACTATGTGAGCGAGTATGCGATCCTCAAATCCAAGAGAAAGAGGACCAAAGTTGGTAAGATTAGCACCAGATTTAGAAACAAACAATTTAGCATTATCCAAAGAAGTTTCAAAATTTTCGGTCCATAAATTTCCATACATGAAGATAATATCCCCAGAAAAATCATATCCAAAGACATAGAGCAGTAAGAAGCTTCAAGTTGTTCCAAGTTGATTACTCGTCCAGGTATGATGGGATGCTTGTAGAAATACATATACCTTATTTTGTGTTCCAAACCCTAGAACTTCAGAGAATTTTCATCAAAGAAAGTATTCAGGAAGAGTTGGAGATATTTCTTTGATTTCTACTTCATTGTTGTAGAGGGACGCTTTTTGGTTGAGGGAGAAGGGTCAATCAACTCTGCCTCTAAGAGTCAGAGGAGATGTAGTCAATTTAAAAGGAACTAGAAGGGGAGAGAGAAACACTCTTTCAGGCAGACATGGATCTAATACGATTCATTTGAAGAGGAGGAAGGGAGAAAAAGACAGAATTAAAGAAGAAAGAAGGAAGGGAGAAATAAAGAGGAGGGGAGAAGAAGAGGTAAATAAAGGAGGAGGGGAGATGGGAGAGGTCGTCTAACTTATAGAAAGAAAGACATGATTAAAGGGAAAAGTCAGGAGGATCATGGGGAAAAGGAAAGGAAGGGATAATTAAAAAGGAAAAAAATAAGAAAACCATAATTAGATGGAAAAATAATATATACCAATTAAGTAAAATATACGGAAAATAACATTTACGGACAGTAAATAACAATAAGCATTAAATATGGTGCAAGTAGATACTGAACACGGTGATGCCAAGAAAAATTCTAAGAAAAAAAATTCTTTCTCTAAGAAGGGGTTTTGTAAAAATGCCAGCTAATTGATTTTTTCGAATCAACAAATTCAAGAACGAAATCACCATTTTCAACATTATCGTGAATAAAATGATGTTTAATGTCAATGTGTTTAGCTCTAGAATGATGAACACTATATTTAGACAGACTAATAGCACCGGTATTATCGCAAAAAATAGGTACCCCTTCAAAGAATAAATCGTAATCAAGTAACTGATGCATCATCCATAAAGCTGAGTGCCACAACTTCCTACAACCAATTATTCAGATTCGGTAGTAGATAGTGCCATGAATGTCTGTTTCTTACTATGCCAGGAAATAAGAGAATTTCCTAAAAATCGACATGTTCCACTAGTGCTCTTCCTATCCTTTTTATCGCTTGTAAAATCAGCATCTCAGTATCCAATAAGATCATAATTTTCATAAAAAGGATACCATAACCGCATATTGGAGGTTCCAGTAAGATATCTTATGATACGTTTCACAGCATTAAGATGGCATTCTTTAGGAGCTTATTGGAATCTAACATATCTGCAAATGCTAAACATAATGTTTGGTTGGCTGGCGGAAAGGTAAAGCAGTGAGCCTATCATTCCTCTGTATAATTTTCATCAACTTCTTTTCCTAGTATGTCATTGTCTAAGCATGTGGAGGGACTCATAGGAGTTTCCTTTTTCAAGACCAATTTTCTTAATGAGTTCCTTTCATATTTTCCTTGATTGATTAAAATACCCTTTTCTGATTACTTAGTTTGAAGGCCAACAAAAAACGAGAGATCTCCTGTAAGACTCATTTCAAATTCTCCTTTCATAAGGTTTGCAAAGTTCTCATAAAGAAGAGGGTCAGAGCTACCAAAAATAATATCATCAACATAAAATTTGAACAATAAGAATACTGGAATTAGATTTCTTTGTAAAAAGAGTTTTGTCAATCTTACCTCGCTGAAAATCATTTTTAATAAGAAAAGTGCTCAAACGTTCATACCAAGCTTTGGGAGCTTGCTTAAGACCATATTGAGCTTTAGAGAGTTTAAAAACATAATCAGGACAAGAAGGATTTTCAAGCCCAGGAGGTTGTTTAACAAAACTTCCTCTTTTATAAATCCATTTAAAAAAGCGCTTTTAACATCCATTTGAAAAAGTTTGAATTTTTGATAGTAGCATACGCTAAAAAAATTGAATGGATTCTAACCTTGCTACGGGACCAAAAGTTTCATCGTAGTCAATCCCTTTCTGTTGGGAGTAACCTTGAGATATAACCTTGCTTTTTCTCGAATGAATTTTCCATCTTCGTTGACTTTGTTGCAAAACACCCATTTAGTTCCAATGACTAACCAGTTTTTAGATCTTTCAATAAGAGTCAAGACTCCTTTTCGTTCAAACTGGTCAAGTTCTTCTTTCAAGGCCTGTATCCAAGATTCATCTTCCAAAGCTTCATTTATTATTTTAGGTTACATTTGTGATATAAGAGCTAGAGAAGCTTGTTTTCGACGAGATGATCTTATCTGAATTTTATCATCAAGATTTCCAATATGAAAACTTCAGGATAGCTAGCTTTGTGCCTCCATTCCCTATGAATGTTTCCTTTGTCTGTTGGAGTAGTCGACTCTGACTCTGCAGTAGCTAATTTCAACAGCCATCATTTCTAGGGTCATTTTTGAGACGTCTTTCGTTATTTTAATTTGACTGGTTTCATCGTCACCAGCCTCACATTCCTACATTCTTAGATTAGCGTCATTAAATACCACATGAATAAATTTTGTGACACTTAAAGTTCTTTTATTAAAAACACTAAAGGCTTTACTAAAAGGGGCATAGCTTAAGAAGATACCTTCATCGCTCCTTGGGTCGAACTTACCGAGATTATTCTTACCATTGTTGTGAATGAAGCACTTGTATCCGAATGGATGAAAGTAGCTGATGTTCGGTTTCTTTCCTCTCCAGAGTTTATATGGAGTATTCTTTAGTTTAGGTCTTATCATACAGAATGTGACAGGAAGTGCTTACTGCTTCTGCCCAGAAATGATTTGGTAGACTACGGTCGAGCAGCATGGTTGTTAGTGTATCTTGTAGAGAAAATTTTTTTCTTTTTATTACTCCATTTTGTTGAGGTGATATGGGTGAAGAAAATTTTTGAGTGAAACCATTTTGAGCACAGAATTCTTCAAAAGCTTTGTTCTCAAATTCGCTGCCATGATCACTGTGAATGGTCGTTATGCAGTAACCTGCTTCTCTTTGAACCCTTTTACAAAATGTTTCAAAATTAAAAAAAGCTTCACTTTTGTGAGTTATAAATATTACCCATGTGAACCTTGAGAAATAACTAACGATTACAAATGCATACCTTTTACCTCCAATGCTGGCAGTTCTAATCAAAAAGGTCCATTTGAAGAAGTTGAAGAGGTTTATAGGTACTTAAAATATCCTTTCCGTTGAATGATGAGCGAGTCTGCTTACTAAGTTGACATGCATCACATCCATCATCTTTCTCAAACTTCAATTTTGGTAAGCCAATTACTAACTCTAGATAGTTTTTCAAGGGCATGCATACTTGCATGTCCAAGCTTCAGATGTCATAGCCAAGGATCACTAGTAACTGCAGTAAGACGTGTAAGAGAGGGAAAATCAACATTATTTAACAAATATATGTTATTTACTCGCTTTCTAATAAAGGTGGGCCTTTTATCAGGATGTTTGATGATGGTCCCAACTCCAGTTACTTCTCCTTTAGCATTGTCTCTGAATCTAACACATCATCTATGAATTCTTTTTATAGTTTTGAAAATTTCTTTGTTTTTGCACATATGTTTGGAGCATCCATTGTCAAGTACGACATTGCTTTCATGTAGGTTTTCTTAGAATGCTCCTACAAAACAATGAAATTAGTTTCTTTTAGGTACCCAAGTATTTTTGGGTCCTTGATGCTTAGAAACTATTGGTCGCCAGATCCCTTTTCCAGAGGAGTATTTTCTACGATTAAATGATTTGTGACCAATGTCACCACAAGTATATCAAGTAACCCGTAATAGGTGTTTCAAAAGAGTGAGAGTTTAAAATATATCCATTCGATATGTAAGAGATATGATTTGGAGAGTTTCTTCTATAGTGAGTAGTTATGTTAGATTTGAAAGAACTCTGACTCAGAGATTTTCTGACGTTGCTTAATTGCATTTTCACTTCTTCCAACTCTTCTATTAGTAAGTCGACATCAATCTGACTTGCTTCGAGAAAAATATGGCAGTCTTTCTTTGATCGAGCAATTTTATTATATTCATCAATAACCTTCTGTAATTCATCATTGACCATATCCAAGGGATTTTGTAAATCATTACTGTTAGGGCAGTTATAAGATCTTACCTCACTGGTTTTGCCTAGCGCCATGAAACATAAGCTATTCATTTCTTCATAATCATCGTCAGTTGTTTCTCCTTGTTCCCAGGATTCGAGACTTTTTGGATCTTCATTTCTATGATTGTTTCTTCTCCTTTGTTTTGGACAGTTTTGTTTAATTTGTCCAGGTTCTCCATAGTAGTAGCACCGATTGTCATCTTCTTTAAACTCATTTATCTTAAAATCATGCTGAGGTCGTTATATTCTTTTTCTAAGCATTTGTCTTACTCCATGATTGATGAGAGTCATTCCTTCGAAAAGGCTCCATCCTCTAGAATTTCAGATGTCTCAGTCGTAAAAGCTACTTTTTTATTTTTTTCATCCTTGTGGTACCTCTTAATATGAGTTTGTTCATATATCATTAAAATACGTACCTTGAAGCTCATCATATGTCATGTTCTGCAAATCTCCGTCTTCAAGAATAACAACTTTTGTTTCCCAAGCCTAGGGAAGACTTCTTACGAGTTTGTTGACTTGTAGCGAGTTTGAATACACCATTCCAAGAGATTTTAGTTCATAAAAAAATTTGTTGAATCTTGAGAACATGGATTCAACATATTCGTCATCGACCATTTTGAACAATTCGTATTCATTTACAAGAGAGCTGATTCGAGCTTCTTTGACTTTAGTCGTTCCTTCATAGGTTACATCAAGTTTGTCCCACATCTCTTTCGGAGTTTCACAGGTTGATATTTTATTATATTCCGCTCCGCTTAATGTACAATATAACAAACTTATAGCTCTAGCGTCAGTTTGAATTACCTCTTGTTGTTCCTTGGTAAATATCAAATAATTCAGGATCAAAAAGTTTTTCAGTTCCATCCATTTTAGTTAGCCTAGGAATTGGCTTTGGTCCTTTCTTTATGACTATCAAAGCTTGATGGTCATTTGAGTTGACAAAGATTCTGAATCTATTTTTCCTGTGAGAATATTAATGCCCATTGAAGTAAGGTGGTTGATGTGAAGAATGTCCGTCTTGAAGTAATGCGGCAGGGATTTGGTAGTATGCCATTTGATTATTACTCACGTGTGGTTAAACATTGAAACTGTGAGACCAGCTCTGATATCAATTTATATTTAAGAGGGGGTGAATTAAAATTCTTTTAGTCAACTACGTGTGGTTGTTAGTCGCCTTTCCTGCAAGTTAGTATATAGATAAACAATAATGATAATTTGCAGAAAATAAAAGACACAAAAGGTTTTATACTGGTTCAGATCACCGATGTGGTGCATACTGCAGTCTCATTGGGTTTCAAGGGTTATTCCTTAAGAGCTTTTGGGAGATATTTGTGTTACAACAACTCAAAACTTGATCCTGTCTGATATGCAAATCAGATTTCTATCTTGACACAACCGCGATTTGTATCCTTACACTCAGATTCTTTCTTTTTCTTTTCTTTTCAATTGTATAACCCATGTGTAACAAAGCTTTATGAAAGATAAAAAAAAGTTGCTTGCTAAACTCAAGTGGAGTTGTTTAATCTTCTTCATCTTCTGAAGTCTTCATTTATAGGTTGAGTGTTGAGGCATATTTTAGCTTTGTTTGGAAAATCCAAAGGAGTTTCCTTCAATCAGGCTTTTTATAATGATACCTTGATTGAGAAGGATTTCATCTTTGATCTGTTATGCCATGCCAAGTTGATTTCTGCCTTGAATCAGAAGTTGTCCAGTGACCAATTATCGTCTGCTAATCTTTCGTGATCTTTGTTTATTTCTTTTCTAGTGCATGAATTTACTTCCTTTGTTGGTGCGATTTTCCTTCCAATAGTGAGATTGAATTTCCGTGATCAGTGAGTTGATCATTGTTGATCTCCTTTTTGATTTTTCGTGAAAGAATATTTGATTGATTCAGTATCCATAGTAATTTCATACTCCCAAATTTCTTGCGCTATGATTTCTCCTTGATTTACTCAATTTCTTTGCGTCTAAGAGACTTTCTTGTTTTCATGTCATTATTCAAAATACACCAGGTTAACAAGCATGGCAACTTTTGAGCACTTTGTGAACATCGGTGTCACGACCGGGGAGCACCCCCTAGAAGTAACATGGCGTACTTGACCTCTCGGAGGTCTTATACAAGACCATAGTTATCATTCATCGCATCGACATAGTAAATTTAGCGGAAAATTTAAAACTTTTCATAGCACCTCATATGCTAGAAACTTTACTTCATATACATATAAAATATAAGTCATAATACATATATAGACTCTAAGTCTCTTTGCCATATTAGACTCAATAACTTTAGAGTACATTAAGGACAAGGCCCTTATGACATAATACAATACATTACAAAATAGACTTTACAATAAGTTCACATGAAGACATCCTTGGACTTAAGGATTCCTTTCCTTGAGCTTGGGAAATCACCTATCAAGCTCATCTATCATAGACCTCCTTTAAGAATTCCATAACCTACACTTTGTGTAAAAAGTAGAGAAGAATGGGAATAGCAAAAGAAAGTACTAAGTATGGCAACCATGCAAAAACATGCATTTAAAAGGGACATTTTCTTTGAAATCATATTTCATGTCATTTTGAGTAAATCATCATAAAACCTTTGTCATAGCATATATATCATTTTTATACTTCATACAAACACAATCAAAGTTCAAACATCATAGAAAAGCACATACCATCATAGAAGTATAATATCACATAGACATAGTTAAGTCAAGACCTTCATCATAGAGTCAACAAGATCAACATCATGCATAAAGGCTCATATCATGCACATCTTCATAACAAGTAGACAAATACTACAATGTCATGCATAAGGAACATATACATAGTGACATGCATTAGAACATCTTCCTAGAACTTCCTAAGGAGCTACTTGTGCAATGTCTAGATGGGTTCATTACTTCCACTTATCTGAAGTAACCTCCCTTAAGTCATTCTATTTAGGGTCCTAGTCATTAACTTCAATTATCCATTTTAATTTAGGGAAACACTTAACCGGCATAGACCATGTGATGCTAAACATGGAATCCGGTGTCATAGAACCTCACACCGATAAAGGGTGGTCTATCGGCCAAAGTAAAACCAAATGTGACATAGCTTTCTAGGTGGATCAATTATCTAGTATCCTATGGTGGCAACACAGTTATGGAACTTGGAGGATATCTTGGAAACATACCTTTATGCCCTTGGGCTGTGAGGCTTTCCACCTCATGAGATTTATGGTAGACCTACCTTTCCACATTAGAAAGGACACACACTCATATACAAGTTCACCCGGTGCTAAGCTAAGTTCCCTTTATTGAAAACCTTTATTATATTTTTACTTTATAAATCATAGGTTTAGAAGAGTCATCCCCTCATATGCGTAACTCATAGGTCATAGATGGAAGTTCATCAACCTAGATCATGGAAAGAATTTATTCACATGAACATAGGATATGTAAAGCATCATCTAGTTTAGGGTACACATGAATACACCATTCAAGGCCCCTCTCTTGACTAGATCTTCATACATGTGTGTGTGTGTGTCTGTGTATACATGTATGTGAGAAAACCTTTCACATAACACATTAAGTCACACAAGTTCATACATACATATATATACATGTAGAAACCAAAACTAGAACTATGCTATCAAGGTACACATATGCAATTCATAGGCAAAGTCTCATACCCTTGCCCATACAAGTACACCTATCAAGTCATTCTAGTAAGTTAATACATAACATACTTCACATACTTATACTTTACATGCATAGTAGTAGACATTAGTTAATAAGAGAACAACCTTTCATTTAGACATCATTACCTATACTACTCGTAACATGCATGTAAGTGAGAGTGTGTGTACATTGGTCAACATGATCACATAATAGCTATCAATCATTACTTGAGGCAGACACCCTCTTAGACCACATTATACTTCCAAGAACATAAGACACACCACATAATAGCATAGGAGGAAAGACAATATAAACATTATAACCAAGGCTTCTAACTTTAGCTATTTACACTTTCATATAAGGGGTACATGGGTAGAGGCTATTAACCATTTTAACACATCAATGGCACCACCTATACAGTACCCTAACATGAATATATGCATTCTCTTACAATATCCACACAACCTGGATCACAAGTAGATAGAAGATAAGCACAATTACATCATAAGGTGATCATCTAAATCTCTAAATCATATATTCATCAATTTGCCTTCAAGGCCATGGTCAACACATATATAATGACAATAAAGTAAACACTGACACCATAAGTGGACCATACCACACAATGCCATACAAGGCTTCATCAATATTACTACAAAGAAATAGAGAATTAGAAGAGTAGAGGGAATAAGCATTCTTACCAATTTCTCACCCTTTGATCATCATTGATCAACACTCTTTATTCATCAATAATTCACATATATGGTAGTAGCTAAACCTTTTTCTGTTGCCAGGTGGAATGATTCATTCAACCTCGGTTACTTTAAACACATAAGAAACCATGTACAAGTCGCTACAAGATTATACTATAACATAATACAACACATCAACATACTAGGAAAGTAGAATAACATAGATCATTAGCCAATTTCCCTTGCATTAATTTAGATCATATTTCATACATATTATGATACTAAGGCAGTAGCTAAACCTACATTATGATTTGCTAGAGTATAGAAGAATTTGCCAATACTATGAACTCTTTAAGGATTTGATCATCATTCATATTTTATCAACAATACACTCATTAGGAATTAGCTAATTCGGTAGGAAATATAGAAGAAATCATGCTTGATATAACAAAAACTTACGATCCATCACACACTTAGCTTTTTGACTTCATAGCCTAAAAGAATCTAGATCAATTCATGCAAGCCTTTCTTAGATTTTTCATTAAGGATTTATACCTACAAAATTCATCCATTATATCACCCTAAAACAGTAGCTACAGAAGTTCATGCCTAATGAAAACTCTACACAACCGATCTCACAATCGACTTCAAGGCAACATGTAGAAACATAGGCTATTCATGTTCAAATCTTCATACATTTATCATCATGGACTGATTATTATCAATTCAAAATAAATTAATGTAAATAACAGCATATACAATAACTTCAACGTAATATAATCATAATTCAATCGATAACAAATCAAGATCATAAGGCCCATGGAAGGCTAAATCATTTTGGTGATAGAGCATGGGTTCAGCATGCAATTGGATTGAAAACCACTTCCAAATCAGTAGATATTCATCAATACATTCATACTATGAATTTGAAATCAGTTTAGGAAAGAACCCATGGAAGATTGAAGAAGAAAGTGTTTGATCATATTTTTCTCTTTTGAAATTTTTGAGAATGTCTATCTAGATGAAAACATAACTAGAGATGAAGATCACCATACCTTTATATAGTTGAAAACCTCTTAAACTTTATGATTCATCCATGGAAAACCCATATTGAATCTTTTGTTGAGCTTCACCAACAATGTGGTTTCTAGAGAGAATATTTTTGGAGGGAAAGGTTTCAATCTTGTGAGAGGATTCTAGAATGGGGTAATCACGTTTTTGATGATTATATACACCTAAAATAACTAAATAAACCTATTATAGTCAGTTTAGGACGGGGGTTGAATTTTCCATTCACCCCCTTAATGAAACAGACGCCGGCTGCCAGTTGCAGGCCACCTGTGACGATGGAAATGACGGGGCGTCGAGGCCTTGACGGGCCGTGCCTGCCTCCGTCGTTGGGTACTTAGCCAAATATTGGATTTATATGTGACCAAGGCAAATCCCTATCGACGATACCTGCTATACGGGCCGTTGGTGGACCAACGATCCGTCGTTGGGTCCGTTAATGGACACTGCCATGGTAGTGTCTTAGCTAGCTTTAGATCCTTCTTTTGGGGGATCTTGTGGGGGCCTTTAGAAGTCGTACCCAGAAGTTTAAAACGTGATTATAAACCTTAACATGTTATATCTCTTACACATAAATTTCATCCAAAACAAACACCTATAAGACGTCCAAACAGCCTTGGCCCCAACATGACATACGATGAACGTCTTAGGGGCTATCTTTCTAACGCCTTGGACATTCTTGGGCGTTGACCTCCAAACTTCACGAAACTTCATATAGCAACATTAAAAATCATTTAAAAACATTTTAAGACTTATTAGTCTTATTTAATATAGATTTAGTCATCAAAGACACATGAGGTACATAAGCGACTAGTCATCGAACGTCTTCGTTGTCCCTTGATGTTCGACTTCCAAATCACTTCAAACTTTGTACGATTCCTCTAAACCATATAATTAGACATTTTAGGACCTTATAACATCATGAAACCCATAAACACATAGAACCACATATTAGGCATCTAGAAGACTTAGTCATCGAACGTCTTAGTCGTCCCTTAATGTTCGACTTTAAATACCTCTAATATTTTAGCTACTGCCTATATACTATATTTTAAGCATATATAGGACATTAGAAATTTAATAAAAACATGTTAGTCTCTAGACACCTTATCTCATTTTTGGAGTATTACATTCGGATTCCGGAATGCACCTTCTCACTGCCTGATCTGCACCTTGCTTGAACAAGAGTGGTTCATTCAAGATATAAAACTTGGCATCATGATTGAGTTTTTTTCTTTTTTTCGGTGGTTGAACCCAGAGGATACTATCTACTCACTACCAAATTTACAATGTCTTTGTACCATGGCACTTGACAGATATCTAACACCATCAATTGTTCATCCGGAAACTCTTCCCAGATTTCTCACCTTCATTCACATGGGAAACAACCTCAAACCTAGACAAGTGATATGCTATCTAATATTTAGTACCTTTCTTACCTTTGATCTCAAGGTCAAATTCTTCAAGAAGCAATATCCAATGAATCAGCCTTGGTTTTGTATATTTCTTGTTGAATAGGTACCTATAGCTGCATGTTCAGTAAAAACAATCACTTTAGTACCTACCAAATATGATCTGAACTTGTCAAAGGCAAACACTGAAGCTAGCATCTCTTTCTCAATAATTGTGTAATTAGCTTGTGTAAAGTCAAGGGTCTTGCTTGCATGATAGATCAAGTGGAACACTTTATTCTTTCTTTGTCCCAATACTACACTCACTGTTACATCGCTTGCATCATACACGAGTTCAAATGGTAATCTCAATTAGGAGAAATTAGAATAGTAGCCTCAATTAAATTCCTCTTCAACACATTGCATCAAAGTCAAACTTCACCTTCTTATCCAAAAGATTGTCGCCGGTAAAAACTTGCTTGACCAAGAAAACTACGCACGCCTTTTATAAAAATGAGAGGAGGAAATTTCTCAGTAACTTCTACCTTCGCCTTATCAACCTCAAAACCATATTTAGACACATTGTATCCCAACACTATCTTTTCTCTTAAAAATATTACATTTTTCCCAATTTAGAACTAAATTAGTGTCTTCACATCTAGCAAGTACATTTATCAAGATTCCGGAGACATGCCTCAAAAGACTTTCCAAAGACTAAGAAATCATCCATGAAAACGTCTACAAAGTCTTCCACCATATCATGAAAAATAGCCATCATACATTTTTGAAAAGTCGTCGGCGCATTGTAAAGTCTGATACATGCGTTTAAAAGCATATGTGTCATAATGTTAAGTGAAAGTGGTCTTTTACTGATCCTTGGGTGCAATCAAGATCTGGTTGTAACCATAACATCCATCTTAGAAACAATAGAACTTCTGCCTTGCTAGTCGGTCAAGAATATGATCAATGAAGGGGAATGGTAGTGATCCTTCCTAGTAGCATTATTTAGTTTTTGGTAACCCATAAAGATTTTCCACCTGGTCATTGTTCTTGTCGAAATAAACTAATTATTTTCGTTCCTTACCATTGTTATACCTCCCTTTTTAGGGACACGTTGCACCAGACTCACCCACTTACTATCAGAGATTGGGTACACAATTTCGGCATCTAGCCACTTTATCAACTTTTTTTCTCACAACTTCTTTCATTAAAATATTTAGTCGACGTTGATATTGTGAACTTGGTTTGTGATATTCTTCCATGTACATTTTGTGCATACATAACGCCAAACTAATCCCATGAATTTCAGCCATCTGTCATCCAATCACCTTCTTTCTCCACTTAAGGATCCTCAATGCCACTTCAACCTGTATTTCAAACAAATCTGCAGAAAATATAACATGCAAAGTTTCATTAGTACCCAAAAATGCATACTTGAGGTGAGCCGAGTGCTTTCAGTTCAAGCTTTGGGGCTTCCTTAATAAAGGGTTTGAGTAGTGGCCCTAACTCACGCTCTAATAGTTCCACTCTCCGCTTGTGAGGCTCCACAAGTGCCAAATTTAGACATGTTTCTATTTCTTGGGCCTCAGTTTCTTCATCTCTGTTATGACCTACTAACACTCTTTCTAAGGGGTCTTCGGGCACAATTAAGTATGACTCTACAATGTGATCAACCAGTGTAATAACAAACAACTCTTAATAAATAGAAGGCAATTTTAGAGCGTTGTAAACATCAAATACCTCTACCTTATCATGTGCCACTATGGTCAATTATCCAGCTGCTACATCAATCAATGCCCTACCTCGTGGCCAAGAAAGGACGTCCCTAAAAGAATGGAACTTTAGGATCAGGTTCAGAGTCTAAGACTATAAAATTTATCGGAAAAATCAATGACCATACTTGAACTAACACATCTTCTACCACCCCCTATAGCCTAGCAATGTATCTATCAGCGAGTTGGATAATATTAGTGGTTTGTTTAGGACTTCCCAACCTAAGCTTTAGATACAAAGATAAGGGCATCAAATTTATACTTTCCCCCAAATCACACAACCCCCGGGCATGAACACTTTGCACAATTGAATTTGCACAATAAAATTAACCCCTATATTTTAAAATTTTGGGCAGTCTATTTTGGATCCTTGATCTTCACTACTTTGTAAGTGCTACAGTTTCATACTCCGTGATCCTCCTCATTCTAGCCACAATGACCTTCACATATTTAGCATACTTCGGATACCTTGCAAAATATCAGCTAAAGGTAGATTAATATGAACCTGTTTAAGGAGAGAAAGAAACTTACTGTAGCATTCATCTTCATTCTGCTTTTTCAACCTTTATGGGGATGGAGGTGGTAATTTATTTTGAGGAACATGTACCTTAACAATGAAGCTTTTTACTACCTCTTCCCCTTTCTTTTTTTTGTTGTTTACCTCAATATCTCTCCTCTTTAGAGCTAATTCCTCTAATTGTACCCACTTCTAGTACTCATTGTATGCAATTTCTTTCAGTTTGGCTCAATATAACCGGGCATCCCACCTTGGGGACGCAAGTTCAAAGAATTAGCCATTTGCGCAACTTGTTTCTCTAAACTCATTTGGGACATCTGGATGTTTTTCATGTTCTCATCCTACTTATCTATTCTAGCATTTAATTTGGTCCCAAATTCAGTCATGATCTTTTGTAGTAGCTCTTCATTGGTCATCCCCTCTTTTGGTGCACTAGGATTTGACCCTTGGTTAGGATTGCAATATTGTTGCTCAGCCCTTTGAGAACGGTATTAGTTAACCCCTTGCACCTCATTTTGGTTTTGGTTACCACCCCATGAGAATTTAGAATGGTTCCTCCAACTAGGTTTGTAACCATTGACATAATTTTGTTAAACTCCACCCTTTGCACATTATATTACCCACACAATTTACGGAATCCAGGTTTGCCTCACATTGTTCAATTTCATGGGTGCCACTACCAGATACCTCACACCAATTTATTGCCTATTGTACCACGTATACAGGTGCCTATTTTAGAGTCATTTGTTTAAAATGTAAGGCCATGTTATGTTTCATTGCATGTAATTTGGCATTTATGGAAGTATCTTGGTCTACATCTACGATCTGTGTAGCTTTTTGGGTTGTGGTTCTAGACATTTTCCTCTCATACCCTTGGTTCCCTTCATAAAGTTTATCAGTAAGTCGAAGAACTCTTCACTTGTTATGGATAGGTTTTGTCCACCTGCTTCACTATTAAGAAGAACACGAACATTATATTCTAAACTCTCAAAGAAAACGTGAGCAAGTATCTTATTGGTTCGCATATGGTGTGGGTAAGAATTCAACATTTGTTTGAATTGTGACATGCTTGGAACATGTCTTCCCCTTGCTTTTGAGCAAATTTATTATCTCACCCCTTATCTTAGCGATTTTCTTGGATGGGAAAAATTGACTCATTAATTTCTTGACTAGATCATCCAAGTATTAATGGAGTTTGGTGGTTCCAAATCTAACCAACTCCTAGCATCTGCTAACAATGAGTATCGGAACAAAGTAAGCCTCACATAGTTTGATGAGACTCAAATTGGGATGTATTTATTGGTAATGTCTATGAAAGTCTTAAGATGGATTTGAGGATCCTCATAATGGGGAAAAGTGAATTGCCTATTAGAATCAAGGTTTTGTACCACGATTTGTTTTAGTTCAAATCTACCCCCGGTGGAGGTTTATAGTACTAGATGTCAAATTAGCACTGAGTGGGACTGCCACATCAGATATAGGCGTTGCTTGGATGATAGGGACAATCAGGGGTGCTCCTTGGTTATTCAAGTTTCCTCCATCATTTGGGGTCCTTTGGTTGTCCATATTTTATGGGTTATTCAATTTGCCTTGATTATCCCCATCAATGTTTCCCGTAAGACTAACTGTAATCCTCCAAGTCGTGCCAAGTTAGCTATTTCTCTGTGCTGGCGTAACACTCGTTCAGATTTGTTGTAAGGTTCGACAAGATCTCCTTTCTGAGTCAGACCTAAGAACAAGTGCCTGCAAAAAACAAGATAAGATCAAGTAATTAATACCTAAATATTCTAATTGTAGATTTAAAAAGATTGAATGTAAATCAATTTTTAAGTCCCCGGCAGTAGCGCAAAAAATGTGTTGCTCCTAATTGCTCACGCAAGTGTACGTGGTCGCACAAGTAATATAGTTTCTCTAAGAATCGAGTTATCATTCCCATGGGACTTATGATCAATTTATATTTAGCACTCCATTCTACAACTAAAAATAAAAGTAACTATTTCAAGAGTTGATGATTGATTGTTAACTATGACTAATGATAAAATAAATAAAGCAACTAAATGTGAACGACTTTAAGATTGATCTTTCAAGCAAGTAAAAGACAATTCCAAGGCTGCATGCATTGAATCTCATGTATCGTATTATTGGCTTAGAACTAATTTCAGTTGTCATGTTACTACTTTACAAGGTTAATTGTATGAGTTGGGTTTACACCTCTAGTCGCCTACCCCAGTTAGTTATCTAACTACATCATTGAGTGGGAATAAATAAACTAACTAACGAGTATTGAATTTCATCCTGTTTCGTAACCAAGCAAAAATTTATTAGTCCGGGCTATACTCTTGAATACAAATCACCTCAACTTAAAGGGTCGATCAAACTCTCTATATTTTATAGTATATCCAACCCCTGCTCTCCCAATTTAAGATTAGACACGATATTTATCTTATAGTGGTCAAGCATAAAATAGTAAAACAAGAATATAGAAGTAATTTGTATTGACAACCAAAAATCAATTCATAATCCAATGATATTCAACAAACGATTCATAACTACAGCCCCAGAACTAGGATGTTTAGCCACTCATACTATTAGAAAACCACATAATACAATTTTCCATGTGATTTTCGAAAAATAGAAGAGTTAGAAGATCGAAACCTATTACAAAAGTGAATTCTTGCTCTTGCACACTAATCAAAAAGTTGAACCCAAAAAATAGAGTCCTAAGGGTCTATTTATGACAGTTAGGGATAATGGAGTTGAAGTCTATTACAATTAGTAATCATTTTTGATTAATCTTTCTCCCAAAGCTCCGCATAAAACTGGGTATCGTGCCTGACAAGACGGTGCACCATGCTACCAGTGCCCCAGAATTGGGACTCAGTCAACCTTGTCCTCGCGCGTCGCACCCTTGCTGCGCCAAGGTTACTGGGGCGTCGTGCCAACATGTTTTCCTGTTGCGTCTCGTCGCCTTCAACTCCTTGTCCTTCCAAACATCATGTATATTAATATGCAATCATCGCAATCTTAAGTCAAAATATGCTAGTTAGATGAGTGAATGTTCTAAACTTCCATAAAGATGGGTAATCTGTACTAAGTGGGGCATATTTAATGCCCAAGATCAGAAAACATCAAATATAACTAAATATATTAATGTGATCATATTTTAATCACAATTAATATATGCTTTTAAAATTTTATGCAGTCACACAAAATAATTACTACTCTCTCCGTCCCATTTTATATTATGTCATCTCTTTCTATAAATAATTGGTCCATAAAACTTGCCATTTCATAAATTCAATGCATAAATATCATATTCTTCCTTTTTTTTTTATCCTTGTGAGTTATTAGCCTTGAAAATATCCATTTGACCAACTTAGAAAAGCTAAGTAAATGATTCGTGTTCATTGCTTAAATTAATTAATCAAAATAAATTAATTCATATTCATTGATTAAAAACTTGAGTTCCAAAAAAAATTAACAAGGTTAGAAGAGTAAAATTACATCATTTCTTAATGCAAGTGCAAAGTAAAAATGTGAAATATAAAATGTGATGAAGGAAGTACTATATAAAAGTGGTCATAATGCACCTTTTCTTAATCGAGGTATCTGCTTCTAATCAAGGGTATTTATGATTTTTTTGTATTTTATCTATTTGAATTTATTTGTCTTACCATTTCTTAATATGCTATATAATTGAATTAGTATTGTATAGGCCCGATCATAACCAAGCACCTCTTTGTTGATGTGGTTGTCACGTAAATTAGAATACAATGAGTAGCTTGTATTATTTGAAAAAATTATATAAACAATACGATATATCACAATTATTAACGATTTAAAATAATTAAAAAAACGAATTGACCTTCGAAATTCTATGAGTGCCGCATAAATTGAGATAATTAAACTAACATATATGACTTGAAAACTATATAAAAATTTACTACTATAAATATCAATATTAATAACTAAACGTATTAAGATATATAAAAGAATTATTTAGTCAAATTTAGATTGCTAAAATTTGAAAGTTGATCAAATTTAAATTGATAAACTCCAAAAATTTAGATTTGAAAATTGATCGAATTTAAATAGGAAAAGTTCACATATAGCCGCAGGAAACAATTTGATTAGGTTCCTTGCTATAGTTTCCATATTACATGCTATAGTTATATCTTAAATGGTTATGGGCCAATGTATTTGTATAATTCGTGATTATGTGATATTTTATACCAAATGAAATTCAATTTTTTGAAAAGATAATAACATTAATTTCAATCAGTTGGAAAGGTAAGTGAACCCTTCATTCATGGATTAGTATCTCTTTATACTTTCATACCAAATATAACTTTATTTCCATCCGTAAATATATAAATTTATTTGTTTCAATTGAATCGTACAAATTATTATTGATGATTCAATTCATTTATTATAGTAGTTTGCATGGGATTGATGTTTGTATAAATTAACTATTCGTCCATAATTGTATAAACATATTCTTTAAAGGTGATTTACATTGGTATATTTTATATGTATAATTCGATTTTATTTTTGATAGAATCAATTTTTTGCATATGTATAATTGATCATGACTGTAATTTATGTGGAATTAGCATCTCTATAAATTGGTTATATACAATTGTAATTGTATAAAATGAGAAGTGACAACTCATTTATATTCGTATATATTTTATACATGTATAATTTACATAATTCTATTTTTTTGTGGAATTAGAATTTATATATGCACAAATGATTGATAACTAAAATTATTATTTGAATCAATGAGCTATTTTCGTCTGTAATTGTATAATATCTAAAATTATAAAATCTTTGATCTAAAAATTGATCAAATTTAAATTGTGAAATTCTGAAAATTTTTTACTAAAAAATTGATCAAATTTATAGATTGCTAAAATCAGGAAATTTAAATTTAAAAGTAAGTCAAATTTACAAATTGTTAAAGGTGGAGGATTTGCAACTTAGGCCGCACATTCAAGCCCCACACCGCGCAAAGTGAAACTTGATATTTAAGTGGAGAAGGGTAGAGAGGTTGGACTATTATATACCAAATTTAGAAGGTTGTGATTGGTTCAAAGGGTGGCGGATCACAAACGAATTTTTGGTTATTAAAAAAGAAGTTAGTCAAATTTATTAATGGATAAAATCCTAAAATTTAGTCAAATTCATTAATTGCTAAAATCCTAAAATTTAGATTTAAAAGTTGTACAAATTTAAATTGCTAAAATCCATAAATATACATTTAAAAGTTAATCAAATTAATAAATAGCTTAAATCCAAAAATTAAAATTTAGTCAAATTTAGATTTAAAAGTTGGTCAAGTTTATAGATTGCTAATACTTAAGTGGTCAGTCCTTTTTAGCATAACAATTGTGGCTATATATGCCTTTCCCGCCGCACAAATGTCTTACTCAACACAACAACATTCTCTCTCTCTCTTCGGGTGAAGAGATACACTGTTCACACTACTACTACTGTTGAGTGTTTTCTCCCCCCCCTTTTCTCTGCAAAACCCTAATCAATGAAGCTCCGTTCTCGTCCTTCTTCGTCTTCGGCCAAAGGTTCCATCGAAAAATCTTTTCTTTTATGTTTTCTGCTGCTCCATACATGTGCGATCATACTTTTCTTTTTGTTCTTTTTATGTGAATTTTGCGTTTTTTTTATTGAATTTTATGGATTTCTCGAGTAAAATGCGAATTTGCTGCTTTTTTGCTTGAATTTTACTGGTTGCTAAAGTGAAATGAGATTTTTTTAGGTTGTGTTTGGTATGGAGGAATTTACATTTTCTTTTATCAATTGCCCATTCCATTTTCGATGTCGGAGTCTTTAACGGTTTTCTTCTACGTCATTTTTCCTAAAAGAACTTTTTTTTTTATAAAGGCCTAATTTGTTTAAAAGTTTTAATTTTAATTTTTTTTGTGTGTGATAAAGCATTTCTCTAAGATGGTATATGTTATACATATCTATATCAAGTATGTGTTGTATGTAAAGGTAAATGATGTGGTTTTACTTGATGTGAATTGTGAATTAGGAAAACAGCGCCGCCAATATCAGGACAGCTCTGATGAGGATTACCTTCTTTCTATGTCCTCGGATTCTGATTACATTGGAAGCAGTGATGAAGGTAATCCATATAAATTTTATTATTCATGCAAATATAATTTGCTTACGAGACATAACTAATATGCCTTCAATTTGGTCTTCTTTTTTTAACTGTTGCAACTATAGTGAAATTTTAATAGCATGCTGGGGCTTTCTTATCACTGATGCGTGATACCTATTGGATAACCTTAGGCAAAACCTCATGCAGACAAATGTGAATGTGTATTAAATAGTGAATGCAAGAGGTTAATTATGTGATTGTACTAATTTTCTTAATCATATATGCAGATGTAGCTGATGAAGTGGTTAATTTAACTGAGGAAGTGGTATATTCCAATAGAAGAAAAAGAAATCGGGGCAAAAAGAAGATTGAAACAAAAGAAGATCATGGAGAAGAAGAGGAAAATGTAGATTGGGTAATGAATGAAGTAGGAGGGGGTGGTGAAGTAGATGCTGGCTACCTTCAATTGATAGGGAGGATAGAGGATAGGAAGAAGATTCGTGTAAAGAATCAAAAGAAGAGACCCACTTTGCTGTGGGAGATCTGGGAAGAAGAAAACGATAGTTGGATGGCTGAAAACTATCCAAATGATCCTCACTTCAATAGTCAGGATGAGTTGGTAACTGAAACTGCTCAGCCACCATCTGATTTGATCATGCCCTTGCTGAGGTACCAGAAAGAGTGGTTGACTTGGGCGTTGAAGCAAGAAGAATCTACTGCTAGAGGCGGTATTCTTGCTGATGAAATGGGGATGGGGAAAACTGTTCAAGCCATAGCTCTTGTGCTTGCTAAACGCGAAATAGGGCAAGCAATTTCTGGTTCCAGTTTGCTCTCACCTGCCCCTTGTACTTCCCAGCAGCTCCCTGTAATGAAAGGAAGCCTAGTCATATGTCCCGTTGTTGCTGTGATTCAGTGGGTCAGTGAGATTGACCGTTTCACCACTAAAGGAAGCAACAAAATTTTAGTTTATCATGGCACTAACAGGGTGAAGAATATTGACAAATTTGCAGAATATGATTTTGTCATCACTACATATTCCACAGTGGAGGCTGAGTACCGGAAAAATGTGATGCCACCAAAAGAAAAATGTCAGTGGTGTGGAAAGTCTTTTTATGAACAAAAGCTTTCTGTTCACCAGAAGTACTTTTGTGGACCAGATGCTGTTAAAACGGCTAAACAATCAAAGCAGCAGAGCAAGCCTGGAGGAAAACCGTCAAAGCTGAAAAAGGATCATATTGAAGGTGATTCAAAGATTAATACGGGTAAAAGAGGCAGTGGCAAGGGAATAAAGCGCAAAAGCGAGACTGATGCTGGTTGTGTTGATGATTTAGCCTTTGCTGGTCAAGATATGTCCACGAGGAAGTCAATTTTGCACTCTGTGAAATGGAATCGTATCATTTTGGATGAGGTAAAAGTTTCTCTTTGTCCTAAAGCACATTGAATACTCAATTTCTCATGACATGAAACTTTTATGTGCACTCTTCATCTGCAGTTTTTTAACTGATTGCACTTTTGTGGCATAGGCCCATTATGTAAAAGATAGACGCTCCAACACTACAAGAGCTATTCTTGCGCTAGAATCTTCTTATAAGTGGGCCTTAAGTGGTACTCCCCTCCAGAACCGTGTAGGAGAGCTATACTCACTTGTAAGTTTCTTGGGATTAATGTTCTTTTGTGGCTAATATAATTGGCATCTTCATTCTCTGAAATTAATACATCCTCACTTTTGGACAGGTGCGTTTCCTGCAAATCGTTCCTTACTCGTACTACTTCTGCAAAGATTGTGATTGCAGAGTTTTGGACTATAGGTAGACTTAAAAGTTTCTTTCTGATCTTTGCATCTAAGTTGGTTGGAGAGACTAACATATTTCTCAAGATTTGTTTATTTTTACCACAGAAATTGTCTTTGAATCATGAATTTTCAATGACGGTTGAAATCTTTCTTACTTGAATCTGTTTTAGTTGTCACCAATTTGAAATCTCGTTTGTTCCCTCTTATGCTTGTATTTGTTTTAGCTCATCCGAGTGCCCACATTGCCCCCACAAATCTATTCGGCACTTCTGCTGGTGGAACAGAGTAAGTTATCAAATTGATTTACTTATTTTGGTGCTTCCTGTTATTTCCAATAAAAAATGTTGCTAACATCGTGACGATTGATATGTTTTGTCTCTAGTATATTGCCTCACCCATACAGAATCAAGGGAATCGTGGGACTGGTAGAGATGCAATGGTTTTGTTGAAACACAAAATTTTGAAAAGCATATTGCTGAGACGTACTAAAAAGGGAAGGGCTGCTGATCTTGCACTTCCTCCAAGGATTGTAAGTTTTGGTTCACATCAACCCAGTGCTCGAGTTGATAATCATTTTCTCTCCACTCAGTCTGTTAGTTGCTTTTGCGTTAGGTTACTTTGCGGAAAGATTCTTTGGATGTTAAAGAAGAAGACTACTACACATCACTGTACAATGAAAGCCAGGCACAATTTAATACGTATGTCATCTATTGTAATCACTACTTATGCAACTAGACACTTTCTTGTTTGAATGTCATCTTTGTTTTTTTGTTGCTCTCTATCTGCTACAGGTAATGTTCTTATTTGATTTGTTTTAATGGGGCGGCTCATGGTGTGTGTGTGTGTATATATATATTGACACTCCTTGGCTTCTTCGTGGAAATATTTTCGTTGAAAGTGCTCAATACTAGCTATTTCACCTTCTTCTTATCACTATACTGTTTCTTTCTGATGTACTTTGTTGCAGATACATTCAAGCTGGTACTTTGATGAATAACTATGCTCACATTTTTGATCTGCTCACACGCCTGCGACAGGTATTGGATCGTCTTTCAATTTGAACTGTTCTGAATAATGTAATGGTATCTGCTTGTATTTGGTTTTAGTTGTGAATGACAATGTGTCTTGCTGCTATAGGTTCATTGTTAACCTTCAAAAATGGATCTGATGTATTGTTTTTCCTTATAATGAAATATATCAATATTTCTACACAAATTGTGGTAAAAGAACGACCATGGAAATGAAATATTTGATGTTGTTAATGGGTGAAAACCTTTTAGTACTGCGAAACTCAGAGCAAATAATTCTTACCAAGACAAAACCCTTAGAAGTCCAAAAACTTAGATAAACCATCAAAACATGAATTACAAATTACTTGGAATAATATACTTCTACACAGTAGCATTGGCAGCACATTAGCGTTCCTAGGTTCAAAGATCAGCACACACTTTCCCAATTGGGAAGTAATTGCAGACCCTTCCGTTTCACTCTTTGGACTCACAATCACCACAGCATTATCTTCAAGGTACATGTTAACAAAGCCTTTTCTATGCCATGGCTTGCGAACAATGACAGCAGGCATAACCTTCTTCGTAAGATCTGGCTTACCCTTGTTGACAATGGGCATAACCATGTCCCTAACATAAGGTGAAGTTAAATAATTGACAGAGTCTTTGCACCGGTGTTATTAGCGCCAGTTCACCATCACCGCTACTGGCAAACCCAGTGTCATCCTGAACTCCTTGTCCTCATTTGACATTGTGGACGGTGTTGGTTTGGATTATAGAAACCCAACCTGATGTGTGGTCCAGTATGGCAAAATGTTAGACAAGGATTCCAATTTTTCCTACAATCCCCTTACTAATAATTTAACCTTTTGGGATACAATCCCGAATTATCCAGTTTAGTTGAATGGTCCTTAAGAAATTGCGTTGAATATGTATATCTAAAAATATGTTTTTTTTTCCTGAAAATCTGCATATCAAAGTATCTATTTTATATTTCTTATCTTTAATTCCTTGAATAAAAAATTGCCATACAAGAGAAAGAGCGAACTTTGACTTCACTAGTCTCCTTTGTGATTGCAAGTGGATACTCTGATAGTTTCACTGTTTTTAGCGTGTCTTGGCTACGATTTTCCATATTTGGGATGTTATTCTCTAGTATATGACCTTGTATACAAACCTCGCCTTCTCTGTTTGCATCTTCTGAATCTGAACTTCCTTAATAATTTTAGGTCCTTAAAGAAATAACAGTTAAATTTCTTGTACTTAAGCACACAATTTAACTTTCTATTATCTGTGCATGATTTTATCTCAAAAGTGATAAACTTAGAAAAAATTGCTTATATTTGATGGATTTTATTTTTTCTTTATTTTATTTTTTTATCTGACCGCAGGCAGTTGATCATCCTTACCTTGTGGTATACTCAAGTACTGCTTTGGCTAGAAGAGGAAGCACAAATGATGCCGGCTCTGTTGAACAACTATGTGGTTTATGTCATGATCCAGTAGAAGATCCCGTTGTGAGTTGCATCCTCTCTCCCTTCCCTGAGAAAAGAAATAAAAAGTAGTAAAGAAAGAAAAAAAAGAAAGAAGCAAGGGTCACTAGGAAACTTGATAATTCTTTAAAGTTGAATTCGACGGAGTTCCTACTTGTACTACATTAATATTGCATGTATTATATGATGGATATTTCAAATCTTAATGTGGCCTTATTTCTCTGCTTTTACATGTACAATGTCTTTCCAAAAGCTACACAATAGCTTCTTAAGCCTTCTTTTAGAGCCTGAACTTCTACAAATTCTTCTCCAGCACCATATGGTAGACCTTAATATTTAACTAGAAATGCTTTTAGAAATGCCTTTAAACACCTAAAAGGACTTTCATAAAACTTGTGGACTTCATAATTTAAATTCATGTACCTCATTTTTTGACAATCTAAGAAAAGATGCTATGAATTCTTTTACATTGTTCTGTTGTTTGAAGTTTGAACCAACTCTCTTATAAAATGTGCACCTCATTTGATTGTTGCAGGTTACCTCTTGCACACATATCTTTTGCAAGTCATGTCTAATAGATTTTTCTGCAAGTGTGGGACAAGTTTCATGCCCTTCATGTTCTAAACCACTTACAGTGGATTTCACGGCAAATGATAAGGGGGATCAGAAATCTAAAGCTACTATCAAAGGGTTTAGGTCCTCAAGTATACTGAACAGAATTCATCTTGATAATTTCCAGACAAGCACAAAAATAGAGGCTTTGGTATCCAATTACTTCCCAATCAATGAATATATCTTATCTCGTCTTTATATGTTTCTTTATTTTATTATTTTCCTCTCACTAAGAGTGCAAGAGGCTGCAATATTGCATCATTTGCAGGAATTAGATATGTTTCCTAAGGCTCCCATACCATCTAACTTAGCAGACATAGGATCAAGATGTTACGCATTCAGTCTTTCTGGATGTTGTACCTTGGTGAATTTGCTTGATATGCACCTAGGATAATTTATAATTGTCAAATTTGGTTGTGAGCAAAATGGGTAATACATGTTCTAATTGAAGTTTTGCTTACCATTGGAAATGTTGCATCAAATACCACCCCCACTTTGAGTAGAAACTAATTGAGTTTGCTTACCATTGGAAATGTTGCATCAAGAACGCCCCCACTTTTAGGGGAAACTAATTGAGGATTAATAAGTTCTTGTTCTGGTCTCAATCTTATTTATATCCTTTGACATTATTGCTTGAACTCTTCTAATGCCTTTTTTGTGAATATCTATTGTATCTCTGTTATGGTAAGAATAACCACTATGCTTTGTTCTCATTGCTGATTGTTTTATTGGTTCTAGAGAGAAGAAATAAGGTTCATGATTGAAATAGATGGTTCTGCGAAAGCAATAGTCTTCAGTCAATTCACATCATTTTTGGATCTGATACACTATTCTCTACAGAAGGTAATCTATGTTTTCTTTATTCCCTTCCACACATGTCCCTCTTGTTGCCATCAGTAGTTACAACCAAAAACATGTCTTGTGTGCATTTGGCAGTCGGGCGTCAGTTGTGTTCAATTAGATGGATCCATGTCTATGACTGCCAGAGATTCTGCAATTACAAGATTCACCGAGGATCCAGATTGCAGGATATTCCTTATGAGCTTGAAAGCTGGAGGTGTTGCCCTCAATCTTACAGTGGCATCACAAGTAAAGTTTTTCTTTCCCTTCTCTGTCAATGCATATTCTTCATATCTTGTCAAATACTTTGTGGTTTGAATCTATTGTTGGATTCCTCCTTCTCTTCAGGTTCCAAATATTTATTTTGTTTGGGATATTTTAACTTCCTTTGCTGTGCACCTAAAGAACAAATGTTTTTTGGGACGTGCAAGTTTTCGTTGAATGACCAGGATTACTTTCCTTGACGTGTTGCTCTCCTCTTGCACTTTACTAGGTTTTCTTGATGGATCCTTGGTGGAATCCTGCTGTGGAGCGGCAAGCCCAAGATAGAATCCATCGAATAGGGCAGTATAAACCAATCAGGTGTGTGTTTGTATATCTTTAACCAGCTATACCAATGAAGGGAGCTAATTGTCGTTTTCTCATTTCTAGGATTGTGAGATTTGTGATTGAGAATACAATCGAAGAGAGGATCTTAAAGTTGCAAGAGAAAAAGGAGCTAGTATTTGAAGGGTAAGTTTCTCCAACTTCATTGTTCTAGTAGCATGGTTAGTCAAAGAAATTAATTTGATGACTTGAAACTTTTGAGTAATTTTTATGCGTTTTCTTCAGAAATTATTCCAAGATAAATTAAGAGAATCGAGATAATTTTGTGCTCTCAATAAGATATAACATTGGGCTGAGATGAGTTTTAAATGGAGCGTTATGGTCAGAGACTTGGATATTGTTGTCAGAAGTTGACAAATAAATCATTAAGACAGTTGAGCTAAGGATTGGAGTAGGGCCATACACTCTTTTTTATCTTCTTTTTTAAAATTGGAACATGGAGAGAGCTCTTTCTCGTTCATATAAGTCGAAATGATAAATGCTTCTCCCTTCAAATTTTGTTTGGACAGATTATTGCCCTATACCGTGTTATACTTGGCTTCCGATTTTACTCTGACACTCCTCTGTTCTCTCTATGATGTGTTGATTGTCCAATATTGATGTTTTGTTCAGGACGGTTGGTGGCTCTTCTGAGGCCTTGGGGAAACTAACAGAGGCAGATTTGAAGTTCTTGTTTGTAACCTAAATTAGATTATGTTCTGTAACTTGGTTCAGCAAGAAAGATCATTTGATCTTTGTTTAGTTTCTTGCTTGAATCTTATCCCTAGTATTGTTTTTGCAAAGTAGCAAAGTCAATCCTCTTCTGTTGGTTTTACTAACCTTAACTTTATCATCATATGTTGGAATTTTCAAATATTGTTCCAACATTTACTTTATATATAAATAAATATAATATTGTTAGTCTTATAACTATCATATACTACTAGTTATTACATAGTAGTTCAGTATCATTTTTCATTTCAATTGTCTTGTTTTGATCTTTTGTTTTACATCTCCATGTATCACATACTATTCCAATTATGGATGGAGCTTATATCATTGAACTATTTACGTATAGGCAAAACAATCTCACATAATCTTACATTACTTACATTCTTTTCTTTTTTTTGTCGAGTAAACATAGAATGCATATATGCCCACTTTCTCCTACTTACCTTAAACTCTTATTCTTGGATCGTTTTGGGGAAGGATAACATCAAATAGTTTTGAGATTAAGTTATAGTGCCATTCATTTGTTTGGTTGGCACATTCTGAAATAATTTATCTCGGAATTAATAATTAGTATTGAGACAAATTATTTCTCTCATGGGATGGTATAGTAATTTCAGGATAAATTGTTTTGAAATAAATGAAAAAGATATCCCTTTAAACATTTTACTATAACTCATATTTTACATTCATGAATGGTATGTTTGTAAATAAATAGCTTGTTTTCAAAATTCATTCAAACCATATTATCTTGAATACAACAAAGAAAAAACTCAATAAGAAATAATCTCAATGTAACTTATCCTATCATAACCATACCATAACTTATATACAAACCAAACGAGTCCAAAATATTTTATCTTGGTCCAAGCTCAAGGATGACGAGTGTGTTGTGGAGTGAACTGCATAATTCGAAGACTTTAACCTATCCCATATAACATAATTTGTTGTTTACAATCTGTTTTGCCTTGCCCGTCACTCCTCTTTTGAATATATGGTATGAAAAATTGTAAATTCTTACAAGTTCTTTCCATACTAAATATAAATAATTAATGAGTTAAACTATTAAGAATAAACTTATTTTTTAAAAAATTTCATACTTCAAGTTATTGAGGATATGAAAAATACATCAGATATCACATATTAGATTTTAGGCGTAATACATAATTTAATGAATTTTTCCCTCATCTTTTTGCAAAAAGCCGCTCCACGGTGGTAAAATCTCATCTTGTGTGTTGGCCGAAGTTACAATAGTAACATAGAACCCTTGAATATGTTCGAAGATCTCGAAATATATATTGGACCTTAAACTTGGCTTCAAATTTTAACTTTGACCTCCAACTTTCATAATGCACGAACAGATACTTTAACTATCCAACTTTTAAATAAATAAACACATGAGTTCTATATGACAAAATACACGTAGGACACCATGTATGACAAAAAATGACATGTGGGATGACATGTAGGACACATGTGTCTACTTGTTCAATTTTATACAAGTTTAACTGTTTACTTATGCACACCCAAAGTTAAAGAATATAAATGTGATTTGAATCCAAGTTAAAGGACATATTTATGTATTATGCCTAAATTTTAAAATAACTTTCTCTTATCTTTTTAACTCAGAATACAACATATAATCCGTTAATTTATTATTTTGTAACAACAATACAGAGTACACTACACTCTTTTTATTTTTTTAATCTTTTCCTTTGATTGTCAAAATAGTAGTAAATATAATATGACAATTTTTTTCAAATACATTAAATTTTGACATAATTTATAAATTTATCCTTTAACTTGGCTTCAAATTACATTATGTCCTTTGACTTTGGATGTGCACAAATAGACACTTAAACTTGTATAAAGTTGAACAAATAGGCAAACATGTCCTACATGTCATCCTATATGTTATTTTTTTTTGTCTTACGTGTTTTGTGCCATGGAGGAGTCATGCGTTTATTTATTTAAAAGTTAGATAGTTAAAGTGTCTGTTTGTGCATTATGAAAGTTGAAGATCAAAGTCAAAATTTGAAGCTAAGTTTAGGATCTAATATATGTATTATGTCTTAAATTTTCGAGTAAAACTTATCTTAGTTGAAAAATCTAAAATAAAAAAATTATGTCCTAACTTTAGATGTGTTTTTTCTTAAACAAACACCTTGCAATAGCTGAAAGAACAAAAAAGAAGAGAGGAAAGGGGCTTTAGATGACAAATTGTCTATTTGAATAAATAAACGGCATGGGAGCTTAGCTTAGTTGAACAAACGATGTTGGCCACGTACCTTATACTATGCATACTTATCTCCCTTGTATTGGGCGAAATACTTGTATACTTGGGGATTTGTTTCAACACCCAATTTCAAGAACCAATTCTTCTGGCTTTGTCTCGCAGAAACAGCACTTTGTTTGTATGGATACGGATATTGATGTTCGCCATTTTCGTGTATTGGGTATACACAAGTATCTCCATTTTATGTAGCTGGAGGATGTTTCATGGACCCATCAATTGGAGTGATGGGGTTACTCTCAATTTACTAATTCTACAATCTTCTCTCATGGGTAATGCTCCTTTTCTTGTTTTTTCTTTTTTTCTATATACTGAAAACAGAATCCTTGTTGAATGTACTGCTTTATAGTCAATTTTGATTTACAACTTTTGGAATCTATATGTGGAGTACCTGTAACTGAATAGTGTAATTTTAGAGAACTGCTTTAGTTTTACATAGCCCCTAGATTTTTTTTTTCTCTTTCTAAAGTACTGTGTTTTTTTAGTATTAGAATGCAATAATAGAGAGGAACTAGTATAGACAGTTTATGTAGCCAACTCCAACTTGTTTGGGAATGAGATACGACAAGTACTCGTTCATCCTTAATCAGAGGTATTGGGTTCTAGTCCCATTCGCTATGGGGTCACCTTTGTTAGGGAGCACTGTGTCCCTTAATGTGGGAGTTTTTGCTGTGAATTCAGATTTACTTGGGCCACAGTGCGGGTTGAAACCGAAAAAAAGATATATTTGACTGATTGGCATGGCTATGGCTTGAGGAACCTTGATTTTAAATTCTGGTAGGAGTAGCTTGAATGGAATAGTTAAAAGGATGGTTGAAATAGAGAAGTGTTAGTGGGGTATTATCTGTTAGAAGGAAAAGTAAGTTCTATAGAACAATTATAAGACCAACAATGTGATATGATAATAAATGCTGGGATACTAAAGTCCAACACATCCGCAAAATGAGTTTCACAGAAATTTAGATGCTAAGATGGATATGCAGTCATACTTGTTAGGTAAGACAAAAAATGACCACACTTCCTGAAGGTGCAAGAAGCATATATGGAGTAAAAAATAAGAAGTAGATCATATGAGATAGTTTAAACATGTCCTTGTGTGGACCTTTAGATTTTCCAGTCTGTGGGTGTGAAAAAATGGTTTGTGTAAGTGTTAAAAAGATGGAGACTGACCTAAGATCACATGAAAGGAAGTTATCTCAAAAGACCTACAATTTCTTGGAATTCATGCAAACCTTGCAAGTTGAGGCAAAAAAAGAAAAGAAAATATTTAGAAGAAATACTAATTAGTTGAAAAAACTAATTTATTCATGTTAGTACACTTACTTTAGGTCCTATGCTTTCTATGATTTGTTTATCCCTCAAAAGATTTTTATGCTAGTAAGATATATAGGAAACTTATTATCCTGTTTTATTTTTACCGGATTATATTGGCCTGAAATGAATACAAATGAAGAAATATGATCAGAAACGTCAAGGAATGATAGGTTCTCGATATCAGTTGAATGGGATGAGACCTTTAAAAGATATCAAATAATCTATTACATCATAATGCTCTCAGATTAAACCAGTGATGCTAGAATATAAAGAATGGGTTACTTCAAATTTGAGAACATGTGGTTTTAGGTTGAAGACTTCATGGAGAAATTAAAAGAAGGGAAAAGGGTCTGATATACCCCTCAACTTTGTCATTTAGAGCTGATATACCCCTCGTTATAAAAGTGACATATATATACTCCTATTTGTAAACAAATGACTCACATATACCCTTTTCCTCTAACGGAAATGAAAAAATAATAATTTTAATCTAAATTTTTATTATTTTTTTCTAAAAAATATAATCCCATATGAGTAAATTTAATCCTCGTCAAACATATTTTTTTGACTTTTTTTTGTTTCAATGACTAATTTATAATTATTATTTTGATAATCAAATTCATTTATGTTTCACTAATATTCTTGTAAAACTTATTGTAAATGACCAAATTTTTTCTTCAAAGACGAAATTAAATTACAATACACACAAAAAAAATAGTTAATTTTTTTTTCTTTAAACTAAGGAATGAAAGAAAAAAACAAAATAAGAATAAGATACTCAAATAATTATAATTAAAGAAGTCAAAAAATAATTTATGTATGAAAAAAAGTTAAATATACCTTGAACTTTGATAGAAGAATCATATATACCCCTAAATAATTTTTTAAAAAAATTTAGAAGTAACAAATATAAATATAAAACTAATTTTTTAACTTCCGTTAAATGAAGGGTATATGTGAGCCATTTTGTAACGGCAGGGGTATATGTGTACCGTTTGTATAACGGTAAGAGCATATATGAGCCACTTTTATAACAAGGGGTATATCAGCTCCAAATGACAAAGTTGAGGGGTATATCAGACCCTTTTCCCTTAAAAGAATAGTGGGGAACTATGATGTTACTTGCCGCCTTATTAGGTACTTATGGAGACGGTAAAGAGGTTAGGCGGAGAAATAAGGAATGGAATAAGGAGAATTATGGAACGTTAGATAAGAGAAATGGGAGATGTTAGCAAAAATTGAGACCTGAATCAGAATGCTGATTACAGTCAGCTTAGCCAAGGATGCTAGGCCCAGCAGAATGCTTCCAGCAGACCTGCAGCTTTGCAAGAGCTTGCAGTGCCTCCTTTATTGTAGTGCCTAATAAGAAGGGTGCGGACGATCTAAAAAGTTATTGGCCCATTATATCTAAGCTGCTGGCAGAAAGGTTTAGAAATTTTGTTTCTGATAAACAAGATGCTTTCTTAAGAGGAAGGAAGATTATAGATGCTTCTCGTATTGCAAATGAGGTACTGAACTGGAGAATGAAATAAGGGGAACCAGAAATTCTATGTGAACTTGATGTGGAGAAGGGATAATGATTGTTGGTGATTTCTATTCAATATCTTGCAGCAAATGGGTTGTAAAGAAAAATGGCTTAAATGGATTAAGTTTTGTGTCATTCCATTTTGGTAAATGTTGAAGCTGTGGGATCCTTTCCATCTCAAAGAGAGTTGTCACAAGGTAACCATGTGCTTCTTTTCTTTCCATTTCTGTCACAGAAGCTTTTCATAGCATGACATAAAAAGCAGTCCAGAACCAATGGGTAAGGGATTCACAGTAGGGTCCAAAATAGGAGAAGAAATTTCAGTTTCTCATCACTTGTTTGCTGATGATACACAGTTTTTTTGTGAAACTCAAAAACTGGCCAACTGAGACATCTGAAGATGTTGCTTATTGTGTTTGAAATACTCTCGGGCCTGCTCATTAACTTGAAGAGAATTAGTCAATTTCCAGTTAATACAGTGCACGTCATGCAGGAGTTGGCAGAGAGGTACTTGGATGCGACATAGGCACTCTTCCCACTACCTTAGGAGCTAAATATAAAAGCAATCAAGTATGTCAATGAATGATTGAGAAGTTTGAAAAAAGGTTGGTCACGTGACAGTCAGAATTCCTTTCTAATTTTGATGAATAGTTTGTTTGATAGCATTCCAACCTATTTCACGACCTTGTTTCCAATCCTAGGTAAGGTTCTCAAGCAATTAAACAAAATAAGAAGGTTATTAGGGAATAGCACACAACCGAAGTTTCATTTGGTGAAATGGGCTAAAGTTCCCAAGGAGAAAGGACGAGGCTTTCTCAAGAAGGTGGTGAGAACTAAGCACGGAGGGAACATAAATTGGCATAACAAGGTCGACAGATCATCACATGGTGTTGGTCCATGGAATCATATTAGCAAATTATGGCAAGAGTTTACTACTAAGGTGTCTATTCAAGTTGGCAACCGGGAAAACACACTCTTCTGGCTAGACAAATGGAGTAGCAGCAGTTCTCTAAAAGAAGATTTTCCTGCTTTGTTCAGTTTTGCTGTTGAATTTTGATACAAAATCCATAGAGAAGCAGCTTAGACAAAACAATAACTAGAATATTACTTTCAGAAGGCAACGCCATGATGATGAATTGCTTTGGAAAGATTCAGGATATACTACAACAACAACAACATACCCTGTGTAATCTCACAAAGTGCGGTCTGGGGAGGGGGAGGGTAAAGTGTATGCAGACCTTGCCCCTACCAAGTTAATTCAGATACGAAATGCTTCAAAGAGGAATTTAGATTTGCTTTTGATTAGAAACAACTTTAACATATATAGTTCAGTCAACACTAACTGTCAACTTTGTCTATCTGAGCTTCACCATAGCAAAGTTAGTCCCAAACCTGGATAAATTTAGAGTTACATTAGGTTAGCATATATCTACTTTAACTGCTGATTGTAACTCTTCTGCATTTGGCCTCCACAGCTAACCACAACTGATGCCATTTATATGTTCTTTGTTAATTCACCTGACCACCAGATATCTTTAACAAGTCCAAGAAAGGTTATTTTTATGAAAGCATGCTGAATCCTTTTGTATTGGGATGCGTTACTTAATTAACTTTGAGGCTTATACATGGCTTCCCGCGTATCCACCAGTAGTGAATGTGATTCTCATTGTTCAGTCTAATAACATTGACTCACTAATTGCTGAAGATCTCTTGATTAACCAAGCAAGTAGGGTAAGTGCTCCGTCCCTCCAAAAATTATTACTCTAGTTTGTTTCAATTTGTTTGTCTTACTTTTCTTTTCAGTTCTTTTAAAAAAGAATGCCCCTTTCCCATTTCAGCAACTCTTTAATTTCAAATTACTGCATGTCATGTTTAAGACTACCAGATTAAAGGACATTTTGATTCATTCTACATATCTTTTGCTTAAGACTATAAGATTCAAAAGTTTCTTTACTTAAACTTTGTGCCGAGTCAAAACCAGGCAAACAAATTGAAATTGAAACTGAAACTGACTAACGGATGTAGTACCTAAAACTGAAGCTGGAGTTTTCCAATAGCCAATTGAAGTAACATTTAGCTAGGTTGTGCATATGAATATACTCGAACACGTTCTGCAAATCCCTTTGCTTTTAATGCTAAACCTCTGATTTGCAGGATTTTCACTATTTGCATGGATGGTGTTGGACAAATTGCACCCTGTAATATTGGAGAACATCTCTGTTAGGAAGATTATCAAGGCTGAAAGAAAAATGCTTCAGGAAAGGAAATTGCATATGGAGGATCATCGTAGAGTTTTACAGGGTAAGGTTGCAGAATTGACAGCTAACATGAAGAAACTGAAAATGGATTATCAGATGAAGGCTAATAAGGCTCAAGCTGAAGGAGCTATCGTGTTGGAATTAAAGAAAAACTTTGAAGAATTCCGTCTTAAATATGATCGTTTGTTTGATTACAATCAAACACTTCGGAATCAGTTGCAGTCAATAAGCCACGAGGTCCAGAAAATTGACGTGTTAAATGAATGGTCTAATTTGAAATCCAAGCTTGGGTTCCCAACAGTTGAAAATAATGGAAAATGTGTAGATTTTGAGAATGCATCGGAAACAGCAACAAAATATGGTGAGTACCCTATCTCCGCCACTGCTTCATCATCCTCGCCCAGACACCGCAGGCCAATTTATCAATTTTGATGTCAACTAACACTTGCTTCCACTGAAAGATACTTCTTTGTAAGTATAACCAATGTAAATTATCAAAGAGAACTGATGACTGAAAGTTGGATGTGCATAGCCTTGAGCTTTAATTTCCTCTTCTTCTTCCATTTATTAGTAACTACAAAGGTGAATAAAATTGATAAATTTACCTTGCTTCTCACTTGTGATTGTGGAGTCATTTTTCATGTGCCTTCATTTAGCTTGTTGCCATATTCATGAACTCACAGGCTGAGCTTGGCTAGCTTAAAGGAACAAGCATCACATCTATTGGTAAATTCCACTGAAATGAAAAAATAACAGGGCTTGTAGGATGTGGCTCTGAACTTTGTTAAGGGTGTGTTTGGCACGAAGGAAAATGTTGTCTTGGAAAATAGTAAGATTTCTTACTTATTTTGTAATGCTTGGTAACTAAATACAGAAATACTTTTTTAAGAACATTTATATGTAACCTAGCAAAACACTATAGGGTGGAAGGGGGTTCAGGAGGTTGCAGGGGTGGGGGGTGGGAATGGTCAAGAGATGGGTTAGGGGTGTTGTGTGGGTGAGGAGGAGAGACACTTAAGGAATTTGTTTTCCCTAGGGCAAGTTATATTCACATTTTTAAAGAAATTGTTTTTCATTGGTTTTTTTTGTTGTTTTCGTTGAAAAGATGTTTTCCAAATATTGCATATGGAGGACCATCTCTCTTAAATTTTATATATATATATATATATATATATATATATATATATGTCATACGAAAAAGGGTTCAAAATACCCTTGAACTATCAGAAATAGCTCAAATATACTCTTGAAGTATATTTCGGCTCAAATATACCCTTACCCTCGAACTATAGGGTCAAAAATACCCTTCTCATTAACAGAATCGGTTAAACGCCACTTAGATGCCATGTGGATGTCACATGGCATGTCACATAAGCCAATAGAGTTCCACTCATGTCACGCAGACTAATAAACTTACCCCTAATTTTTCTCAATCTTCTCCATTTTTCCGTAGAATTTAGAAACGATTTCACTAAAGAAGATAGAACCCCTTTTCCTCATTTCTCCATTTCCTTAGAACGATTTCACAAAATACATAAGTTCTAAGGGAAAGAGGTTTTATGTTCTTCAGTGAAATCGTTTCTAAATTCTAAGGAAAATAGAGAAAATTGAGGGAAATTAGGGGTAAGTTTATTTTCTACGTGGCATGAGTGGAACTCTATTGGCTTATGTGGCATGCCATGTGGTATTTACATGGCATCCAAGTGGCGTTTAACAGATCCTGTTAATGAGAAGGGTATTTTTGATCCTATAGTTTGAGGGGAAGGGTATATTTGAACCGAAATATATTTCAAAAGTATATGTGAGCTATTTCGAATAGTTCAAGGGTATTTTTGACCCTTTTTCATTTGTTATATAACTAAAATAACATTTATAATAGCCTACGAAATCAAATCCCTCAAAGACAATTGCATATTATTGTGACAACTGACATGTGTGTATTATGACTTTGTAATGGTACCTAAAAAATATTAGGCAAAAGATCTCCTTAGGTGGGATACTTTTGTCAAAAGGAAAAATTGTTTGACAAGTATTTTATCGATGTTATTTTATCTTTTTGAATATTTTTATATTTTTAATTTTAATATTTTTTAATTTAAAAATGAAAAAAAAGACTAGTTTTTAAAATAAAAAAATATTATACATTTTTAAAATTTTTGATCATTTAGCGTTACCCATCAATGATAACTAATTATAACAGTTTGAGTTGTTTAACCTTAAGAGAAAACAAATGATAAATGCATAAAAAAGTAAAATTCATCCTACACAAAGCATGGGGAAAATGCAGGAATTCTCCATTTTCTCCAAGTTCTTATTTGGATTAATGACACGTATTATAGGTTAAAATAAATTTTTAAGATTTAATTTTTCAAAGTAAACCTCTAACCATGATTTAGTTAATAAATACATTACATATCAAGTATTAAAATTATTATCATCTCACAATCTTAGCAACATATTATCTTGTCCATAAATACAGAAAAAAAAGTTTTCTTCCTATTTTTTTTATCGTAGGATGTTTTTTTCTTTTCGTTTATATAATACTTTTATTGTAATCTTTTATTAAAAGCATATTCATCTGTGATTAATAAATTACCTAGAGATAATAAAACCATTTTAACAAATTAATTTTAATTTCTTAATAAGATCACGAATACGGTTGTCGCACCCCATTTTTTGCAAAAATGGATTTTGTGCACGACCTAACAACTCTTTTGGGATTTTGAGTTTGGGGTCGTCACCTAATGAATTAACGCGCGTTAGGTCACCTGTCTAACCTAACTAAGTCTAGCTAAGGTCAACGAGTCAAAGATCAGGGTAAGGGTTCAAATTACCTCGAGGGGAAGGTGTTAAGCATCCCTCAAGGTCCATAAATGTGGGTCCCGGCCATATCTCATGTACTCTATGTGGGACTACAAGTAGCAATTATGGTCACTTCATTTATTAGTTTATTTAAGTAGCATGCTTGCTAGGTGATAAGAAATATGAAACAAATAAGACCGTTTTATTATTTTAATTAATTTAAACATGCAAGACTAGGTGATAGCAATAAATAAAAAATCAAGTTTATTTTTATTTATTTTAACATACGAGACTATGTGATAAACAAATTGAACAAATAGCTTATATTATTATTTTAATTAATATTTAAATATGCGAGTCTAGGTGATAAAATATTAAACAATTGAAAAATAAATTTATTATTTTTTAATTAATTATTTAAGCATGCAAAACTAAGTGATAACAATAAATGAACATTAAATAAAAATTTAAAGATAAGCGAGGGGATAGAAATGAGGCAAATAAATAAGCAAACAAATTTATTTCAACCCCAAAGAATAAATATAATTAAGCAAAACAAATAAAGGGATAAAGGGAAGGGAGACTCTAAGAGACTTTTTGGATCAACACTCGACTTTTCTTTTTATTTTTCGATAGGCTGCCGTATAGGGACAGACAAAACCAAGGTTTGTCTTTCAAGCCTAAGTCGATGTCATCATCTCCATAGGGCCAACTACCCCTACCCTACCACCACATGCATTTCGTACCTAAAAGGTGCCTAATCGACCCAACTTGATTGTCCAAGAGGCATTGGACTCTTAAAGGGTGGGTTTAGACAAAATAAAATATAAGGCCCTCCTAGACACCAAGTCAAACAAACAAGACAAACAAGAAGGTCATTTTAGCATGGTAGATTTCAATTTGGCCTCTAAATTTTGATTAGACATGCTTGCAACAACACATAATTGTGAAAAGGCCTTCATGCTAAGTGTGAGCAGACAAAGTTACCTAAAATAATGTTTTCGTGAAGGGATACATTCTGCCTCCGTCAGGGCTGCTAAGCAGGATTTTGGCCTCTAGAGCGGCGCTGCAGCGAGGTGGGTTTGTTAAAACGGGATAGTCACGTTTTAAAGTCGCTTATAAACCCTAAGACGACCTTATTTGGTACTTTTGACTTTTAGGACTAAGGAGGCGACCCTAGACGAGTTCTTAACAAGTTTCACCATTTTTAGACTAAAGGTAGGGTTTTAACTCCCCGAATCTATTTTTTGATTTGTCGAACCTATTTCCTTGGGTTATTATCAATGACGAAGGGTTTTGATCTAAGAATTATGGCGGAAATTTTTTTTGGGTATTATGATCTTGAGTTTGGTCTAGGATTATTTGGTTTATGTCATCCGAATAATTAGACCTTTGATTGTTGATCCTTGCATATAACAACTTGTTGTAGACCTAGAAGAAGCGGAAAGAATCTGGAAAGGAAAGATTCAAGTGCCTTGATGGATTCAAGCTTGGATTTGAGGTAGGTGATGAATGTGATTCTATGATAATTGTGTGATATATACATATTCTCTCTTCATTGTGATATTTGTATATATATATGCATGTTGAAATATTGATCAAAGATGTTCAAATTAAAACCATGACTTAAATGTGTGATCTTGATGTGTTATTGTGATGTGTGATTGGTATCGAATTGCCACATTTTGGCATGCTAACTGGGATCAGTTGCCATGTTCCGGCATAAAAATTGGATTAGATTGGCACGTTACGACATGCTAACTGGGATCGATTACCACGTCTTGACATAAAAATTGGATCGAATTTCCACGTTACAGCATGCTAACAGTTTGACTTTGGGTTCCGTGAGAGGGCCAACTATGTGATGAAACATGTGAATTGTGATATTGATTCTTATGATAGTATTGAATATCTTGATATATTTATGCATGTCTTATAATGATGTATTGACTTGTTTATATTATACTAGTGGGATAGCTGCGTGATCCTACCAGTACACAGTAGTTTTGTACTAATTCTGCACTTGCTCTTATTTTTGTTGAGTACAGAGCATCTTCACGCGACTGTTGACAAACCTCGCTTAGGAGATCGGTAATCGTTTTGAATTCAAGGGTGAACTTGTTCTTCTGGGCTGTCTTGCGTTCTCTTTTGTTTAAGTCCACTCTTTTCAGACTCAGACTATTGTTAAGGTGTTGTTCGAAGAAAGTTTTTGGGGTTGTACCCTTTGTTCTTAGACTTGTCACTGTTAGAGTTTTGGTACATTGACTTTTAGGTTCTAGGCGTATTTTACACATTATTTTAGTTTATTTAACTTACTTTTGTAACTTAAATACCTTAGTTTTAGATTATTTGCTTTAGTTGGATGGTAGTAGTGGTTCTCTCACCGAAGTGTTAGTGTGGGTGCCGATCACGATGATTTGGATCTTGACAATATATTCCTAAAATAACTAGACAACTTCAGCTCTATTAGGTCCTTGTTGCTCTTAAGGATGATTCTTCACCTTTTGTTAGCCTTTGCAAGAGTTCTTGAGAATTTTCAAGTTTCAAAAACTTATAAAATGATAGACATAAAAGTCAAACTCAGTAAAGATGTTTCATCACTCTATCAGATCCTTTTATTGAGTATGAGTATTGTTTTACCTTAAAGATGAGTTTTCCTTTTTAAGTTTGTGTGTTTTTGTTTGCCAAAATCTTGTGTTTTTGTTAATGGAGAAGAGACTATATTAAAATGGACACAAACCCTTGGAACGAGACCATTGGCTGAAAGTTTGCATCATGAAAGGTTGTGAACCAACCACATCAGTTGGCAGCCTATTGACACCTGTCTTTTCGTCCATTTTTCATTCGCATACATTCCTGGACCAGGTCCCTTGCTGCGTTCTTTGAGAGTTCCTAAAAGGTTTGCTAACTGACTCCTCCTTTGAATGAATGACTTTAACATGGTGTTAGTCATGTTGAAAATATCAACCATAAAGAGTTACTACCCGTTGGACAAACATCCTAGTCAATTTTGATTGTTCGGTATGTTGGGGCCTCACCAACCACTAACTAATGAGACAACTTTACAGTTGTACCCTATTATGCATCTAATGGAGAGAACTTTGTCAAGGACCAGGTCCCTGCACTTGTGAGGATCATCAAAACACCACCATAATATAACTTTTTCCCCTTTTTAATGAAGATAAATAAATAATCCTTATGGTGAGTTTATTAATTCATTACCCCTTTCATCAGTCTCAACATCGAGGACCCTTTCCTGGATCTGGTCCCTTGTTAGACTCTGCATTTGTGAGGATCATCAAAACACCTAGAATATAATAGTGGCAATTTGGGATAGTATTTGATTAATGCTGATGGTTATGAGTAGTATCTTATGATAAATGATTCATAATAATGACTAATAATAGTGATGGTAGATAATTAGTAGTATAATAAAAGTGATAGCTGATGGGGTTCAATGATGATGATTAGTGTTGTATATTGTTGATTAATGGTGATAATTATTGATAGTGATTAGTGAATGTAATAATTGACAGTAGAGATGATTGCAAATGATCATGACGATTGATTTTGGTGATTAGAAATAGCGATAGGTGTAGTTGTGCTGAGGATGGTGGTTGCGGATTAATGGTGGTGATGGTTGTGAATGAAATTATAAGTGGTCGGTGAAAGTAAATTGAGTAGTTGTGGTTTGTGATCGGCGGTGATGGTTGTGACTGAAATTATAGTTATCAGTGGTGGGTGAAAGTAGGCAGTGATGATTGTGACTCAAATTATAAGCGGTCGCTTAAGAAATTGAGTAGCGGTGAAATGTGATCGGTGGTGATGGTTGTGACTCAAATATAAGTGGTCGGTGAAAGTAAATTGAGTAGCTGTGAAATGTGATCGGTGGTGATGGTTGTGACTGAAATCATAGAAATTATAGTTATGAGTGGTGGGTGAAAGTAGGTGGTGATGATTGACACTGAAATTATGATTATGAGTGGTTGGTGAAAGTAGGTGGTGATGGTTGACACTGAAATTATGATTAAGAGTGGTTGGTGAAAGTAAAATGATTAGGGTGAACTGTCATCTTTGTAGAAGATTTTATATTGACATCTTAATGATATTCAGACTTTGAAATTGAACAAACTTAATGACTCAGATATAATAATTAAGATTGAAACTTTCTTCAAGTATAAATAAACAAGGGGGATTTTATGTATAGTTTAATAGAGTGTCGGTCCTCCTGAACAAGAATAAAGATGAGAGAAGTAGGTGGGGATGTTTTGCAGATGTAGATTGGGCTGGATACAAGATTGATCAAAGATCTACTATTGGTTATTGTATTTTTGTTGGTGGAAACTTGGTGTCTTCGAAAAGTAAGATACAAAACGATGTATCTCGGTACTGTGCAGAATTCGATATAGAGCAATGACACATTCTACGTGTGAAATAATGTGGATACATTATCTTTTAACAGAAATTGGATTGGAGCATTCTACTTCATCAAAACTTCGGTGTGATAATCAAGTTGCGCTTCATATTGCTTCAAATCTGGTATATCATGAAAGAACGAAACATATTGAGGTTGATTGTCATTTTATTCATGAGAAGATTCAGAAAAAACTTGATATCTACGGGCTACGTAAAGACAGGAGAACAAGTAGCTGACTTGTTCACGAAGGCATTGCATGGAGCTAGCGTAAATTACCTCTGTAACTAGTTGGGCATGATCAATATATATTCTCTAGCTTGAGGGGGAGTGTTACAGAATGTATATAGATCATTTTCTTTATATTGTACAAAGATATAGATAGATATCTTAGGATTTCCTCTTTATTTCTTTCCTTAGTTAGCTTATCATATTATTGTATTTATACATGTTTACCTATTGAATAAGAGACAGGTCATTCTCTCCAATTCCTTGCACACATCTGATATAGATAAAAACACAGTCCATATGATAATGAAAGACTCGATGGTATGTTATCTCATACAACAAAAACCACTAAACTGCTAGTTTTCAGGCAGTAAGATTAGTCAAGAGTTTCATATTCAAAGTCTTTACATAGCAAAGCTGCGAAATTGAGAATGTTCTAAGGATTTATAGGTTTAAATACTCAAAACCTAAATCTGTATATAGGGATTCGATTCTGTTTGTTGAATTCCTTTACAACACTATCCGCTATAGTTAATCATCTTTCGAGCAATTATTGAGGTGGTCGATGATTCAGATTCCGCACTAACTGATTCAACATTTTTGGAATCTCTGCATCTTTATGCAAATTAGTAATATCATAAAGTAAATGTGAAGATTAATTTTTGGTTTTAAACATTAGATAGAGGGATGTTGTATCTGTCAGAAGAAAGAAGACGATGGAATTACATGTTCAATAATATTCTGAAAAGTGTTTTCAATTAGTTGTAGAGGAACCATTTCTCTCACTCTTTCATATACCCTGTATCATGTTGGGATATCAAATCAAATAATAATTAGACACGAATTTACTTACAAAACCATAAGAACAGCAGGGGCAAAAAAATATTACCCGCCTGCCCATGCTACTCGTGGAAGACTTAGGTAGCATTGAACAACATATTTTAGCTGCTGTGAGCAAGGGATTTCAGAAGCAAATGTGTCTACCAGTTGATGCAGGACTTGTATCACGGACAGACAACGAGAGGGAAGAGCACAACAATATTTTAGCCCTTTTCTTGCATCAAGATTTTCATAAGGATGAGTGTTGCAACCTGCACACACATAGTAATTCAGAAAAAAAAGACAATAGAAAAGTATGCTTATCATGGGCTCATTTTCAAATGAATAAGGTTCAAAAGAAATGAGAAAATACACATCGACTCAAGTTGCTGGATGTAAAAACTCTCGGACTATTTGACCATTTTCGACTCAAATACACTCTCTTATACAACAAATAAGAAGAAAAGAGAGAGGACCAGCGTCATGCAAGCGAAGTTCACTATGATATCAATAGTAAACGATATCACCAGGTCATTTCTTCAAACTTTCTTTTAAAGCAACAAAGAAGGGCAAAACCCCTCCTCTGTTTTGTCTTTAATGTTGTAGTCTTTCATTCTCTTAAGTTACTCTAGAATTCAAAATCTCATGTCATATAGGAATATCACATTGTAGGCAGGCCTAACCTTACGTATTGGTTGATCACCATGACGGATACAATGCAGGCATAAAGGAAATACTTGTGTATCTAGAAATAAAAGAAGAGTGTCTTGCCCATATTTCTCATCGAACTGCACAAGAAAGTGAATTCAGAACATCGTATAATTAGCATACATCACATTTTAGTTGAAGGACTCATGGTTGTTCTGTATTAAACGTAAAAGTAACACCTCTGCTAGGGCAGCAATAAGAGACAAGATGCTAAATTGCAGAGGCTTCATCACATTTGTTGAAATTTGGAAAAAGGGGTAAAGATAATATGGTATGTTTGCTGCATTTAACAAAAACCAGTATTAGATTACTTGTTCCATATCATTATTGGACTATAATACAAACGATAAAAGAATAACATTACCTTTGAGGAGCCCCATTCTTGCCTTTGGGTGATACGCCATACACTGCACTTATAAAAAGAGTAATCTTGTTAAGTCATCTAACGATACACACTAGGGAGAAGTAGAGTTTATTATATTCACCAGAAATACAATAAGAGCATTAGAAATTCGAGCAGATTCCTTCATGGTTAATGTTGAGTTTAAGAAGTTGGGGTACACTGCTACTACTTCCTAAAGTCAATTAACACAAGAGTTAGAAGTTGGATCAAACCAAGTTTAACTTACAATAAATCGAAGCAATTCAATCATAATTAACATTTAACATATGCCTGTAAAAGTATGGTGACTGTAACAGGGGAGTTCCACAACTGAAATCCAAGATCCATGCACATTACTTCACTAATTGCCTGTTGCATGATGAAATTATTGAGTTGAATAAGAACCTCTTCGCCATTATTACTCTCATGAAGATTCTTTATCAATTCCTCTGCCCTGTAACGACACTCTAAAGATGTTAACGGCCGCAGATTATTATTCATTTCCAGAAAAATCTTTATCTTCTTGTTTCTGCTTTTCTGCACTGTGTGTGTTATGAATTAATGAAAGAAACAGAGAGCAGATACTTATATATATACACACACGGGGAAAGTTTCCATTTCATGCAAAATCTTGGATTGTATGCTTCTCATAGTTTATTTTTATTTTTTTTTAAATTCAACTGCTAATTAGTAAATTTATTTTTTTTCCACTTATTTTCATATAAAATTTATTATGAATGTCCTAAAAATAGTTTACACATATAAAAATTAAATTACTATATAGCTACAAAAAAATAAATAGTTCTAATTTTATTTGTTTTAGTCCCAGTTTTCCTTTTTATTTTGTTGAAAGTTATTGTCGTAGCTAAGATAGAGCAGATGCATTTGAGAGGAAGAAGATAATGGATAGAACAATGAAACTGATATAACCGACTTAACTTCTCATTAATCATAAGGTGCTATTTATACATCATTAATAAACTAACTAACTAACTACTTTTTAAACTAATACATCAATAAGCTAACTAACTCAACAAAAAATCACATGCAATGCATATTTCAACATAAATTATTTTACACTAAAGAATGAAAGAAAAATGAATTAAAAATAATAAACACAAATAATAATAATAATAATAAAAGAAGTAAAAAAAATGAGTTTTGTGTGAAAAAGATCAAATGCATGATTTTTTAAATATTTAAAACCAATTCTGTCATTTAGGGGTATACGTGAGTCATTGTAAAGATAAGGGGTATATGAGTCGATTTTGTAACAGTGGGGCATAAGTGAACCACTTTTGTAACGAGTGACATGTCACCTCTAAATGCCAAAGTTGAATGGTATATTTTTAAGGTTATGCCCTTATTTTCTTGTCATATTTTAAGTTTTATTTTTTCTTATAAGAAATTCAAAGTACTATCATAAATACTTGAACTTTTTCATTAAGGAAAATATAATTCTTTTTCATATTTAATTATCTTTCTTAAAAGAAAATTTTGGAACTCTATAAATTGAAGATTTCTCTTCTTATATCAACAAAACAACAACATCACAATGTTATCATTCAAAAAGTTTTGTTTATGGGAAAATTATTACTCCCTCATTTCCATATTTGTTGAACTTTTAAGGTGTTTCACATCTTTTAAGAAAAGTAAATTAAGATATAATTTGAACATAAGTTTTCCATTTTTATTCTTATTAATTATTGTCAAATTTATTGAAGTCATCACATTGAAATTCTAAATGAAGGGTAAAATTGGAATAATATTTTAAAAATAGTCTTGAAAATTGAACAAATAATTTAATTTGAAAAATGAAAAATACCTAAAAAAATTAAATTATTATGGAATGGAGGGAGTAATAAATATCTATTTTGTCAAAACACAAAAAGTTCTCAGGATTGAATATCAATAATAATTTTATTATTCAACAATTATAATTATCAAATTACCTAAAAACTTTCCAGTCATTTTGAATCCAATCTCTTTTAATTCATGTATATATAGTCATTTTAAAACAGCGATTATCAGTTTCTCTTAGTTATATTTTTAAAAAATACTTATTTAAATTTGTCGTGTTTTGCCTGTTATGTCCCTTTTTAATTTTAATTTTAAAATATAATTATGATGACAAAATAATATCTATAATTTCGAAACAAGCTTAAAATCATAATAAATATAACTTGAATAGGTTGATGATCATTCTGAAAAAGTACAATTTTCAATTTCTTTTGTCAATGTTTGATGTATTCTAAATAAAATATATCTACGGTTTTGCTTATACCTTGAGATAAGTAATTATATAAAAAAAATCAAAATTATTTTAGTCATGACCAATTTATTAATTTTTACATGATCAATTTATCTAATCATTCTATATGCTAAAGTGAATTAGATAGTATTTTGATTGAGTTAGTTTGATTCTATTTATAAAAAGATATCGACCAACAAACTTATTTTAAGTGTTAACAACTCTAAAAGTGTTTAAATTATTTTAACGTAAAATGTGTTTATATGTATTTGAGAATTGGGTATTTTTTTAGAGGAAATTTAAAAAATCCTAGTGAAATAGATGGTGATTTTACTCTCTTGATGAAGGAGACGTGTTTAATACATTCTTCTGTTTATAGTTACGTTGTAGCAACTGTTGAATATTTTTGGGTGTGGAGACCATGGGTACACTATTGATTTCTCATAACTTGAATTTTATTACATCAAAGTAAAGATCTGCTCCGGTCTTACAATTTTTACATGCAACTCTCTCTTATTTCTTACACACTTGTTGTTTGCTCTCTTGCTTACATATTTGGTTGCTTTCTTTCTTTCTTTCTTAGTTGGTTACTACTCAAGTGGACCACCTCTATTTATAGGTGGTCATGGAAGAATCTATATAGATGCATATTACTCTCTTCTAGAATATTCCTAAGAATTTTTTTCTAGAACATTTCTAGACTATTCTATCTAGAATACTTATTATAGAGATCTTCCTTCAATTCTCTATAATTCCGGAATATTCTAGATTTTTCTTGACTTATAATCTTAAGTAATAACTAAGTTGGTGATAAATTCTTAACAACAACAAGTAAGGGAGTGGATTCATCAATTGGAAAAGAGCATGTGAGATTTATTGTGATCACAATAAAAATATGGAGATTCAACATAAAGACAATTGAAGTGGCTGATGTTCTAACAAAACTTTGTATCCAAACATAACTCACTCCCTTAAATTGGTATTCGTAGTATAAAATAATAATTGAACCTCCAAACATGCGATTATTTGTTGATTAAGAATGAAGACTGAGCTTTTATACATAAAACCGGCAGTGGCAACAATAGTAATAACAATGGCGTGATAGATAGTTAATAGAGAATGAGAATATAAAATTCATGTAATTTACTTTGAAGGTGGAATACTTTAATCGCTAAATAGTTATGAGTAATACTAGGTGTTGAAACACCACCAAGCCATTCATGAGCTGGTGTACGAAAATGAAAAGCTACGCAAGATACTGGTGAAAGACTTAAAAGTCTCGCCCAGTAAACTCCAAACCAGTGGAAGTAAGTCTCCAAATACTGGATGTTTTGAGTGCTCTAAAAAACAAAGGAGAAGACAATGAATGAATACAATATCCTTCCCTTTTTACATTTTTATATTAGATAAATATCTTACATATTTGTCCTTGGTGAAAAAAAAGCATTTATCAGTAAAATTAAATGAGAGTGATGTTAGAAAGTAACTTGTTACAATGAAAATAGTAAAATGAGAGTGTTCATTCAGCAAGCAGTAAGTCTAGTCGTTATAGGTTCAAATACTCAAAACCTATATATGACTCCTAATTTAAGCTCTTTCTACTATTATAGGGATTGGATTCTGTAAAGCAAGTTTGTTGAATTCCTTCTCAACACTTCTGTTATCTCTTCCGATCAATTATTGAGGTGGTCAATGATTAAGATTCCACACTAACTCATGCAACCTTTCTGGAATAAATCACAATTTTTTTACCTGTGTTCCCAAGCTACCCGTGAAAGACTTAGGAAGCATTGAACAACATACTTTAAGTGCTGTGAACAAGGGATTTGATAAGCAAATGATTGTACCAGTCGACACAAGATTCGTATCACTGACAGAAAATCATTGTGGTGACAACAACAATATCTTATCCCTTCCTCTTGCATCAAGATCTACATAAGTACGAGTGTTGAAACTTGCACGCACATAACACGAATGATTATATCGGAATTTCACTGTCATAGAATTAAGATGAAAATGAAGGTAGGCTAAACCTTCTTTATAGGCTTATCACCATCACGAATGCGGTTCACACAGGAAGAAAATAGGTGGGTGTCTAGAAATAAAAAAAGAATTTCAGCCCATGTAACTCATCAAACTGCACAATAAAGTGAATTCAGAACATTGTATTACGATAATAGCTGCAGTAGTAAAATAGTTATAGTATCACCTTTGTAAGGGATGCTATATTTTTCTTCTCCTGATTTTGAAGAAATTTCTATAAGTAGGGATTCTCCTAACCTAGAAAAATATTGATGAGTTTTCTTTCCATACTTGCCCATCCAAGTATTGAGAGAGTGCAGATGTGAACTTCAGATCACTGTAGAAGACTATAACTATCTTGTGGATTCACTTGAAGGTCTGTCTAACTTGGGGATTCACTTGAAGGTATCAAGTAAGCAGGAAAGATCATGATATATATGCTTCCGTTGTGCATATATTTTCCAACAAGGCCTTGATTTTACTCCCTTGAGCATAGAGATTTTCAGACAAAGTATATCATCTTCGTTATTTTTTAGGTCTCTATGTTTGTTCTTCACTTTATATTCTTAGTCATATATCGAATCTAGTGAGGGGCCATGTTTCCCCTATTGCGGTAACTTGTACCAATCTTTAATACATTTTTTTTCATGGTTGTAGAAACAAGTAAAGTACCTGGTCCCTGTTATTATTGTGGACTCATACAACATTTTAATTGGTATCAAATTTGAGGTTAACACCTAGAGAGGATCTTTTCAAAGGTCCAATACTTAATAACTAGATCACCTATATATGTTCCATGGACAACACTAATGGTGGTGGAAGAAAAGGATGCATAACTTCATATCGGGTGTTGACACTCAATTTTAACCCTCCCCGATAAATTCATTTACAAGTTTCTTAATTCAAAACGACTTAAAATAATTAGATTTCATAAAGTTTAAGATAATTTTCTAATTAATTTTAATGGATCTCTTCGCTTTTCATAATATATATGGTTTACATAATTATGTATATAGTTATAATATCGCGATTATTCAAAAATTTGTCTCAAAAGGTTTTTAATTATTTCATAACTAAGTCGATTATTTTATTTCGTTAAAATAAGAAATTTATGAAATTGATTTATATTAATTTATATTTAATTCACCTCATCTTATACCAATTTTAATTCATTTTTGGCAAGAATGTCAGGCCCTGTTCCACTTTTCAGCAAGCCCAGTCAAATTCCATCAACTGGCAACAATTAGCATTCAAATTTCCTCACCCCAAGGCCCAATTTCGTAACCCCCAGACCCGACCCAGCACCCAATTAACATTATTTTATCAACAAAGAGACCCCATACGTGAACAGTAGCGCGTGACCATCTCAGCCCTATGCGCTTATCTTCTTCTTCACGCGAAAAAGCTCCCTTCATCTCCATCCTCTGCCAGCTTTACTCGTACAACCTGCATATTTTTCCTTGCCGTTGTGGGAATGCTCCACGTCGCACAAGGACGTTTGGGATCAATCCCAAAAATCCGTCCCTTTTCGTCTTGCGGAATGGATCCAAAAGTGCAGGGAAAGGGTGTTTGTCCAAAAGTGGCAAGGGAATTCAAATTTTGAGTTTTTTGGATAGGGTTTTGAACCCGATTCCAATCCAATTTTCACGCCCTGGTGAAACCCTAATTCTCCCTTTATATATTCCCTTCATCTCAATGTTGAGGGGGGGGGGGGATTTTTCTTTTTCGAAGTTAGGAGCTTTAGTTCTGATTTTGAGCAATGATATTAAGGAAATATATACAGTAATACAACTCTAAGAATACATTCAGGAAAAGGGGGGTTGTGGCTTTTCACTTGGCAAATTTCTAAAGAGAAAGGCATAGAGTAGTAAAAAAACAGGGACATACCACATAGAAATACTAAGGTATAATTCAGGGGAACAGAGAAGGAGTTTTTCTCCTTCTTCTCTATATAGCGTTTCAGGTCAGTAAATTTTTACCAAACATCTCGGCTGCTGATCGAATTCGATCCTTGACGTGGAAGTTCATTTGTCCTTTCTGCTCGTTTGGTCCTAATTCGCTGCCCGGAGAAAGGTAACTACGCATCCTTCGTGATGTTTCATTTTCTCCTTGTTTCCTTGTTTCAAAATGATACTCAGGTGTTGAAGTTTTTCTTTTTGGCTGTCGGATGTCATGTATTGTTGACTCGATATGATTTTATACGATATGCATGTCCCTGTGTCGTTTTCATTAAGTCAGCATGCTGCTGATATGACTTTAGTCATTCATAGCATGTTCGATTTAATCTCCCCCATTCACCCATTTCTTTTGTGTTTACCACTGTCTCTCTGTCTAGTATAGTGGAGTCAAAACTGTGTTTTTTTATTGTTGTGTTTTTTATGCTTAAAACATCTTTGATTAATAGTTCGTTCTTCGCTAGATTCGAATTTCAAAGAGTGTGCCTTTGTTGTTATTTATTTCTGTTTAGTCGGTAATCGCTAAGGAGGCTGGAACAATGTTGGTTTGTCATTACATGTTCATATTTTCGGTATTTTGATTCTTAAAGGGCTAAATGGTTTCCAACCATAACTGTAAGTTTGTGTAAATTTATTTTGACCAAGATTTGTTCTTCAACCTCAAACTGAGCTTGTTTGGAGTCTTGTTTTATTCTTGTTTCACCCACGATTTAGCCGAAAATTGCTCATTATTATAGTCCGTCCCCTGAAGAATGTGAAGTTTTTTCGAATATGGCTGTTTATTTCTCGATCCCGCCTCATTTTGTGTGATGTCACTGTCTAACCATGGTCTTATCTATGTGTTCTATAGTTTTCCATGCATGTTTGTGTTCATTTGAAGCATGTTAGCTTGAGAAATAGGCTCGATCCCTGCCAGTGTCTTCCTTTTGCTTTAAGGAACAGGTTTACTATAGCCTTTAAATTTCCTTTTGACATCAACACCATTAAATGCCATTCATATAATTAAGTTCAATCACTGCATATATTGCAGTGAAGTATTTTCTCTTTTTTTTTTCTTCATCATCTTTTGGCTTTCCATGTGGTTGTTGATCATTTTTATTAGGATATGATTTAACTTTTGCGGTCTTGTTAATTTGCTCTTATTTGTTTGTTCAAGTATTCATGCATATTACTTTTGGGTGGGAAAAATAGTGATTGTTAACTAGTATTATTCGTTAAGCTTGCTTGTTTTTGCCTATCTTAAGAGTTATTCGTCTTTTAGTTTTAATAGTTGAAGTTGGCGGCATCTTTCTTCAAATTTTTTTCTCAAATAGTTCTTGTATGAGTTAAAATATTCCCGATTCATCCTATTCGATACGGATACTAATTCTCTCCTTTTGTCATTTTGTTGTATGAACCCCTCTGAGTCCATAATGGATTTTTCTCGTTGCATCCCAAATTCGAGCCATAAAGGTTCGAGTCTCTCCCATTTTTAAGTCAGTCGTACTGCTGGTTTACGGAGAAGAAGAACCACAACAGGGGCTGTAAAATTTATTTACAGGTTTTGAGGAGGCTGTATACCAGTTGTATACATACTATATACACTATAATACATTATAAAGCATGATACACAGGTCCAAAAATAAATACAGGTGCTTGAGAATGTGGATCAGAATATATACACCAAATATATAGCTTGATATACAATGAAAAGGGCCAAATGCAGCCCTATATGCAGTGGTATACACCACACGTATACACAGTTTTTTTTCTAAAGGGAAATGAGGGCAAAGCCCACAAAAATCTGCAGGAGGCCCAATTTTCTTTGGATCATTTGAAATGGGGCAGGCTCCAGATCCAGTACTTGGGCTTGCCCCAAGTTCAAATATTTATTCTCCCTATTATTAACTATTTGTTATTATTGTTATATTGACTAACCTTTCGATTGAATTTTATTAATTTCCTAAGGACAGTCATTTCTTGCTATATTAATATAGTCATAGATTATTTTTTTTAAATTTATTATTGTTATTATTATTATTATTTTATTTAGTTTGTTTTATTGATTGTTGTCAACACTTAGGTTTATTCCATCAAGATAATCCCCTCTAGATACTTCCCCTTAGAAATAATATAAATAAAATAAAATAAAATATATACATATATAGACGAATTCTCTCATTATTTAGTTAAATTTGGAAATCTTTTTAAATGGTCATTTAGTCAAATCGTCGGTCAACCGCGAGTTAGCGGACATTCCGAGGGCCTAACACCTTCTCGGAATGCACATTGAACTTCGAACTGTTTTTCAAGTGATTTTTATCTGTTTAAATCTTTTGAAAAACAATTTTATGTTTTCTTGGTTTTCCTAAAAATCAAGTGGCGACTCAGTCAATTCGGAAAATTAATTTGCTTGAATCATTAGATTAATTGATTTTTTGAAACTTAGTCATTTTTTAATATTATATATACCTTATATATTTTTAAGTTAAACAGAAATAGCGACTCCGCTGGGGATTAATTAAGTTCCAAGCATGATATTTGACTATTTGACTAATTGTTTTTAGTTGTTAAAATGATGTTTGTGACGAATATGTTTAAATTTTCATAAAAAAAACTGGCATTGCATATCATGGCATATTTCCAATAAATATGTATATATATTAAATGACGGTTTGCGGAAGCGCAACTGGACTTTTTTATACTCACCTTCTTTCGAATTTAGCAACATTTTATTGGTTCGCTAGGCGTCCAATGGTTGTTGTGAGTTTCAGCCCAAATTGTCCGTTTGGATTGCCGGTCCTTTCAAAAGCCACTCCTAGTCAACAAGCATAGAGCTGAGACAAATCCCGAATTTAGGAGAATTTGAACTAGGATGACCCAACGCCCAAGGCATGCTGGGCCCATTAGGAGCCCACTTTATGTCTACTTGGCAAATTTTCAAAAACAGACAATCATGCCTACGTGTTGATTGAAGGATGTATATGTGTTTTAAAACGATTTATTGTCTACGGGGTGGGGGGTCGACTAATTTTCGTTTTCTATTTTTGTTGGATGAATATGACATACAAGACTTTGAAAACAAGAATGGTTACTATCTCCGATCTTTTCCTTAAAATATGGTGGAGGTTCATGAACAACAATTATAAAATGATCGTTCAGAAACACATAGGTTACCCCCCGTCGCTGTTAGAGATGAATGCTTGGCTTGGTTTAATTGGGACGATGGTGAAATTCTGGGATAGTGAGAACATGGTCTTCCGGTTCGGGAAAGTGGAGTTGACGCCAACTATAGAAGAAGTTCTTATCAGTTATGAAAGTATCACAATGTGCAACAAAAGAAAACGATATCCAGATACAGATCTCCTAAATTCCATAATATAGGATTCCACTAAAAATAAAGAAAAGTTGTCGTTGGTTAAACCCGAGTGGATGGACAAGCTCTCATGCCCAAATATACACTTCAGAAAACTATATTATCAATTCGGGCTTGCGAGGGCTTATGAGAAATACAAAGACGAGTTCATTTCAAAAGAAAAATGGAAAGAAACGCGTCCCCTCGCATTTGCAATATGCTTACTCGGAACGATGGTTTTCCCTCAATGGCCAAAATACACTATTCATCCTAGTGTATTTATGGTCACTCATGCCATCTTCTATGGAGTGGATTACAAAACATCAACAAAATACTACAGTTTAGTGCCTATGATTCTAGCCGACATCTACAGGGCTTTAGACAAGTGCCAGGGTGGAGAACGTTTTTTTCAAGGATGTAATCTGATACTACAGTGGTGGATGATGTGACATTTGATCAAAACTCACAATCCAAGAGAACCAGATCCCGTAAGGCGGTCAGATGAGCTACATGGTCATGATTGGTGGTTGTATAACAATCTTTGCAATAAGACTGGAGGATAGAGTTTTTGGTATCCGAGGCTTCAAGGGCTGAGAGAAGAAGACATACAATGGTCAATAGATAGCTTGGTGGTAACTAAGAATTTGGTGGTTCGAACAGAAAAGGTCCCTTATTTGGTATTTGCTGGGTTAAGAGGTACTATACCATATGCTCCTGGTCGAGTTTTGAGACAACTAGGAGGGAAACAAGAGTTGTCTTAGATCGCAGATATGAGGAAATTTGCAACTGACCATGAGAATGGGCGAGTTACATTTGCTGAAGACATGTGTAGGATGTGGAGATCTCAAAGAGTGTTGGGTCAACCTGTACCAAACAGGTTTCACCCTGAATGTTCGAGGGAGTACAATGAATGGTTGAAAAAGAGTCTCGCTGGAACTATTGAGCCCGGTCCAAACTCTCCCCACATTATTGCAGATGTTGGAGCCAAACATCAAGTCCGACTTCACCGCCTTTAAGAGAAGTTTGATAGGAATGAATTAGAGCATCAACGTCGTCATTTAGAAGATGCCAAAGTCATAGCTCGATTGAAAGAAGAACTACGAAGAGCCAGACAGTGCATGTCAGAGTTAGATGATAGCATAGAACAACAGATTCAATCGATAGAGGGGTTCAGACATCAAGAAGGAGCTCTATTGGTGAGAGATCATCTCTGGGCGAACAAATATTCTATGTGGGAGGAAGTCAACATCGCCAAGAGGACCAGACTTGATGAAGGATCAGAGGAGGCTTCAGTTTTATTTACCATCCCTGCGTGGGAATGCTTTATTTATACTTTGTTTTGTAATTTATTTTCAGAACCTTTTGTTTATTTTATTTTTATGAGACATTCTGGATGCTATTAATGAAGTATTTTGGGGATAATAAATCAGGTTTAAAAAAACATATACATCCACCAATTCGTTAGGCCAACCCTTGGCATAAAAGGGTCACAAGCATGTTTAGGACGTGATATGTGTGTTTAATTGCTTATGTGTTGCGTTGCTTTGAATGAGGATATCGTAAATCCACTCTTGTCCAAAATTTCCAAAAGAATATACAGAAGACTCGATTACAAAATGTCCGGCCAAGATTTTTGAGTGTCAAGTTTCTCACTCAAAAGATCTCCTTCTATACCACAAATCCTAAAACACTGTTCTACTGTCTCAGGAAAGGAAAAATTACTGCTATCCACAAGGGTAAGAACATCCAGGTGGAACTCACTGAAGAAGAACTACAGAGAAAGATCAAACGGATCACTCGGGAAATTCAAGAAGCCAAGGAAGAAGGGCTCAGAGTCGACATGGCCACCACAATTTACAAAGCTGCAACCGTGACGTTGGATGAGGATCTGGCATCACGGATGAAATGAAAGAAAGATGTTGAGATGGAGACAGGGGGCTTGATAGAGAAGTTGGACACGCTTCGATTGAAAGTGCAAGAAATAGAAGCGAGAGAGGCGATGATAAATTCGGAGGCCACCGATCTGTTACCTAAAGGTGTTTTACTTGACAAGGAACTAACAGTCCAAAGCAACCTAATGGGCGGAAAATACCCCGCATATGAGCAAGGAGCAGCCAATAGTGGTCCCAACAACGCTCACCCTGAAATAACTGAGGAGGACGACGACAAGGAAATCGTCTACAAGCCTCCAATCCTAGGTCATTTGAAAGGAGGAGATTAATGCTGCAACAGGAAAGGAAATGACTAATGTGTCGTCATCACTTCATCTTTTAAAAGCTCTGTTGTTGCCTTTTAATTTCCTTGTAATTGTAATGAACGAATGAATGAAGTGTTTTATCTTGTACTCGAACTATGTTAGGCCTGAATTCTCTTTGTGAGATACGTAGGCAGCCTTCCCGGGCCCGGCCCCTAGATTTAAAATTTCATTCTCCCCTTCATGTTACGAGAAGATACGAAGATCAGATCGACAGACGTAAAAAAGCAGCTGCAAGAAGACCGTAGCTCAACATGATTTTATCTTTCTAAAACAACGTCCAAAATTGAAACAAGCAAACTCCTGCTTGTTAAAAAATGTGTTTCTATTCTCACTCATGGGTTGAAGATATCCTCAAACAAAGCAACTTGTGTGTTTATCTGTTCTCTGTGTGATATTACGTATTTTGTACTCTGAATATACACTGACAAATCTGCCTTTTAGTTGTTTTCCTTCTCAAGTACTTTGAAACTGATCTGTCTCGATCAAAAGCTGGCAGATCATCCTTATTTCACCAGATTAAAATGTCCTGCAGATTCCTTCCCTAGATAAAGCTCAGACAGAGGAAAGGCAGTTATGGGGGATAATAATGAAGAAGTGAGTCTTACTGATGTTGTGGTAGCTCAACCCACCGTAGCAAAACAGAATGAGTTAATTATGCAGCTGATGCATCAGATTGCAGAGATGAGGGTGGAAATGCAACGGAGACAGGATCTGCCTCCACCAGGATTTGTTGCTAACGCTGCTGATAGAAGACCTCCAATCTATTTCCCTTTCTCAAATATGGATCCAACTCTGAATAAACCATCTACACCTGTTCATAATCCGTCGGTTAAAGATCAGACTACCCAAAATCCCAAATATGCTTCAACATCCTACAAAACTCCATCTCCTCTTCAAAACAACCATCCCCAAATGCCACCCCATCCTCAAAAAACTCACCATCAGACCGCTCCACCCCCACAAAACCAAAACCAAAACCAAAATCAAAATCAAAATGCTTTCAATCCCCAAACACCCCACCACCACTTAAATCATAACACCAATCCTCAGGCCTACCCACACAGTTCCAAACCGCCCAAAACGCTCAAAGTCCCTCTGTAGCTCCACCCCTACCAAAAAGAGCCACTTTTCAAGTTCCGTCCCTGCCGAGCATGATGTGCACGGTTCTGAGTTGGACCATTATGAGGAGCAAGAAAAGGAATGAAGGACAAAGGAAGATGTAAGGGTCGATATAAAAAAGGAAATCAAGAAGGCCATGTAGGAGCTACAATGCATCCCCGACATCGCTGGAATTAGTTACGAGGACTTGTGTATCCACCCAAATATGGACCTTCCATAAGGGTTCAAGATTCCAAAGTTTGACACCTTCGGGGGAGTGGGTAACCCTATGGCTCATTTGAGAGCCTATTGTGACCAGCTCGTGGGAGTCGGAAGGGACAAAGCTTTATTGATGCGGCTCATCAGTCGGAGACTGTGTGGAGAAACTCTCGAATGGTTTACCTCGCATGAAACCAGACAACGGCCCAGCTGGAATGCATTGGCCAAAGATTTCATTGTTCGGTTTGCTTACAACATAGAAATTGTTCCCGATCGATACTCTTTGGAGAAGATGAAGCAAAAGTCAACCGAAATCTATAGGGAGTTCTCCTATAGGTGGAGGAAAGAAGCAGCAAGGGTGAGGCCACCCATGACCGAGAAAGAAATCATTGAAGTGTTCGTGCGCGTGCAAGAGCCAGAATATTATGATAGAATCACGTTTCTTGTTGGAGCAAAGTTTGCCGAGATAGTCAAGATTGGTGAGACTATCGAAGACGGTTTGAAATAAGGAAAGATAGCCCGTGTAGCTGCATCACGGGGTCTTCAGGTTTGTTGAGAAAGAAAATAGAAGAAGTTGTTGTTGTTTCATATGGGGGAAGAAAACCCCCCCAGAAGCTCATTATATTCCTAAAGTCATTCCCGGCCTTCCTCAAAGTCCTGCCAATCTTGTTACACGCCATATAGTCATCCCAACAATCAGAATGCTCCCTCCATTTATCCAAGCGTCCAAGCTTCTGTATACCAAAGTCCACCGCCAAATTTCCAAAATCTTTCTCACCTGTACCCAAATTACCCTCAACCTTACAAAATTCCATCTCCCCATCAAGGTATTGCTCCCAACTGTGCTAACGTACAATCGAGCTACCGAGCACCCCCTCCTGTTTATCAAGTGCGAGCTCCGCTATACCAAAGTCCTCCTCCGAATCACCAAGCTCTATCGCCAAATTACCAAACAAATCCATATCCCAGAAGCCAATATCCCCATCCAAATACCAGAAATTATCAACATGTGCCTCCTCCTCAACAAGGCAGTTATGACCCACCCTGACCCAAATTTGAGAAGAGGCCTTCAAGGAACTTTACTGCACTCGCTGAAAGCCGGACCAAACTGTACGAGAGACAGGCTGCAGCTGGATACATCCACCCTGTGGGGCCCAAACCCGTGGATGTCAATTCAAAGTTCTACAAACCCGATCAGAGATATGCTTATAATTCCAATAGTGTTGGACATGATACTGAAGATTCTATCAACCTCAAGCACAAAATTCAGGATCTGATTGATCAGAAGGTAGTCTCTCTCCAACCGGCGGCACCAAATATCAACACAAACCCATTGCCAAATCATGGAGGCGGCAATGTCGATATGATCGAGACAGATGAAGACTGGAGTGTTATGAATATGATTACTTCCATCGTTCATGATGATTTTGAAAGGGTTGTCGCTTCTTTAAGCGTCAAAGAAAAGAGAGAGTTTGTTATTTTGACACCTACAAAGGTTGTTGCCTTGTTGCCGTCAGAAACTCTCGTCAGACCTAAGTTTGTTATTGAAACTATTGTTACTCAAGGCATGACCAGGTCTGGAAGGTGTTACACTCCTGACGAGCTTTCTCTCGGAGGAAAAAAGGACCAGGCTAAGAGGTCGATAAGCAAAGGAGAAGCAGAGGAATTCTGGAGAAGGATGCAACCAAAGGATTATTCCATCGTCAAACATTTGGAGAAGACTCCAGCTCAGATCTTCGTATGGGCCCTGCTGATGAGCTCTCAATCCCACAAGAAGGCCTTAATGAAAGCTCTTGATGATATGTACGTACCCGTAGGTACAAGCAGTGATAACGTGGCCTCCATGATTCATCAAGTTATTCAAGAGCACCGATTTTGTGACGATGAGCTGCCTGTCAAAATGAGATCAAATAACAAGGCGCTGCACATCACTGTGATATGCCGTGAAAAGGTTGTCGACCGCGTCTTAGTAGATGACGAATCTGGTTTGAATATTTGCCCGTTGTCGATATTGATGCAGCTAAGGTTTGACCTTGGGAAACTGGAGCGAAACCAGGTCAACTTGAGAGCCTTTGATGGGGTTTAAAGAGACACACTGGGAGCAGTGTATTTGACCATTCAAATGGGCCCCGCAGAATTCAGCGCGCAATTTCAAGTGTTGGATATAGATACCAGTTACAACCTTCTTCTGGGGAGGCCGTTCATCCATATGGCTGGGGACGTCCCCTCTACTCTCCATCAGATGATGAAGCTCGTGTGGAGGAATGAAGAGTTGGTCATTCATGGTGAAGGGAGTCATTTTGGCAGACAGGTGCCGATCATTGATGAGATACCGTGAGGTACAGGCTTTTACACGGTGGAGCTGGTGAATTCCACCGCTGAAGACTTGGCCCCATAGACTCCATTGCCTGTCGTGTACAAGATGATAGCCACTGTGATGCTACAGAATGGTTTTGAGCCAGGATTCGGATTGGGAAGAGATTTCCACGGAATTATTGAGCCTATTTCGGTCCTCATTAAGAGATCCATATATGGTTTGGGTCCATCACCAAAGATGATGACCTGAAGATGAAGAAGAAAAATGAGCAAGCCTTGACTAGGTCGATCCCACATCTGTATCAATCCTTTCCAATCCGATAGTATGCCGAGCATGAAGACCTTAGGGAAGGAATCTGTGACCTCTTCGAGGAGATCGATGCTATTGTTGAGAAAGAGGTCGAGTTAACTGGTATCCGCGACGCTGAGTCAGGGGACGTGCTGCGTAACTGGACCTCCAGGACAATCCTGATCCCCCAAACTCTTTGGTAGAAAGACATCATTTCATGCATATTAAAATCGATGGCAATCCGGAAGAGGCCCGAGACCCACCTTTTAGCATTTTCTTAAATATTCGAATTTTTAAATTTTATCATTGTGATGTTCAAAGAAGGCAACATGGCCCTGTGCCATGGCCATAGTTTACATTGTTTTTAAATGAAAGCCTCTTTGTCTTTAAATTTATTTATTTAGTCGTTTGTTATACTTTACACTTCTAACTTTGTTTGTTTATGATTTCAGTAACATAAGTTATAGACCTGCCAATGTCATGTCATATCACGAGCTAAATGAATAAAATAAGGCAGGTGACGACGAGGTTGATGATTATGAAGAAGAAAATGGGAAACCAGATTATGTCACTGAGGAATTTCGACAGTTCGAGAATTAGCATAAACCAAATCTAGAAGAAACGGAAATGGTGAATTTGGGAGATCCAGAATGTGTCAAAGAAGTTAAGATCAGCATCCGCCTAAATGAAGCTCAGAAAAAGGGCCTAATTCATTTGCTTGCTGAATATACTGATGTGTTCGTCTAGGAGTCGGTGATATGCAAGGGTTGAGTACCGATGTCGTATCTCATAAGCTACCGATTAACTTGGGGTTCGGTCCGGTGAAACAGAAAACTTGGAAGTTCAAGCCTGAACTGAGTTTAAAGATTAAGAAAGAGATCACCAAGCAGATAGAGTCCCATTTGGTAGAAGTGACACAATATCCAACTTGGCTGGCCAATGGTGTTCTGGTCGCCAAGAAAGATGGGAAAATCAGGATTTGTGTTGACTATAGCGATCTCAACAAATCTAGCTCGAAGGATAATTTATCATTGCCGAATATTCATATTTTTGATTGACAACTCTGCTAGGCATGAGATGCAGTTGTTTGTGGACTGTTATACAGACTATCACCAAATTCTGATGGATGAGGAAGATGCAGAAAATACGGCTTTCATTACACCTTGGGGTGTATATCCCTACAGGGTGATGTCGTTCGGCCTCAAGAATGTCGGTGCCACCTATATGAGAGCTATGTCGACCATTTTTCACGACATGATTCATAAGGAGATCAAAGTGTATGTGGATGATGTCATAATCAAGTCCTGCGAGAGTTCGGACCACTTGACACATCTAAGGAAATTCTTAGATCGTCTGCGTCGTTACAACTTGAAGTTGAATCCCGCCAAATGCAATTTTGGAGTTCCAGTCGGGAAGTTTTTGGGATTTATAGTAAGAAGAAGGGGCATTGAGATCGAACCTTCTAAGATTAAAGCAATTCAAGAGTTACCTCCGCCGAAGACGAGAAAAGAGGTAATGAGTTTCTTAGGGAGGTTAAATTACATCGGCCCATTCATAGCTCAATCAACCTGGTGTGTGAGCCTATTTTCAAGCTGTTAAAGAAATACGCCCCGACAAAGTGGACTGAAGAGTGTCAGATTGCTTTTGATTCTACCAAGAACTATTTTTCCAATCCACCGGTATTGGTTCCTCCGCGAGAAGGGAGTCCTTTATTATTTTACTTGTCTGTTGCGTACTTGGACAACACGACGAGACATGAAAGAAGGAAAGGGCTATCTATTATATAAGGTAGAAGTTTACTCCATACGAGTCTCGTTACACTTTGTTGGAGAGAACGTCTTGTGCAGTGATGTGGCTTGCCCAGAAGTTGAGACATTATTTGTCTTCATAAACTACATATCTTATTTCCAGAATGGATCCATTGAAGTATATTTTCAAGAAAGCGATGCCGACCGGAAAGTTATCTAAATGGCAAATGTTATTGAGTGAGTTTGACATTGTGTATGTGACTCAGAAAGAGATAAAGGCACATGCTTTGGATGATCATCTTGCAGAAAATCCTGTTGATGAAGAGTATGAGCAACTTAAGACTTATTTTCACGATGAAGAAGTGTCATTTGTGGGTGAGGTATTTCTGAAGCTTATCCAGGTTGGATATTATTCTTTGATGGGGCGGCAAATCATCAAGGTAAAGGTATTGGAGCAGTCTTAGTGTCAGAATCTGGTCAGCACTATCCCATGGAAGCTAATATACAATTTAATTTCACAAAAACATGGCTGAATACGAAGCTTGTATTCTTGGTTTGAAAATGGCCATCGACATGAATGTCTACGAGTTGTTGGTTATTTGAGATTCAGACCTTTTAATTCATCAAGTTAAAAGAGAATGGGCTGTCAAGAACCCTAAGATTATACCTTATGTACAACATGTGCAGAAGTTGTGTAAAAGATTTTGTAAGATCGAGTTCAGACATACTCCCAGAATACAGAATGAATTAGTCGATTCTCTGTCCACCATCGCTTTGATGATTAAACATCCGGATATAGATTACATTGATTCTTTGGATATAGAGTTGAAAGAACATCCAGTCCATTATTCCCATGTTGAAGCAAAACCAGACGGTTTGCCTTGGTATTTTGATATAAAGAAGTATTTGGAGTCTAGAACTTATTCCGAAGATGCTACGTCCAATCAGAAGAAGTCGATACACACATGGCTCTCAATTTCTTTGTAAGTGGAGAAGTCCTACATAGGAGAACTCCTGACTTAGGTCTTCTCAGATGTGTTGATGCCGTTGAAGCTGCGAAAATGATTGAACAGATACATGCTGGAGTTTGTGGCAACCATATGAATGAGCTCGATTTGGCAAGAAAGATCCTACGAGCCGGGTATTTCTGGATTACTATGGAGAATGATTGTTGCAAGTTCGTGAAAAAATGTCACAAATGTCAAGTGCACGGTGATTTGATCCGAGTGCCACCTCACGAAATTAATGCTATGAGTTCACCTTGGACATTTGTAGCTTGGGGTATGGATATCATAGGTCGGATAGAGCCAGCCGCTTCTAATGGGCACAAATTCATTTTGGTTGCCTTTGATTATTTCACCAAGTGGGTGGAAGAAACTCCTTTCAAGTCGGTAACCAAGAAAGTGGTGACTGATTTTGTTCGCAATAATCTTATATGCAGATATGGACTGCCAGAATCCATCATTACTGATAATGGTGCAAATCTCAACAGTCAACTGATGAGAGATATTTGTGAACAATTTAAGATCACTCATCGGAATTCAACTGCTTATCGTCCCTAAATGAATGGAGCCGTAGAGGACGCCAATAAGAATATCAAAAAGATTTTGAGGAAAATGATTGACAAGCATCGAGGTTGGCACGAGATGTTACCATATGCTTTATTGGGGTACCGCACGACTGTCAGAACATCAATTGGAGACACTTTATATTTGCTGGTGCATGGGACAGAAGCAGTCATACCTGCTAAAGTCGAAATACCGTCTTTGTGAATCATCCAAGAAGCTCAGTTAGGTAATGCTGAATGGGTCAGCAAGAGGATTGATCAACTAACTTTGATTGATGAGAAGAGAACGGTTGTCGTATGCCATGGCCAGTTGTATAGACAGAGAATGACTCGGGCCTTTCACAAGAGAGTAAGAGCCAGAAATTTTGAAGTTGGCAGCTGGTTCTTAAGAGTATTTTTCCTCATCAAGACGAGTACAAAGGAAAGTTCGCACCAAACTGGCAAGGACATTACATGGTTCGCAAAGTATTATCTGGAGGTGATTTGGTCCTACCGGATATGGATGGCAACGGATGGCCTAAACCTATCAACTCAGACGCTGTCTAGAGCTACTATGTGTGAAGCTGCAGTTTGCATTTCTGTTATTTACTTGTAATCATTCCGCTTTCTTGTATTCGTTTTGCTTAAATTTTTTCACTTTGTAATGAACTACGTCTGACCTGAATTCTCATGAATGAGATACGTAGGCGTCCTATGTCGGCTTCGGTCACCCAATTTACCCCTTTTGATATTTCCTTGTATTTGAACTACGTTCGACCTGAATTCTCAAGAATGAGATATGTAGGCGGCCTATGTCGGCCTCGATCGATTTCTTTGTAAATTTCTTACTTTGTCAACCTTTAAGAGGGTGAACTACATTTGACCTGATTCCTACCTCAACGGGATATGTAGGCGCCACAAGGGTTAAGTCATATCTCCCATAAGATTTCTACTACTCTTTACAATAGAAACTGGGACTCAAAAATTCTCAAAAAAAAAAATTCTTCCTCCGCGAGTCAAGATAGCAGATTTTTTTGAAATTTGCAACAACTGGGACAGAGTTCTTGAGTAGATCTCAAAAATTCCGTAATCTACTCAGTTATAGTGGAAAGATAAGCAAGACAGTTAACTGGGACAGAAATTTTGAGGATGGTCTCAAAAGTTCAGCATAGATCTACAAGTCCAGAGTGACTCTAGAAATCCCCAGCGAATAATAAGATAAACCTCCAAGCATCGGAATCAAATAAGTATGTTAAGCCCGATATGACATGACTTGGCAATGACCTGTCTCAGATGCTTTTTCTTGAAAATTTATTTTCTTAAAGATTTTCCTTTGTGTTTCATTTGTTTTGGCATAAAATATTTTGTCTTATCAATCAAGAGTCGGGAGATCGGGAAATGAATCGGAGATAGCAAGACAAGGAGCAAAAAACTGAAGAAATCGACACAGATCAGTTATTTTTTTATTTAAAAACTAACTAACAATTTTTCTGTGGACGCAGGTTTATAGTTATGCTCTGAAATCAGCAAATTCTTCTGATGGATGAATATAGAGAAGTACAAAGAGGAGAAAACTATCCCAAAATCAATAGTTTTCCTAGAGGAAGACTTAGGAATATGAATTGTTTATTTCAATCAATTTCCAACAACATGAAACTTATAAAGGACGTTCGGCTATATACGAAGGAGAATCTAGCGGAAATCTCAAGGAAGAGTTTTTGGTTTCCATAAAGGACGTCATTTGTATCATAATATCGGAAGTCGTTTACCGTTATCATCGTTGGAGGCGATATGACATTCATGCATCACGGAAGACCATGCATCGCGATTCAATATTTATGAATCGCGGAAGACCATGCATCGCGAGTCAATATTCATGCATCACGGAAGACCACGCATCGCGAGTCAATACTCATGCATGGCGAAAGACCATGCATCATGATTCAATATTTATGAATCGCGGAAGACCATGCATCGCGAGTCAATATTCAAGCATCGCGGAAGACCATGCATCATGAGTCAATACTCATGCATCACGATTCAATAATCATGCATCACAGTCAATATTAATGCATTGCAAAAGACCATGCATCGCGAGTCAATATTATGCATCGCGGAAGATCACGCATCGCGAGAAGATTTCATACTTCACAAAATTTATGTATCGCTAGAAGATTTCATACCTCGCATAATTTATGCATCACGAGAAGATTCAATGTCTCATCGAAATTTATGCTTCGCGGCAAGATTTCATACCTCGCAGATGTTTATGCATCACGAGAAGATTCTATGCCTCATTGAAATTTATGCATCGCGAGAAGATTTCATACTTCGCAAAATTTATGTATTGTGAGAAGATTTCATACCTCGCAAAAATTATGCCTCACGAGAAGTTTCCATGGCTCGTTGAAATTTACGTATCACGGGAAGGTATTCATGCCCCGCAAGAAAACATGCATTACTAAAAAAAGGAAAGGATGCACCCCAAGAGAAACATTTATCCATCGGCATCAACGACATTCTCTTATTTTGATAAAAGTAAACATCATGAAGAGCATTGAAGACGACATCAAGAGAAATACTAGCACTGCATAGAATACATTCGAGATTATATTGCAAACACAAGACATAAGCTTTATTCGCTTTACGTCAAACCAATCTAGTTGATGTCAAATATCGAGTAGAACGATTAAGTGTCAACATGGTAAAAGACATTGTCTTCCATTAAAATCATATTTTTATGCGGACAAGTTTTATCTCAGTCTTTGTCGAGGGCATCCGAAAGGATGAATTCTCCAAAACATACCACAGGTGCGGATGACATCAACAAGGATGCAACACAACATAGAACTTTTTCTTAGCAGCGAACTGGGACACAGTACAAAGAGGAATGTCAAACTCTTAGGACGCGAGCAGAGGAGCGACTTCCACCACAATCAAACCACACCCCTATCAAAAGGCATGTGGGTTTTCCTTTGAGTTTTGTCAGTTTCAAATCTAAGTGACAGTGCGCCAAGAGTTTGGAAATTATGTCGGTGTAAGTTCTTACCTATGGATATGAGGGACCACATTCATGGCTAATAGGTTACAAGCCTCTTTTTCATACTTGACTTGATTTGTCACTTGTCCGAAATCAAGGTTATCTAACATAATGGATTTCTTTTTCAACCGATTGAGTCGAACTACAAGCAGCCTTATTCCTAAGGTTTAAGGATAAGTAGGTGGGTTCAATGTTGAAAACTCGGCTGTATTCCAACATTCTCTCTCAAATTTTTTATTTGAGCATTTCGGTACCTTTATAATTTGATATCGAGGTGGCTTTTGATTTCTTTCAAGATCGTGTGTTAAATCAAGTGTATCGAACTACAACTGGCCTGAATTCTCATATAACCTGAGATATGTAGGAAACTCATTTCCGGGGTTCGGTCATAATTCCTGAAGTCCTACCAAATCCTTTTTCCTAAAGATAATTATGTGGTCGGTCAAAATCGGTGGTAAATTTCATTGTCCTCGAATTTCTCGCATCAATACAGGTAAAATAAGGGACAGTTGTTGACACCCAATTTTGACCATCCCTGATAAATTAATTAACAAGTTTCTTAATTCAAAACGACTTAAAATAATTCGATTTCATAAAGTTTAAAATAGTTTTCAAATTACTTTTAATGTATGTCTTTGCTTTTCATAATATATATGATTTACATAATTATGTATATAGTTATAATATCGTGATTATTCAAAAATTGTCTCAAAAGGTTTTTATGTATCTTCTTATTTTTTTTACTAATAAGTTTAATTATTTCATAACTAAGTCGATTATTTTATTTTGTTCAAATTAAGAAATTTATGAAATTGATTTATATTAATTTATATTTAATTCACCTTATCTTATACCAATTTTAATTCATTTTGGCAAGAATTTCAGGACTTGTTCCACTTTTCAGCAAGCCCAGTCAAATTCCATAAATTGACAACAATTAGAATTCAAATTTCCTCACCCCAAGGCCCAATTTCGTAACCCCCAGCACCCAATTGCGTGACCCTCTCAACCCTACGCGCCTATCTTCTTCTTCACGCGAAAAAGCTCCCTTCATCTCCATCCTCTGCTAGCTTTACACGTACAACCTGCATATTTGTGCTTGCCGTTGTGGGATCGCTCCACGTCGCGCAAGGACGTTTGGGATCGATCCCAAACGTCCGTCTCTTTTCCTATTGCGGAATGGATCCAAAAGTGCAGGGAGAGGGTGTTTGTCCAAAAGTGGCGAGGGAATTCACATTTTGAGTTTTTTGGATAGGTTTTGAACCCGATTCCAATCCGGTTTTCCCGCCTGGTGAAACCCTAATTCTCCCTTTATATATTCCCTTTATCTCAAGGTTCATGGGGGGATTTTTCTTTTTCGAAGTTAGTAGCTTTAGTTGTGATTTTGAGCGAAGATATAATGGAAATATGTACAGTAATGCAACTCTAAGAATACATTCAGGAAAAGGGGGGTTGTGGCTTTTCACTTGGCAAAATTCTAAAGTGAAAGGCATCGAGTAGTAAAAAAACAGGGACAGACCACGTAGAAATACTTAGGTATAATTCAGGGGAACAGAGAAGGAGTTTTTCTCCTTCTTCTCTATATAGCGTTTCAGTTTGGTAAATTTTTACCAAGCATCTCGGCTGTTGCTCGAATTTGATCCTTGACTTGGAAGTTCATCTGTCGTTCCTGCTCGTTTGGTCCTAACTCACTGCCTGGAGAAAGGTAACTACACCTCCTTCGTGATGTTTCTTTTTCTCCTTGTTTCCTTGTCTCAAAATGATACTTAGGTGTGTTGAAGCTTTTCTTTGTGGCTGTCGGATGTCATGTATGGTCGACTCGATATGATTTTATACGATATGCATGTCCCTGTGTCATTTTCGTTAAGTCAGCATGCTGCTAATAAAACTTTAGTCATTCACAACATATTCGATTTAATCCCCCACATTCACCCATTTCTTTTGTGTTTTCCGCTGTCTCGCTGCCTGGTATAGTGGAATCAAAACTGTGTTTTTTTTGTGTTGTTTATGCTTAAAATATCTTTGATTAATAGTTCGTTCTTCGCTAGATTCAAATTTCAAAGAGTGTGCCTTTGTTGTTCTTTATTTCTGCTTTCGGTAATCGCTAAAGAGGTTGGAACAATGTTGGTTTGTCATTACATGTTCGTATTTTTGGTATTTTGATTCTTAAAGGGCTAAATGGTTTCTAACCATAACTGTAAGTTTGTGTAAATTTAGTTTGACCAAGATTTGTTCTTCAACCTCGAGCTGAGCCTGTTTGGAGTCTTGTTTCATTCCCGTTTCACCCACGGTTTAGTAAAAAATTGCTCATTATTTGTAGTCAGTCCCCTGAAGAATGTAAAGTGCTTTTTTATTTCTCGATCCCGCCTCATTTTGTGTGATGTCACTGCCTAACCATGATCTTCTCTTTGTGTTCTATAGTTTTCCATGCATGTTTGTGTTCATTTGCAGCATGTTTAGCTTGAGAAATTGGCTCGATCCCTGCAAGTGTCTTCCTTTTGCTTTAAGGAACATGTTTACTATAACCTTCAAATTTCCTTTTGACATCAACACCATTATATGTCATTCATATAATTAAGTTCAACCATTACATGTATTGCAGTGAAGTATTTTTCCTTTTTTTTCTTCATCATCTTTTGGCTTTCCATGTGTTTGTTGATCACTTTATTAGGATAAGATTTACCTTTTGCGGTCTTGTTAATTTGTTCTTATTTGTTTGTTCAAGTATTCATGCATATTACTTTTGGGTGGGAAAAATAGTGATTGTTAACTACTATTATTTGTTAAGCTTGCTTGTTTTTGCCGATCTTAATAGTTATTCGTTGTTTAGTTTTAATAGTTGAAGTTGGCAACATCTTTCTTTCAAGTTTTTTTCCTCAAATAGTTCTTGTATGAGTTAAGATATTCCCCATTCATCCTATTCGATACGGATACTAATTCTCTATTTTTGTTGTTTTGCTGTATGAACCCCTCCGAGTCCATAATGGATTCTTCTTGTTGCATCCCAAATTCGAGCCATAAAAGCTCGAGTGTCTCCCGTCTTTAAGTCAGTCGGACTGCTGGCTTACGGAGCAGAAGAACCACAGCAGGGGCTGTAAAATTTATTTACAGGTTTTGAGGAGGTTGTATACTAGTTGTTTACATACTATATACACTATAATACATTACAAAGCATGATACACAGGTCCAAAAATAAATACAGGTGCTTGAGAAGGTGAATCAGGATATATACGCCGAATATACAGCTTGATATACAAAGAAAAGGGCAGAATGCAGCCCTATATACAGTGGTATACGTTACACGTATACACAATTTTTTTTAAAGGGAAAATGAGGGCAAAGCCCACAGAAATCTGCAAGAGGTCCAATTTTCTTTGGGTCATTTGTTATTACCGTTATATTGACTAACCTTTCGGTTGAATTTATTAATTTCCTAAGGACAGTCATTTCTTGCTATATTTATATAGTCATAAATATATTTTTTAATTTATTATTATTATTATTATTATTATTATTTTATTTAGGTTTTTTTATTGATTGTTGTCAACACTTAGGTTTATTCCCTTAAGATAATCCCCTCTAGATACTTCCCCTTAGAAATAATATAAAAAAATAAACTAAAATAAAATATATACATATATAGGCGAAGTCTCTCATTATTTAGTTAAATTTGGAAAAATCATTTTAAAAGGTCATTTAGTCAAATCGACGGTCAACCGAGAGTTAGCGGTCATTTGAGCGCCTGACACCTTCTCGGAATGCACATTGAACTTCGAACACTTTTTCAACTGATTTTTATCTGTTTAAATCTTTTGAAAAACAATTTTATGTTTTATTGGTTTTACTAAAAATCAAATGGCGACTCTGTCAATTCGGAAAATTAATTTCTCTTAAATCAGAAAATTAACTGATTTTTCGAAACTTAGTCATTTTTTACTATTATATATCTAAGAAGTTGTTAGTGTATTATTACTATGGCTGAACAACGATCACTTAAAATATACCCATGAAATTGATGAATCAACAACGATACAGATAAATCATGTACGAAACAGTACGAATTCAATTGCGAAATTGATGAATCAACCACCAAACTGATGTTTGTTTGCGCTAATATCAATTTATGAACCTTAAAATATAAATATTTATCATTTGAAAACTAAGAATGTTGTATCAAATATGAAAAAGGTAAAAGTTCTCCATCAGTTTTTTTCATCTTTGAAGCCGAGAAATTCATTGCCATGTCGCTCTTATATTAATGGATTTGAGCCATTTTAATATAAAAATAATATTGAATATATTGTTGCCAACTAAAAAAAATTTAGTTTATATATATAATTATATTCATTTATCTGTATATACGATGATATTATAATACAATCTTCTCACAAGTCGGTATCAAACATTAACAATATATTGGTTGGGAAAATGCACAAGTACCCCCTAGACTATGATCGAATTCCAGAAATTCACCTTAACTATTCTAAGGTCCTATTACTCCCTGAACTTATTTTTTGTAATTTTGTGCACCTTTTTCGCTTACGCGGCATCCAAATATCTCCCACGCGCACAGAGTGTGCCAGTAAGACAAAACGTGTATAAAAATAAGTTTGGGGGGGGGGGGGGGGGGGGGTAATAGGACCTTAGTTTAGTTAAGGCGTGTCTCTATATTAGTTCAAAGTTAAAAAAATTTGGCATGATACATATATTTGACCCTAAACTTGACTTTAAATTTTGACTTTAACCTCCAACTTTCATAATGCACAAATAAACACTTTAACCATCCAGCTTTTAAATAAATAAACACATGAGTCCTACATGACAAAATACACTTAGGACACCACGTAGGACAAAAAATGACATGTAGAATGATATGTAAAACATGTTTGTCTATTTGTTCAACTTTATACAAGTTTAAGTGTCTACTTTTGCACACCCAAAGTTGAA